>NC_142047.1:35126361-35805361 GCF_982192425.1 Myodes glareolus
TGTTCTTATACCACAGGGTTATTTTTGAGATGTGCCACATCGACACATATAGCTCTGGTTTGTTCCACTGCCCTGTGGTTTTCTGTGTTCTCTGTGAATGTTGCCCACCCTGGCTCACTCTGGGATTTTCCATTTTTGATGATGTCACCAAAGAAGCCATGTCCACTCCAATGTCCAAGTTGGGAAAAATACGTAGGAAGAACCAGCAAGCAAGGAAACAGAACACAGACCTGGCTCTGCAGCTGGAACTGGGAGTTAGCACAGCCTGGTCACCAGGACAGCTGTCCTGTCCATGTGGCACAGGAAATGGCTCCATGCGGAGGGAACAGATGCCTCCTGGGTCACTCCTCTCTGCCTTATCCAGCTACCCTTTCTAGGTTATAGAGTCCCTCCAGAGGTTGAAAAAGCTTGGCATCCCTCACGCCACAGCGACGCAGGTTCCAGGGACAGGCCTTTGGGTGCTCGCCCAGCTGGATTGCCACCTGACTCTGGAAGCTGCTTCAACTTTGTGCCCGGTGTAGGCACTTCAAAAATTCTGGCTGCAGGAGCTGTCAAATGAGCGAATGGATGAGATGGAAACTCACTGGGCCCTTGATGCAGTGCTTAGCACTGTCGTTAAAAGGTGTGTCTTTTTAAAGCTCAGTTAGTAAGGACCCTCGCTGCCCAAGCATGAGAGCCTTAGTCCAGATCTCAGCACTCACATACAAAGCCAGGCATGCCATGTGTGCCCATAACCCTGGTACTACGGGGACAGAGATAAGAGGATCACTGGGGCTTGCTGGTCGGAAGCTGTCAGCCTAGCTCCACGTTGAGTGAGAGATTCTATCTCAAGGAAACAAGGCAGAGAGAGTGATAGGGTAAGATGGCTGATATTCTCCTCTGGCATCCATGTACACATGCATATACTAGTTACACACATGCGTGCACACACTCATAAAACCACAAACAAATGGAGTGTGTGTGTGTGTGTGTGTGTGTGTGTGTGTGTCTAAGTTTTTATCTCTCTTGTAAATGTCTAGGAATGAGACTATGGGGAGATTGGTACATTTTTAAAAAGATACTAAAATGGTTGCCAAAGCAATAGCTGCTTTTCTTTTCTCTTCCTTTTTTCTTTCTAGCAAAGATTTTTTTCTTAAAAAGGCATTATATTTCACAAACACACTGTAGGATCATGCTGTGCTACTCATGGACGCAATCCTGGGCCACAGGTCTGCACTTGACTTGTGATGGCAGAACCTTTCATCTCGCTGTTATTATTTACTGCGCCCCCTGCCTTGTCTTGAAAATAACAAAACAGTGTATCTTTTCTTCAGCATGGCTTCCGCTGTGGAATTACCACACCTGGGTAGACTTTCTTGCTTAGCTCTGGTTTGCCTTCCTTGACTGCGGCCGTCTCCAAGGAAGAGGTCTGCTCATCGGTCCCTTCATTCCCTTCCTAGAGAGGATACGCAGATTTTTGGCTCTGGGGCTGCTGGGGCTGCCAGCACAATTGATCACAGCTCCTACCAGAAACCCAAGAAAACTGGGGATTTGATACTAGAGGAACCAGCACATCCTCGCTTCAACATCTCGGATGCCTAGACTGACCAGGTCCACATCTCCATCCGCATGTGGCAGTGGCAGCCTTTTTCCTTTTAACCGCACTGATAGGAATGTGCTTGTATTCTATCTTGCATTGTATCTAAACCATTGCAGTGGTTTTAATGTATATTTCTCTAATGATTAGCAATGCTAAATCTAAGAACTGGAGAAAGGGATTAAGATTAGGGAGACAGTGTTAAACTTGGACTATCTGACAGGCCCCTGGCAGTGGGACCAGGATCTATCCTGCTGCATGAGCAAGCTTGTTGGAGCCCATTCCCTATCGTGGATGCCATGCTCAGCCTTAATACAGGGGGGAGTGGTGTAGTCCTGTCCCAATTTAATGCGCCAGATTTTGTTGATTCCCCATCAGGAATCAGCCCTTACCCGTCGGGAAGAGTGGATGGGAGGTAGGCTTGGGGGTGGTGGGGGAGAACTATGATTGGAATGTAAAAATGAAATTTAAAAATTTAATCTTACTAAACAGCCTAGATAATGCACTAAAAAATAAGAATTTGACTATTTATATGTTCTCAAAGTCAGTTATAGTTTTTTAATGCTCTTTTAAAATAAATTTTATTTATTTTCTTCTGAAAAAAAAAAAAAGGACTAGAAAGCCAGTTTGCAGAGGAAGACTGGAAGCCCTTCTTTACTGGGGCTCCATTCCATGAAAAGAGCATGCTCAGAAAAAAAAAAAAGTTTCCCCAAATATAAACAGAAGAGGTGTGGAGTATAAAGAGCCACACACCACAGTGGCCAAATTGTTCTCTTGGCTCCTTCTTCAGCATACCAGTCCATTTCCAGTCTCAGGAGTGTTTTTGTTGTATTGAGAGCTTTTTCTATCCACTTCACCTGAAACGGCATGGCTTTTTCTCCATCTCCTCTGCTCCTGGCAGTGGACAAGACTTAGAGCTTGCCTGCCCCTGTTGTTTTTCTCAAAAAGTCTAATAAAACTGTCCTCAGACTTCCTTGTGAGTCCATTTAAAAATTACTGTGTTAATGAAGTTAAAGCCCACAAAGGAGGTTTTAAACCTCAGTTTCCCTAGTAACAGAAATATACCACCCTGATCCATACACCTCACATCTGCCTCTCCAGGAGGTGTCAAGGTAACAGGCCACAGAGATTGTTTGCTATACAAATATACCAAGAACCCAGCCTCCCTCCCCTACCCAGAGCTTCTGCATTCCTCCCTTTCCAGAAGAACCGGCCTGACATCCCACCCGACCCCAGCAGCACCCCGTGGCAGGGATACAAGAGATAGAGCCGTATTCCTCTGCCTCCACCTGGGTCATCAGCAGGAATTGGTGCCCCAGGTCCAGCGATGTCCAGCCTGGATATCTGACCTGAGTCCCTTGCTAGATTTTCCTCCTGGGGTTTCTCAGGCTGACACTACCATTCAGTACCTGGCTCAGGTCCTTACTATCAGAGCACCGGGGGAATATCAGAGCACCTGACCGAGAATGACAGCCACAGCCACAGTCCTGTGCTTGGTGCCAGGCGCTGCCCAGCTCCTCACACGCCTTATCTTGTGCACTGGCTGAGAGCCTAGCTGGACTCCAGCCATAGGCTCCCAACAGCTCTTCTGTATGGGACAGCCTGGCCAACAGGAAAGCCTCATTCACCCAACAGGCCTGACCGAGGCAGTCTCTCCTCTTTTAGACTCTCCAAGAACAAGACTAGGTGGGACTTTTGGTGGTAGTGCCTCAGGACAGGAAACATGCCAAAGTAGTGACAGTGACTGAGCCAGTGACCCTCAGGAAGCCCCCAGAAGTACATCCCAGAAGGTCAAAGCAAGGAGGTCCTGGGAGCCCTGTAGTTGGCCAACAAAGTTGGCCATTTCTGGCTAGGGCTTTGGCGGCCTGTCTTCCTTCTCTGGATCTCTGCTTCATCGGATAGCAAATGATGGGTAAAGCGGATAGCTCTAAGTGCCCTCACAGTTCAGGACATTGACTCTGAAACCCCAGGGGCTTCCAGATTCAGGGACAGGTCCCAGGTAGCACGTCAATGATCAAATGATCATTTTCTCACAGTCAAACCAAATCCTCCCAATGGCCTGACTTAGACCTCGGGTGGGGAGCTTCTCGGAGTGGACACGCAACACCAACTGGCTGACAAGAGGCTGTCTGAGCAAGAGAAGCAGGAAGAACAGTTTCCTGCTATCTCAACCTGGCTTGAAAGGCCTGAGCCCCTGTCTCCACCATCCATGACCCAGGTCGGAGAGGAGGGGCACAAACACCGACCACAGGTCCCTGGGTGGTCAGGGTCCAGCATCGGCTCGACCAGGTGACACACTGTCTTTTGTGGCCTCCCTATCCAGGTGACACGGAGATGGGAACAAGCTACCTGCTTTTACCATGCATCTCCAAGTATGTTTCCTCCACCAGCCAGCCCAGCTGCCCTGCCTGCAGTTCCTCCCCTTCTCTGCCCTCTGCCCTTGCACACTGGCCTGAAGGGGAACTCTGGGTATGGCAGGTGTCACTCTGAGTTCACCTGTGGGCGCCGTCTTCAGCTGGTGACAGTAACACACCTGACTTGTGCTCTACTCCTTGTGTACAATCAAACAACAATAACAACGACAACAACAACATGAAAGTCCCTTGTTACAACGAATTTCCCTTGTTATAAAAGCCTGGCGATCAGAGCTGAGACCCAACTTTGACAAGTATTGAGTTGAGCCATCTAATCCTGCGCCCTCCCATACCGGGTTCTAGTTTTCCCTTCATCACCTCCCAGTCCTAAAGATGGGGAAATTGAGGCCTTTCCTTCCTAGAAGTTCAAAGTTGCAGCCCTTGAGAGTCCATCAACTGCCTGAAGAATTGGGGACAAGAGGGGATTTCTGTGCTTCTGTGTCAGGTGATTAAGCTGCTGGGAGCCGGTTCAGACTAATAGTTACCTCGTGTGAGTCAGTAGCTTTACACTAGCCCCAAGAGGACCTGTGTCCCCCCACCACCAGTCGCAGGTGACGGATGGGGGGGGGGAGCAGACGCGTGTCCTGCCTCAACTCTCACCTCTGAGTGATCATTTCAGGCTTCTCTACTGAGACCGGAGAGCCGTCCTCCATTTTTCCTACCATGCCCCATCTGTTGACCGTTTACACAATCTGCGGTTGGTGGTGACTGACAAACAACAGGTTGACTAGAGCCAGAGAAGGGAGGCAGCCCTGGGCTCAGGCCAATCACCTGCTGGGCTCGGCATTATCCCGCCACTGCCTTGCTCAGACTCTCCTCACCTCTTCCTAGGGATGTCCGTGAGGTGGTCTGCGCATGACCCATATCCTCCATGCTGTTTAAGGGATCTTTTTAACCATATCTGACCAGTCAGCAGTGGGGAAGCTGTTAGCATTCCCCCCTTTTGAATTTTGTCTAATTTACTCAGCAGGACCTCCCTGAGTCCTCTCTGAATCTAATGATGATTATTGATGTGCAGATGAATGGATGGATGGATGAAGAAGTGAACAACACACCTCAAAAACTCCAGTGGAGCTGCATTTTATGGATTACGTTATCTCCTAACATCAGGGATTCTGACACAAACAGGACCCAAGAGAAAGGTCAGACCTCAGCAGTGGTTAGGAGACAAGGACATTGGCCCTGGATGTTGTCCAATAGGGAATGGGTCTAAATCAACATCCTTGTACTTAGAAAAGTTCTTAGGGCTCTGGACCCCTAGGTTCTGGGCATTCAAACTGTAGACCACCTGAGATTAGTCTCACGTCTTGGGGGCCCCGACACCGGCTCAGATATGTACTCATAAAAAACTAGTTTCTATGCTACTGGGGCTCTCATTCATGAGATTTGTCATCAGTCCCAGAGGGATTATTTCAGGTCCTCTGTTCATTGTCTCCTCTGGCCCTGCTCAGGTTCTCCACCCTCGGAAGCACCCCCAGTTCCAGGCAGCCAGTGGAGAGAGAGGGTGCAGCATATCTGAACGATTTCCGGATGCTCCTGACTTCTTGCCCCGGACTCCAGGACTTCAGTGGAAGTCGCCAGCTGAACCAGTGCAGTGGGGACTTGGTTCTGAAATTCATCCTCTGGTTTGTAGCCGCCAATCAGGAAAGGGGATGTGGGAACCACACAGGAGCTGGTAGAACGTAAAACGGAGCAAGCACTTTGGAAACGTTGTTCTGAACTGTCTTAAAAACAACACAGGGCCACTGAGATGACTCAGCAGGTGGTACTCACAGAGGCACCCAACTGTCAGAGCTCAGTCCCCACGTGGTAGAAGGAAGTATTTGACTCCCATGGGTTGTCCTCTGGCCTTCATCTGGACACTGTGACACAGGCACATGCTCACACAGATAAATATATACACAGAGATAAATAAATAAATGTATAAAAATTTAAAAGGTGGGTAAAATGGATCAGAGGGTAAATAAATACAGGTGCTTGTCACCAAGCTTAGTAACCCGAGTTCAATCCCTGGCATCCACATGATGGACATGAGGACACTCACGAGTTGTCCTCCAACCTCCACAACTGTGTTTTTGTCATGCCTTCCCTCACCCCACGCAAGTAAATAAATGTAACTTTTAAAATTAAGTTTAAAAGAAGAGGAGCTGGAGAGATGAATCAGAGATTTAAGAGCACTGACTCTCTTCCAGAGGTCCTAAGTTCAATTCCCAGCAACCACATGGTGACTCATGATCATCTATAATAACATCTGGTGTCCTCTTCTGTCATGCAGACAGAACACTGTATATATAATAAAAAAGAAAAGCCAAATATGTTGGTATACACCTTTAGTCCCAGCACTTGGGAGGCAGGTGGATCTCTGTGAGTTCAAAGTCAGCCTGGTCTAGATAATGAGTTCCAGCACTGTCTCTAAATAAATAAATAAATAAGATTTTTTTTTTAAAAAAAGCATAAATCTATTATCCAGTGGGGCATCATGCCTAGGTATTTAACCAAGAGAACTAAAAGCTTGTTTTTACATAGATCTGTACACAAACATTCAAAGCAACTGTATTTGCAATAGTCCCAAGCTAGAAACTATCCAAATCTCCATCGACAGGTAAATAAATTGTGATATAATCCACAGACAGGAATAATACTTAGCAAGAGACAGAGATTACCTATGATTATACACAACAACATGCTGAATGAAAGAACAAATAAAAACAATACATACCAGATGATCTTTTTAAAATTTATTGATTTATTTATTATGTATAATACGTATGCCTATATGCCTGCATGCCAGAAGAGGGCACCAGATCTCATAGATGGTTGTGGGTCATCATGTGGTGGCTGGGAATTGAACTCAGGACCTCTGGAAGAACAGTCAGTGCTCTTAACTTCTGAGCCATCACCAGTCCCAGATAATCTTATTTATTGAAAAAAATCAGAAAATACAGACTTGGGTTGTCAAGACGGCTCAGCTAATAGTGCCTGCTCTGGAGTCTGCTGACCTGAGCTCAGTCCCAGGACCGCAGGGTAGAGGAGAGAACTGATTTCCTGAAGCTATGCTCTGGCTTCTACCAGCAAGCTATGCATCCCTCACCCCTATATGCACACACCACACAGAGCATTGCCTGCTGGGAGGCAGTGGGGATGGAAGGGAGAGGTAACAAGGGTCGGGAGGAAACTTGTGGTCATCCTTGCGTTGGTGTTGGTTTCACGGGTGTGTTCATAGGTGAAACCACCAAATGTACATCTTCTGCATTATATATACTTTTATGTGTCATATATAAATTGTACTGAAGAAGAGGAGGATGAAGAGGTTGAGTTTATTCAAGATACAGTCACTGATTAGCATCTTCAAGGTTTGTGCCTCCTGATAATTTATACATTAGCCGTGTCTCCACGGATGGATCAAGAAGACTGGTCTAGGCTTCTGCTTCACCACTCTGGAAAATTCCTATTTCCTGGTCAAGGCTCCACTCAGTTGTGTCCTTTCCAGGGACGCCTTGTTGACTTAGGCAGGTCACACTGTGCGTGGTTCCTCTCTCTGTCGTCCACAGCCCTGGCACACAATTGGTTGTTAGCTGCCTGCCTGATCTGGTAGACCGTGGGGTCTTTGAGGGTAGGATCCACATGTGTGTTTGACAGTGCAGGGAGATGGTGTGGGTCCACATGGGGTGTGATGTAAGGGATACAGAGGAAGGGCCAGGGAGAGCAGAAATCCCAGGCTCCAGAAAAGCATGGGTCACTGATGTGACTTTGGGGCAGAAGGGTTGGGTAGGGTGTGTCCACTTCCTCCTCTTACAGGAAAATACACAGAGGAACTCTGTCCTTGGCAGAATAGAGACTGGTTTTGCCTCTCCTTTGGAGAGCCAGCAGGCTCAGGGCTCTGCCCCACAGATAACTGGGGGGCTCCAAACCATTTGCCAATCTGTATTCTTTGGGTCTGCTGTAAAAAGCCCGAGAAAGACCGAAGCTAGCAGCTCCAAGGGATGAATGGAGGCCCAGCTTCTCAGTGATTCCTGTATACACAGAAAGACCACAAAAAGCCAGGTGAGCTCCTGATGCCTTTGGTGACCTTCCAGCTAGTGCTGACCTTCTCCCTGGGCCCTGGAGTCCTAAGCAGGTCTGGCCTCACGACTTCGCCGGAACCTCCGTCCTACACAGCCTTCTATGTGGGTTTCTCATTCTGCTCTAGGCTTAGATGAGCTGTTGAGAGTGGGGTCCTGCCGGAGGACTCCCAGCCAGTCTATTCAAGGTCCAGTACAGAGGCCGATGTTGAGAAGCCTGGAGAAATCAGTCTTTGGGGATTGGATCTGAGAGGAAAGATACAATATCCAGAGTCTTTGCTCTATAACCTTCTGTGCCTGTGACTAGTCACACACGCGGGTAGCTGGGGTCCAAAGTGTCCTCATCATAGCTGGACCCGAAGGAGGACCACCAAAGCTGAGGGCACTTTCTGGGCAACAAGACGGAACCAGCAACAGATTACTTCCTGATGCTACCTGCTAAAGGTCATTTATGCAACACTTTTTTTTTTTTTTTTCTGAGCCGAAGTGACACACATAGAGACTTCTCACCTTGTTCTTCCTTAAGCTGAACCTGCCTTTGGTCCCATCCTAGATAGTTTAGCACTTATCGCCAACAAAAAAAAACTCCTTCGAGGTCAGCTTTTTTAGAAAATATCCCATTGTATCTTTCTGGGAGATAGACTCTCTGATGTCCTGTTGTTTTAACATTTTTAAGCTACAACCCCAAAGTAGAACCCTAAAAACTCACTCCTAAGCCCATGAACACTGGCTTAGGAAAGCCACGAAGTCCTCACAAGGATCCGCACTCCAGATATTGTCTCTCTTTAGAAAGCATATTTAGGAAACTTGTTGCATGGAGTCCTGTCCTAGCTGCCCTCAGTAGGCAGATGAATGTCCTACCAGACGCTCACTGGCAGTCCTGTTTGTGGAACCAGTCCTCAAAGGGGGCCCCAGGAACATGGAAAGTGAGGTCTCAGATCTATTCTTAAGGAATCCATAACCTAATAGAGACCAAATTCTGAGTGTGTTTGTGCACTAATGAAAGAATGTTCTAGAACAGCTATACTGGAGGAAGCCAAGAATAGCAGTAATATTCTTTCCTTTTCACACCCGACTCCAAGAACAGCTAGCTTATGGCTGGTTCTGCTCAAAAGTGAGCCAGGCAAACAGCCCCTGTGAGTGTTGGAAGATGAGCTGTACTGGGGCTGAGAATGTAGCAGAATTGGTCGGGCTGGTTTTTCTGTTGAGAGAGCCCAGGGTCAGGGCAGGCTTTGGTGAAGAGGCCCCCCGAGTCCCTCTTGGGTGGTAAACAGGTCTGCATGGCTGATGGAGGAAGAAAGAGCACTCCAGGCCAAGGAAGCAACAGGGTAAACCTCAGAAAACATCTTGTGAGATGAGAGATGAGATCAGAAGGGCCTCCAGTGAAGTCCAAGCCTGCTATGGGAACTCAAAGGATTCCAGAGAAATTCCAGATTTTAGAATACGGCACAGGAATGCTCGCCTCTTGATGTCAAGTGCGTGCTGAGATTGGCACTCACCTAATTCTCCTCCCTTTGTTCCTATGGGGAATTTCTCTGAAACAGCTCATGCTAAAAGCTTACGGTAATGGTTTCCTGGGAAGACACACCGATTCCCCACTGGATAATTAGGATGTAGTAGAATCCGCTGAGAATAGTTGCATTCTCCAAAGTCTATCACTGCCACAGCCCAGGGACTGGGGCTCTTAATTGGTCCATATGATCCACATCTGAATCTCATTTCCCATTTGGGAAGAAGGGCACTTTCAAAACTATTCTTTAGCCTGAATGACTTTGTTTAAATAGTTGTAAGTTTTATAGACAGACACAAGTAAGGTGTTGAAAGTGCTGTGTTTGATTAGAAAGTGGCTTTGCTTAAGGATGCGCGCTATAATGATGTCACATCATTTATTTTCCCATCCCTGTGCTGCTTGACGGCTAAATTCTATGGTTTGCACCCTGCTCCTTGCCCTACATGACTGTAACCTGGAAAGGCCTCTTTGACTGGGACCTTGCCTTGCACACATGGTGTGGACACACCCAGGGTGTCTGGCAGATCCCATCTAGTGTAAGGAATTAATATAAGGGCCAAGGGTACAGAAATGACTAAGCGAGGTCCAGGGAAAGATAAGACTCTCTAATCTGCACCAAATGGGGATGAGGAGACAGCCATGTCATCTGACCCTGAGCTTTGGGAACTGCTTGGAAACCCTCTGGTGTCCGGAGGAACTGCAGTGTCCCCGGCAAAGGAGGGTTGTACAGTAGGGGCTGTATGGAGGGGGATGGGGGAAGGTGCAGACCTCAGGGAATGCCCTTCTTATTCCAACTCTCCATGGTTCAGAGGGTTACCCTTGGTTCGGTAGGAAGCCAGTCCCCCTTGGAAGGGCCACTCCCCCACTGGCCCTAGATACAAAGCAGAGAGGGCTCCTCAGACGCCCAGTTCACTTGCTCAGGCATCTTGAGCCACCGCAATCAAACCTACCCTCATGAGCCCAATGGCAGCCCTTCCTGGAATGTTGTTGCTGAGACCATGTGTCCAGATGCTCCCAGGGCTCTTGCTGTTCCTAGCGCTGGAGCCAGCGGTCAAGTGCCTCCCCCTCACTGGTATCTGACTCAGGCTGTTTGCGTTACCGGACCCCCTCACACACACACACGCCTCTAGGGTCAAACTTTGAGAAGGTGCCTCAGTGATTGAGAAGGAAGAAGAAAAAGAACCTCAGAAGAAAGGCCTTGGATTTGGAAGGCTTGGAGGCTGCTACGTCTCAAGGATCCAGTCCCAGCACATCTTAAGAAGAAAGAACAAGCGTGCCAGGAAATGCATTAAGCCCCTTACCTCCATTTTCTCATTAATTCTTTCAACTATGAGGAAGGTAAGGCTGAGGTCTAAAGGGGAAGAGGCTTATCCAAGTTCACACAGCATGAAATCTACCAGCTTCTGTTGAGGGTGTGTATTTGTTGGGGATGGAGTGGGAAGGGGGAAGAAAAGAAGGAAGGACGGAAAGGAAAAGGGAAAAGAGAAACATAATTCCAAGGAATTCTAAGTAGGATTTTAAAAAATTACATCTTATTTGGTGTGTGTGTGTGTGTGTGTGTGTGTGTGTGTGTGTGTGTGAGAGAGAGAGAGAGAGAGAGAGAGAGAGAGAGAGAGAGAGCACTGAGCCATGCTTCCAGCTTCATGTGACTTTAGAATGTCATCCTCCCTGACACAGCCTGGGCACTCCTCCCCACTGGGCCTGTGTGAGCATGGCCAGTCTTCCCATCCCATCCCCGCTTCCTCTGAGCTCCCTCAATGGTGAACTTCCTGACACCCAGCTTATCTTTGGGATGAGGTGAGATCCCCATGTGGCCATCCTGACTATCTCTCCTGCTGCAGTCCCCTGGGCCGGCCAATCCTATCTTGCATCAATTCTTTCCTCTTTGCCCCAATTCTGCCAGCGTCTAGATGACAAGTGTTAATCCCACACAGGGGCCTTTGTAACCAGAACCTCCCCAACCCAATTCCAGTTCTTGCAGTCACCCGATTTGACTAAACATTCTTTGAGGCCATGGAGGCCTTGCTACCTCCTACCCACCACTTCTGGAAAGCCCACAGTGAACAGAGAGCACTAATAATATGCAATCATTGAATGCTTACTGAATACAGGAACATTACCGTGCGCATTCCTAAAGATACCTTCATTTACTCCTCCCAGCCGCCTCATCGCAGAGTCATGATGAGGAAACTGAGGCACTGAGAGACAAATGAACTTGCCCAAGTTTTCCAGCTATGAAGCAACAAAGCCAGGCCTACTTGTCTAACTCAGAGGTCATGTCCATAAAGCTGACTTTCAGGGATGTTTACGAATTGGTTCCAAGCAACTGGCACAGGCTCTTTTTGCTTGCAACACCCTACACACAGGAAATGCTGACTGTTCGCTGTCCCCTGAACATGCATGATACAATGCTAACCTCCCTGCCTCTGTTCACACACCCCTTCCCTAAAGTTCCTTTCTCCAGCTCCTACACTCATGAAGTCTAATCCAGAATGTCTCCTCACCGGAAATAATCGCCTTCCTCTTGTAATTACCCCAGACTTGCATGATTCTTTCGCATGACTCATGTGTCACCTTTATCTGTCTGTTTTTCAAGACGGGGGGGGGGTCTCTCTGTGTGGCCCTGGCAGTCCTGGAATTCACTTTGTAGACCAGGCTGGCATGGAACTCACAGAGACCTGCCTGTCTCTGTCTTCCTCTGCTGGGATTAAGATGTGCGTCACCACTTCCAGGCTATGTGTCACCATGTCTAATGTTCACTGAGAGCTGAGACCAAGTCCAGTTTGTACCTAGCCTCCTGGAAGAGCCCTGCACTGAGCACGGCGTGCATGCTTACAGAACTGTTTTTATTTTCAGCCTGGGCCTTGCACATGCTGGACATGTATCTTACCGATCACTGACCTACACAGTAGCTGCTCAGCTTCAATGGTTTTAGAAGTCTTTCTTTTTAAAGATTTATTTACTTACTTATGTAATACGTGTATGAGTGTTTTGCCGACATGTATGTTAAGTGTATCATGTGCATGCAATCCCTATAGAGGCCAGAAGAGGGTGTCACATCCCCTGGAACTTGAGTTACAGATGGTTGTGAGCTGCCATGTGAGTGCTGGGAATTGAACCTGGGTCCTCTGAAAGAACAGCAAGTCCTCTTAATTACTTAGCCACCTTTGCAATCTCGTTTTAGGATTCTTATGTTCAAGAAGATGAGGGGAAGTTTCAGAGAGCAGGTTCCTTAAACTGATAGGTGGAAAATGGGAGTGTGGAGTTACCCCAGCATCCAGTAGTCCTGTGTGTGAAGAATGGAGTCATTTCTGTGGGCAGGAGTACTCTAGGCTGGGGTAGGCGGCTCTGAGCCCTGACCTCCCTTCTCTGGGTTATTGCTACTCTTGCCTTTAATGCTGAATGCCGGCCTCATTCATTCCAGCCTCCATCCCTGATAGGGGACTGCCTATCTGCACCACGCTCGCTTCTCTCCTTTCTAGAACACAAAGGAAAACTACAAACTGCAGTTTGGAAATTTCCCCACCTCCTACCAATACCCATCCTCGGGAAAACCTGAAGGATGAAACCCATCGGAATTTGGCCGCATGGATGCTGCCCATCCTGAAGAGACAGGGTGGTGTGAGGCAGGACCAGACCCAACGGTGCTGGAGACACATGGGAAAGCTATGCAGAGGGAAATTCATACGACTCAAAGTATCAGTTCCAGGTCACGGCAAAGGAGGTTCTACAAGACTGAGTTCCAGAGACAGATTTGCCACAGGTCAGGGTGGCCATGCCTGGAGTACCAGGCAGGAAACAGGTCTGTCAAGGTGACAGGTACTAGGACCCAGTTGGTTTGCCTCCAGGTAGGAGAGGGCAAAAGAAGATGTCAAGTTAAGGGTTGCAGGAACCAGATAAAGGGTATGGCTGCCCTTAAGTCACCAACTCAACTAGGTGGACAGAGGCCCAGGGAATAGCTGCTAACTTGGGCCTTGATGGGGACAATGAAGCACTTTAGAAAGCTTTTAGCATGCAGAGTCCAGGAGACAGTACCTCCTTCCCTCTGCCCTCCCCCCTCTTTTTCTCTCTCTTCCTTCCCTCCTTTGCTTCTTTTCTTCCCTCAATCCTTTCTTCTTTCTCTCTCTCCTTCTTCTCCTCCTTCCACCAAAGCCTCAGCGCTGTGAACCGACCCCTCATCCCTGCAGGAGCACTTCCTTTCTGGACTCAACAAATGGCAGAAGACGAAAACCAGTTCAGATCCTTCTGAAAAGGGGAAAGCCACCCTCTGGCGAGCCCAATCCTTTGACTTGGACTCACAACCTTAAATATACCCTTTGAAGACTTATAGCCAAGATCTTAAACATAGTCTTTGAAGTCCCTTGCCCATTGAAGTTGCCTTTCTTTGAAACCATAAAAGAATGTGGGGCTTTTCTTGGAAGCAGGAAAATCCCACATGCAACTTGCAGCATTTATAGAGCAAGAACTGCTAGCTGGGGAACAAGAGGCCCAAACTCAGAGCTTTCTCGATGGTGACAGCTGGGTGACTGGCAGTGTGGCTCAGAGGTTAAAACACTCTCTGGAGGGAGATCACTCTGTGGCAAGCCAGTTGGATGACTTGAACCAGGTTACCAAATCTCTTGAAACCATTTTTTTCTCACTCCCGAGGTGAAGAGCGCAACACCCGCCCTCCCTCTGCGACATTGCCTCTCTCCCTTGCTCATGGGTTTTCATGTGTGCCAACAAGGGGGCCAGGCTAACTGACAACCAGTTGGTTTTTCTCTCCTAGAAGGAGTTCCAGTACCCCACTGCAACGGATGGATGTCTAGGAAGGGAATTAGCACTGGAATTCAAACTGTGATCCTGGGTAGGAGGAGGGGGGCACTGAGGGTGTAACCCAGTCGGTCAGTTGCTTGTCTCGCAGGAGGCTCTAGAATCAGGTGTCGTGGCACATACTGTAATCCTAGCATAGCATAGAGGGATATGATAGCAAGGTCACTCCCAGTGACATATTGAGTTTGAAGCCAGCCTGGGTTATCTGAGAATCAGTCTAAGGGGAAGGGGAGGGAGGAGAAAGAAGAGCAAGAGCAAGAGAAAAAGAAAACTTGGAAGATCTCAAAGAAACGCTCTTTGGTTTTTTGCCTCATGCTCCACACCAGGTGAGGCTCCTTGGGTGTCATGAGTAGGGTGAGGATGAGTCTCTGTCTCCACAACATCCGAGAGTGTAAAGAAAGAGATCAGAGGTTGATGGGCCTAGGAGGCAGCTTAGAACATTAGGAGTCATCAGAACAGGTCATAGCATCACAAAGAAGCGGAGCTGGAGGTTTGGTGAGGAGAAGGAACAATGTTAACCCAGAGCACCAGGAGTCTTAAAAGGAAAGAACTGAATTGGATTTATATGTATACAGTGAGAAGGATCTCACAAAAATTAACTCAAAATGGATCATTGACCAAAGTAAAAGAATTGAAATTTTTATGTAGAAGAAATCCTTGTGACACCGAATTTGACAAAATTTTCCTAAATTGTACAAAAAAGCATTAAGTATGATATATCAGTACACTGATCTAAACATTACCAAGATTTAAAACTGGAGCCAAGTGCCACGGCACATGCCCTTAATTCCAGCACTCAAGAGAGGCTGATGCAGGCTAATCTCTGTGAGTTCAAGACCAGTGTGCAGGAGATTTGTTTGTGGGTCCGCTCCAAGACTGCCAATGGAATTGGACCTTGGTTTGGAGGGTGGAGTTCACACTAAGCTGGCAGGAGTGACCACTGGCCAACTTAGAGGAAGCTACAGGGACACAGGAGGAATAAGGAGGGAGAGATGCACGGCCTTTTCCATTGGGAAAGGTGGAGAAGAGAGCAGGTAATCATTTCTCCATTGTTCTGTGAATCTGTCTCTAACATTTATGCCATAAAATTTAATACCCAGGTTTTATTTTTTAATAAAACAATAAAAAAGTCATAATAGACCAGTCCGGTCTACCACACACTTCCAGGTCCTCCAGGGCTACAAAGTGAGACCCTGTCTGAAAGTTAAAATTGGGCTGGCAAGATGGCTTAGTGGGTAAGGCCACCTGTTATCAAGCCAGATGACCGAAGTTCAGTCCCTGAATCCTACATGGAGGGAGAGATGGCTCCCAAAGGTTGACATTTGGCTTCCACACGCATGATATGGCACACACGCACCACAGACAGATAGACTCTTACATGAACACACATAACATTTAACTTTGACATTTTTTTCTATTTTTCAGAAAAAGAAAACAAACTATCTTTTTTCATTTTATATACCAATCCCAGTTCCTGTTTCCTCCCCTCCTCCCATTTCCTCCACCTTCCCCCCTCTACCCCTCATCTACCCAGAGAGGACAAGGCACATTGCTCTGAGGAAGGACCAAGGCCCTCCCCACTATATTCAGGCTGAGCAAATTATCCATCCAAAGAGAATAGGTTACCAAAAAGCCAGTACAAGCAGCAGGCACAAATCCTGGTACCACTGCCAGTGGCCCCGCAGTCTGTCTCAGCCATACAACTGTCACCCACATTCAGAGGGTCTAGCTTGGTCCTATGCTGATTCCTTCCCTGTCCGACCAGAGTTGGTGAGCTCCCATTAGTTCAGGTAGACTGTTTCTGTGGGTGTCCCTATCATGGTCTTGACCTCTTTGCTCATATTCCCACTCCTCCCACTCTTCAACTAGACTTTGGGAGTGCTCTGCTGTGGGTCTAACTTTGACATTTGATTTATTTTATTTTGAGACAAGTTCTTACTATGTATTTTGAAACTTTCTATGTAGACAAGATTGACTGAGACCCATCTACCTCTGCCTCTGGAGTGCTGGGATTAAAGGCATGTTTCAAAACAAAAACAAAAACAAACAAACAAACAGAAAACAGTCACTCCTCACAGGACCCAACTCAGAGGTTGAGTAGGAACTGATGACACAGATCCCATCTTTTCTGCTGTGAACTCATTACTAACTCAGATGCAAGTGTGGTGTGTGTGTGTGTGTGTGTGTGTGTGTGTGTGTGTGTACATGGGTACATATATATTGTGTGTGTATGGTATGTATATTGTAATGTATGCAGTGTGTGTTCATGTAGTCTGAGTGTTTATAGTGTGTATAGTGTGTGTGTGCATGTGTATGTAGTAAGTGTGTGTATGCAGGTGTAGTGTGAGTGTGTGTGGTATGTGTGTAAAATATAATCATAGAACCTAGTCCAGTAGTGATTGAGGCAAGAAGATTATGAGTTTGAGTCCAACCTGGATTATATAGATCTTAAAGACCAATCGGAGATACATAGTGAGAGCCCATCTCAAAACGTAATTCTAAGAACAAAATACTTCAATCGTTGAAGACGAGTAACTCAATTTAGAAATGCAAACATTCAAAGAGTGTCACCAAAGGAGATACATACATAACATATAAAAAGATGTTCAAGGTCATTAATCACAATGGGGGTAGGGGCGATGCAAATGAAAACCACGATGAGATATTATGACACACACACTTGGCTAAAATTAAAGCCACTGACCTTATTAAAGGCTGATAAGGGCATGGGGCAGCTGGGACTCCCATAAACTGCTGTTGGAGTTGTAAAAATGGTTTAATTGCTTTGAAAAACAGTTTGACAACTTCCTTAAAAGTTAAAGACAGTCTTGTCACGTAAGCTAGTCATTCCACTCCTGGGTGCTTAGCAATGACAGAGAAGCATATGCTCACGTAAACACTTGTTTGCAGGCTGGTGATGGAGCTCAGTGGTGCTCACCTGCTTAGCAGGTCCAAGACCCTAGTCTTTAGCACCACCCCAGCCAAACAATAAAAAAGTCAACACCCACATGTGTGCATGCATCATCTGAGATATTTTATTCATAATAGTCCCCAAACTAGAAACCACTCAAAGACCCATCAACATGTGAGTAAACACATTCTGGAGCACACATACTAATGTAATGTGTATGTGCTAATGTAATGTATACCTGCTAATATAAGGTGCTGTGGAGCTCCTTCCATTCCTTCAGCCAATAGCCTTTAAGATACCAGTTAGCCGGGCGGCCGGGACCCTCTCCTTGCAACAGTAACGTGTACATGCTAATGTAATGTGTACGTGTTAATGTAATGTGTATACGCTAATGCAATGCATACGTGCTAATGTAATGTGTACATGCTAATGTAATGCGTATGTGCTAATGTAATGTGTACATGCTAATGTACATTCTACATTCCAATAAGAGGGAACAATTATTCAAACAATGGCATTGTTGGACCTTTGAATAATGGTGTGCTACAGGATGGAAGAAGACAGGCAGAAATGTAAGATACTGTATGATTCCATTCAGAGACAATTCTAGAATATGTAAGGTGATCTGAAATGAGGGACAACACATGAGTAGTTGGGTGAGCAGGAGTGGCAGGAAGCAGGGGATTTCAAATGGGCACAGAGGATTAAAGAGAAGGAAATGAAGTCAAGTGATGGATGTAGTCATCGTCTTGACCGTGGTAATAGTTTTACAGGGCAGCATGCATCAGAACTCATCAGTAGACTTTAAATACGTGTGATTTATTGAAGCTGTTTAAAAGGAGAAGGATGGACCAGGAGTGGTGACTCATGCCTATAATCCCAGCATTCAGAAGGAAGAGGATTATTATGGGTCTGAGGATAGACTGGGCTACCATCTAATTCCATCTCAATATATGTTGTTTTCACCAAGGGACCAAGACTACCATATATATGCATATATATGGATGAAGCAGTAGTCCTGGTCCCTTGGTGAAAACCAGTCACTCCTTAGCAATCCTAGTCAGAAGTGGGCGTGGGGACTAATGATACAGTCTATAGATTCCATCTGCTTTGCTATCTGTGGGTTCATTACTAACTCAGCTCAACCTTCCCAACTCATTCTAGGCTCCTGGAGGGCAGGGACTGGGTTTCTGTATCAACTCTATTCTGTTGAGGAAGAACAATGACGAAGCAGCTTCCACAAGGGGAAGGGATGGCTGTCCCCAGGATCCTGGAGAGTCACCTAACCAGGGGCCGATAACATCACTGCCGTATCCCTGTCTTGTTTGTGGGATGTGAGTGACTCACTTCTGGAAGACTCCCAGCATAGCTGAGGAACTGGAAAAGGCAAAGCAAGATGCTGAATTGTGTCGGCTCCTGGAAGAACTGGACCACTGGGGCTCACTCTTCAGGTCTAGGCTGTCCCATATGGCAGCCCTTACATAATCTACAGTGAGCTGGACTATTTCAGAGCCAGGAAGTCAATGCTATGTATGAGGTCCTCCTCTGTGACTACTGAACCCAGATTCCAACCTTTCCCACACTGACCTGATTAGTGTCTCCGTGGGCCTGTGGTCAGACTTGTTCTGCAGGGCATACATGAAGGCTGACAACAGCATGAAGCCAAAGCTGAAGTTATCTCCCTTCTAGCAGCCAGGCCAACAAGTCTAGAGCTAATTTAACCTGTTATGTTCAAGCTCCAGGAGAGCCCGACATGGTGATGGTTCTTGAGGGCTTTTGTAAGTCAAAGTATAGACTAGACAAGATTGCAACCTTGTTGTCCTTTTTATAATCTACCCTCCTCCTTAGTAGCACTGGCCTTGCTAAAGGAAAAGCTTGACTCAAAAACTCAGCCTCAGAATGGAAAGAAGTGTTAGGTTTGCTGCTTACGTGCCAAAGGAATTAGCCAGATAGTTGAGGTTAGATGTCCTGTGTGTGTGTGTGTGTGTGTGTGTGAGAGAGAGAGAGAGAGAGAGAGAGAGAGAGAGAGAGAGAGAGAAGAGAGAGAGAGAGAGAGAGAGAGAGAGAGACTAAAGGAGATAGAGAAGAGAGACAGATAGAGAGAAACAAAGAAGAGTTTGGTAGATCAGGCTGGCCTCAAATTCACAGAGATCTGTCTGCCTCTGCTCCTGAGGGTTAAGATTAATAGTGTATGCCACCGTGTTCATCTCTGGGTCATGCTTTAAATAACACACTACTTTCCCCAGAACCCACAGAACAATCTAGTTTAGGAAATCACCTGCGGGTGGACATCCAGGCATACCCAGGAAGAAGGGATGATCCTTCTAGCCAGACTCTTCCTTTCCAGGGCTTTCTTACATTTTTGTTTTGGTTTTTTTTGTTTGTTAATTGTCTCAGTCTTGTTTTCTGCCTCCTCAGGAAGTTTACCCTGGCTTTGAGAAAGGCCAGGCTGCAGAGCACAGTGTGGGTTATGTGTGGCCGACTGCACTCCATCTTCACGTTGTTATCTGGCTTCCATGATCCACACACCTTGCTGTATTGTATGTATCCCTATATTCCCAGGTATCCATGCCCAAGTTCAGCCCCACAATAGTGAGAGTAGCAATCTTTCTAGATGTCTTACCCAGAAGACATCCTAACTAGGGAGCCTAGGAGGTCCCCCAGATGAACTGGAACAGAAACTGGGTGCCTAGAATGACCATCTCCCTGCGCTCAAGGCAAAATTGAATTGCTTCGCCCCAGACTAAGACCAGGGCATGTCGCCTGGTATGTGTTTCCTCACTACGCTGCATTTATATTTTACCAAAACATCCTCCTCCCAGGAGGTGGTGCCCTCTAGGATATAAATGGAGGTGTGAATACGTAAGGCAGCCCCTGCAGAGCGGGAGGAGGAGGGGATGGGGGTCCAGAGAGAATGGACCTACCTTCAGTTCTCTGAGATACACCTGGTGATTAATGTTGCCCCTTTATCCACAAGAGTGCACCCTAGTAGTGGGGTGAAGGGGAATCGAAGACCAGGGGCGGCTCAGGAGTTACACGCAGAATGGTCTCAAGACCACCTGGCAGACATGAGCTGCGGGCAGGCTCATGCCTGATGAAAATGACAGGGCTGTGGGAGAAGACAGGGCTGAGGCTTCCTGGGGACCTTAGGAGCTGATCTGGGAAGTATTGGGCATAGCGAAAGTGGGCTTGAGGCCTAGTATCTGGGAGGCTGCAGGAAATCAAGAATAACTGTCAAATTTGGCGTCTCTATTGTCTGGACCCCTTGCTGCTATTACTGTTTTCTTCCTCCTCTGTAATTTATTTATTTCTAATTTTTATTTTATGTGCATGTTAGAGGGTGTGCGCATGCCACAGCATGTGTGAGGTCAGAGAACAAGCAGTCAGCTCATAAAAGTTGGCCCTATCCTTCTATCATGAAGGTCCTAGGAATCACACTGAATTTTGTTCTTTAAAAAGATATGATGTTGGGATGCCCCGAGCGGCCTGCGAGCCAGGTAGAGGCTGCTGCCAGAGCAGTGCAGGCTCCCCGGGCAAGTGGGAGAGTCAGGCAGCTGGATGCAGTGGACGGCAGAGTAAATGGACATAAGGCTATACATAAAGCTAAACATTTATTACTTAAAAAGAGGGAGATAGAGAGACATAAAGACAAACAGAGAGAAAAACAGAGACATGTGTGCACACAGTAGGAGACCAGGAGGTCAGAAGTGGCTGGGAGTGGGCGTGGTTAGTCCTTAAAGGGACCAGAGCATAAGGAATAACACTGAGGCCCTCAGGCTTGGTGGTCAGCACTTCTACCTCCTGAACCATATCATCAGTCGCACCATTGGTGTCCTTCTCTCAAGTTCCCACTGGTCTCCTGAAGGGCCAGAGCAAAGCACCGATGGATGGGTGACCTAGACAGCTGGGACAGTGGCTGCTCGCAGAAGGCTCTCAAGAGCATTTGCTAGGCTTGCAGTTAGAGCCACATCTTCCTCAGGGTGAGGCACTCCTTGAGCATGGGACTTCAGAAAGTTATTTTTTAGCTCCCACAGGCCACAAAGATACAGTTAGTAAACTTACCCAGAGGGATTTCCCCATAACTGACCCCACCTATTCATCATTTGCAAATCTGGAGCAAAATTGGAGTGGAACACCAGCCCATACTCATGAGTCCAAGATCTCAAACTTCAAAGAGTTAATTCCGTTTTGCAAACATATAATCAACTCTCAAGGAGAACGTGGCTTCAAGGTCCTAACTATATGAAAACGATACTGAGATGCCCATGGCCACCAGTCTTCTGAGTGTTCTCCCTCTCTAGCTGCAGCTGCAAGGCCCATGCTGACTGGTGCAAAGACCACAAAAAGCCCATTGCTGGGGTGGGACTCTACCATAATTTGCTGTGGGATTCTGGGAGGATCCTTCTACCCTGGAATCAGGGTCCTGCTTAGTAAAACCTTCACGGTTTATATTAGGAAACATCGGCGAGCCCCTTTCCCACTTGTACTGTTGGGGGTGCATTCATCTCTCCTGCCAGAGATGCACTTCCCCCGAAACTCTGCAGCTAGTGTGTGGGCACAGAGCACTCAGAGGCCTTCCTTTGACAGCAGCCAGTTCTCTCCACGTGGCCGAGAAACAGAACTGAGAAATAACAGGCAGCCTAAAAGCAAGCCATGCCTGAGAATACTCCACTTCCTCCCTCTCCAAAAGGCTGTTTCCTTGCTGTTCTTCAAAAGAAAAGAGCGTCCTCTGAGACTGAACTACGGTATCCTGTAGGGAAGCTCCACAAACAGGAAGGTAAACAACTCAAAATAGCTTCAGGAAGTCCCTGAAACTGATCAGATTCACAAAGCTATCCTCCCCACCCCGAATGCCATTCAGAGGTTGTAAACCTGAGCTACAAAGAAGGCTCTCTGAGGAGAAAAGTTGCAAAAACAACCCAGACCAGACCAGCTGCCTGGAAGAAGCAGAAAGCAGCTGAGCTGCCCGGAAGAGGCTTCCAGCTGAGGTACCTGGAAAGGACACTTTCCAATCTGTTAAGGCGCCTTCAGGATAGCAGTGTGCTCCAGGTTCCTAGTTTTTGTGAGCTGTCACCCATGCTGGGGTGGGCTTTGGTTATGCAGGTGTCTTTGAGTCACTTCTGTTCCTCTAAGTAACCCCTCACCCATATTCCTGTAGGTAACCTCAGTAAACTCATTGATTTATCAGTCTGGACTTTAATGTTATCCTTACTTTAGTCTGTCATGGGTTCTCTTCCTGGGGTGAGCATCTGTGTGTGTTATGGCTCCCTCCTCCAGAAAAGTTTTGTCATACAACACTGTCTCCCAATCTAGTTGTGTGAAATGGAGGTAATTACAAAACTGCATAAACACACATATATGTGAGTGTTCATATGGGTGTGGGTGCGAATTGTGCCCTGCATGTTCATGTTCACATGCGTGCGTGCATGTGTGCATGCATACATGTGTTGGCTGGAGGTCACCTTCAGGTGTTGTCCCTCAGGATCAGTCCCCCTTGTTTCTATTCATTTATTTTGAGTGTGTCCATGTGTGCACTCCTGTGCATGATGTGTGTAGATGGGTGCACATACCATGCCATTCACGTGACACTCAGAGGACACCCCTAGCTTTATGTGGGTTCCAGTGATTGAATTCAGGTCACTGGCTTTGGAAGCAAGCTCCTTTATCCACTGTCAAAGCCCGTGTTCTATTGCTGTGCAGAGACGTCATGACCATGCAACACTTAAAAAGAGAGAGCGTTTAATTGAAGTTTGTTTACAGTTTCAGAGGTTTAGTCCACTATCCTCATGGCAAGAAGACATGATAGCTCAGAGTTCTACATCTGGATCTGAAGGCAACAGGAAGAGAAGGCCTCTGGGCATGGCTTGAGCTTTTGAAATCTTAAAGCCCACCCCCCAGAGACACACTTCCTCCAGCAAGACCACATCTACTCCAACAAATCACAAATCCTAACCTTTTCAAATAGTGCCACTCCCTATGAGCCTATGGGGGCCATTTTGGTTGAAACCACCACACCCACAGAGCATCTCACACGTTCCACTTTGTTGTTTTTAATTTTTAAAATTGTGTTTATTTATTTATGCATTCATCTCATGTATGTATGTGTATCATACACACATGAGTACAGTTGTCCCAAGAGGCAGAGGTGTCTGATCTCTCTGGCACTGGAGTTATAGGCAGCTGTGAGCTCCTCACAGGAGTGCTGGGAACGAAATTTGTGTCTTCTGGAGGAACAGTAACAGCTCTTGACGGCTGAGCCATTTCTCCAGTCCCAATTTTTAAAATTTTTAGGCTTTTATTGGGGGTAAGGGGTCTTGGATATTCAAGCTGTATTTTGGAAGTCTTCTATGGGTTGAAATAACAATATGGTAGCTCCATCAATTTTAAAAGGAGAAGAAGGAGGAAAAACTAAAGCCAAATTCATTTTTGGAAATGCCTTTAAATTAAAAGATTATTCTATGTGTGTGGAGGCTAGAAAAGGATGTCGGATCTCCTGGAGCTGGAGTTACAAACAGTGTGAGATGCCATGTAGGTGCTGAGAACGGAATCCAAGTTCTCTAGAAGAGCAGCCCATGCTTAGCTGCTGAGCCATCCCTCTAGCTCCCAGAAACGCCCCCTCTCGGTAAATACTTATTTTGAAATGGCTGGAATACTTATTCTACAAAGTTTTTACCTTCTCAAGAAACTCCAGAATTCCTTTCCATTCCGATCCCTATCCCATACCAGTTTACTATTCTCACATCCGCTGAGCAGAAGTTGGCATTTGCTTTGTTTTTACCAATAATTTTTGGTGATAAAAATAGTCTTAACAGTCTTCAGGACAAATTTGTTCAGCAACATTGGATGCTGTTGTTTTGAGAGAGGATCTTACTCCAAGGGCCAACACCGGTTTTAAAGTTCTCAATCCTCAGAGTCCCCAGTGCTGGAATTACAGGTAAGCGGCACAGTGCCTCGTCTTACACCTGTTCTCACTTAGCAGTTAGGCTGGAGAGTAGTTTTCTCAGTCTCTTTACTTTTACCGGCAATTATCCTATTGATTGCACTAGATCAGACGAGGATTAACTAGAGTTTTCTGTTTTATCTGTCCTGGGAGTTTCCATACTTTCCCACTGAATGGTAGATGACTGTTGTTGCTGCCATTACGATTATTATTGCTAGTGTTGAACCCAGCGCCTCACATGCCAGGAAAACACCCTGTCACTAGGCTACATTCTCCTCTATTGGCTAGTTTTAAGTATTATTTCTCTACCTGAAGCCTTAGTGACTTGACTCGAACAGTAATGAACAAAACTCTCTTCTACTTACCAGAAATGAAGAGGGACAAGAGAAGGATTAAGTTCCACGACTGTGGCCATTGAGGGAGAAGGGGACTCATAAAAGCTCCAAATAGACACAGGCTTGATGGCTTGGGGACCTTTCTGCAGAAATCATGATCTTTGTGCCAGTGGAACTCAACACACTCACAGGGTGACACCCAGGGAATCCAAGACTGGGACGGTGAGAGAGCAGAGGGCATTGGGTCTTGGGGGTACCAGGCAGGGCAGCAATAGGGCACTGAGCTTGAGACTAGATACCCTGTAGTCTTTATCTTTAAATAAATCCTTAGTAATTCTCTCTCTCTCTCTTTCTCTCTCTCTCTCTCTCTCTCTCTCTCTCTCTCTCTCTCTTTGTGTGTGTGTGTGTGTGTGTGTGTGTGTGTGTGTGTTTTGTTATTTTTCATTTGGATTTTGGGTTTGTTTTTTGAGACAGAGTCTTAACGTAGCCCAGGCTGGATTTTAACTCCTGACCTTCCTACCTCTGCCTCCTAAGTGCCCGGCTTAAAGGCATGTGCTATCCATCATGCCTGGCTTGACTTTCTGCTTTATGAGTGATGCCTGATGGAACAACACAAAATGTAGTGGAGACTAGGGGCCTTCATTCATTTGTGTTTCTGCCTTTGGTCTCTTCTCTTCGCTTACCTGCTTACAGCTGCCACCCAGTGATGGCACCCACCTTAGTAGGGATCTGGACCTAGGCACAGGAAGTATTGGGCCTTCGTGCCAAACCATGGGGCAGGCCTCAGGCTCTTTGTGAGTCTGTGCCTCAGCTATGGGTACTGAGGAAGTGTAACACTGAATAGCAAATGTTAACTACCCATTCCAGCGAAGGGAGGCTGTGGGAATGCCTTACCTGCTTTGTGAACTAGGATACCAGACATTTTAACTGGTGCTGGGTCTCACAAATTATGTTTCTGGCCCTTGCAGCAGGCACCATAGAAAAGAGAGTCCTGGGGCCAGTCAAGCTGGAAAGAGGGTCACCCAACTCCATTCTAACAGGAAGCCTGAGATGGTGAGGCCGGACTCAAACACCGGAGACCAGGCCAGTTTTTACCCAGCCACATCGGGCATTTCTGCACCATACAGCAGCCTGGCAGTAGAGAACTGGATGACTGTGGACATGACTTTTGCTTATGCTGAAAGCATTGGGGGTTATGGCACGTGCTTGTAAGCATGTGCTTTGGGCCTGGAGAGTTGGCACATGCCTTTAATCCCACCACTGGGGAGGCACAAGCAGGCAGATTACTGTGAGTTAGAGGCCAATCTGGTCTACATAGTGAGTTCCAGGACAGACAAAGCTACATAGCAAGACCCTGCCTGAAAAGAAAAAAAAGGAATAAAAAAGAGAGAATATACATTGGTACGATCTTCAGAACACACACATAGTCCTGAAGAAATTCCCACAGGGAGACAAGATTAAGAGTGGCACTGTGGACATCCCCACACCAGGAGCCGTCTTTAGAAAAAAGGGGCATGATGGCGTGTTCCTGCAGTGAGCTGACACAGAGCAGCAAAGACCGATGGATCATAGCTGCATGTGGAGACTGGCGAGGCGCTGGAATGAAACATGGGGCAGCACCGCGAATGCACAGTCTTTATGAACCACAGTTCTGTGGCCTTCGGTTGTCTGAGTTCTGAAACAGGGACGGGGTGAGTCACTGTTAAGAGTCAGCTCCATCCAGCCCTCCAAAGGCCCAATGCCTGAACTTCTACAGCTAGCAATGAATTCCTCTGAGTCAAGACCATGGGCTGTTGGAAACCCAAGAGTTCTGACAGGTTCTGGATCTGTAGTGATGCCTTGGTCATGGCACACATTCCTCCCAGAAAAACAAAACAAAACAAAACAAAACTCCTGAGAGGAAACTGATGGCCAGGAGGCTGAGCAGCAGGGTCAAAGGCAAAACCCTAGACACACCAATATTAGGGACTGACCACACAGTGAGAAGCCAGAGGAGATCAGAAAAACCAATGAAATCACAAGTTTTAAAAAATAGTTACCAAAACTGACTAAGTACCAGGAAGTCAGTTTACTCCAGTGAAGAAAAAAACATATATCAATTAAGAATTTGACAGTTAAGAAAACCTTTGTTGGTTGGAGATGTAGGCCAGTGGCAGGTTGTTTGTCCAACTTGCCCAAGGTTCTTGGTTTGGTCCCAGCACGGAAAGTATGAAAAAGTCATTGTCTGTGCTATAGCTGTAGCTCAGAGGATACATGCTTAGTTGGGTTCAGTTCTCCAGGAGGAGGCGAGGGAAGATGAGGAGGGGGTCATCATCGGTGGCCTTAGCACGGGCAGTTTGATAGACTCATGCAGTGGAATCCAGCCTTGGAGCAAAGTAAAAAAGGCTGAAGACCAGACACAGTGAAGGAGAAGAGGGCCAGGGAACTGGCGATAGAAGGGTAACTTACTGACTCTGATCCTGGAGGAGGCAGGGGAGAGTGTGGAGAAGGGAGCCCTGGAAGAGCCTGGGTCTTAGAAATGCCGTGTGCTGCCAGATGCCTGTGATCCCAGCACTTGGGGGGACTGAATACGTGAGGATTATAGATGAGGTGCATTGTGGGACGTGGTTCACACAAGGGGCAGAAGTTTAGATCTCTAGAAACATGTGGGGAGGACAACTGAGGAGCACTGGACAAGCAGGAAGCAGGATGAAAGCAGAATCCTGGCAGCTGTGGGTGAGAAGACCGGTAAAGAGCCGACCCGGCATTGGTGCTACTTTTCCTTTGTCCCAGCGGAGCTTGACAGCCCTGAACCTCTACAGAGACTATGGATGCAGGACTGTTCCAGGTTGGGATAGGCTGAGAAGGTTCAGCTAGCCATGGAGTGGTACAGACACTCGGAGCTACTTAGGTAATAGCAGCTCTGAGAACATCTGGGATCGGTAGACTTTAGGGACCACTTCCAGTTTTCTTTCTGCAAATCAGGGACTATGAACTATTGTAAACTTCAAAGATAGTAAATAGGAAAGCCATTGGGATGGCTCGATTTGATGTGTTCAGCATCACGACAGCAACCGCACTCTACCTGACTGAGTCACAAGCAGGGTCAAGGGTTTTCTATGAGCATAGCATCTTTCTCTAAGGGACTTTCTCCCCTTGTGCCTATTCCATACACACGGAGGTAATAACAGGATGGATAAGCTTCTCATCTTCATTCTCCACCTGACACAGGTGCTTGCTGCTGCAGGTGCTTAAGAAGAAAAGCTGACAAGTTTTTGTACTCTGCAGTTTTGTGAATACGTCAACCTGATGACCTGTTGAAAAGTTGACATCAGTAAAAACCAGTACACCCAACCATTGTACTTCTGAATAAGGACCAAGTTCTAAGCCGTGCAGTGATGCCTAACCATCACAGCTACTCCTAAGCATCTCCGACCATCACAGCTACTCCTAAGCATCTCTGACCATCACAACTACTCCTAAGCATCTCTGACCATCACAGCTACTCCTAAGCATCTCTGACCATCACAGCTACTCCTAAGAGTCTCTGAGCAATTTTGTCAGTTGTTCAGGTATGAGGTAGGTAGGGAGAGAGAGAGAGAGAGAGAGAGAGAGAGAGAGAGAGGTACATGTGAAGGTCACAGGATAGATTGAACTCAGGTTGTCAGGCTTGTAGGCAGCAAGCACTATTATCCACTAAGATCTTACCAGTCCATAAATTTAAGTCATTTTCAGTTGGTTCTCCCTCCGTGCCCTTCTTTCTGTCAGAGTCTCTAGCCTAGGCTGACCAATGAACTCTGTACGTAGCTGAAGATGACCTTGAACTCCTGACCATCCAGTCTCTATACTGAGATTACAATATACGCCACCACACCATGTGAATTCACTGAATGCTTACCTGGACGCAATTCATTATTTCATCACCTTACTTTTCTTTACCATACCGAGGGTTGATCTCTGGGTCTTATATATGTTAGGCAAGTACACCTGAGCTAGCTACAGCCTCAGCCCCACATTACTTCTCTAGTGAGGAAAAAACAGAGAATTATGAACAAATACTATCATTAGATATTTAAGTAATTTTGACATTTTAGAAGCATAAATTGTGAAAAGCAAAAATAATCAGCTAAGTATGTAGCTCAATCATTAGAGTTTAGTCCCCAGGATCCCCAGGATTATATAAAGTGGACATGCTGGGTTACATGTACTCTTAGTAATGAGAGCTTACGGTAGAAAAAAATTCAATGCAGATAAGCAAAATGATAACTAAAGAATGTCTATGCTTCCTCCTAAAGTAGCCACTGTTACCTGTCACCCAGGAGAACCACCACTTTAGAGACACCTTTAAGCTTGTGTTCAGTGAGTTCACACTAGACTCCCTTTGGCCACCTCTTATAATTGCATTACGAAATCCAGCTCCCCAGGGCTCAAGCCCCAAGGCTCAGCTGTGCCTCCTTCCCACCATACACACGCCTACCTTCTCTGTGCTCTAAGGAGAGGCTGTCAGAAGGGGTTGAAATGTACGGAGGACACAGAGGACATCGTGGCACCCCTTGGAAGGTTAAGTGACCCCTTCACTGAATAATCACGCCCACAACCGATCTCAGACATCTGTGAATAATCTCAAGCCTTGTAATTTGTGCTTTTTCAGAGTTCCGCAGAATTTAAAAGATTAAACCAGCTAAGAATGATGAAATCTTTCTGACCGGTTGTTATCCTAAAATAACATGCTATGCATATTCTTTCTTCATGGATCATCCCAAGGTGCCCCAGCAGCCGCAATGTGGGTGGCCATCTGCTCCTGGGGTGTCTCAGCGGAGAACTAGACAGAGCCACTCAGACCTCAGGGGTCTGAGGCCTGGACCAAAAAAAAAAAAAATCAATAACAAAAACAAAATCCAAGGATGCCTTTCTTCTGTACAATAAGCAGTACGGGTCTGCTTTGCCCTGGGAAGGAGTACAGTGTAACTCATGCCGATGGTTAGCTGTAGGGTCTTCTAGGGAAAAAAGGGAAAGTTCTTTTGAGGCTAAAGAAAGTATAGAGCCGGCAGGATGGAGGACCAGAATGGGATCTATGAGCTACAGTCTGCAGAACCACATATTGGACTTTCTTCAACGTCTTGGGAGTCAGGGTAGCATGAAACATTGATGACAGACCTTTTAAGAGGGTTCCAGAAACTATGAGTCCACCGACAGAATCGAATCCACAGCTCTGGGGAACTCGAGGCCCAGTGAGCCCCATTAAATGGTGGGAGAAGAGGTACCATTGTGAGGGAAAAAGCTCTCTTTAATAGGTCAATTAAGCAGGTACGTAATCGTCAAAAGATCAAAAAGAGATGTATTCAATGTGGTCACATTGAGAAGAGGAATAATGAGGTCCAGGGATGCACCAAGGCTGTCTTCCTGGTTCAGACGCAGGTTTAGCGCTGAATAGAGAGCAAGGAGCATGAGTAAGCAGTTCTAGTCAAGGTGCTGTTCTGCCCACCACTCACTCCTGGGTCTTGATCAGTTCCAGGTCTCTCCTGTAAGGTGATCTAACAAGTTGTCAAAACGTGCAAAACCTTTTATTAGGAGACAAGTTCCACCGCTGGCTGGTACCAGGTTTCAGCTTTTCCCTCTCCCAGCACAAGATTCCTGGGGAAATTCCAATTTCTGTTTCACTAGTCTGATAGCCAAAGGGAGAGCGTAAGTGTCTCTCAGGATAGCTTCTCTCCTGCCAAGACGGTTACATAGAGAGAGTCAGCTCTGCCAGGTTATGCATGGGTGTGGGCGCTTTCATAATTCAGTGAGGAGTAATGACACTTTCCTAAGATCTGGGTCTCGGGATAGGAGCTGGGCTCTGTACCCTGGTTTTCCGGTCCAACCCAATGGAGATCTGCGAGGGCCTAGAGATGCACAATGGGAAAGGAGCAGGGCTGACCCCATCATTTAAGGTGCCAGGCAGTTCTCCTCACTGTCAAGGCTGAAGATAAACAAAAAGGTCTCAGCCTTTGTCCCAACTTTATCTGGGGCTCCAGATCCTGGCATAGGCTCCAGGCTCTGCACAAGCAGCCACCTGCCCAAGATGGTGGCAAGTTCCCTCTACTGCTGTCCACGTTTGCCCACTATAGTTCAGTCTTTTTCCACTGCTTCACTTGCTCAGGAATGAGAGCTGCATTTTATCTCTTAGGTCCCCCAGAGAGGTCATCTTCCTGTGCCCACAGGCAAGGTCTGTGATCTCTGCCTTTCTGCCTTCAGTAGAGGGAGATGGAAGGGAGAAGCTTCTTTCATGACCCCAGGAAGCCACATTGCTCATTCAACCTCCAAGAAAATTAGGCAACCCAGACTCAGGGGAGGATACGGTTTATGAAAAAAGCAAAGTTTCAGGCAGACCCGGGTTCTTTGCTTTTCCAGACTGTGATAAAGTAACTCAGTTTCTTTGACTTTACAATTTATTATTTAATTACATTTACTTCCTTATTGTTTTTGTGTGCAAGTGAATGTGAATGGCATCGTCTATGCATGGAGGTCAATTCCTTTCCTCCACCATGGGGGTTTCGGCCCCATCATGGAACTGGACTCAGGTGATTAGTGGAGGCAAGCACCTTTATACACAAAACATTTTACCAGCCATTTTTAAATTTATTTTTATTTTATGCACATTGGTGTTTTGTCTGCCCGTATGTCTGTGTGAGGGTGTTAGACCTTGGAATTAAACAGATAGTTGGGAACTGCCTTGTGGGTGATGGGAATTGAACCCAGGTCCTCTGGAAGAGCAGCCAGTGCTCTTAACCATTGAGCCATCTCTCCAGCCCCCAGGCTTTCTTTTTTATAAAATAAGTATCACTGCAGAGTTATGGATGTGGCCGTAGTTGGAGTCTAGAGAATGTTAGCTTCTTTACCTCCCAATCCAGTTTGCCTGGTATGCCAGTGGAGCCAGTTCCCTTGCCATGACCGGAGTAAAAATAGCATCCTGGAAATGGGCAAGAACAATATTCATCCAACTATAACAATATTCATCCAACTATAATTTCCACAAAATGTCTGTGCTGAGTATCCTAGAACATCAATTTTATGTGAAGATTTTTTAAACTGCTTTAATATCGAGTAAGATTAGGGAGAAACGCCCATACGTGTAGCACATACCTTTAACCCCAGCACATGAGAGGCAGCGGTGGGTGGATCTCTGTGACTTAGAGGCTAACATGGTCTACATAGTGAGTTCTTGGGTAGTCTACATAGTGAGCAACATTTCAAGGAAAAAAGTAGGGAAGAGGATGCAAATTTTGTATTGACTTTAAAGAAATACATGAGCTATTTGTCCCATGCCCTGGACTTCCCAGAGATCCCATACAGGGACGCTCGAAGTCACTGATGCTCAAGGTCACGGCCTCAGGTCACTTCACACGGAGCCCCATCTTTTCTTACCCCTGTGAAATCATTTCATAACTGAAGAGGTGGACCAGGGGACAATCCAGCAGCCATAGTGACCCAGGGCTGCTCTTGTTTTTCCCAGAGCCTGGCTCGAACAGTCCACGCCTTTCTGACCTGTGAGTCACCCTGGAGCAGAATCTTCCAAGACTATCACTTTGGATTCTCAAGAAAAGGCACTCCCGTTTCTAAGAACATTCTTAACGACTGATTTGTGTCGACCTAGGATGTTCAGCCAGGCCTAAGTCATTTTCCTCACACCCAGTCCAGTCTCCTCACCACTGGGGTCACGTTGTAAGGTCAGGTGCTGAGACGGGGACCTGGAGGTGACCCTACCCCCAAGTTGGACTGCCTGTGCCCTACTGGGTTCAGATCTATGGACTCATCTTAGTTCAAGTAGACCTGGGCTGGCACTGGGTCTCCCTTGTTCATGTTCTCACCAGAAAAATGTATCTCCTTCCTAGAACTATCATAACTAACTCAATATATAAACAGAAAATGGTATCAGTACTAAATGGTGGGAATACACTGGTTACTATTTTCATTATTTCACTTGCCTGTATTTTCTCAGTGAAATACCATGACATAATAATACATTATGATTTTTAAAATAAGGCCAGCATTCCTCTCCTTTATCTGTTTCCTGACAACTTTATATTTTGAATTTAACCTTAATTTTTGTTTAATTTAAATAACTATATTTATTTTTTTAAGATAGTATCTCACTATATAGCTCAAGCAATGTGCCAAGCTGGTCCTGAAATTAAGATTGTCCTGCTTCAGCCTCCCAGGCGCTGGAGCAGAAGTAGGTACCACCACAGTGGCTTAAGTTCCTTTGTTATTGTTGTGTTCTTTTGTTTGTCAAGGCAGAGTTTCTCTGTGTAGCCCTGGCTGTCCTGGAACTCATTCTGTAGACCAAGCTGGCCTCGAACTCACAGAGATTCACTACCTCTGCCTCCTGAGTGCTGGGATTAAAGATGTGTGCCACCACCACCAGACTTAAATTCCAAATTTAAAATAGAAAGCCACAGAATGTTTTTCCCATGGACGGAAAGAACTAGAAACCCAATGGCTCCTACATGCTGCCCTTGATGAAGCTGAACATAAATAGTACTTATTCACTAGGCTCTAGGCATTATTAAAGTTATCTTCTTATGAATCAAACTCAATGCACAAAATAATCGGAAAATTGATGGTGGGGTAAAAGAAAATGAATTAAAACCATGGACTTGGGAATTCACATTTCCCTCTCAGGAAACATAGTAACTGTGGCAGCAATACCAGATGTAAAAGCGTAGTTCTGATTCACTCAACAAAGACTGCAATTCTCGCCGTGTGTTAGGCACACCTGTCAGAATTACAACAGTGACCAAAAGTCACAGACGCTCCTGCCCTGGGGAAGCTACATTCTGGTCGGAGGAACAGAGGATCCTCATACAGCACAGCATCCTTTGCTCGGCATTGATGTTGATCCCCCTCATACAGCACAGCATCCTTCGCTCAGCACTGACGCTGATCCCCTTCATACAGCACAGCATCCTTCACTCAGCACTGATGCTGATCCCCTTCATACAGCACAGCATCCTTCGCTCAGCACTGATGCTGATCCTAACATTTTGACTCAGAAAGAACTCTCCACCAACCCCCTTCTCAGACTGTGTGTGGATCTATAATTTTCTGCCCACATAACACCGAGAGGTGACCAGTCCACGTAGAGTCGAAGTAACTAGAGGAGGTGCTTCTCCTTAGTGCTTTGTGACATGTGATGAGATGTTGTCATCTACAAAGTTCATGTTTAAGAAAGGTGCAATCAAGTCACAAAAACAAAATGCAACATATTTTTTATAACTTTTCTCCTTTTTTTCTTTTTGAGATTATAATTACAACATTTCTCCATTCCTTTCCTCCCTTCAAACATTCCCATATAGCCCTCCCTGCTCTTCTTCAAATCCATGGCCTTTTTCCCCACTAATTATTATTGCATGTATACATGTATATACATATATATTCCTAAATATAACATGTTCAGTCCCTATAATGGTATCATGTTTTAATCGAGTTTAGGATTTTGTGTTGAGCCTCATTATTAGCTATCCTGGTCCCATGAGGTCATGGGTTAGACTTGCCCGGTTATTTCCAGAAAGAGAAATTAAAATGCCCCTATGATGATGGAGTTCACAATTGAGCTAGAAGACTGGGAGACCAACCTCAGTGGGCCACTGGGAGAAGCAGAAACAAGAACAGCATTATCTTCAGGAGGCAGATTTAGTCCACATGTAAGGGACAACATTTCAATAGCTGGACCGTTCCCACAGTTGAGAGAAGAACATTTCCCCATCGCTATGAGAGTAGAACCAGTTGTGCGACCTTTGGCAAGTCCTTTACTCTCTGTAAACCCCAATTTCCTTACTTATGAAAATGAAGATACAATGGTAACTAGAGCCAGGTGTGGCCATGTGCACCTGAAATCCAGCACTCAGGAGGCTGAAGCAAGAAGATTCAAGGCCTGCCTGGGCTGCATAGTGATATCATGTTTCAGAAAACAAAACAAGATCAAAGAAAAGGTTAAAGGAAAAGAAAAAAGCATCACCAAGGTCATGGATTTGTGGTGACGATTAAACAAGAGGATTTATGTGAACTCTTCGGGCACTGCTGGCCCAAGCTGTATAGATGAGATGAGGTTTCAGAGTTTATGCTTTGTGGTGAATTTTATTTTAGTGGAGATACAGCCATGTTTTGCAAAAGTATTAAAATATACAAGAGCAACATGTATTTTTGCATGAACATCACGGAAAATTAGGGGCCATGTTAGGGGCAGGAGCTGCAGTTCCCTAGGGGATTTTTCTGGGTAATGCTAGTGTAACCCTGGCTGATTTAGGTCTCAAGCCTCCCTGAAGTACCTGGATCAGGTCAGTGCCAGCATTCCAGGTACATTCCGCTAGGGGACGCCATGAGGAGAAGTACCCTGAGCCTGCCATCCCCTCATGCCCGAAGCAGAGAGAGGGAAGCTTTGGGATGAAGACAGAATGGCTTCTGGGCTGGAGATGTAATGACATGGTTCAATGGTGTTAGGACGTGTGTTAGGATGTGTGAGGCTCTGGGTGTGATCCCCCAGCATCACAAACCTGAACAAGCAGACCTAAGAGAGGTTGTACTCACTCTCACAAGGCTCCTAGGGCCTATTTCTCTTGAGTTAGAACAGCAAAGCCAGCCCCAGTCAGGACTGATGCAGCTGAATGGGCAGTCTGCCAGATGTACAATGTGCATGGCTCGTGGGCTGAAGGGCAGCTTGGGATGGGATCCCGTTCTTCTCATGATGCTTCTGAGTTCGAGGAGCTAGAGCCAGTTAGGGTTAGGGTTTGGGTTACGGTTAGTGTTAGGGGTTATGGTTAGGCAGGTTTCTGCTTCCTCCCCAGCGGGAACACCAGGATGAACTGTTCAAAGCCTAGCCCCTCCTCCTGGCTTTTGCTAAGGGCTCAAAGGTAGGAGAAAGTAGCCAGCCTGCTTGTTTGTGGTCAGGAGGTCCCTGATCCCTGCCATACCCATACTAGCTGGTGAAAATCTGCTCATACCTGCCTCAGGATTAGCTTCCTGCCTTTAAGCATCAAGCCTTCATCTGATCCACAAGTTCTTCCTTTGACCCCCTTCCACTCACCAGACTTTTTTAGTAGACCTAGATCTGTCTTCTGTCTAAGCATAGCCAACTTCTCCCTTATTATTTTCACCCCAAACAGTAATATCTTGTATGTGTGGTACTTACTTACCACTTTGCTATGCACGTACGAATCTTGGATGCATTGGTTAGGATGCAATTGAAAATAACTCATTTTGGTTACAACTTACAGCAAATGAGTTTATTTAAATGGTAGTGAATAATTCACAGAATTTTCATTAAGGCAGGAGCATCAGGTTTGGAGACCCTAAATTCCATCTCAATACTGAGCTTAGGTGACATCACTGTGACTGCTAGCATTCTGTCCCTACCGCCTACATCACAGACATTCCTTGTTGGGTGTTGCCCAAGAAATTGCAGTCATTGGCAACTGAGATTGTGCGCATTGAGTCCCTAAAAGCATTGCTAAGGCCAAGTGTGGTGACACACGTCTGTAATCACAGCAACTCTGGAGGCCTCAGACCACTTAAGAGTCGGGGATTCCAACTGAGCCTCATAGTAAGACCCCGATCCTGAAAGGAGGAGGGAGAGGGGCCACTGGGCAAGCAGTGCCCCTTTGCCGTTTTTTTCCACCTGTGGATAAAAGAATACCTGGCTCTGCTGCTTCCTTATGAGGCTTACGACAAGAAGCAGAGGCAGAGTGCTGTGAAGAGAGTTTTATCAGCAAGAAGATGAAGCCTTCCATCTTTTTAAAAAAGTCATCTTGGCCAGGTAGTGGTGGTGCATGCCTTTAATCCCAGCACTTGGAAGGCAGAGGCAGGTGGGTCTCTGTGAGTTCGAAGTCAGCCTGGTTTACAGGTTGAGTTCCAGGGCAGCCAGAGCTGTTACACAGAGAAACCTTATCTCGAACCCTCTCCAACCCCCAAAAACCTCATCTTGGGCCAGGGATATGACTCAGTACACAAAAGCACTTACCTTACCACACAAGCCTGACAACTTGAGTTTGATTCATAGAAGGAGCCAACTTCTGGGCAATGTCTTCTGACTTTTACATACATGCTGTGGCACATAAACATGCATGTGCACATACAAGAAGATAAAAAGTTTAAATGGCCAACTTCCTTAAGGGTTTTAGGCTACAAATATTATACAGGATTTTCAGGGAGATGTATCAGATGGTTGCATGCCCAAGTAGTTAAAATGTTCGGTGGTCTGCTTTTCAAATGTATGGGTGCTGTTATCTACGTATCACCAAATACCCCGAGTTCTGTAAATCTAAGGGAAAGTTACTTCTCAGAAAGCCTTAGGCTGAGGATGTACCTTAGTGGAACATGCACATAAGCCTTGGGCTCAATTCCCACTCACCCTCCAAAAGTGGGAAATCATGTCTATAAGTCATGTCTTTTTAGTTCCTGTTCCCAGATACAGATGACTCTGCAGTTAATGTTTAAGATATTAAAGGTATCTTTCCTCTGGAGGATGAGGGAAGCTAGTGAACGCCTGTGCTTCCCCTGAGGACTAGGAGAGCTAGAGAAAGGCAAATTTCCCCCAGAGGACATGGGGAGGTGACGTTTTTCTGAAAAACAATTTTTAAGCTCAATTCAGAACAAAGTGTGGGCGTGGAGCGGGTGTAGCTGGAGGAACCAGGGCTTCCATCCTTTGGCCACATTCTAGCTGCTAAGAAAGATGTCTCTGTCCCATGAGGCATCGAGTTAATTCCTCAAACACGAGGTGGAGGCTCCGATGCTAAGCAACAAGGAGGATGACAAATGCCTATTCTTGCGTCTCATTTCATCACTGTATCAGCACACTGTCAAAATGACTTCCAGTTCCATCCCTCTGCTGTAGACACAGTGTGACAGGAGCTGACCCTCCACCAGGGGGAATTACTCTGGAAAACAAAGCCTTGCTTCAGATCTGAAAGGATCAACTGTGGAAGTATGGAGTAACAGGGCTAGATTTGGTGGCAGAAAACATACAGAAGATCGTGGGCTCTCAGCGGATCATAAACTTCACACAAGCCAGCTGAAGGGTCTTGACTCAGCACCTTGTGGAAACCTACAGAGAGGGCGGCAGACTTGTGGGCCAGCCAGACTTGTCCAGCAGTTGGGTATTCTAGCCTGGTGACATACTTGCAGAGATGGGTAACCAAGGTGGAAGGTGCTAGACCATCTGGTATGTAGGTCCTGCTGCTTCTGAAGGCAGAATTGGGCCTGCATAGAAGCTGCAGGAGCTGATGCCAGCTCAGTACTTGTAGAGCACTGAAGTTCCTATTAGCAGAGGCTAGAAACCATCTGTCAAAAAATTTAGTTGATATAAATAATTAATCCAACCTCTCCTAAGTCAAAGATTTGTAAAGCTTTCATAATGTGATGAACAGCAGCTACGATCTTTAAGAACCCTCCAAGAACTGTCTGGGGAACCACTGAACCAACCACTGTCAACAAGAAAATTTAAGATGGGCATCCTAGGGGTTAAGGAGATGGCTCAGCAGGTAAGGTGCTTGCTGGGCAAGCATTAGGACCTAAGTTCGAATCCTTAGCATCCATGTAAAAGACATGTATAAGAGTGTGTGTCTACAACTCCAGTGCATTGTTGTAGAGATAGCTGAGGGGGAAGGGCAGGCTCTCTGGCCAGGCCAGTCACTCTAGCTGAAACAGGGACGCAGGAAGACTCTGACATTAGTATCTAGCCACCACATACACTAACGTCCATTACATGTGCATATACATATTCACACAATAAATTGCATGCAAAGATAAAAGGACTGTTTTATCCTGCATATTAGCAAAAATGTAAGTTACACATATTGTGGGCTATGAGTGAACTGGAGTGTTCATACTGCTGATTGGTTAAGTTGGGTACTGCCTTTTGAAAAAAACAATACAAACAGCACCAAAAAAAATAAATCCAAACTACCATTGTTTCTTTAACTCAGTAACTCTCTGCTCTGGTATTTTATTTACCATAAAGAATAACTTGGGAAAGGGGCTGGAGAGATGGCTCAGCAGTTAGGAGCAGTGACTTTTCTTCCAGAAAACTCAGGTTTGATTCCCAGCATCCACACATGGCAACTAACAATGGTCTGTAACTCCAAGATCTTACACCCTCACACAGACATGCATGCAGGCAAAACACCAATGCAAATAAAACCAAAAATAAATAAATTATTTTTTAAAAGAATAATTTGGGGAAGTTAGTCGGTGGTGGCTCATATCTTTGATCCCTACACTCAGGGAGCAATGCAGGCAGATGAGTTTGAGGCCTACAAATTGGTCTACAAATTGGGTTCCAGGACAGCCAGAGCTGTTATACAGAGAAACCTTGTCTTGAAAAACAAACAAAAACAAAAATGGCTTCGGGAAAAGTCATTACTATGAGCTTGTAGGTGTTTATTTATTAATAACAGCATTATTCATTGATAATAGATAAAAGTCTTAAGTAAGGGAGAAGTAGGTAGAGGAAGATTCATAATGGACCCTTAGGACATCGTTGCAAATAATATCTGTAAAGAATTGTTCCTTGGGGCTGGAGAGATGGCTCAGAGGTTAAGAGCACTGACTGCTCTTCTAAAGGTTCTGAGTTCAATTTCCAGCAACCATACGGTGGCTCACAACCATCTATAATGAGATCTGGTGCCTTCTTCTAGCATGCAGGCATACATGCAGACAGAACACAATGAATATCATAAATAAATAAACCTTCAAAAAAATGAATTGTTCCTCAAGGCATGCTTGCACTGTCCAGGGCACAAGGACATCTCTCTGAGCCTTGAGTGAAGACATAGCAACTGATCAAGTAAATTCAAACAATGGAAAAAGTGCTTACATAACAAAATACTAGCACTAATAGTGTGTATTAGCCATGATTTTCAGCATATGAAAGGTTGTACATGTGTTCTGGATGTGAATTATAATTTGAAAGAATCAAAAATAGACGCTAGCATCGTGTATTATGATAATGTAATGTTCTTCTTAGTCATTAAGCATGTTTGCTGAGCACTTGGTACTGTTCTATTTACTATGAATGCAACAGGGGACAGAGTAGATGAAGTGTGCTCCTCCTAGTGGGTCACTAGAAAGTTAAGATTGGAGAAAAGATAGAGAGCAACAAAATTGTGTGTGTGTGTGTGTGTGTGTGTGTGTGTATTCTGGAGGCACCTGTACACATGTGACACATACAACACACATGCATGTAAAAAATATAAAATAAATCTTTAAATAACCATTTTAAAATAATGTTTTTAAAAGAGATTCTTCAAGGCAATTTACTGCTCTTTCTCTTATTTCTGTAGATATTATAGGAATGTGCTTCTCAATTCATATTTAGATGCAAGTTTCATATGCTGTATCAGGTCACATGATTTCAGACTAAGCTGCTGTTTTGGAAACCCTAAAGTTGCCAGCCTTTTAGACTGCTCTTAGAAATCACACTTACAGCACATCTGTAGCACCATCGCTCACAGGTCAGCATTATGAAGGAGACCCTGGTGGGAAGTCTGAATGTGCTGGCAAGATTATTTGAAAAACTAATAAAGTCCTTGTAATCCCTTTCAAGGATGTAGAGAGGGAAATGGCTGCATTTCAAATGCATGGCATTTCAAAGGCATGAATTAAGCTCTAAGTTCTACATTTGGGGAAAAAAATCAACATGAGTTCTCTAATTTATGTTCTAAACTGGGAAAACAAATCGTTGCTAAGAAATGAAATTTGCAAAAAAAAATTTAAATTTGTTTCTTAAACACATCTTCTAGTTGATATGCACATACTTAAATCTACAAACTATCCTGAAACATAAATTATAGGAATCACTGTCACTGAACTTGGTTGATACAGCATCACCATGAAGTCTAGAGCTGCATTTTCACCTGGCTAATTTTATTCCTGGGCGTTCTGCCTTTTAGGTGTACATAAAACTGCTCATGTGTGGATGATGCTGACACAATAGTTCTGTGAAATAGCTTCAAAAACTCACTGCCTCTCTTTCTCCATACTCACAAACGTTAGATAAGAGGACTTCCTCTTACCATCTCTTGGTTTCTGTGAAGCTCGCATCAGAGGGTTCTGCACTCCATCACGCTCCTTGCTATCATTTAACTTCCCACGCATTGTACAGTTTGGAACAGAGATGTCTCCTTCAAAGCAATTATCTGACAGAGGCTTGCAGTAATCAAACAGGCTTGGTTTTTCAATCCCACAATCAGTTGTGCCCATGCTTGCCACCCTGCCCAGAGCTACCCTACATCTGGTCAGCATAGCATGCTCTTCCCTGTTATGACCACATCTGTGCCCCTACGCACCGACAACCCCATTGCCCCATCTGTCCACTCCATCCTGACTTGCTTCCACCGGCTGAACTGTAGCTCTAACCTCTCCTGTGTCTCTAAATCCCTTGGTTCTCTTTCTTGTCTAACAACGCCTAACTCTGGATCAGCCTCATATATCTTTCCCAGAACTGGTGGGAGGATAGACAAACTTTATGTTTCCAGAGATTCCCAAAAGCTCATGGTACCCGACCTTTGAAGGTCCTGTTATTGCCCTGAAGCCTCTGTGGATCACTATTAGTTTCTCTTCCCTTTTCCACAACAGCTACTTGGAGCATTTCTTCACTTCAGATTTCCCATTCTACTCAACCCTCTACCACTGAGCTAAGTACACATCCTTGATTCCAGTATTAAAGCAGAAATAGTGGCCAAGCTACCTAGTACACAGGCCCACCTCCAGTTCCTCTCTGTCCCTCCCATGTAATACTTTCTTCCATCTGAGACTCTCTCCAAACTTCACGGCACACGTTCTGGCTGAGTTCATTCATCATTTAACCCCTTACTCTTCTTTATTCTGTTCCTCTACTAAGGTATCCCATTTATCTTTCAAAAATTATATTTTAATTCATGTGTGCACATGTGTATTCTCATGATATAGTCGCCACATGTTTAGGTCAGAGGACAGCTTGCTGGAGTTTGTTGTCTGCTATCATGTGGTTCCCAGAGATTGAATTCATCAAGTCATAAAGCTGCTCTTTCCAAGGCCGCCAGTGACTCTCTGTTACTAACCTGGGGGTGGAGCCAGTTCAGAGCTTGGCTTTACTAACTCAGACTTCACCTTGTCACTCCACTCCCACACCATGCTCTGATTTTCTCCAAGTCTCTCTGTTCTTTTCGTCTTTTTCATTTGGAATCCTCTTCCTCTGCTTGTTCCATAACTGTTGATAACTCGCAAGGAGTTTGGGCCTTCTCTTAGATTCTCTAGTGAATTCAACTCATTTCCATGACCTATCTTCTAATAAGCTGATAATTTATCATTCTGTCTCCTTAGACCTCATAAGTTCCAGACTACCTGCTCGGCATCTTGACTGGACATACCACAAGCAACTCAAATTTATCTCCTCTTTTTAATTTTATTTAGTTTTTACAACTTATTTACTTTTATTTCATGAGCATTGATTGGTGTTTTGTCTGTATGTATGTCTGTGTGAGGGTGTCAGATCCCTGGAACTGGAGTTACAGCTGTAAACAGCCATGTGAGTGCTAGGAATTGAACCTTGGTCATCTGGAAGGGTAGCCAATGTCCTTAGTCACTGAGTCATCTCTCCAGACCCTATGTATGTATGTATGTATGCATGCATGCATGTATGTTTGTATCTATGTGTATTTATTTACTTATTTTCTTATTTTTGGTTTTTCAAGACAGGGTTTATTTGTGTAGCCTTTGTCCTAGAACTGGTTCTGTAGACCAGACTGGCTTCGAACTCACAGAGATCCACCTGTCTCTGCCTCCCAAGTGTTGGGATCAAAGGTGTGTACCACCACTGCCTGTCCCTTTTTTATTTTTAAAGATTTACAAAAAGTATTTAAATTTATCTAACTATATTTGTGGGTATTTTGCCTACATGCATGTTTGTGCACCACGTGTGTGCCTCGTGCCCAAAGAAGCCAGAAGAGAATATTAGATCCCCTGAAATTACAGAAGGTTTTGAGCTACAAGGTGGGTACCATGAATTGAAACTGGGTTCTCTTTGAGAGCAACAAGTGCTCATAAACACTGAGCTATCTCTCCAGCTCCTTTACCTCTTCTTTTCACAAAAACTTATGCCTCTACCACGATGCATCTTGGAGAAAAACACTACTATTCATCCACCTACTGGGCAGAAACCTGGGCTTCCTCTTTGATTTGCCTCTCGCCTCCATGCCCTCAGCTCCTCACTCACAAAGCCTTCTGTACTCAGGGGGTTGAGGCATGTGAAGCCCAAGTATGAGGCCAGCCTGGATTATATAAAATAACACTTTCTCAAACACACACATACACACACACACACACACACACACACACACACACACACACACCCCAAAGGGTCAGGGTGATTGCCCCATGGGTAAAAGTGCTAGGCATGCAATCCCAGCCTGAGATCCGGTTACAGGCTCCATGTAAAACACCCAATACAGTGGTGTGCATCTCTAACGCCAGCACTCCTGCAGTGAGGTGGGAGACAGGAAACAGGATAATCCACCAGGAGCTCACAGGCCAGCTGACTTGGAGTATGTAGTACAGCTGAAGAAATAAGAGAGACCCTGCCTCACAAAAGGTAAAAGGTGAGAATCAACTCCCAAAAGTTGTCCTCTGACCTCCATATGTGCCCCACGGCATAAAATATAAGAAGTAAAACTAAACCCAGCTGCACAAAACCCCCAAAGTCCTTTAAATTTTTGCTTCTTTAATATAGCTCAGAAACATTATCCACCTTTTCCCGCACTGTGCGGTTCTCACTGTGGCAGCTTCTCAAATCACATCCTACCTCCATCTTCTTCTGGTTATTCTCCACACAGCCCCTGGACATTTTCAAAATGCACATCTCCTTAAAAACCTTCATTATCTGTAGAATAAAGTTTGATCCACAGCCTACCCTGGGAGACATTTTCGGACATAGTTCTGGCCAATTTCTCCAATGCTCAGTGTCTAAAATTCGGGATTCTGGCTAATCTCCTCCTTGCTTGATTAAAACACACGGCATTCCCATAAGCTCTGTTTTCCTCTGCAAGGAGGAGACTAGCACAACACTTTCCTGGAATCTTCTACAACTCTAGCTGCTAGGTACCCAGAATTCCATTCTTTTAGGATCCTATACCTAAAAATGAGAAACGAAATATACTGAACGTTTTTCATGAGTCAGGCACTTTAATTCGCCCGGTTCATCCTCTGAACTCTGGGGCATCATCACCTCCATTTCTCAAACGAGAAAACTGAGATGAGGATTAAAGATTATGTAACCCGAGCCAGTCGTACAAGAACTCAGAGAGAGTACGGAGGCAAACCCTAATTGCCCTCGGCACCAGCTTCCCTCATTTCTACAGTCAAACCAATATCTGACAACACAAGATAGAAAAATCTTAAAGCAGACAAACATCTGTTGAGGCTTAATGTAGGTGAAATACTTAACATAGGGCAATTTGTCTATTCCTTGCAACATTTTCAAATAAGCAAACTACAAAACCCAGAATGTAGTTTCTATTAGCTCATATAGCTAGTAAATGGACTTGAATTTCCCCACCTATACCTTTATTAGCTTTTATCCAACACCAGTAAACAGAATTTTATATCTGAAGAAAGAGGTTCATCCCAGGGTCACAGACCTGATCAGGGGCAAATCAGGATTAGAACTTGGCTTCGTGCCTCTAGTATATTCCATTATAGCATCCATAGGAGTTGTGGGGAGAATCCAGGAACCTTAGCTTTTCCCTGTTTGTAACCATTTCAGAAAACTAGCATAACTAGTGGAGGGATGATGCTAGAAGTTAGACACAGGGCCTTGCACATGATAAGTAGGTGCTCTATTATTAATCTAATTTCTTGCCCTAGCACTACTTCCAAAGGCCTGATCTCCAAAGTGTTTCACCTCTGGCTGCAGGTGGGTTTCAATAGCCTTCTGTTGATGCTTATTATGTCCTATTATGTGGCAGAGTCCTTCTACCTAATTTCCCAATAGGCATTACTCTTACTGTACCCACTGAGCATCAACGCATCCCATTTCCCTCTGCTCCTTGTAGTTTTCTCATTCTCTGAAGTGAGGCCTCACCTGTTAAGTCAGACTCCTTCAGGGTCCAGCCAAGATCAGTGCTTCTTAGAAATCCTGTTAGGAAAGAACTGGCATTCTCTTCACTCCTTTGTCCTAGCCTTTGCTCCGCAGCTATCACTGGCTCAAGCATAGCAGGCTTCCTTTCTCTCAGGCTCCATTCAGAGAAGTCTTTCTAGTTACTTCCTTTCCCACCATGAATTAATTACACTTGTACATTAAGATATTCTTTCCAGAATGGGTTTGTTGCCATAACCCTAAACTTCTGGGATGGTGACAAGACATGCATGAAATTAACAGGACATCTAGTCAATATCAGAATCTTCAGTGGGGATTCAGGGGGGAAAAGCTAGCTAGCAAGGCAAGAAATCACCATAGAGTCCTGCGATGCTGAACAGAGGGTTTAAAGGACAGACAGCATCTTATTTCATGAGTGACAGGTGAGAGATCTTCCCAGGCAGGGAGTAGGCGGTTTGCATTTAGACATAGAAAGTAGGGCCAACAGCTACAAATGGAGGAACATGAAAACTGATGACATTTAGTGGAGAATTGACAAGAATAGCAAGCATGCATATATATGTGTGTGTGTGTGTATATACATATAGATATATACATATATATCTATATCTATATCTATAGATATAGATATGTAGAAGGACTGTCAGGACATTCAGGCAAAATCCCAACTAATCATAAAAGTATGAATGGCAATTAAACATTTTTTTCAATTGGTGGCATCTTTCTTGTGAACATCTCTAGCAATGGGAAACACCTAACCTTAGGAAATAAAGATTTTTGGAGGTGTATGCCAAAGTCAGTTAAACTGCTGTCCATTTTCAGTAAATATGGGTAAATCTCAATATTTGTTGAATACCTACTATATGTTAGATGTTGTAGACATGGAACTGTAAATATGAATAATACAGATCTCGCCTCTATGAATTTAAAATTTCATGAGGAAGATGGGTGTGTGAACATGCAAATAAAATAGAGGAAGTAGAGGCTGACAAACTCAGAAAGAGATGTGCAACACTGGGCAGAACATCAAGAAACTCTTCACACATCAAGGTAACGTATAAGCTGGGGCCTTACAGGTGTTGAGCTGGAGGAAGGCAAGATGGAGGCAACCACAGGAGTGAGAGAAAACGGCTGCTCAAGGCTTGCCAGTTTCCAAAGTTAAAAACGATGCAAAAGAGGGTGGAGTCCAACTCTCAAGGGACTTTCCAGCTTTGCTGAGCAATGTAGATTTGATCCCAGGGTCCCCAGGAGGCCTGTGAAGGGTTTTAAGCAAAAGTAGCTCACTCTATCAGAAAGCACTGTATGAGATGCTGCAGCATCCGGTTGGCAAGAATGTGGGACAAGATCTTAGTGGCGCAAGGAATGTGACCAGGAAGTAAAGCCCTTCGCTGTCAGGATTAAGGCAAAAAATAAAGTTCAGAATGCCGTGTGAAGGTCTCCTACTGTATCCTTCAACTCTGATGAGCAAGAACCAAAACGGCTTGCTCTCGTTTGGCTCCACCGAGTGTGGGAGCGAGGCCGTCTCGTTACCCTTCTTCCTAGACAGGGAAACTGAGGCCCAGGGTCCCCTGGTAGGAATCGAGAGAAAAAGAGAGCCGAACCCGCCACAGAAGAGGCTATCCCAGGTCACGTGTATTCCTGCGAGGGTCCCTGGGCCTACCCCACTTCTCCATCCATGCCCAAGGGGCCGACTTTGCTATGGAAACAGTCTTCCCACCCTCCTCCTCGCCTAGGGCTTCTCAATGCACTCTGGGAAATGCAGTCCATCTCTGCTTATCAGCCCGCGGCACGAGCCCACTCCAAGGCCCTAAGAGACTACACTTTCCAGCAGGCCGAGCAAACACTCGGGCGGTCTCTGGGGACAAGGTCCCCACGGAGGGGCCGGAACCTCCCAATGGGCAGCCTCCTGGGCGGAGCCTGCATCGCCATTGGCTACGGCGGCGAGTGGGAGGCGGGGTCGGCGGAATGAGGCGCGGAGCTGTTCCCCGCTTCAGGTGCTGAGTCCGAGGGAGGCTCCGGATGCCAGAGCCGTGGCCGCTGCAGCCGTCACCGCCGCGAGAGCCGCCGCTGGGAAGCCCGGGTCGCGGGGAGCTGGGAGGTGCCGCGCGCGCTGCCCCGCGCTGAGCGCCCTCCTAAGCGCCGCCTGAGGTGGGTGCTGCAGGATTCGCTTTTGTTTTATTGAGGAGAGGGGGGTCTGGGGAGTTGACGGGACGTGTCCTCTCCGCTCTCCACACCATCTGTCCGTGGAGCTGGAGAACTGACTGCGGGCCTCTCCGTGGCCCAGTGCCTGAGGTCGGAGCAGTTGAGGCTGGGTTTTGTCGTGTAGTGAAAGGGTTCCTTGAATGCGAGGGACGAGGGCTGGAAGACCCTCGCCCGTCTCTCCTGAGAAAGCATGAAAAAGGCTTGGAGTCTCCCTTTTCCTGTGCCTAAAGTCGAAGCTGCTTGGGTTATTGAGGATGGAGAGTGTTCTGGGATGAGAGGTTTGGAGACAGGGGAATCCTTCCCTAAAACACCCCAGAGGTTTGAGGTTGCAAAAGGAAATTGGGATGTGATGGATGAGACTCCTCCCCTCCTCTCAGACTCTCCTAGGTTTCCAGTTATTAGGAAGACCCTTCCCTTTGCATCCTAGGAAATGGATAAACCTGGACTCTGCCCCTTACCTCTTGCACCCAGTTGGAGTCCTTGCGGGGCATTTGTATTTGAGCGATGGAGAAAGTGAAGGGTTGGAGGACCCCTCCCCACCCTGCTCCCGTGAAGGAAAGCACTGATGGATGCTCCCGGTCCTCTGTGATGGAGCCGCGCCTAAGGTCTAAATAGCCTGAGTGTGGGAGGTGGGTGGAAGTGAGAGTCTAAGGGACCCCTCCCTCCCTAGGTCTTATGTCCCAGGCCCTCTTCACTAGATCCAGGTCCCAGGCAGTAGAGTGGAGATCATCCTCCCTGCCCCGCCACGCCCCAGGGATTAGAGCTCTAGCCCTGAGGCGGGGAGTCAGATCTGGATGGGCACCTGAGGGGCAGGACCCGGTGGTCTCCCTCGCCAGCATCCGACAGTTCCAGGCGATATCGTCCGCGTTCGCGGATCCTGGAAGATGCTCCGCTGCTTGCCGAGCGCGCCCCAGTTCTGGCCGCGGGGATCTGGTACCCGGCGTGCAGCAGCTGCTCTCAGGTGCGGGGCTTTCGCGCTCTGCCCAGCCATTTGCCGGAGGACAAAGCGGCGATCGCGGCACTGACAGGCGTGCCTGGCTGGCCTGCGTGAGGGGCGCGGCTGAGGAAGGGGGGCTTCGGGCGCGGCACGGGTAGCTTCCACGGAAACGTGCCAGGAGCGGAGAGAGGGAGAGAGACAAAGCGCGCTCGCTCCTCGCGGGCCCGCGCGAGCCGGGATGGAAAATCCCGAGGGAGGAGGTGGTTGTGCTGTGCTGGGTCCTGTACCATAGACTCAACTCTAGTCGCCCCTCCTTCCGCCTGCGCGCCCGAACCCCACTGTTGGTCCTGCCCCAAGAATGCGGTGTGCGCGATGGTTACCAGAGCCAGGACTAGTGACCACAGGACTGGGATGACCAGGGACTCTACCTTACCGGAAGGGTAAGGGTTTAGGGGACATGTGTGAGGCAGGTCTGAAGAGGCATACTGACTGGACCCACTCAACCTCATGCCCCATTAGCTCTAGTAGGTCAGATTTGGTTCTGTGGCTGCGTGTGTTTTTTTGGTAATAGTATGGATTAGAGTGTGAGTGAAAATGTGTGTGACTGTGTCCTGTCCGTCCGTGCTCCAGTGTTCACGTGTGTGCTGTGCTGTGGTGAGCCTATACATATGGCAGGGGGGAGGGGTGGAGAGAAAGAGGAAGAAGAGGAACTAAGCTTGGAGGTAGAGGGGAGCAAGAGAGTCACCCTTTCAACTCTCAAACCACATTGCTGACCCAAGGTCCAAATGCGTGCCTTCAGGGTGGAAGCAGTTTTAAACTGCCTAGAATCTAGGCTAAAGGACTGGATACGTGCTAGTCAGTGAAACTTTGCAAGGTTGTGGCCCCTTCTTCAGTCCCTGAGGATCCCAAATCTGACCCTGACACCGTCATCAGTCCTCATCCCCTGGAGTGCCTTATCATGCTACCCTAATGACCAGGGTCTGTGCAACCACTGGCTGCTGAGTAAGGTTTGGGAGGCCTGTCAGCAAAGTCTGGGAAGGCTATAGAGCTAGGGTTACTAGTAACCACAGATGGGAGTTTTAAAAATACCAGGTACAAACCAGGCATGACAGTCACATGCCTGTAATTCCAGCACTCGAGAGACAGAGGCAGGAGGATTGCCATGAGGTAGGGGGACAGCCTAGGCTAGATAATGAGACTCTGTCTTACCACTCCTAGAAGCTAGACACACCCTCTCAGACTGATGAGTCCCAGCAATTGACCCCAGTTTCTTTACCATCATCACATTTATGCCAAAGGTTTTTATGCAGCTTCAAGATAATCTCCTTCACATAAATTAAGGGGCTAGATTATGGACTGTGGAAGAACCAGGCAGTGGAAGCCACCAGCCAGCCAAGCCTACCTGGTCTTTTTCCCTTAAGTATCCACAGTGACCTCTGCTGGAAGGAAGTCAAACTGAGGCACAATTTGACAACCACTAATCCCCTGTAGTGTAGGTAGAGAGGCTTGTATTGGTGTGGGCATTGTTAGGTAAAACCACATATTTCTGCTGGGACTAATTTCCTGTTTACCTTTGGAGTAGAAGTTCTTGTTTTGGTTTGGTTGTTTCATAGTGTTGATGATGGAGCCCAGGACCTGGATACCTATAAAGTCAGCATCCTCTTACTGAAGCGCCTTCTTCCTCCAAGATTCTGTTCTTGTCTATGTTCTTTCAAATGCCACCAAGCAGTAAAGCTGCTGCTGTCTTCAACCACATGGAAAAGTGGGTCTGAAGGCTTTTATGTCTCTGTACAGTTGAAACATAGCAAACAGTTATCAAGGTCAGAGAAGTTCAGGTACCTTTCTGGCCTCTCCCCTACCTTTCTTCACTCTTCCCTTCCTCTCATATCCCACTTTTTATCTTTTTCTCTTCCTCCTTATTAAAGCAGTCGGTAACACGTTTTCAAAGCCAAGCCTTATTTATTTTCCTCAATGACATTGTGGCTTAGAACTTCAGACTTCTGGAGGCTATTACTAAATACAAAAGGCCCTTGAACGCTGGGTTTTCCTACGAACTGGAGTGGGGGAGGTAGATGAGACATACTGAGTCCTAAATGCCCGCCTGGTGACATGTGTCTCTTCTGGAGTTGCTCTGAAAAGCTTTCACACTGTCACAAGATTGTTAGAGCTCCTCAAAGGAAGGTATTTAAATACCTGGCATTGTTCTTACTCTGGCATCCATGTGATTTGCATTGAACTACGTGACTCAGTATCATAAAGTAAAAATAGGACTTCATTTCTTCCTCGCCTGTTCAGAAGGTGCCTGCATATAGTGCGTTGTGCTCTGCATTGGCAAGTGAAAAGCTAAATCACCTCATAAGCAGAACCACCTGAATATCTCGATTAGTGAAGAGTGCTTAACATCACCAACAGGCCATAAAATTATTTTATGTTTCTTTTCATTCATACCTGAATCTTTGTCCTGTGAAACATTTCCTCATGCTCATGCATTATTGCTTTTATTTGAGGTTAATCAAGAATGTTTAATCCAGTCTGGTGGTGGTGGCACAGGCCTTTAATCTCAGCACTAAGGAGGCAGAGGCAGGTAGATTTCTTAGTTCAAAGCCAGCCTGGTCTACATACTTCCAGGACAGCCATGGCTACACCTGTCTCAAAAAAAAAACAAAAAACAAAAAAAAAACTAAATCAAAGTAACAACAACAAAAAAGTTTAATCCTTGTACTGAATCCAACAAATTAAATACCAGCAGACACAGGAAGATGTGAGTGGTGGTTTTGTCCTTTGGGGGCTCATAGGAAAAAAAAAAAAAAAAAGAAAAGGACTCTAAATTTGAAATTTCTTATGGGTGGAGTTAGGGCTTTCTGAGAAGAGACTCCTTAAATATATCCAGGAGGGCAGGCTGGCCATGTTGAAGAATATGATCATGAATGACACTGTGGCTGTGTATGCAAGAAACAGCATTCGTATCGGGAGTATCTCTTCCGCTGCAAAAATCGCCCCAGGTTGCTGTAGCTCCTTCAACTAGCAGCTCCTTGGTGGAGGAGGGGCTGAGCCAAGGCATGGATCTATCCAAGGTTCTGGAATACTGGCCTCTGCCTGCCCGCTTCAAAGAGTAGGGAACAGAGCAGAGCTGAGGGCCATGGCCTCTGTGAGGATTTCCCTACAGCTGATTACAGAAGAGAATGGAAGAAAACAGAGATGTAGAGGTTCTCACCGCATCATTTTGAATGAGCCCATAGGCAATCCCTATTTAAAGACTTACAGGCTCATTATAAGAGGAAACATTTTCTAAATCAGGCTGTTTGCATGCAAGAATGCATTTAATCCTGACAGTCCTAGGAGGTAGTGTTATTCCCACTTTCAAGGTGAGCAAACAAGGTGAGCTTTAAGAGGAAAGGGGCTTGCCTGAGACCACACAAGAGGGAGTTTAGGTTTCATCGGGATCTATTAAACTCCTTTAATAACATCAAACATCTTTGCCACATTTCCTTTTCTACTGCTGAAGCAAAAACAGAAGTATTGGACTGTCCTATGTAATGGCATATCTAATTCTAGAGGAGTGAAGTTAGGGGGAAAGTAGAATTCAAACACAAGTCACAGAAGCCTTTCAAGCTCAGCAAGTATACTGCCTTTTTTAAATGTCTTAGTCTGGTAAGGTTTGTTGCTTGAACCTGGTTACCAAAGAATGCAGTGTAAAAACATAGGGGTTTTTCCTAGAGTGGAAATTTTTTACAGGAATTTAAGTCTGGTTAGCAGTAAAGTGGATTTTTTTAAGAAAGGAAGAAGAAAAAAAGCCTCTGCTTTTTTTAAAAAAAAAATTAAATACCAAGTGCATTCAGAGCTGACAAAACAGGGATATTATTAGGAGACTCCTTTCATCTATTCCCATTCTCAGACTTTCACATCAAAGTTCTTAACACCTAGATAAAACGTTTCATTGTTGTGGACTTCAGCCAGTCTTATGGAAACATCATGTTCCTGTCCATACTCACACCATCACAGCTAATGCTTTACCTTCAGATGTGGCTGCAAGACTCCTGGAGGTGGGCGGCTTAGAGCTTGGTGAACTCAGTCACATGCTCTGATTTTCCCAGGGTAGCAGTTTCAACCGTCCCAATCCTTTTACACACATAGGGTCTTGTGCTCAGGACCTCTCCGTGTGGTAGCTGTAGCCTTAGATGTCTAAAGTGGGGAAAGAGGAATAGATTTGTCCTTTTTCTCTTCTCCCTGGGCTTTGGTTTGCATATCCCACAGAAATAGCAGGCCTATTCTCTTAATAAGATGCTTTTCATTAAGCTAGGTCTCCATCCCATATCTGCTTCCTTTTCTCTGCATGCTAGGTCTTTATAGAGCTCTGACACAAGATGTGGTTCCTGAGGGCATTTGGAGGCCAGGGATCTGGCTTTCCATCTGGGTCTGCTCTGATTCATAGGACCACAGACAGATTTGGTCGTTGTCTTATTTAGAGTCTTAGTTCTCTGCAGCATCAGAACAGCATGTAATAAGAGGCCATTTGTGGAGGTCTCTAGACAGCCGTGCCTATGGCTGAGCACTACCCTCTTTGCTAACGGGATCAGGAAACAGTTTTGAATCCCAAGTATCTCCTCCAGAAACATATACTATGAAGATTTTCATCCACTATAATAAAGGAAATAAAATACATAATTTATTCCTAAGACTGTTATAATTATTCTGGCAATAACTCAAAGCTCCCTCAAAGGAAGACTAGGTTTATAGTCACTCAACAAATATTTCTACTGCCTGCAATGCACCAGGTACACATCTGGGCTTGCGGAAACCAACCCCCACCTTCGCACAAGTCATGACATAAAGAAACATTGAGTGGGTATACTGAAAGCCTCAAAACAGTGTTGCTACAAGCAGGAGTTTTTAAAGATGGAAATAAGTTTAAATATCATAGACTATTATGTCTTTTTTTTTTATCATGAAGACAGAAGCTAATGGAATTTGAAGGATTCTCTGACCACTCCCTGGCTGGTGGCAAAGATGGGTCTTCAAACAGACATTTCATGACTCCTAATGCTTGTTCTTTCCCCAGCTCTAAACTGCTGCTCTGTTCATCAAGTTACCAAAGGGCACATTTCCATCAACATAGCTTTGTTTGATCCGATTCTAAACCAAAACTCAATTTTAAAGTTGAAATAGGAAAAAAAAAAGAATAAAGCACAAAAAAATTTACGAAGTCTGCTTTTATCTGTGTCATTCAATGGTGGCCCCTACCTGGCTACTGAACACTTGCAGTGCGGCTGGGTTGAAATAATATTTTGGATATATTGAATTAAATAAAAGATATTATTAAAATTAATTCTACTTAGCTTCTTTTTATTCTTCAAATATAACTTTTAGTAAATTTATGCTAGGACTAGAGAGACAGCTTAGAAGTTAAGAGCACTTGTTGCTCTTATAGAGGACACGAATTTGATTTCCCAGAACACACATGGTGGTTCAATGTTCATCTGTAACCCCAGTTTCAGGGTATCAACATGCATACTGGCAAAATATTAATACACATAAACTAAAAATAAGCAAATCTAAATTTTAATAAATTTTAACAATATGTGTGAGTGTTGGAGTATACACTTTAGTCTGAGTTCAGTCTCCAGCTCTACAAAAATTTATATCTACCAGGCCATGGTGGCACACACCTTTAATCCCAACACTTGGGAGGCAGAGACAGGAGGATCTCTGTGAGTTTGAGGCCAGACTGGTCTACAGAGAAAGTGCCAAGACAGGCTACAAAACTACACAGAGAAATCCTGTCTCAGAAAAAAAAACAACAACAAAAAAGATTATATCTATCTATATCTCTGTGTGTACATATGAATATAATTATGTATTACTTACATTTATAGCTATACTGGATTAGCACTATAATAACATGCTCCCTTTGGGGGGAAATTTTCTTTATAAATGGATATTTAGCGAAGTAATTTTTATAACTTTGGCCTGGCCTGAGGTGGAATCCTGGCTTTATCATTTAGGCTGTGTACCCTTAGACTTCTGTATCCTCATTTATAAAATGAGGGAATAACAGCCTGCCTCCTTGATTAGGAGTCAAATTACTTAGAACAGTAACTGCTCCACAGTTAACATTTATTGAATGTTTATTGAATGTTAACTGTTAATAATGGGAACATATAGAATATTAAAGACCATAAGAAAAGCAAGCAGGCAATTTTCAGATAGACCAAACAAAGATTTATTCATCATTAGAACGAGATTGAAAACATTTGTTATGTATAGCTCATGAGTTTCTGGGATTTGGCCCCCTGTTTTCTGATGTCTGATGATGCTGAGGAAAAATTTCAAGTCATTTCCATAAGCATACAATAAATAAACAGATTAGCTAACCACATTATGCACATAGCTTCTGTTAATGAGTTGAGGAAGAGGATGCTTAGAGGATGCCTGTACCAGATAGCTTAAGAGCTCTGAGTCTCTTGGTCACTAAGGTTCCTCAAGAGAATAAGAGCCTTGTGCTCTGGGAGGAAATTCCTGGACAGGAATCAAACATACCCAAGATCAAGGCTGTTCTCCCACTCTCTTGGCCTTACCAAGAGTCTCAATTTCTCTTCTGTAAAATGGAGGTAGTTGCAGCTTTCTTGCAGGTTGTGCTGGGGAGAAAATTAGAAAATATAAATAAAAAAACAGGTGCTCACACTATAGACCAGGCTGGCCTCAAACTCACAGAGATCAACCTGCTTCTGCCTCCCGAGTGCTGGGATTAAAAGTGTGCACCACCACTGCCGGGTGCATCTCCACCTTTTTCTTTTATGGTTTAGTTTTTTGTTTTGTTTTGTTTTGTTTTGTTTTGTTTCGAGACAGGGTTTCTCTGTGTAACAGCCCTAGCTATCCTGGGACTAGCTCTGTAGACCAGGCTGGCCTCGAACTCACAGAGATCCTCCTGCCTCTGCCTCCCAAGTATTGGGATTAAAGGCATGCGCCACCACTGCCTGGCTTCTTTGGAAGTTGATTCACAAAGACAGCTATGAGTTCCAGACCAGCCTAGATTATAGTATGAAACTATATATATATAAAAAAATTAAAACTGGGGCAGGGGGGATAATACAGGGGGTGGAGGAGGGAGTAGGGAAAGGAAATAATATATGTGAAGCTCTGAAAAATTATATTAACAGAGAGTATTGAACTATAGAGAAAGTATTCAGAGGGTCTCATAGGAAGTGTATGAATGCCAGATTTCATAGGTCAACATGTGATTGGTAGATTCAGGTAGAAGAGCCTGGGGACAAGCTCTCCCCTGGTTTTGCTGGAAGGCCCCTGACTTACAGGAATCAAGTGGTGATGCTAAGTTTAAGATAGCCAGGTCTTAAACTGCACATTTTCCCCATGGGAAGGAAAAAGACCCACATAGAGTGGACCAAGGAACAAAAACCGAAGTGAGCACAGAGCTGCATTAGAGCAGGTTGGCTAGAGCAGTGAGACAGCTGTTGTTTCTACGAAGACAGACTTCATCTTGAATCCAATTTTCACCACCAAATTGTGACTTCATGCAAATGTATTTTAACTGTGTGTGTGTATGTGTGTGTGTGTGTGTGTGTGTGTGTGTGTGTGTGTGTACATGTGTGTAGAGGTCAAAGGATGACCTTAGCTACTTTCTTCAGATGCTATCCGTCTTGGTTTTTGAGATAGCTTCTCTCATTGGTCTGGTACTTGCCTAGTAGGTTAGGCTGACTGGTCCATGATACTTACAGATCTACCTGTCTCTGTCTCTCCAGCCCATGCCCACCTTTTAAAATTTGGGTCCAAGGGGATATAATTCAGGTCCTCAAACTTGCAAGCCAAACACTTTACCAACTAAGCTATTATTCCAGCCTGAGTTTTAACCTTTCTAAGCCTCATTTTCCTCATCTAGTACAATAAAACAGTTTCCCTTGCTACCACGGCAATTACATGGCAGCATACAAAAAAGGCTTTAGGATAATGCTATCCCTCCTTTATCAAGTGCTTACAGTGGCTCAGGCATTGGGTAAGTGACAGCCATTATGTCTGTATTTTAAGCTGAGGGAAGCAATGTTCAGTGACTTTAAGTAACTTCCCCAAGGTCGTGCTGTCAGGCAGAGGTGTAACCAGGACCCCACCCAAGCCATCAGACTGCAGAGCCTACTCCTCATCATAGTGACCGTGGCCTCTCTACATAAACATCAGCAGAAACTCAAGAACTGTTTGAAGGCAGGAGAGATGCTTCCTGGTTAGTTTATAAAGAGGTCTTCTGTTTGGTCATCCGGGGTTAGTGCAATAGGAAGCAAGGGTAGAAAATCTGTGGTCAAATGGACAATGGTAGGAATGCCACCCATGTGCTCCAGGATACTGGATAGGAATTTCTATAGGAAATAGATATTTGAGAAGCTTGGAACATTTGCATAACAAGTGTTAGAGAAGTGTGGTGATATTGACAATATTGTTTGTCAACTTGACAGAAACTAGAAACTCTTGGGAGACAAGACTCTGGACATATCTCCAAGGGACTGATTAACTAGATTAGCTTAAAAGAAAGGGAAAGACCCCTTCTGACTACATACAGGCAGTGCCATTCATGGGCTAGAGACCTGAACTGAATAGAAAGGAGAAATGTGCTGGTATTTATTTCTCTCTGCTTCTTAATTGTGGCTAGACACAATATGACCAACTACCTCCAGCTCCTGCTGCCAAGGCTTCCTTCTATAATAGACCCTACTTTCAACTGTGAGCCAAATATACCCTTCCTTAGTTCTTTTTAATAGAAAACATATGCTTTTAGGTATATTTAAAATTTAATTGAGTGTGTCTGTGTGTGTGTGTGTGTGTGTGTGTGTGTGTGTGTGTGTGTGTGTTTGTAGCCCATACTATATTCGGCAAATGGAAGTCAAAGGACAACTTGTGAGACTGATCTTCTACTTTGTGGGCCCTGGAAACTGAAATTGCATAGTCAGGAGTCCTTACCCACTGAACCACCTTGCAGACCCTTTTCTAAAGTTGCTGCTTGTTGGGTGTTTTGTCAGAGGAACAAGAAAAGTAGGTCCAATCAGAACCAAACACATCCTTAGCAAAGGAACATAAGATACAAAGCCACCGGCTTGGAGCATCCCACTAGTGCTCTTTTTGTGGCAGCACTGAGTGCATGAATCAAGGATATCCAAGGTTTCCACACTTGTGGAAGGTGTAGGCAGACAGCAACCACCATCCAACGTGCCTACTAGCACTCTTCAGTTTCCAAAGAATTCACGTGGCTTCTTCCTTTCCTTTTTTTTTTCTCCCCACTTTTTTCTTTTGAGATAGGGTCTCATGTAGTTTCAGCTGACTGGTTACATAACCAAGTCTGGGCTTGAACTCTTCATCCCACTTCTTAAATGCTAGGATTCTAGGCACATTCCACCATATCCAGCTTATAGTACCTCTTCTCTCTTTGGTCTTCACAAAAGCGCCAGGCAGGATAGGTGGTCCGCTGCAAGTGGCAGGCAGCAGAGGCAGCCAAAATGCACAGATGCCTTGAACAGCTGTAGTACCCAGCCCCAAACACAGGGCTTAGGAAAGGCCTTCTCTGTGAGGGAGGAGGCAGAATGTTTGCCCTGGGCCAGGGCCTTTGGTTCATGATTCCCCAATGATGCCTCCAAATGGTTGCCTCTCACAGTAGCTGCTGTGAGGATCTAAGTCAAGGTCACTGAAAATCCCATCGCCCCTTCTGAATGTAGCACCCTTCATCGGCAGCCCCTCCCACGCAGAGAGCTTGTTTCACAAAAGGAGCTTTTTCAGGACTTGCCACCTTAAATTTATTCTCCTTATTTTTCTATAGGCAGTCAGGTTGGAAACCAAATCCTATCCTCTTTAGGCTGTAGAAGAAACATCAGAAATGACTGCAGTCACAATTTGCACCAGATTTCTCTCCATGGCTACGCTTCTAAAAACAATGGAAAACAAAGGCAGGAAAGGAAAGGGGTAGGAATGCGGCACTTCTTCCAAGAGGCACCTGCAGCTCTGTAGAGAATACAAGGGGTAGAGTGGGGGAGTAGCTTTTACAGCTATGAGAGAATTCCTTGATGAGTAAAAAAAGGAGTTTGATATACAAGATGATAGACAATGAAAGAGATCATGATGTCTCAGTGTATTTTATTTGAAAAGTTGAGCTAGGCTTCCAAACACCCTCTACAGTACTGGAAGGCTAGATACAGGGTGGGCAAGGCCACAAAGGTTTTGCCAAGTTGTCCTCTGGTAGGCCCCCAGACATTTACAAATGTCTCACTAATAGAGTGCTCATCAGGGCATTGAATCCAGCAACAATGTCTACCAACATATGCTGAATGCCATAGGGTTGAATGACGACTTCTGATGAAGAAAATCAGATTGGGAAATCATCTGAATAGTAAAGGCATGGACATTTGCAATGGCTGGGCCTTGGAAAGTGGTTTATGGTTACTTCATGGCTGCGACAGCTGCCTTTTTAACCTGTCATTCATAAATGACAGCTCTGATATGCCAGTTCTTAAGTTCCTATGATCAGCCTCAGACAGACTGGCACACAGTAAATGCTCAGCAATCTTCACAGTTTACTCACCTGGCTCCTATTCATTAATAACCCCTATGCCAGACACAGAAGAAATAGAAGAAGTAAATGAGACAGTCTCTGGCTTAAGTGAGTTAGTCAATTCTTTTTTATTTTTTTGAGACATGATCTCACTGAGTAGCCTTGGCTGGAACTTGCTATGTAGAAAAAGCCAGCGTTGAACTCAAAGAGCTCTGCCTGCCTCTGCCTCCTGAGTTCTAGGAGAGACACATACGCTATTAAGAAGTATTCTCAACAAGGGGCAACACAAAGCAATGAAATCTGAGTGGCCATAGTTTTACAGTTCTGAACTTTAATCTTAAAGAATACAATGTTTGTGGCTAGAGAGATGGATCAGTAGTTAAGATTCCTGGCTGCTCTTCCAGAGGACCCAGGTTGATTCTCAGAACCTGCATGATAATTCACTTCCAGAGGACCCAGATGCTTTCAGTGACTTAAAGCATCCATGACTCTAGTTCCAGAGCACCCAATGCCCTTTGCTGACTTCTACGGGCACCAGGCTTCACAGACAAACATGCAAGCAAAACACTTACACTCTTAAAAAATAAATAAATCTTTTTAAAAGAAAATCATTTCAAAATAATTCATTTTAAAGTATTTTTATTTATTCATTTATTTTAATTGACATAGTGTTTATACATATTTATGAGGTACAGTATGATAATTTGATACATGCATGCAATTTGTAACAATAAAATCAAGGCAATTAGCATTTCCATTGTAAAGAGACTACATATTTAATAGGACCAAGCCATGGTAATCTATGCATGAGTGGAGGGTTGTAAATTCATCAACTTTAAAAAAATAAAATCCACTGTGTTCTGACTGTATATAAAGTACAGCCCAACATGCCTGCTTTTAGGCACTCGGTCCTGCAGGGACATAAAGAGACAGATAATTAAAGTGTAGCAAGATGAGGCATGGACAGAGAGCATAGAGGAATGGCTAATTCTCTGGGGGAAACACATATACATACACTCATGTGTTGGGTCTAGATGTTAAAACCTGAGTTAGAGAGTATACACTAGCACATAGAAGAGGAAAAGCCAACACACTGAAATACTTTGAGATGAAGTAAGACATTTGGGTGGGTTTGTTGAGTGACCCTGAATATATCAGCTACATCTCTGGACCTCAGTCTCCTTGTCTGGTACTCTGAAGGTTTGGCAATGGTCATGGCTAGAGCATCATGAAGGTTCTAGTTGTGACTTTTATCTCCCAGGACCAAGCCTGGCCTTGTCCCAGCCCTACGGCTTCCTTAACTCCTGCTTGTCCAGACTCCAGTGATGTTACCTCTGAATTCTGGTACCAGAGAAACTCTGTATGTATGAGACTCAAGCCTGTGGAGTCCACTGAAGTGCAGCTGCTCTCCTGGGTGCTACCTGCCTCCAGGCCTACCACAGCACTAACCACTTGGTGTGCTTGCCTCCTCCCTCTTCCCACCAGCAGATCTCTGGCATATTGCCTGTCTCTGAGGACATTCTTGGAAAAACTTTGGCCCAGTCAAACAGATCAGTGATGGCAAGTCAGTCCTGAGTCCTGCTGCTCAGGGTCCCTAGAAGACAGGCCTGCCTCATTTGTGCTTCCTCTAAAGGATGTGAAGCAGGTTGTTTCAACTCTGCTAGTGTGCCTGCCTTTTGCAGACCTCAGCCCTCCTTGTATGTGGGTGTAGCAGTGGCTTCCCCAAATCAGTACCTCTGTGATATGAAATACAGAAGAGCAACCATTAGAACAAATTAAACGATTCCTTTGTTGAAATTTATTTTTTTAATTAATTAATTTTTTACTATACTAATCCCAATTCCCACTCCCTCCTCTCCTGCTTCTCCCTTTCCCCCACCCAGTGTTGAAATTTAAACAATTTAAGACTTCTAGTTGTGCTGTAGAGAGTTTTCATGTACCACCTTTCAAAGACAAAAGGCAGATGGAGATACCAGAAGAGCCCTCACTGAAATTCTATTTACAAGTCACTTAAAGGGCCCTTAAAATAATTTGTGTGCCCGGGAAATGTCACACCTGAGACTGATATGCCCTGTACCACCTATCTAGGCAAGAGCCAGATCAGGTCCCCTGCATACCCTTCCACTGTTCCTCTGCCCTGAGACCCTTTGCCTGACAGAGCTCATCTTTGTCAACTGAGAACAGATCTACCCAGGCTATTTTCTTATTCTAGGGCCAGAAGAGCCTGAAGGAAAGGCTTCCCCACACAGGTGATAATGAGCACTTTCTGCCTTGCCAGTGCTCACCATTGCCAGATGCAGATGCCCTCTGGAAAGGGTTTGGTGTCCCTCATCTCTCAAGAAGCAATGAGGGCATCTCCTGAAAGCAGCTTGTTCTCTCCTGCTCCAGACACACAGGACTCCCATTCTGGAGTTGGCAAACAAAAATCAGCACCAAGCCTTTAGAACCTTTCTGTAGAGATGAGAAGGGCAGGCTGAGAGAAGCTGAGCTGCTTAGAAACTGCACACATACAAATTAAAGCACTCACTGGCGGCAGCAGAAGGCAAACCAGTGGAGTGAGAAACAAGATGTCTCCCTTCCACACCACTGCAGGAAAGCAAAGAAGTCACCAGCTGCGGCTCAAAAGTCACAAAAGAAAGGAAATGCAGGAAACACAAAACACACTGGCAGGAAGCCACCCAGATTGTTGGTTACAACAATCAGTATAAGCATTTAACACTCTCCTGGTGGAAGACAAAGGTCCCTAGATTAAACTAATACAAGAGATTTACCTGAAATCAAACGGCTGTGGGGTAGGCAAAGCTATAGCAGGTAAATGCAAACAAAAGAAAGGCATGAGTAGCTGGGTCAGACAAAGCACAATTTACGGAATAAGCAGCATCAAGCAGCATAAAAGGGTAATTTCATATTCATAGAAGCAATTGTGAAGGCATTGCTGTTCTGAACATTTGTACACTCAGTACCTTAACATCAAAATATGTGAGGCAAAGATCTGTCGCAAGAAATACAAGAAACTGGCCAAATGACAGTCGTGGGTATAAATTTACATACTACGCAAGCCTAACATCAAGTAACCAAAACATACATGAAAATAGAAAGGAGTGGTATAATTAAGAGTGAATTAAAAGGTGATACTGAGTTTGATGTGGTTGGAATGATGTTTGCCATGTTTCAAGAGACTGCTGTAGATTGATACTTATGACTGTTAAATTTAGTGCACATTTTACATACAGTGTAATTATAATTGCATTTAAAAACCCTAAACCACCAAAGAGCCACTGAAAGAAAATATACCAAAATTAACATTTGGTGTGTTTGGAAGATTAGAATTGAGACATTTATATTTTTTCATTCCACTTTTTCTTCCAGTGTTCTTTAATGCTAATATTCTATGTTTAAAAATTAACTTTAAGCCGGGCAGTAGTGGCGCACGCCTTTAATCCCAGCACTCGGGAGGCAGGGGTGGACAGATCTCTGTGAGTTCAAGGCCAGCCTATTCTACAAGAGACAGTTCCCAGGAAAGGTTCCAAAGCTACAGAAAACTCTGTCTCGAAAAAAAAAAAAAAACAAAAAAACAAACAAACAAAAAAAACACACTTTAAAGAATATTACACAGAAGTCTGGGCAGGCTAATATACCTAACCCTCTGGACAGGGCCAGGTCCTTGGGCCACTCTCTGTTTAGAATGCTGGGGGTTTTTTTTGCCCTGAATGCTTCATTCCCCTACCTTTGTTCTCATGCTTCAGTGTGTTTTTTCCACCCCTGCATCCTGCATGGTAGTAGCATGGTAGTAGCTCGCGTGACTTTTCTGGACATGGAGGTTCCCTTGCTTGACCCTTCTGCCTGTGTTCCAGATGTAGCTCCTCTCTATATGCTAAGGACTCCTGAATTAATCTCTAGCTCCAAACTCATTACAGAGCTTCAAGGGTGTGTTATACATCAGCCTGTAGATTGGACAACTCCTGTGGATGGGCAGGGATGATGGACATGCCTGCAGATAGGTCTCTTTGAGGACCTAAAGGTAGGGAAAGGGGTTTGAATTTGAGACAGGGATGCCCCTGTGGGTGGCAGTGAGAACATTTAGGCATTCCCAGTTAGGTGGAAAAGAAGGTTCCCACGAATGAATCAGAATAAATCATCGCCCACTCTATGCCATCCAAAAATGAAACCTATGGCTCTCTCTGACTTGCATGATTACATGAACTAGGTTATTGAAGTAATCAAGAAAAGCAGCAAGGTTAGGTTTTAAAAGCTGCCCCAGTACTGGAGAGACTATGTGAGTTTCCTTCTGCCGATCATACACATCCAGCTGCCAGTTCAAAAACCAGATTCTGCCTTGCTGCTGAGATTCACTGGTTTCTGGTCTGGCCTCCTGACTTTCCAGGGCAGAACACAAAGTCAGTAAATACTGTAAGGTTTTTAATCTACCAATAAAATGAGTGAGGGTTTAGCCCAATTTATGTGGCATGTTAATTCAAAGGCTTTTATAACTACAAAGTAGTCTCTTTTGAAAGAGCAAAAATAAACTTTACTAATTCTAAACATATATTCTTATCAATTTCAACTCAAAGTACATACTCTCATTGGAATGCAAATTACTTTGAGTGCTTTCTAAAATTATTATATATAATTTCTCTTCCCTAGACTAGATTGTTATCCAGTTAAGCATTTTATTTTGAAAGGCAAAATGTTCATGAGACCACTCTTTGGGGAAAATGGTTTCATGAAATCCTATACAGCTATCTGGTTTCAGAGAAGAGATGTTGCTAAGAAACCTCTAGCACGTCGCTTGACTTTTCTAATTCACAGCCTCCTCCTTAAACATGGAGAAAATAGTACCTACCATAAAAGACTCACATAAAAGTCATATTTCTCAGTAATGAGCCTGCTACAGTGGCTGCCTTGCTGCAAGAGCTCAGTAAACAGTGGGCATCCTTACATCAAACAGTAGTTTCCAGTCTTCCCACTTCAGCTTCTGTGTGTGATAATTGAGAATCCATATGGGAAAGGGCCCAAGTTTTTCCTGTCAGGACAGCTCCAAGTTCCTGTCCCTCGCAGAAAGCATACAAAGGCACTGATTTTTACTATAATTGATGTAACTGTAGGAAAAATCCCAAGAATCTGCTTATTCATTTTGATTAAATTACTTCCAAACTTTATTGCTTTATCATCAGTAACAAATAAATGTCTAATGTCTAAAAGACAAGTCTCAATCACTCAAGAGCCTATTTCCATTAAAATAGATCTGGAATAACTTCTTTGGAAGTCAGCAGTCCTAGCAGTCCCCTCAGTGGGTGACTCCAGGAGGCCTGCCTCCTGCCACAGACTCTCAAGCAACTGGGTACTACAGGTCACATTTTCTCACTTACTCCCTCAAACCCATCTTCTCCCTGGTACAATGCCTTACTTTTGGCTGACAGTTAGTACATGTTTTATGAATAAATGCTCCCTCCCTGTACCAGGACTGACAAATGTGCATTATGAGCCAAATCGGGTCAGATGACCTGGCTTCCAGCAATAATATGCACAGAAGGCAAATGATTAAATAATGCATGTCTATCCACTCGACACGACATTTTGCAGCCACTGGAAATGATGCTCTCGAAGACTCAAAGGCCACATGGAGACACATCTAACATTAACTGAGTAAATAGACCATAAAGAGTGTCCTGGTATAGCCGCTCTGCACAGGGACCCAGATTGAAGGGGAAGGTCAAAAAGAACATGACTATGAGAAGGATGGGGATTCTATGAGACACATTTCCAAATCTCTTCTGCATTGTTTTTACAGTAACAGTGCAATGGGCTGGGAACAAAACTGAACATTAGCCTAGGGCTTCCCCATAGGCATGTGCCCAGATTCAATATACAAAATTTAGAATGAAGGCTGAGGTGCCAGATGGAGAAAGGGTGGGTGAGCCACAGTCCATTCAGAAATGAAAAGTGGACATGACCCAAAATAGCTGCCATGCTCAGTTTCAGTGTCTGAATTAATCCTCCTCTTAGTTTATTGACGCCTATGAAATTGATTCTCACCACAGAATTGCAACTCGTAGCCCTAGCATTGAAGTCAATAAAAGGCATGACTAAGGAGGCAGGGAAAAGCATCTGCGCCAAATATGAACGGAAGGGAACAACAGTGGCCTTTTATGTGTTTATGTTTTATCTCTGGAGAAAATGTTCCTATGCATTACTAGAGATGAAAAGAAATTACGGTTAGCACGCAGGGAAGGGTAAGAGATGATGCAGATGTCTTACTGCCTCCACTGTGTTCTAACTGAATACCAGAGAACAAGTAATTTATCAAGAATAAAGGTTTATTTGACTTATGGTGCTGAATGCTGGGAAGGTCAGGATCAGTTGGCCACATCTGTCTGTTAAGGTCTTTGTTTGGAGGCACTTTCTGAAGAGTCCCAGGGCATAAGGTATCATATGGCAAGACAGACAATTCTAGTTTAGGCCTTTTCTCTTTTTATAAAAGACATAGTCCCATTGGATTAGGGCCCCACCCTTATGGCCTCATTTAATCTTAACTACCTCCCAAAGGGTCATCTCACTTAGATCAAGTTTCCACCTTTCACAATGGGGGTAACATTTCAAATGTGTGTTGGTGGAGATGTTCGCCCCACAGCAGAGAACAGACATTGGTAATGGGGAGCAGGAAAGAGGGGACAGCTTCTACTGCTGTCAGATCGAAGCTGACCTTGGATGCGTGGCCTCCTCTACATTCACTGCTAGATTTCCAGCTCCACGTTAAGTTCTTTTCCTCACTAGAGGTTTAAATTTACTCCTCCTTCCTAAGACAAACCTACTTGTTGGTTCCAGGAGCAGTTTGCTCCCTTGGAAAAGATTAGAGGACTTATATATACATTCATTGCTAGCAAGAATGACAGATCACACAGCCATTTCTTCCTAGCTGGGTTACACTTGATCATGTTACTCCCCCAGGCCGGGAAGACAGGACTGTGGTGCCTATTGCTGGTCCCCAAGCTCTTACTGAAACAGAAACTACTGTGTTCCTGGATGGGCAGGAGTCTTGAGGCCCAGTGCCCTCAGGCCTCCCCAGTTCCTTTCTGAAAACGCAGCCCAGCACTGTAGTTTCTAGATCCCAATGGGGACTTATTGAAATTTTTAGAACCACATTGCTAAATCAAGGGTGCTAAGCAGTTCTGAAGCCCTGGCTAGTTTTGCAGTATCTTACATGACAGGACTGAGCCCAGCTAAAACGGCGACAGGTCTCGGCTTTCATATCCTGGAGCCCAATCACCAGCAATCATGCTCCAGGGTTTCTACATCCACCTCTGAGTATCTGGTAGGCCAGAACCAACTCTAGATCCATAACGCTGCAGTTACTTAGACCCTCACAGTCTATCCTGTCTTTTGCACACAGAGCATTATCCCCACATGATAGCCAAGTTTGGTTATATCACTGAGACTCCCCCTACTTAGTCAGGCTTGTATGCTTTGCTCATAGTTAACATTATCCACTTAGTTTTTTCCAGTGGTAAAGATTGAACCCAGGATCTTGAGCATGCTAAGTAAGTATTCTACCACCAAGCCTCTGCCCTCTGCTGGAAACTTCTGATGTTACTGTAGTTCTCAAACTCTAGAAACTGATGGGCTGTAGCCTTTTCTAGGCTCCAGACATCTTGATGTGGCATAGTTATCTGTGTCCAGGTTTGTTTCTCTCTCCAGGCCAGAGAGCAGTTGTGACGCTTTTAGCTCCTAGTCCAGATCCTGGCACAGGTGGAAGGTTCTACAACATGGAAACCTCAGGCTTGCCTTTTGTAAAACAAACAAACAAACAAACAAACAACAACAAAAAAAAAAAACAATCAAGCTCTAGCTCTTCCTCCCATAGACAGGCACAAAAAAAGCAGGGGTTAGATGTCACTTCCCAGCATGACTTCCTGGAAAGCCCTTTGCTCTCTATGACCATGTTTGCTTGCCATTTACCTTCTGACCTTTAAAGCTCAGACTCCGGATCATCTGGGGACAAAAGGATAATCCCTGTTCTCCTTTGAAAGTCCAAGCAACAAGTCCTTTCTGGAGCCAGCCAGCCAGCCCTTTCTGCTATTGCACCTGCTCCCTGCAGATGTGCAGGGAAGGGAGAGGGAATTCAGTTTGCAAACCAGAGTGCCAGTGGTTGCAGGAAGTGACCTGACCTGCATTGCTGTTCTACTGGAAGGGCTGCCGCTAACATACCCATCAAGCACTAGTCCAAGTCTTTCCGATCAGACACAGTTTATTGCCTGCTGCCTCCTAATGCTTTTTTTCCATGGCCAAATCTTCCCGGGCAATGCTCACAGAAGCAAAAGGGCCTTCAAACTGGAAAATCTTGGGCCATTAGCTGCTGTAAGTGGAATCAAGTGAGTTTGTCTCCACGGTGATGTTTGTTTTCTTGCTCTTGGGATGAGACATAGGCCACTCTGATGCACCAAAGCAAACAAGGAAATGGGATGTGGTGAAGGTGGACACTAGCACAGGAAACCCAGGGAACCTGGCAGGAGGAATGGAAGTGATCCCGTCTGAGGCCTGGCATTCCCTCCTCGAAGGCCTTATCTTTCCATTGTTTTCCTGGGCCTTGAGCCTGGGGAACACAGGGATCCTCAAGTGAACCCATCCTATACCTGCCCCCGCTTTCTAAGCCCTTCTTCTCTCTTCTGTCCTGCCTACACCTCTCTTTTTCCTTTCTCTGATTTAATGTCTCAGCTCCCACATTGAAGGTGACTGCTCCCAGTACATCAACACCCCCCACCCCAGTCATTTTCAGTTCCCCATCCAATCCTGGCTTTGAAATTTGGTTGCTGATTGAACCTAGGATACCTAAGCCTCCCCACCTGTAAAGCTGAATTAATTGTATCAACGTGTGGATTGATAAGAGTACAATTAAAAACACTTAAAGTATTTTAGAGATAAACAACCTATAAACATAGTTATTACTGTTGTTTCTGTTATTATTAAACTCCAGCACCCTGAGGCTGACCCTGAGTCTGTAGGGAAGGTTGAAATGTGTGCACATGGCAGGGTGGGAAATTAGTGTGCTGATGAAACAGCTCTAAGTAGCTCTCCCTTGGCCTCTTGGGGTATTTCTATTCTGAGCATTCTTTCTCTCGCCATATTGATTTTAAATCAATTGTTAAGAGCTTTCCATTGTTTCGCAGCTTTCTGAAGTGTGTCTCTCTCAAACATCCAGTAGTTACTACTAGCAACTTCCATCAATGAGTTCCTTGTATAGATGCCAAGTTGCAGGGGTGAGCTACCAGACTAAGCAGAGATCAGCTTCAGGCTGCCTTAGGGAGACTCATAGAAGCTTCTAGGCATGGTCAGGAACTGGTTGTCAGCATGACCTGGGTCAGCCAGTACACCATTTTTCTTTGTGTTCAGTCTTTATAATGACATAGCACATGGGGTTGTCAAAGATCAGACGGGGTTATCAAATCAATATTCACTTTCCTGTTGGTGTACTCGTGTCTGACATCCATGCAGCCTGGTTAGATGCTGGGCAAATGTCTTGATATATGTAAAGATTCCATTTTGAACTGAGCTGTGCCTTTGTAAACATGAAACAGGATTAATATTGCAATAGTTCAGATGATCTGCTGAGGCTTTATTATATTTTTACTTTTGTTCTTTCTTAAATTTGAAGTTTAACTTTACTTGAGGAAAATATGGCCCACAATCAACATCAGAGCTCCCTCCTCCTCCTAGTTAAAACCACTCACCCAGCATGCCCTGAGCACCTTTTGCATGGCCAGGCTCTGTGGTAGAAGCCGGGAGTCCATGTGTTTGACTGAGTTCACTACAGGAGGGCACAAGGGAGAGAGTTTGCAAACCCAGGTCCTAGCTCTTCAGGAAAGTGTTCCGCTACTTCTCTTACAGTGGAAATACTTATTCTCCATGTTTCCACCACCTAGTTCCAACCTGGCCTGACTTGGCCATTTACTTGCTAGCCCCTCCCCCTGCAGAGTCACTCATCTGTCTCCCTGCAATACTAATCCTACTTGAAAAACTTAGGGTTAGCTTTGAGACCTGCCATGGGCTGACATTGTCCCACCAGTTCCTCCAGCACACGTCAGTCACTTTCAGGCTCCAGAGCTGCCAGATGCCCCCGTGAGTAGCTTCATTTGTGCCACTCCTCTTCCATGCTCAGCGTACCTGGGCCATACAAGTGTCAAGCCTAGAAAACACCTGCCAGTGGGTAAACAATGAGTTGGCCCAAGATCCCTTGACTAAGCCAGAAGCCGAGGTCTAAGGTATCAGACTAAGGCCCCAAGGGAAAAAAGCCAAAGCCTGTTTGTTTGTAGTGTTCCGTGCCTAGGTAAAGTCTTCAGCCTCGTGGAACAGGTCACAGGGTGGGATGAACAGATGATCTTTGAAATCTCTTTTGTGCCAAAGATTGTGCCTTGAGAAAAACTAACTTGAATCAATCATTCACTGCAAGGGGGACATCTTAGCTCCTGCTTGTGGGTTGTTGTTAAAATCAATGAGATAGTAACTTTGAACACTTGTGCAAAACCCTATTCATGATTCTAATGAAAATTCCAGAAAGCAGAGTAGGGCCATGACAAGGGACAATGGTGAAAAAGTCAAGACTTTTTAAGTTGAACAGGATCACTAAAAGCCTTTGCTTTAACTTTCTCCTCAATGGGAGAACCATTGCTGGACAGCCAGACTCTGGGAAGTCAGAAGCTTGCCCAGAGCTCCCTGGAGGTCAAAATAAATAGAAGGCATATATATTTATAGGAGGCAAGTTTCAGCCCTGTCAGATCTATAGCCAAGGAGAAAAATTCCCTTCATTTCTTCTCCAGCTCTCAGCAGCAGCAGACTGCAAAGAACTCCTGAGTAGGAGGGGAGCTTCATCCCTGCCAGTTCTTCTCCTGGGCAGGCCCTCAAACAGCTGGGCCCTATTTTTTTTTTTCAACAGCAAATGCATTTTCTTTCTCTGAGCCTTGTCTTAAGTTTCCTCCTGCATACTTTTCCAGCTCCTGACTTCCAGGAGGTCTATTCCTCAACCTGGCTTTTAGCACCTGGCTCTACATATGCAGCTTCTGTGGTTCTGGAAAAAGGGAGGGATTGATTCTCACTCTGTAAAAATAAAAATAAACCTCCTCTCTAGCACAAAATAAATTTCTCCTGCTGAGAATTTCTTCTGAGGTTTAATGATACTGAGAAATTTTTTTCATCTTACTGTTTCAGAGGCTAAAAACCTAGTCTTTATTCATTAATGCTTTTTTACAGGGTCTCATGTATTGAGACCCAAGCTGGTCTCAAACTAGATTCTCAACAAAAATGACCTTTAATTTCTAATCCTCATGCCTCCATCTCCTGAGTGCTGGGATTATAATTGTGTATCATCACTGCCCAGATTTTTGTTTTATTTTGTTTTTGATGTCTGTTTTAAGACAAGGTCCCATTGTGTAATTTAACTCTGACTGGAATGGAACTTGCTATATAGATCAAATTGGTCTTGAACTCACAGAAGTCACCTGACTCTGACTCCAAAAGCAGATTGGCTCTGTTTCATGGTCAGGAAGTAAAAATCTCTGTTGTATTACCTCCAGATAGTCACGAAGTCCTATGGATCTCCTTTCTTTTCTTTCTTTCTTCTTCTTCTTCTTCTTTTTTTTTTTTTTCGTTTGTGTTTTTGAGACAGGGTTTCTCTGTAGCTTTGGAGCCTATCCTGGAAACTAGCTCTTGTAGACCAGGCTGGCCTTGAACTCACAGAGATCCGCCCGCCTTGCCTCCTTTGCCGGGATTAAAGGTGTGTGCCACCACTGTCCAGCTGTAGATCTCCTTTCTAAATTAAAATCCTTTCTCTCTGCTTCTTTGCCACAGCTCTGTTGGAAGCCCATCTTGCTTTCCGGTCTTACTGTCAGGCCCCACTGCCTCTGCCTTCCCATCATTCATCCAACATATTTGCTCCTATGACCATGCTGAAGCACACCTGTGACCATATCCTCTTTCCCTTTTGGGACTCCCTACATCCTCAGGTAGAGACTTAAGCTCTTTATCCAGAGTTAAGAATTCTCTGCCCACCTTTCAATAAACCTCAGGCAGACAGAGCCACATTAAGTAAGTGGAAGATGACAGAGGGCAGATCTGAGGATGAGGGAAGAACAGGGAGGGGGGAGTAGGATGCAGATGGTGTTTCAAGGATGGGTTAACACCAGTGATCCCTGTATACAGATGCATTTGGCCTTGACATGCTGGTGAGCCCCAAAGTGCAATTGGGCCAGCATGTGGGCACCAGGTAGGACCATTGGTATGGTTGTAACTCAAACAGGAAATGGCTTCTGAGATCTGGTTGCTATACAAGTGAAAGGACAAGAAGAAGTCTATTCTGCAAATGATCATGGCTAGGAATGGGGAATGCCCAGTGTATTGACTGGGCAGAAGGCCATGGCTTGCTGGAGGGGAGGGATTTGTTCTCTTTTTGCAGCAGCTGAAGACATATAGAGTGAGCCTAGGGCCACCATCTAGCTGAGTCACCACCACAAAGCTTAATTAATGCTCGCAAAGCACTCTGGGGCCTTGACTGAGAGGCTTCACGTGAACACAGAAGATCCTTATTAATCACTGTGGCAGCACCAAGTGGGGTGGCCTAGGGGGCAGCTGCCTCAGGCACAGAACAATGGATGGTTAAATTGTGATTTTGAAGAGCAGTTCTGATCAACTGACTGGAAAGCAGCTTAGCTCAGAGGAGGCAGGCCCTTCTGGAAGCCACTTACCTCACCTGGTCCTTCTCGGCCATGCATTAAGTAGAGGAATAAAACCTCCATCCCTGCTGTGCATGGATAATGGAAGGACAGTTGGGTAGTAGTGAAGCATCTCTTCTAAGCCTTTCCAAGTCTAGGCAAGTGGAGAAACTTACAGACTCAGCATCAGGCTGGGTATCTTTAGGTGAATCCCTCAGTCTCTCTGAGCCCCAGTTTCTTTATCTGGAAAGAAAAATAATAGCATAATCCTGTTCCTATGCAGGATTATGTGATTAACATGATCTTCAGATGAAGTGGCTTGGTCTCTGTGCTAGTTATTCTTGCATTGCTGAGACCAAAATGCCCAGCATAACTGAAGGGAAGAATTATTTATTTAGGCTCATGGCTTCAGAGGGCTCCCTAAAAAATATGGCTTCATATGCAAAACTTCTTAGTGGCAGGAATGAGGCAAAGAGTGTTCTTCACTTCATGGCCCAAGGAAACACAGAACTGAGAACCAAATATAAGCTTCAGAGACAGCCCCCCAGGACCTAGTTCCTCCGACTAAAACCCACCTCCCAAAGGCTCCAGAGCTTCCCAAGACAGTGACACCAGTTGGAGACCGGGTATCCAAAACATAAGCCCATGGAGGATAGCTCATATTCAAATAATAACTGTGCATATAGTAATGGTAAGAGTAAAACAGATAGTAATGGTAGTAATGATATCAGTAATAAGAACAATTACAGTAATAATAACATTGGTGACCAGAATAGCAATAATAATATCAATAGCAGATATACACACTGACCTGTGTCAGGTACTCTTCTAAATATATTCCACTAGTTAGCTACTTTCAGATTTATTTTTGCTTTTAATTATGTGTATGTATGCTTGTGTGACTGTATTGTGTTAAGTACCTGTGAATGAAGTTGCCTGCAGAGGCCAGAAGAGTCAAAGCCCCTGGAATTGGAGTTACAGTGACATGGGTGCTGCAGACCAAACTCCAGTCCTCTACAAGAGCTGCAGGTGCTTTATTGGCCTACTCTCTGCTGTCTTTGTTAGCACTGTCACCTATTTTAGCAATCAGGCTTCATTACAATTGTCACTTTCGCTGGGCGGTGGTGATGCACACCTTTAATCCCAGCACTCAGGAGGCAGAGGCCGGTGGATCTCTGTGAGTTTGAGGTCAGCCTGGTCTACAAGAGCTAGTTCCAGGTCAGTTAGGGCTGTAAAACTAAGAAACCCTGTCAAAAAACAAAAAACAAAAACAAAAAAAAAGAAGGAGGAGGAGGAGGAAGAGGAGGAGGAAGGAAGGAAAGAAGGAAGAAAGGAACCATTGTCATTATCATGGTCCTTAATACATGGAATAAAAATGCTGGGCTCTAGGGCCTCTGTGCTTGGGTCAGGGAAAGGGAAAAGCCTCTGAACATCTTTGATAGGAAAGAAAGGAAGCTATTGCTGTAAAAATCATCAAAGCTCTGGAGTGCTGTCCTCTTGTTTAATGGTTGCTGCCTTTTAAGCTGCAGCTGTCCTAGTCAGCAGCTGCAGCTCAGCCACTACCAGCAGCGGCTACACAGCGAGAGCTGCAGCCTAAGGAGACGCTGCTCCCCCAGGCGTCCACTCTCTCAAAGCTACTAAGAGAACTTATCTCAATCTCTGTCCCGCTAAAGAACTCAAGATTCAAAGGTGGAGGTAGAAGCCTGCTTTCCAGAGAGACTGAATAGCAAACGGCTCACCTAGCTCACTTCTTCCTGTCTCCAAGAAGTCCTCGTGCTTTTTCTCACCACTCCTTATAAACCCTCTCCACCTGGCTCCTCCCTACCACTTCCTGTCAGCTAATTGCTGACGCAACCTCCAGACCGCAGGTGAATTTTATTTAATCAAACACAACTTTACATCATTAAATATATGTTCCAGGGCAGTTACAAAAGTAATACATTTTAAAATAATATTCTGTACCATTGGAGGTACAAGGAAATTGTAGGTAGCTGTCTTCCTAGAGAAAAGCTGTCAATAGGTGCTAAAAGGTATTGAAATACAGCCCTACTCTATCCTTTCCCCTCATCTATACTGAAGGGACAGCATCCCACATCTGGGAGACAAGGAGTTACCTGTTACCCTGCACTGATTGATTTCCCCCCCAAAGGAAGACCTGAGGCCCAACCCCGAATCCTCAGTCTGATTCCTTGCTCTATCTGCATCCAGAACTTCAATCAGCTTCTGGATCAGGACCCTAGCTCAAGAGGTCAACCTCTTACATAACTTATCTCCTTGGTAGCCATAAAAGATCTGATTAGCTCCTCCCATACCCACCTAACCCTTCCTAAACCAGCCCCAGAGGAGTTAAGGAAGCTAGGCATAACTAAATGGCCCAGCCAGATAAATGCTAGATCCCCTAGGCACATTCCAGCTCTTTGCTACTCTCACCTATTCTGAGGCCCCAGACCAGATTTGCCCACATGTTACCCTTTCCCCATTCTGTCCTGGTACCTCTCCTTCATCCTGCCCTTGACCTCATCCTCAGCATTCTGCACCCCCCACCATCCATTTCTCTACACAAAAAAAAGGTGCAACCAGGAAACCCATTCTACACCCAACATAGGGCTTGTTTTTTGGTCTGGACTCATCCCTCAAAAGACAAGAAAGAATTGGGGCATAGTGGCACACGTCTGCAATCCCAGCACTCAGGAGGCAGAGACATAAGGATAAGTTCAGGGCCAGCTTACACTACATAGTGAATCCCTGTCTCAAACAAACAAAAGGGAATCCAGTTCTAAACCCATTTTTGTATAAATTAAAGACTATAGTTCAGGCTTATCTGTGACACAGCAGGATAGAGCCAGAGATAGATTGATTTTCAAATTAAACAGAAAAACCCTTCCTGAACCTTCTGCCCTTTGAAATGGCCTTCTCAAGTCACTACTATGATTCTGAACTGGCTCTCTAGGTAATGTGTAGCAGACACATGGGCTGCTACTGTAGACTATAAAATACATAGCATTCTCTGTTGCCTACAGGGGAATATGATAACAGGTTGTCCCGTGCCTTCCCTGCCTGCCTTATGGGGAGCATGTCTCTATCAAGAAAGTAAGTCTTTTCACCTTAGGAAAGAGCTCAGCTTTAAAAAATTTAGTGCAATGCTTTTTATATCAGTGGGTTATATTTAAAGCATTCAAAGGCCTAGATTTGCATCTACTGCATTTGACTTAGTCAAATTATTCACCATCCATCTCTCATGTACAACCCTCTTCTCATTCTATGAAACCTCTGTTTACATAGAGTTTAAGTTTCTTCTAACCAAGCTGATAATTTCTTAGACCTTATCCTACCAAGTACCTGGGACTAGTGCGACCATGTCTGGCTCTCCTGCTGGTATTTTAAATGTGTCCAAGCTCAGATCTTGCCCAGCAAGCATCACCATTGGCCTTTCTACTGCAGTGCCTGGACATCTTTCACTTAAGAGAAAGTGAAACCAAACAGGCCAGAAATGCATCTTAGCAGACAGCGAGCACTGGATAGGACAGGAAGGAAGAAGGAGGGAGACCCTTCTACATAGTAGAGCAGTTTCTTGAGAACATGATTTATAAACAATTATGAATGTCAACCATTTATTGAATACTTGATAGGCTTAAAGCAGTGAATATTATATTTCTCTTCCAAACAACCCCACTGTGACACACACACACACACACACACACACACACACACACGCACACACCAGGCTACCAGGCTGAATCAACGGATTTGGAGTAGCTATGTCTTGGCAAATGTCCCTAATTTATATCGAGCAAACATGTCTGTCTGACACCACACCCCCATAGCTATATGTGTTTATTCATCCATACCCTACCTTATACCAAATAGTATTTGGGGTAAAGAGGGAGCTTTACCCCAACAGAGCAAGACATAAAAAGATACGATGAGGAAGACAAGATAGGGAAACTCAGAGGATGTCAGGGTCTTTGTTCTACAGGCTCCAATCTCCGACTGGGCTCCAAGCTTTCTGCAGCCATGGGGGCGGGGGCAACACACGGATCTCCTCCCATTGTTAGTGTTTGTCACATAAACATAAATCAAAATAGACAAAAGACCTTCAAAAGCACAAGTTTTCCTAGTTTCAGGTCCCCAAAACAAATGCCCCCAAGTGGCATATTAGAGAAGCTTGAATGTAAAGAAAAAGTGGAGCAGAATAACTAAAATGGCTCTGTTCTGCTGGCTCCCCAGTCAACAGCCCCAACACAGCCTGGCCAAGGTGGCTCTGGAGGATGTGGAGGACTGTAGTCAGTCTAGACTCTCAGCTGAGCCATGCGACTGTCCTAGACTGCCTTTCTTGAGCCTGTGCAGATCTGTAGTGAGTGTGAGGGATTAGGCAGGGGCAGAAGAAATGAACCCAAACTGGTTGCAACAGAAATCTCAATGATTCTTTAGGAGCTCTCAGAATTGTCCCAAGGAGACCTGAAAGGGTCTGGCCTTGTAGCCCCTCCCCATCTGCCTGTCACTGGCCACCAGACAACCTTGAGGAGGCATTTAACCCTCAGTTAAAGCAGGGAGGGACAGGACTGTCAGATACTGTCAATGGGCCTTTGGGTTCAGCATTCATGACCACTGCCCAGTAATCAGTAGACAACCTTCTAGCACAGAGCTCAGTGAGACTTAGGTATCCTCCAGTACCAGGCATTCCACCTGGACTGGATAAGGAGGGAGGCCCTTGGACCAGTCAAAGTACCTTGGAATATAAGACATATAGTGTTTGCTCTGAAACCTTAATGCTATACCTTTTGTCACAGAAAACAATACCTGTAAAACTGTGTTAAACACTTGCCTACACACACACACACACACACACACACACACACACACACACACACACACACACATCCTGAAATAAAAGCTCCAGAAAGCACTAGCTTTAGCAGCATTACTACTTCCTGGTGACCATGCCAAAGCAAACTGTTTGCTGAGCATACAAGGACAAGGCAGAATCGGGACAGTTGGGTGGTGCTGCTAACAGGAAATCTGCAGAGGTTAGACGATGATAACCATCTTAAACATGGACTTTGTAAAGTTTGCCAGCAACAGGGTGAGATGAGAGGGTCAGGGGGATCTAGGGTGAAGCTGAAATGACTTGTGGAGGCGAGAGGTGATCAAGTGGGGGGGCTGGTGTGTCTGAGGACTAGAGGCCCAAGGGAAGGAGATGAGGGGCTACAACCTCAACCTGCAGGAGACTGAAAGCACTCCTGCTCCTCAGCAGGGCGAGGCTCCAGCTGTACGTGAACCAGCTCCACAACTTTGCAGATGGTGTTTTCCTGGACTGAGGTTCAGATGGCAGACTGGGGGTTCTAGGAGACCTGCCTGTGGACACTATCCTGAGGCTTGAATTTCTCCCTGCTGGGTCTGTTTAAAGTTAGGTAACCTGAAAAGTGTAACCGCGACTGCTGTATTTATATTATTCTAATTTTGACATAACAGGTGTTTCTTTTCAATGTTAACATGAGATTCTACGTTACAACCCTTTATGTTCTTTGAATGAAGGGGCTCAAGGCATAGAGTAGAGGAGAGGGGCTGACTCTGAGCCATGTTGCCTGAGCACTTTCATTCACAGGCACCAGAGTTCTCCCTGCTGTGCCCTGTCCAACAGCAGGCAGCTTGTATATGCCTGGTCACCAAGCACAGTGGCCACAGCAACCTGTAACTTTCCTTCCTAAAACCTTGGTGTCCATGTCCCACAGAAGGCAGAACCAAGAGCTCTGTCCCAAAACCTTTTGGGTCTGCCTGGTCTCGCCTTGCTGCCCTTGCAGCACAGATGTTGTCAGTTTGAATCTACTGCAATGAACTCTTTAAATAGCTTCCCTAATGGATAATCAATCATTTCAGAGCTTTAATACTGAATCCGCCTGCTGGACACATTTGGGGGGAAAGCTGTTTGTATCTGATCCAAAAAACTGCCCTTTCTCTTTTACTTTGCAAAGCAGAGCATGTCACATTAAATACCTAATGATCTAAGACAGGTCTTTCAAGACCTAAAAAGGAAAGCCGAAGACAGAGACTATCCAAGACGATGCAAATTACATATAATTTGTAATTTTTTTCAAAGTTAGGCTCTTCATTCAAAGAACATAAAGGGCAGTAACGTAGAATCCCATGTTAACATTTAAAAGAAACATCTGCTATGTCAAAATTAGAATAACATATATACAACAGTCGGTTACACTTTTCAGGCTACCTAACTTTAAACAGACCCAGCAGGGAGAAATTCAAGCCTCAGGATACTGTCCACAGGCAGGTCTCTGAACCTCAGTCCAGGAAAACACAGCATCTGCAAAGTTGCGGAGCTGGTTCACGTACAGCTGCAGCCTTGCCCTGCTGTGGAGCAGGAGTGCTTTCAGTCTCCTGCAGGTTAAGGCAGCAACCACACAGTCTCGAAGGCCTTGCCCCATCCCCAACATACACATCAGCTGCCCAAACCCTGCTGATTCCCATCTCAGTGTCCCCAGTCACGCCTCTGCCCACTCCACAGCCTTGTTCTGCTTCAGACTCTCATTCCAGTGTTTCTTCTGGGCCCTCTTTGGTCTTACTCCAATTTGCTCCCTGCTGAATACATCTACTCTATGTACTTCTGTTAAGCTGTTATTGGCCACTCTGCAATCTCTGGCTTCCCCAAAACATGCCATTCCTTCTGTTCCTACATAGGTTTGGAGATAAGTTAGGAAATGAAGACCAACTCCCACCTGTCATTCCTCCAAGGAAATCAAGCTACCAGACCCAGCCTTAGACCTGACTCCCATCTCTTAACTGTCTGTCAGTGAATTGGCCAATGTGGTAGAGCTGGGCAGTCACTTTGGGATGAGGCTGACACACAGCAAGGATAAAACCTTAATTTGATACAGTGGAGGAGATATGGCCGTTTCTTATCTTCCCAAAGACATTCTGAAAGATTTTCTCCAAGTTCTAAAGTGTTTTCAAAATACTCTATCATCAACCCACCACTTGCTCAGCTTCACAAAAGCTGTTAAATTGCCAAGTGCCCTTTTAAAATGGCTTTGTGATGTGGATCTCACAGTTACTTGTTTATCTTCCAGTGGCAGGGACTTCACAGGTCACCCAAGTCCATGCACTGGCAGAGTCCTATCTGAGTCTGGGAACACAGTCGTGTGGCCAGGTGGGGAAGGAGGTCGGGACAGGAGCTCTGTCTTCACGTGCCTCTGCCGGTGCCCTTCTTAGTCTGAGTTTCAGCCAAACCAGGCTGGATGGTAGAGAATGCTCTGATCCTTCTGAGGATCACCTGGGGGAATGTGCCCATTTATCACACAAAGGAACTGAGGCTCACAGATGACCTTGCTCTGGCTTTCTACCTGGTGTGTGGCAGCTGGTAAGGATTGAGATCCAGGACTGCCTATCAGTCCCACACATTCTACTCACTGAAAAGCGCTTACTTTCTGTCCTTGTACCTGAATTTAACACACAGAGGGGGGAAAGTACAGAGAAGATTATCACCAGCTGCTTCCAAAGGGGATTAAATCCTTATTTGGATTTCCTCCTAATGTGCAGCCGTGTTCTATGACTAGCCTAAAATTCTGAGTCCACTTAGCTTTTTATAGTTTAACCTTTGCACAGGAAAAATCTCAATGATTTCCCACTATTCTGAATAAACGGGAATGGATATGTTTTTCTGGATGATTAAAGGATGAAAATCTGAACCTTCCACCATCCAACTCCTTGGGAAATAATTTCCCTTAGAAGATGAGGGTCACAAAACTACCTTCCAGGTGAGCCAAACCCTTCCTCATGGCAGAGATCTGGTAAAACATTTATTTTCCACTCTTGCCATGGAGAAGAGGGTAGCTATATCCTGGATACAGAGGCAGAAGCAGGGCTTGACTCTCTAGCCCTCAAAGTGACCAAAGCCTTGGATGTCAGACAGAGAATACTGTCCCCATAGTCTGTTAATGGGACAGTGATAGCGTCATCTCCACCCTACAGAGCAGCACTCAAATGTAGATCCATGGGCAGCAAAACTTCATTTACCTGTTGTCAAAGCAGGTATCCCACTGGACACAGTAGCCTAGCACAGACTTGTTGTCCCAACTACCTAGTAGACTGAGACAGGAGGATTCCTTTCTTTTTCCTCCTTCCTTCTTTCTTTCCTTCCTCCCTCCCTCCCTCCCTTCTTCCCTTTTCTTTCTTTTTGTTTTTGTTTTTATTTTTTTTTTGAGACAGGGTTTCTCTATATAGTCCTGACTGTTCACAAACTCACTCTATAGACCAGGCTGGACTCAAACTCACAGAGATCTTCCCATCTCTGCCTCCCAAGTACTGGGATTAAAGGCTTGTGCCACCATGACCAATGACAGGAGAATTTCTTAAGTCCAGAAGTTCAGGACCAACCTAGACAACTATAGTAAGATTCTGCCCCAAAGTACACAAATAAGTACATAATAAAGCAATTTGTATGCTTTCTTTTCTCATACCCATTCATCAAGGACAAGGGGCAAGCTAAGGGTGAAAAAAAGGGAGCAAAAAAAAAAAAAAAAAAAGAGGGGAAGTGCTCTCCGCCAGCTCTCTAAGTCTACTTTCTTTTCTGAGATCAATAAAGATAATTGTTCCTTAAAAGACTGTAAGGAGGGGTCTGGAGAGATGGCTCAGTAGTTAAGAGCACTGGCTGCTCTTCCAGAAGTCCTGAGTTCAACTCCCAGCAACCACATGGTGGCTCACAATCATCTGTAGTGAAATCTGGTGCCCTCTTCTGGCGTGTGGGCATACATGGAGGCAGAACACTGCATACATAATAAATAAATCTTAAAAAAAAAAGAAGACTGTAAGGAAATCAGTGAGTTTAAGATAATGGTTATGTAGTTGGTGCTTAACAATGGTACTTCCATCTCCTCTTCAAATGCCTAGCCTTTCAAAGCATACATCATGTACCACCTTGCTTCTTGGAATGTTATTCTTTAATGTCTTATTGACACCAGAATCCTTATTACAAAAACATGAGAATCACGCACTAAGGGGTCTAAGTGAGAGTTAGGAGCCTATCCGGGCCAATTTCTCACTGTGACCTTGCCCATTTGAAATTTGCTGGGCCATTTGTCTTGTGGTTTCTCTTTTGGATTTGTGGGTTATTTTGTGTTTTGTCTTGTTTTGTTTTCTAATGAAAACCAGGAAAAATGTTTATCAGACCCCTGTGTCAACACATGCAGGCAGAGTGAACACGGCTACTCCTTACAAAGCCTGCTAGAAGTGGTTGCAGAGATGCTTTCCACTTGCTCCGAGACTCACAGCTGTGCTTGGGCAGGAAGATGTAGCCAGATTTCTGTGGAATTTCCTCACCTTGACTTTTGCTGTGTTTGATGACAGATGATTGGGTCACTCGTGGTACTTCAGGACTGCCAGCTGACTTTGAGTTTCCTCCCTGCTGCTCTCAAGTATCATGGCTGGCAATCAGGAATGGCACTGTAGTCTGGTGCTGGTTATTGGCCAGTGAGCACTCTTAGCTAACAGACTGATGTTTAAGAACCTTGGCCGTCCTTACTGCTCACTCTTTTCTCCTTATTTGTGCTTCATGGCCTTCCCTCCTCATTCTTTCCCCAGGGATGAGCCAGACCCACCCTAGCCTCATCTGCTGAACACAATGGATCTGCCTCCCTGGCCTTCTCTACTGCATTTTCCCTGCATGCTTCTTTCCTGTCATTTGGTTTCTCATGGCTCCATCTCTGACTAGTTTCTCTTCTCAGTAACACCACCCCAACCCTGGCCACTCTTTTCCTAGTGTATTGACCCTCTCTGACATCCTGCCTCAGCTCTCCCGATCTGAGCCCCCATTTCCAGCTGATTGCTACCTTTTCACACTGGTGTGCCACAATGTATGTTTGCTTCTCCCAAAGCCACCTCTTTGCTGCCCTCCCAACTATCCTGGCCCAGCCTCTTCCCAACAATCTGATATAAGGCTTGCTTTAGGGACCTGGCTTGACAAGGATGCTCAGCACACTGACTGTTGGTCCTTTGCAGCTCGTGAGCCTCATGTTTGATCTTTGTCACCATTATCCCCATCTTCTCAGGTTCAAGTCCTATGGGCAATCTGCCCATAGCTTGGTCCTTCTGCACTAGCTTGGTCCTTCTGTTTGCCCACCCCTCTCCAATATTTCCTTTCCCGTCCATCATGTTTGTGGGGAATCCCACTCTTCAAGTGCACAGGGAGGCATCTAGGAACTAGTCAACACTCACTGAGGCGCCCTTCCCTGCTGCCTTTTCAAGACCCTAGTAGCCCAGACTTAGCTACCTAACCCTGGGTGAGTATATCATCACAGGAGCCACGACAGGTCCTTTGTAGTCAAAGTCCAGCATCACATCCCACTTGATAGGCACTTCATAACTGCCTGGGTCCTACTGAGAAAGTCCATGTAAGTATTTGTTTTGGTAAAAATGCTAGCAGATTTGATTGCTATCATCAAGCAATCAAAAAAATAACCCCTACTAAGGTATAACTGCTGTTTATTATGTTGTGGATACTACTCCTGCCTTTAGTTTGTGAGACATCATCTTTCAACACCAACTGAGTCCTAACTAGTCCCAGGCCAATACCCCAGGCATGCTGGGAATGGTGTTCTTGCCTCCCTGGAGCTCTTGACATGTGGAGCTAGCCATGGCTGAGTTCTTTAGGTGCCAAATGTACCATGCACTGTCTGGACATAGAGCACTTTAAGGTAGACCAGATGCCTTGAATGCTAAGATCTGGGTCAGTGGCTTTGACTCAATCACCATCAGAAGGGATTCACTTATTCAGCAATAAACTAATCTGGAGCTGCCCCGTGTTCACTCAAACAGTGAGTGTGGCTCTCCTCATCATGCTTTTGCCTTCCACTAAAAAAATTCAAAATCAGCCTTTTCTAAAAACCTTTCCCACGAAGTTACCACTGTTTCATTTTTTATAAATTCACAAATAATCCAACTGCCCTGAATTAGCACACTTTGTCCCTGTTAATTGCTGGAGCTATGTAATTGGTTGTTTTCCTTTTTGCTTTGGATTCCATACCTTTAATCCCAGCACTCAGAAAGCACTCAAACTCTATGAGTTTGATGCCAGCCTGGTCTAGATATCAAGTTCCAGGATAACCAGGGCTATGTAGACCTTGTCTCCAAAATAAAACAAAAGAATGATCATTATGTTTAGAAACCTATATTCTCTTTTCTCTTCAGAATCAGGTTCTCATCTTCCACTCCTATCTTAATAATCTCACTGACATGTCTTTTGTTATCAGTGTCTACTAATCCAGTTTTGATAAAAGGACAAAAATAAATGAAGTCTTAAAAGAAAAGATTCCAAGTAGCCTTTCAGAAAAGGCTAAATTATCACTTAAGTCATCCTTTTCCAAAGAAGATCACTTTAACTTATGGCCATGGGCAGGCCTGCTGCCCTTCCGTGATGCTGTCTCAGACATGGATTTTGTAAATTGATGGGGATAGCTCTGGTTGCCTATGTTGGATTTTCCCTAAATACCCTTAGGCAATCCATAGATAAATCAATGTGCCTCACCAAGCTGCATTTATGGTTAAGCCATAATTATAATGTGCCCAGATGGAGGGCTCAAATGTTTGCCTCAAGCAAGATGTGAGTCCCCTTTAATATTCTTCTGGTCAAGTTCCTGCCCTATTTCTGGTCTCCACTACTGGGTAGTAATCTAAAGACATTAATGTAGAAACAGCCTGGAACACCCATCCAATTTTAGAAGACTCCCCCGGCAAGCATTAAATCCTCAGCCTCCACACCCTACCCCCAGTGCCTTGGTGATTTGCTGAGAGTAACTTTCATTCCTACCCGCTGATTGTATTCAGCAAATGTTTGTAAATGTCGATGGCCGTGTCTCCTCCGCACTACAGTGAGCTTCCGCCCCCTGAAACTGTGTTTTTGGAGTCTTTTGTGTCTCCTAATGGTTCCTGGAACATTTTGCACATGATAAGGAACTCAAATAAAATGAACAATAAGTATCCCAACCAGCTCGAGCTTTTTACAAGACTCTCAATGAAAACTCTGAACCACATCGATGTCTGATAAAGGCAAACATCTGGAGATGCCAGTGGCAGATGCCCAATTATGCTGAGCCTGGCACATGGCCGGGGGTTATTTGGAACTCCATAGCATTGCTCAGCTTCGCCTGCTGCTGCTGCTGCTCCAGGCAGCCAGCCTCCCCTCCCAAGGCACAGTCCTGACCTAGAGAGTGCTGGGAACAACAGTTTATCCACCCACCTGCCTCCCAAATGCCCACTGCCATAGCCTTACACCTGAGGGCAAGGAAGTTAGCTAAGCATATTTTCTCCTTCACTTTCCATTTCAAACAAATATCATACTTTCTATAAGAAAGTATTAATTATACCACAGACACCATCAAATGCATCAAGCGATAACTAAGTGTTCAGGATGTTGACATGGATATTGTTTCAAGTAGCTCCATGATTTATTATCTAATTTAGATAAATGGCAAATAGTGATATCATAATAGCCTCTTTTTATTCTGGTTTATGCCTCATTGTCTCTGGGTATAGAATAAGAAATGAATCATCAAACAGGCCCCATGGGAAGACTGTTAAAAGCATAGGCTCTTAGTGTCAGACCCTAGTAGAGTGTTCAAGCCCAGGACAAAAGCTGCCAGTACTAAGACATCAGGGAATGAGAAAGGGTGAGTATGATAGAAGTGCATTACACGTGTGAAATGGCACAACAAGCCCCTTGATTCTGTACCCATTTATAAAATAATCTTTTTCTAAGGGGGTAGGGCTGAAGAGATGTCGGCAGTTAAAAGCATTGATTATCTAGAGAATACAGGTTTAATTCCCAGCACCCACATGATGGCTCATGGCTGTCTATAACTCCAGTCCTAGGGGATCTGATGTCCTTTTCTAGCTTTTGCAGGCACTGTACACACATGATACACAGACATACATGTAGGCAAAATACCCATGTCCATACAACATAAAAATTAAAAAATGGTCTCGAAATACCAATAAATAAATAAATAAAAATTTAAAGAAATAAAAAATGAGAAAAGGAAGACAAATTTTTGTTTGGTTGGTTGGGTTTATTGGTTTGCTTGTTTGTTGAGACAGGGTTTCTCTGTAGCTTTTGAGCCTATCCTGGAACTTGCTCTGTAGACCAGGCTGGCCTCAAACTCAGAAATCTACCTGCCTCTGCCTCCCAACTGTTGGGATTAAAGGTGTGCGCCACCACCTGTCTTAGGAAAGCTTCCTAGACAGTGACAAGCTGAGGATCAGTGAGGTAACTACTTGACATTGGCATGAAAAGTGGGCTCCACATGTGTGAGCTGCCACTTCAGGGGCTAGGCCCTGCTGAGTGGGGAACATGTGCCCCTCCACTCTCCAAGCTGTGTCTGTGGTGAGGGTGGCAGCAAAACGAGGATGTTGCTACCACTTAACCCTTTCTCCGGCACTGTCACGCATTCATAAAGACGGGCAGAGTGAGGCCAGGCAGGAGACTGCTGTTTCTCAGGTCAGATCTGACCTGCAACCTGCAGAAAGAAATCTGTGCTGCGTCTACTCCGAGCTAGACTATTCTAGACTTTTCCCATCCAGCAGTGAAAGGCAGCACCTGCGTGCCATCCTGCAGCTCAGCTGGCATCTGTCCAGAGCCCATGACAGGACAACTTTCATTTCTGACAGAGAAAAGGAATTTCTGGGCAACAAATTTCATCCAAAGAAACCACCATTTTCACCTGAGTTTGGTGAGTTCGTGGTCACCTCCCACCAATTTTCTATGCATGTCTCTTTAGGCATCTAGCAGAGCCAGGGAAACTTGAGTGATCCAGGCAGATGAGAAGATGCAGGATCTCAAGCTCTCTCCAAAACAACTGCTCAAGTATACTCAAATATAGGCCTCTATTAGCAGATCCCAGAAAACAAATTCTACAAGCCATACAGTCTCAAAGTTAATCCAGTCAGAAGCAGCAGAAACTCCCACTAGGAAGTTAGCAAAAGGGTAAGAGCCAGATTCTGTCCCAGCATAATCCGTGAGGCCTGGTAAGTCAACACTCTGTATCTGAATGAGTTTCAGACAGAAAACTCAGGTCAGCTTCTGTGATTTCTTTTTTTTTTTAAAGTATGTATGTATGTATTGTGTATGCAGTGTTCTATCTGCATGTATGCCTGCACACTAGAAGAGGGCATCAGATTTCATTATAGATGGTTGTGAATTTCTATGTGATTGCTGAGAATTGAATTCAGGACCTCTGGAAGAGCAACCACTGCTCTTAACTGCTGAGTCATCTCTCCAGCCCCTGCTTCTGGGATTTCTAAGATTTTAAGGTCCCTCGCAGTTGTCTAAGTCACTGCAGTGGGTCAATTAGGCCTCAATATCTTTTCCTCTCTGGTTTGAGTGTAAACCTTTATGACAGCACACTCCCAAAAATGGCATTGCTGGCCATCACCTTGCCCCAATGTTAGTACTGAGCTGGGTTGCAAACAGTAGCCAGGACGGAGTGGGATCTGGTACCTTTATGGCAGGTGGATGAAAGCACAGAGGGACATCTAACATATCCTTTCATCCCTGCTTCTAAAGTTTGCTTGCCAGAAACTCCTTGTACCCCAACTTTTGCAATTGCTAAAATGAAGCCCACAGGGATTCCAGGAGAAAAGAACAAAGCCAGGGGTAATTCTGCCCAGACTCCATCCACATTTCAGCCTTACCAGAACCTAGTTCCCTGTAAAACACAGCGTCATGGGCTTTGTGACAGCTCTTCTCGAGCGCCCTTGGCCCCTGTGACTCCTGTGCTGTGGTCCATCCTCTAGTCCCAGGTGCTGAGTAAGTGCTGTCACATGAAAATGGAGATCTGCTCTCCTCAATCACAAGAAGTCCATCAGAGTGATCTCCAGGGACCTGGTTTGGAAATGATTCAGAGCCAAATCATTGCGCAAACAATCAAACCTCAGCAATCCATCCTAATTCACTTCATTTAAAACTGTTGTTTTCCATAAAGGATTAAACTAAGAAAGAATTTAATCACAGCAAATCCACTTCCAAAATAGTTACAGATCCCATGATCACGAAGAGTGCTTAGAGGAGAAGACTGAAAACTCCCAGATGCTGAGACTCCTGTTAGGTGCATGGTTAGGAGACTGCTCTTCCAGATGCTGAGACTCCTGTTAGGTGCATGGTTAGGAGACTGCTCTTCCAGATGCTGAGACTCCTGTTAGGTGCATGGTTAGGAGACTGCTCTTCCAGATGCTGAGAGTTGTCTGCTTCTGGAGGTGGGGCATGTTCATCAGCATGGTCATGCACAAATAAAGATGGAGACAGAGGTCGAGACCAGGGCAGGCCACTGCTCTTCATCAGGGATCTGTTCTAACCTGCAATTAATTTGTATTGTGTGCTCTGAGCCTGGCAAAATTCTGGGAGTCATGTATTCAGCAACTAACAAAACAAACATGGCCTTGCTTTACACTCCAGTAAAAGAGAAAGACAATGTAAAGATGCAGAATGTGTTACGTGGTGATGCTGGGAAAGAAAAATGGAGAGGGGAAGGGGTCAGAGAGTGACTTAAGGGTCACTGGGTGTACAGGGAGGTCCAGGGAAGGCTATCCTGAGAAAGTAACGGGATAAGCAACCTAAATAACCTAAAGGAGTGAGCTGGGCTGAGAGAAGATATCAGTGGGGCCACAGGAAGAATGCTTGTCATTCCAAGGCCTTTGAGAAGGTCTGAGACTGGGGCCCTCCCCAGTGGTGAAGGAAGTTGCCAGATTGCAGGGCTTCTGACAGTGGGTTGTGGGTAGGAATGGACCAGGCAAGGCAGGAGTGAGTTACATGGATATCCAATGGTAGGATATCACAGCAAAAGCAAGGCACTGGGGCCGAAGAGGGTAGGGCTCCACGTACTGCACCCTGACACAGCATCTGCAAACTCACTGTATAAGCTCAGGAGACAGACTAGCTCGTCATCATTACAGGAACACTGCCTCTCAGCAAGTCAGAAGAGCACATCTCAGTCCCCAGGAACCATTCTAGCCCTTCTCAGCATCTTCCTGGAAGCTTCCTCACTCAGCCACACCCCTTCCCAGGAGAACAACATTACACCTGGGGCTTATCCTCCTGACTGAAATCCCACATCCAATCAGGAAAAGCTCTATGAGCTGACACCTCAGATGCTGTGTCCCTGCATCTACAATGCTTTGTGACCCATCATTACCAGGAGAATCACAGACTACCCGCTCTCTCCATCACCAGAGTCAGTGGATCCTCTGGCTGTAATGGGTCTGTTTGGTAGGACTCCTCCAGCTGGTTCCACAGCGAAAATCCCAGCTGTGTCATGATTCTGGCCTGGAGCTTGTTCCTTGATTATGCCCAGTGAACATTCCACAGAACCAGTCCCAGGCTAGTAGACCTTAGGACTTAAGGGCTAAGGTTATCATGCACTGCCCCCATTTACAGGATAGAGAACAGAAAACCTGAAGAGGTGGAATGCTCGGCATTCGGGGTTTGACAGTGGAGCATGATGGAACAGGGAACTTGTTGTAGAAATTAGACCTTATCAATCATGTGAGTCACTGAGGAACGAATCTGAAAGGGAAACAGGGCACATTGGAAGAGATCAATATCCAACCCTGTGGAGTGACGGCGAGTCACAGCCTGCAGGGAGGTCTAGAAGATTGTGTGTCCCAATAAGGAATGCTGAGGGAGAAGCCCATACAATTTTGTTGCCTAACTGTTGCTCCCACTTGTGGGTTAGTAGGGAAGTGTCTGGTGTGGGCCTGGGCTGTGGGTCAGCTGGAACAAAAATCAGGAAGGAGAGCAGGGATAAACTGGAACCTGCCCATGTCCTGGCCCTTTGGTGTGTTTGCCTTGTTGAAATGCAAAATAAAGGTCTTCGGGAGCAATTATATGGTTCTAGATAATCTAAAAAACTATCTGACTCAGGAACTTTGCCTCTGATAGTGTCCCTGAAACGCCCAGGCAATACCAAGAATACATCTTCTGTCATTATCTTTCTGATATCTCAGGAGAATGGACATACAGTACAGGGATTGGAAATATGGAACCAGGAGTCCTATAAACTACTCAGCCTGCTCTGTACAGGTCTATTCTTACCCTCTCCCAGCCTTTCTTCAGAGCCTGCCTGTCCCCTGCCTGGGCCAGTCCCTAACATACTCACTGGAGCATCTCCTTTATCCTGTGATCTCTGCTGTATCCTATACTCTAGTTACCTTCTGTTCCACTAACCAACACAACCTCCAAAATCAAGCTTTGTGTGTCTGTTGGACATTGCCACTCTGTTGGACATTGCCACTGTGTTCAGCACAAACCAAAGGCACTGACATGAAACTGCCACTGAGGACTGGCTGCTGAGAACACCCTATCTAAACACTCTAAGAGTAAATGAGTCGGCTACAAGTTGAAGAGACTCCCCGCCCTTAGCAGTAGATACCTCTACCAGCCATGATAATATCACAAGTGGACTGGTCAGAAAGCAGGTGATGCCCAGAGAATCTGTGAAAGCCCCCAGAATCTGAAGCCTGACAATTCAGAATTCCAATCTCAATTCTGACACCCACTGACCTGGGTGCTCCAGTCAAGACAGCTTCTGTATCACTGTCCATATGATAACAGGAAGATTGCAAGGATCGCAGTTCCTGTCTCTTCAGTGCCCATCTCTGTCTACTGAGCAGAGATGTCTATTGAGCACAGTGACTATAACCAATGGGACACAGAGAGGTAAGCAGCACTGGAGAAGGTCCTAAGACAGGCCTCTCCAACCTGCCTCTCTGTTTGGCCTACCTACAACACCTATCCTAGAATTCCCTTCCCTATCCCCTTCCACACTAATCTCAGTAGCTTCCTTAGACCCAGAGATGAGATACTTCTCTGACCTTCCATCCTTGTACAACTGCCACCTGTGATGGCAGCCAGGGCTGGACTGTTTCTGAGGCGCAGCTCTGGGTCCCATTTGTTCATATACTTGGCATTACTATGAAGGCAGGGGACAGGGAAGTAGGCACAAAAGCTCAGTCCAATACAAAAACAAGAGAGTCACAGGGCAGAGATATATGGTTCAGTCAATAAAGTGCTTGCTTTGCAAGCACGAGGACCTGAGTTCAGAACCCACCTAAAAAGTGTGACAACACACACCTGTAATCTCATTGCTGAGAAAGAAACAACTGGATCCCTGATGCCAGCCACCCTAGCCAAATCAGTGAGAGACCCTGTCTCAGAAATTAAAGTGGAAGGCAAAAGAAGACACCCAACAACAACCTATGGCCTCCAATTGCACCCAACTATGCACATACACATATATCCTCCCACACTTTTTAAAAAGTAACAGACCCAGTCACAACCATCCAATAATCTGATTATCATTTGACTTCTGTGACACCCTATCCCATGACAAGTTAGAAGACTCCCCCACTCAGAGCAGGCCAGTTTTCTATGTACATGTGATCAGTGATAGTCCTGACACACGCAGAAGAGAATTGAATGGTCAACCTCACACATTGGCTGATCTTTTAGGTTCAGATTTTGTGGAGTTGGTTTGTTTCATTTTGCTGAAGGTTGTTTGTGCTTTAGTGTTCTGAGGCAAGATCCCACTCTGAAGACCAGGCTATTGAAACTCACTATGTAGCCCAGGGTAACCTTGAACTCAGCTGTGATTCTCTTGCCTCAGACTCCTGAGTACTGGGATTATAGGTTTGAGCCACCATGCCCACCTAGGCTCAGCTTTGAGCAGAGCATCAAATCCAGACATCTAAATACCTTTGTCCTGGTTTGTGAAAGATGACTATGGCAGAATGAGGCTACCATATATACACATGGCTATCTAAAAGATGTTCCCGCCTAGGACTAGGACCTATGGATTTGTGTACGTGTAGGATATGGTAGTGAAAAAGATCATTGCCACTCAAGCTTTAGAGATATGTCAGGAAATGCAAGCTTAGTCTTCTTGTCTGAGTCCAATCCTACATCCACAGCTGTCTAGCCACAGAACAGCTTCTGTACCTTGATAAATGTTACTTAGAGCCACCATATTGAATTAGGAACCCATTATATCTGATTTACCCTGTAACAAGGTTAGGTCCATTTCCTGGGATGTAGCAGAAAGGCCTAATGGTCACCAAACTCACCCATAATCATCTTTTAAAATTACTGTTCAAATCGGTCATGCTGACAAGGGCCTTCACCCAAAAGGGACAACCCAACAGCCCAACAGGACTGGCAGGGCTTGGCAGGAAGCACCATAGTTGCTGGCACTCATCAGAGCTCTTGATCCTTACTCAGGATTCTGTCACTCTTGATGCATATATGCATGGGTGACTCCTAGAGGCTGTCAGAAGCAGGAAGTAGAACCAGGAAAGTCTGTGGCAGAATGGGTTAAAAAAAAAACTCCCTAACATCTGGTTAGGGAGTCAGATTCAGGTTCAAATTCCAGATCCTCCACTATGATCTCAAACATCATGTTTGATTGCTCTAACCTTTCAGGTTCTTCCTCTACAAAATGATAGATTGTTGTTATTCTGTTATGGTATTGATAAGGACCTTCACAATGGTCATTGTGGTGACCTTCACAGTGATGCCCCAAAAGCAGGAGACTAGGATAGGAGGAACTGGGCACAGGCTGATTTGTTATTACCCCGAGATGATACAGGGCTTTGGCTTCATCCTGATGTCACTGGAGTGCAGTATTTGTAACAAGGAACTCCTCCCTGGGTGTGGTTACAACAGAAGTAATGCCAACACCTAACCACTGGCCAAGTCTTCTGATCAATGATGACAGGAAAACCTGGCAGTCTTGGCACGAAGTGGCTAATTGGATCTGAATCATCCAGGGAGCATGGGCAGTCAGGAAAAAGACCACTATGCACTCACCCTCCATTATATATACTGCCTCTGACGGGGAAGAACTGAAAGGTCTTTCTATGCAGCTATCACTGTGAGGAGCTAGACACCCTCTTTTCTTGGTTCCAAGGGCCTCCGGTGCCTACTCACTTCCATCCCGGGCAGCAGGTGTGTTGCGGGCATGCATAGCGACCAGTGTTACTCGCTCACATCCACAACTTGTGGGCCCTGTGCCTTCATTGCAAAGACAGCAAGGTGGTGACTGCTCCCAAGATGTGCAGAGACCTTGGCAAGAGGGCAATGGAAGTCAAATGGTGGTTCCTTCGGCCTCGCCTACCCTGACCTCCACTTTGAAGGTAGATGCTCGCCTACCCTGACCTCCACTCTGAAGGTAGATGAAGGGCCAGGCCATAGGAGAGGCTCGACATCCTCCTCTGTAAAGGCGGGGCCGCATGCTTCAGCTTGTCAGGCCTGATTTTGAATCCTGAAGTGACCCTCCCCTGCTTTTACCTGAGGGACACTTCTCTGGCTTCATCACTTGAATTCAAAGCTAAAATCCCAGAGAAGCAGGCAAAGGTTTGGCCAGAAGAGGCCTGGGAGCTGCCCTCTTTGTCCAGAGCCAACAACTACAGACTCGGTATTTTCAAATGTTTTAAACAACAACAGAGAGACAGTTTACCAATATTTAAAAAAAGAAATGTAATTAGAGTTTGGTGAACTCCCAGTGCTCCTGGCCACAGATGTCAAAGGCTTCCTTCAGTTGGAGGGACAGAGTGAAAGGCAACCATGGGTACCGTCGCCGTGGTGTGCTCTGCCACAAATGCTCTGCCACAAATCCCACTTGACAGGCGCTCCCCACCGAGGCTCATAAAAGGTTCTGTGGCTAATGGAATGGCATTTCACATAGGGCTATGTCTTTTTATTCCTAGGTAGTTTTCTTTCCCAACTTGGGAATTTGGGGATTCTATTTTAAGAATGATAATTACTGTTCACTTTTAATGTAGTTAGCATGAACAAAACACAACATTGAGCTGAGGGAAAGAAGAGCAATTTGTGAGGTGATTTTAGTGTTCACTTCCCTCAGGATGGCCTGAGAACACGGGTCTATGCATTTATTTCTGGTCAAGAGAAGTAAAGAGCCAGTGTTTGGGTGGTTTCTGGAGGAGGCAGGGCTAGCCACAACTGCTTCAGAGATGCCAGCACAGGCCACCTCAGGCCAGGCTCCCTCCCTCCCTCCAGGCTCAAAGAGGCAGTGTGAGGAGGCAAACACAGAGTAAGGGGTTCAGCCACAGCGTTGACACATGGTTCTCGCATCTCAGGGACGGCCACACGCTATTCCTTTTCAACTATTCTAAGTAGAAAGAAAAAAAATTGAGAACCAAATAAGAACAGTGCTACATTTTAGCCACCGTCCCCAAGATCCTCCCCCTTTCTCGGTGCTCCTTTTAGTTCTTCTTTCCACACTAAACCAAAAATGGATGAGCCCCAATGTTATGTCCTTTACCACCACCATCCCCCATTTTTTTTCTCCCTGCCAGACTTGAGAATCAGTATCCACATTGAGAGCGTTAGCAGATAACGAAGTGATCACAGCCCTGACCCTGTCCAGCACAGCACCCTTGTGTGTTCTCTTTCCCAGACAAGGTCCTCACATCCCAAAACCAGATGCACACTTCCTTGTGGAGAGGCATGTCTGAGGCACAAGCATTACTCTCTACAGTCATTGTCCCAACAGCCTTACCTAACTGTAGGAATCTGGTTCTAGCCCTACCACAGCCTGCCCCTGAATAGGACCTCTCCCCAAGAGAGTGATAGGCTGAAACTCGAGTGAGTATACACTAGCTAGACAAGATGCTGATTTCATGCTGAAGAAGGGACCTTAGAAAGACACAGATGTCTCTGAGAATAAGGAGATGTGACAATAAGGTTGGCAAAGAACAAGCCAGGAGAGGTGAGTGGGCACAGGGCATGGATCTTGCTTGAGGCCATGAGAGTGGTTCAGTTGGGAGTGTGCTCACCAGTGTACGGAAAGGTCACACTGGCTTGTACACAGAGGTGGGGCTTAGGAGGGAAGGCTGACAGACCTGATAAGTGACATGGGGCTTGGCCGGTGTCCCTTCCTATCCCGCAGCCTACAGCAATAGGTCTACCTGATTTATACATTATGAGGTATCCCCTGAAGCTTTGGTTAGACACCTAAAACAGCAGATGATAGACCTGTTCACATTCAAGTACTAACAACAAATCATAGCAGCATCCACTTCATACCTCTCTTAGACCAGAGTGGCAAAATGAAAGGGAAGTTGCCAGCAAGCTCTCCCACTGCTCCACGGTGTTTCTCCCTTGCCTGTGACCATTGTGTATTTGTTAACCATTCAGAGTAATCAGAGAAGTTTTACCCATAGGATCTTGGCTGTGCCATTCTTAGCTATATGACTGTGCAAGCCACTTAAGTTTCTACCCCACTCTGACTCGCAATTTTCCTCTCTGAGTATAGGGACAAAACTACCAAACTGTTTCAGGTTCTAAAGCAAGAAAATACACATACAATGTTCTTAGCACAATACCTAGCACATGGTAAACACCATCTTGATGAAGATAATGATGGCAGTGATCCCAGCAGGCCGCCAGTGCCAATACCACCTACATGAGTTCACACAAGACCTCTAGCCTTCAAGGCTCCACTTTTGCAAGTCTTCCTTGATGACAAGCAGCCTAATTGGTGCATTAGTTCAATCAGGAGCAATCCCCACTGTGCTCCTGGTGGATGCAGAGAATTGAACCTTTTGGTGGCTGACATGCAGGCATGGCTAGAAATCATTTTATTTCTCCCATTAAAGTTCCCCCAGTGTTCCCTGGGGACTGAGCCCTGCTGGCTTTGGTACTCATGCTCTTAGTTCTCGTAAAAAGCTTAAGCACAGAACTAGAGAGATGGCTCAGTGGTTAGGAGCACTTGCTGCTCTTGCAGAAAACCCAGAGGTCCAGTCCCCAGCATCTACATGGCAGCCACAACCATTTGTAACTCCAGCTCCAGGGGAACCAGTGCACTCTTCTGGCCTCTGTGAGCAGCAGACACACACACGGTGCATAGACACACTTCAAGCAAACATTCATAACCATAAAATAAAAATAAAAGCTTAGAAAAACAAAACTTAGAGATGCCAATCTAAGAAGGGACTGGCAGCCTCAGATTTAAGCTTTGGGGGATGGGTGCTGCAGAGAGCACTGCTAATGGGCCGAGGAGCACCAGTGTCTAGGATGTCTGCACGATATTTGTCTTTCAGATACACTTGGTTTATCACACAAGCATTCCTTACAATACCATGCTAATATAAAGGTTGCAGTAATCTCATATAACAGGCATCTCACTGATTGGGGACTGCCGGTGGAACAGAAACTGCTGGAGGGTTCCACTAGTGAATCCTCTGCAGTGAAAATGCTTCAGGGGCTTGCAAGTTCTACCTGCATCTGCCATGAACTCCTTCATCTGTGGCAGCCAGGGAGGAGATGGCACTGTTGTTGTGAAGATGTCAGCCCACAGCTAGCGCTCACAGGAAGCTCATGAGAACTCAGCTCTGGTGCTGGAAACCAGATCCTCACAGTGGCCAGTCTCATAGTCCTTGTTGATGTGTATCAGTGCAGTCTTAAGATGTGTCTAGGGAGTACAGGGGTACGGTCCTAGGGGCCATCTCCAGAGTTCCAGCTTTTGTATAATTCTAATGTGCATTAGTTTTGCACTACCGGGGTTCGTGGCTTAGGTCTAGTTCACTAACAGAGCAACCAGAGCCACCTCCAGGTTGGTTCGTTACCATATCAAAGCCTGCCTTAGGCTTGGCTCATATCTGAGCTACTTCGTGTCTGGCTCCTCCCTTGCAGTCATTACACTATTCCATCTCACACAAAATGGTTTTCCAGTTACACAAAATGATTTCCTAACAGGTGCCAAGTGGACCACCTAAGAAGGGTGCTCCTGACACAAGGGACAGCATAGATACAGACATGGAGTCATGAAGAACATGTTTCTAGGCAAGAGGAGGACTAGAGGTTGGGTCCACACATGAGGCAGTGGGAGGAAGAAGGAGTAGAGATGATGCTAGAGAGGACATGCCCTGATCACCAGGAGGCCAGGGAGAGGAGCTACCATGTGGGTGGTGGGCTATCTGAAGAGGCTGAACAAGGGCAGAAGGACAACCACCCACCCACCCACACCCCATCATGTGGAGATCATGGGCTTGGATGTGGAGTGATGGCAGGGGCGAGATACAGGTTCAATAACGACATCCCAGCCTGTGTACAAACAAGAACTAAGTGGGGGGGGGGGGGGGTTGAAAGGGGTGACAGTGCAGGGAGGGAGAGTAGGTCTGAAGATGGCCTCTAACTGTGATTGGCCTTGACTCTAAACAGGACAGGTTAAGGGGAGGTAGGGGCCCAAGGTACAGTCAGCTGCTGAGGAGGATGGGCAGTCAAGACGGATGAGCGGATGAGCACGTTTAGAGAGAGGGCGGCACTCCACTCTTGCCTTCTCTCAGTAACCCCCACTCTCTCTGGATCTCCTTAATTGCCACAAAAGGAAACCAAATACCTGTCACCCCTGTGCTGAAGAGCTGATCCAGGGCCTCACCCGAGCTAGGCAAGTGTTGCACCCCTGAGCTACATATCCAGACACTTCAAACAAAATACTTTTTATTTTTTATTTTTTGAAACAGGGTTTCTCTGTGTTTCCCTGGCTGAAATTCACTGTGTAGACCAGGCTGGCCTCGAACTCAGAGATCTGCCTGCCTCTGCCTCCCAAGTGCTGGGATTAAATGTGTGTGCCCCCAACACCTAGCACAAAATATTTTTTTAATTTCTTAATATATCTTCTAAATTTAATCTGAAAAAAATCAGTAGGTGAAACATTTTTCTTCCTCAAACAGAAAAGACAAAGTTACCTATACATGGTCTCTCCTATACATGAATCTCTAGACTTTTGCTTCCCTTGTGTTGAAAACAAAGACAATAATTAAAAGGGGTCAGCATGACAGCTGTTGGTTCAGGGAGCCAGGACTAAGCTCGCCTGCCTAACTTGTCACTCAGGGGCTGGGGCTAGACCATGACATGACAGCTCTTTACCTGCGGAACTGAGATCTTCCCTCAGAGCTGGAGAACACGCTCTATCCCTGGGATGATGACATTTTGATAATGTTTTAAAAAATGATTTCACTTTGCAAGACAAACAGCTAATAAAATAGATTCTTTTTTGGTAACCACCCATACAGCAATCAATCTGTCACTCCAAAACCTGGCTCCCAAGAAGTGTGAAATGAGGCCACTCTGGAGTTCTTTGGGAACAGAGGGTCAAAGAAACCTTCCTCTCTACCAGATTCCATTTGCCCTCCAAACAGGGAGATCTCAGATTCAGAAAACAGAAAACACTTCTGTGAGTTCAATACTCACTCAATAATGACTTTGGGAGGACGAGGTGTGTGTAGGGGAGGTGGGGTGCGGGGAGCAATTCTGTCTACATTCAGCCAGCCAACACTATCACCTGTGTCTCTTGCCATTTTTAGTGCCGTCCCCATTGAGCAACAACAGAAAAAGCGTTTCCCTCTCAGGGCTGACAGAGTGAGTCACACCCCAGTGGCCTCTTCTGTGTTACAGCCATTCAAACAGGAACGTAAAACAAAGGGTCATTTCAAAACTACCAGCAAAAGATCGATAGGACAAGCCTCAGTCATATCAGCTCTGTGTCTACCTGAGGCCACCCAACCCCTCGACCTCTTTGTCTTCAAACTCGCCTGGATGCCTCTAGGGTGTTCTGTCTTTATTGAGAGAAATGGAATGTGAACACAGATGAAATGAAAGGGGAAAGGGGAGGAAAGAAAAAAGAACATGTGAAATTTTACACAGGAGCATAGTTGAAATCCTTTCCATTCTTTTTAGGAACAAGATAGAACAAATGAATTATTTAGTCAGAAATGGCCCCCAAAGCAGCCCTAGCTGAAGACTCTGGATGTTATTGCCCTAAACTTGGAAGAAAAGCAGTTGACTACAAATGCTAACTAATGAGCAGTAGGCCCTCGAGAAATATCAATCAATACAGCTTTTAAGTGATGGAATCTGAGCTAGGTGTGGTGGCCATACCTGTAATCTCAGCACTTGAGAGGCTGAAGCCGGAAGATTGCCTTGAATTCAAGACCAACCTGAGTTAAAGAGTGAGACTGTCTCAAAAAACAAACCCCCAAATAACCAAAAAGATGGATTCTTAAAGATCTAAGGAACAAATAGGAAGAACTTGGTAATAACTTAAAAGTCCCAAATGAACCCCTCAAAAAAGTACAGTGAGGAATAGATCAGAACAGATAATGGCTGTAATTCCAACTTGAAAACATAAAAGAATTGAGAAACACCTGGAAGGAGTAAAGGACAGAAAATTGAAACAATAGAACAAAGGAGTCAGTGATGCTGGGAATGAAGCAGACATCAAACCAAAAAAAATGCAGAAAAGAAAGCAGGAGCAAATAACTGGTTTAGAACTGGGGAAGTGGGGACCACAGGCTAAAATGGGTTTGGAGAGCAGTGACAGGATGCAGCCTTCGAGGAGGGAATGAGGGGAAGAGAGGTGACCTGCACACCCACCCTAGAGCTAAAGAACATACACGGTGCCCTTCAGGTTAACTCGGAGGAGAAGTGAACACTTGCTAGCCAACATCTTGAATTGTAGATTAGCCACTGAGTTGAAATGAAAAGAAGATATGCTGTTTTGAGACAGGCTAAGAATGACAAAAGAGTTGGCATCACAGATATTGAATACATAGTGAGCTCAGGGGAAAGGGTGATTCTAACCAAACATGTGGGTGTTAGCTCAGTTATGATCCTAAACAGGATCAGATTGTAAAGTAGGACGAAAATAGTCGTGTAGCGGGACCAGGACGAATTAGTACACAGTTAAGCCTTTTAAAAGCCAAGGTGGATGTCTGCTTTTTTTATAAAGGTGTAAAAGACAAAAGCTATCTTATGTAACAAGAATTAGAATTAGAATGAACCAACTGAAGAAGAAAGAATAAATGATCTGACAAGATGTTGTCACTCCAAAGACTTCATCTACACTCTAATAATTCCCAATCTCTGCTCCAGCCCAGACCTCAGCTCTGAGTCTTATTGTCGCCTGGCACACACATAAATGCTATACAGTGCTCACACAATGCTCACACGCTGGGTGCGGAGTGACTGCCTGAACTGGGAAACCTCAGAATATCCTGCTAGCTACCTCTTCCTCCCACTCATTGGTATCAGTCTGCTTCACCTGCCGTGAAGGTGCACAGATTGGGTGGCTTGAACAAATGGCATTTAGTTTCTCATAGTCCTGGGATTAAGGTCTGCCTGATTTCAGTGAGGACTCCCTTCCTGGCTTATAGATGGCCACCTTCTCTATGAGCCTCCACAAGCCTTCACTGGGTGTGAATATTCTGCAGTATCTCTCTTCTTTAAAAAAAAAAAAAAAGCCTTATCTGATCAGGGCCCTACCCTTATGATCTCATTTAACTGTAATTACTTCCTTACAAGCCCTGTCTTCAATTAAAGTCACACTGGAGGCCTAGGACTTCAACCAATGAGCATGGGGAGAGGACACACTCAGTCTATGACATCATGCTGCTCTCTTACATGTCCCCCATATATGTGACCACTCTTTATTCTGTTGTCTTCCTGCTTCCGCTCCCGCATTGGCTTTCCTGCACTTTGCCCTTCCTGCCCATCCCCCTGTAGAATTATCTTTCCAAAGTAGACAACAGATCACTAGGTATCTATTAAGCATTTCTCCTAATACCATATCATCTCTACATTCTCCCAACAACCCTGCAAAGTGATAGTTAGCCAAAGACGGCTCAGAGAGGCTAAGTGAAGGCCCAGTGTTACTCGGGGTCTGATCTGAACCCAAACTGCGCTCTGAAATGCATGTTCTTTCCATGAGTGCAGCTCTGAGCACCTGAAAGGGTTCTAGGCCCAAAACCCAGGACAACTGAAGATGGGCGGATGAGTTTGTACATAATGCGGCCTCAGCTTCTTTTTCATCAGCATTTATGGCAAAGCTGATTTATTTTTCTGATTCCATCAAGAAACCCAGGACCTCTAAGTTGCTATCTTTTTGCAAATGAAGAATAAATATTTTTTAAATCAAACTAGAAATCTATATTTTTCCTGTTAAGGAAGAGTTCTTATATGTGACTCCAACTATGCATTAACAAATTCACTTTTACTTTTAAGTGTAAAATTTTACCAGCATAAAATAACAAACTATTGTTTCATCTTAGTTTCCTGCTAGTTGAGGGTCTAGCTTCCAGGGCTACTGCCTTGACTCAGCAGAAGGTCAAACTGAACCAACCAAGTAAAGCTCTCAGTTCCCCCACAGACCTTCAAACACTGCTGAGGTTTGAAGGGGTGATCTTCAGCATTGTTCTGCAGCTGCTCTGGGCACTTCTGCACACTCGGCACTCACAGTCTCAACCAAATACACACACAGGCAGCCTGAGTGTGCGCACCTTTCTTCCTGCCTTGGTGTTGAAACCATTATTTCTGCAGATGTGAAATCAGAGTTATCTTTGTTTCTAAAAAACGTACAGACAGGCTTGAAGAGGTACCCTGCTGAGCTGCTGGTGGTTCTAGGGAACAGTCCATTCAGCTCCAGTTGGTCCCATTATCCAGGAAAGGCAGAGGCATCCAGGAACCTGAGTACACTTGGAGTATCCAGGCACCACAGTCTCACTTAGAGCTACACATCCATCAAGGGTCACCCCAGGTGCTGGTCTGTGGTCTAAGGCCCTGTGGGCTCCTGGCCACCTGGAGGACAAGCAGTTAGGCAGACAGGCGTGTGTCTAGACCACTGCTGGCTCCTCAGACACTGCTTTGCTGTGCTGGGTAAATGGCCCAGTTTCCATGCCCACCCCACAGGCCTGCCCTGCCCCATTCCCGCCGCCTATTTAAGCTAGAGGCCCTGACTCCAGCCAGACACAGCCAGCTTCCAGGACCAGGAGAGGAAAGCAGCGGCTCCGCTCACCCAGGGATGAAAGGTCCTTCTGTTTCAGCATTTCCAACTGATGCCATTTCAAACTGGTGTGTACTAAATGATGCCAATGAGGGGGCTATGGCAAGAACTGATTCTGCCCTACCTGGTAGTATATTGAGATGTGTAGTTGGCAGAAGAAGGCTCTAATTGGATTTTCTCCATTTCTACTACCTGACTTGATAAGACCCTATTTTCAAAGAGGAAGAAAGACTCTCGTTTGTGAAGGGACAAGGAAGAACATATTTCAAAACAAGGTCTGGCTCAGAATATCAATTATCTAATTTTTTTTCTTTTCTTTGAAAAGGGGGCCTAGAATGTCAAGGTTACCAAGATTTCATTTCCCTTCAGGAACCAGTTCCTGTCATTTAGTTCTACTTGGAAACTACATGCAGGGAATTTTGGGAATGAGAGAGCTATACAGTTGGTGGGGACAGTTTGGTAAACTGTAGGAGGTCAGAGACTGGAGTGAGCTCCTCCCACAGTGGCTGTCTTGAGTTCCACAGACTGTTTCGGTCATCTCCTTTCAGGCCCTGACTGCCTTGATGTCCCCTCTCCAGCAGGAAGGACTGCCCAAAGGGCAGTAGAGGCTGAGTCACACAGGCTCAGGCAGGTGGGGTGGGACCTGCCTCCTTTAAGTTTACTTCTAGGGGCTTGCTAGACTGTATTCTTGAATCACCCACCTATCGAGAGTAAGGAGGCAGGATTCCAAGGAGAGGATCAGGATCTCCCCGGATCTCCAAGAGGCCAGGTCAGCAAGATAACCTCTCAGTTTCCACTGGACTGGACTCCCAAGGATTAGGGTTGGGGCAGGACCTTCTCTCTGAGAGAAAAGGCCAGGGTACCACATGGACCTGGTGCCTCTGGGGAATTCAGAGTCACCTTGAATAGAACCTGAACCTATGGGCCTCCTCCTACTCACCCTGACCAGAGAGCAACTAAATGGATGCTCCTTTGATGCTATCCATAGTGAGCCATGATCCTGCCTTATCCCCAGTGTTCCAGGGGAGGGCTGCTGGAGGACAGCTGGACTAGAACCGGGCTTTCCCTGGAGCCAAAGTCTCAACCAGAGGGAGCCAAGCTATGAGAAAAGACACTCCCACCAGTGCTTTCATGATGTACTTGGTTATGAGATAAAGATAAATTCAGTCTCAGATTTCGGATTCATTCAGTGATCAAGTATGGTCTTGGGGGGAGGTCTCTAAGGAATGTGGTGGGTAACCTTACTCAGGAGGGATCATAGAAGGGCTTTAGACAGCACAGGACAGTGGAGTTGGAGAAGGTGGAGGGCAAGATGAGGGTCTCTCTGGCTGTTTTGGGTAGGGGCTGAGCTTGATAGAGGCAAATGGCAGGACAGTCAAGGATTGGTTAGTGATTTGGGTGTGTGGCCCTCACATGAGGAGAGGGGCGGAGCTGAAGGAGGGGGGCCCTACAGGAGACAGGACGACTTTTCTAGGGCATAGGGCCAGGATCCCTGGGCTGCGGAAGCTAGAGGGGTATAGGGAGTCTGTCGCATCAAGTCCAAAGACCTCTACTCACATGAATCCCCTCCGACGACACAGCAGGGTTCATGAAATGTCCCTGCTCAACCCTCCTTCCGCTGTTCTGCATATCTTTTCCTCTTAACTGCTACAGATATTCCCTCTGGTTTTTCCCCATAACGCTGCTTCCTTTCTGAACTCCAGCCAAGGAGGCCAGCAACCCTCTTTCCCGACCAGGCTCGACCCCGGCGGACCTCACCCCCCACCCCCACCCCCGCGCCCCTATCTAAGGGAGGCAGAGATTACACACTGCTACCAGAGAGCACTCTAATTGTTCTGGCTTCGCCTACAAGATTAAACCCGGGTCCACAGCAGGGCTCTGAATTTTCCACTTTGCAGCGCCCCTTTCAACCTGAGCAGTCCGCCTGGTTGCAGCAGTCCACGTGGAAGGATCGTCCACCTCGCGCGGAGCCCCTCCCACCTGTCAATCTTCTTCACTTTCTGTTGCATAAGCCCCGCCCTCATCCCCTCTGGCTGCAACTTCTGCTAGAATAGCCGTACCTCAAACTCCAGTCCTGGCGACAGGGAGGGTGTGGCAGTGCCTCCAGGTGAGGCGGAGCACTGAGGTCTTTGTACCAGCTCACCTGTGTGGCTGTCTTGTTCCAGTCACTTCTGTGAATGGCTCCTCTCCTTTCAGGTCCTGATTGCCTGGACGGCTCTTCTCCAGAGACGAGGATACAAGTCTCCAAAGGTCCCTGCTCAGGTAAGCCAGACTTCTGGAGCTACAGGAAGTGGACCTCTAGGCTTCCTCTCATGGGCTGCTTGTTTTGCTTTGTATTATGGCTTGCTTTCTTTAGTTTTGGGTTTTCAGATGAGGTCTTAGTATGTGGCCCAGGCTGACCTGGAATTTACATTCATGCCTAGCAATGGGTTATGTGTTAGGATTTTTACCGAAAGAGGTGCTGAATGGAATCGTTTAAGAAAGAGCTATGTTGTTCTCTAAAGGAGTTTGAAACTGGCTCTAGGAAATCTATGTGGGCTTGCCGCCGTTCTGCGGAAGGTGGTGGCAGCACGAAGGGGGAGTGGCTGCACGCCCAGGCCGTGGAGGAAAGTATTTCAGGGGAGAGTAAGAGTGTCCCGACGGTGTGACCAGATGACTTTGCTCACTGAACTATAAAGACTAATGCTTTCCCCTCCAAAACCCAGAATGGTAAGGGCATTGCGAAATAATCATTCTCAAACAACTGGTGGACTGGCGCGGCATTGGCAGAAAGCTGTTTGGCAATATTCATCAGAAGCTTTAAAGTTTCGTTTTGATCACACCAAGGGAAGGATTCAAACTACTGAGTATTCAGAATCCAGGGATAAAGCAGACAGAGGAAGACAAAGTAACCCCCTAGAGTCAAGCACCTCAGGCCAAGACCACTGTAAGAACCCCTCCCAAAATACTGGCAGAACAAATGTGTTCTGGGCTGCCAGGGAGGTCGCCAGGCCAGGAGCAAGATTTAGGGTCCAAGGTAGTGGAGACTGTATGAAAAAATAAAAGCGGAAATGATGGAGCCAGGCCCCAAGAAAGGGAGAACAATCACTGGAGTCTACACTAGGGGCCCAGTAGGTGGTGAATGGAACCTTTAGGAGGAGAACACACAGCAGGGGTCTTACCCTGTGGACACTGAAAGTGAAGGACAAGGCAGACAGCGTGGGAACTGTGTCGTTCTTCCCCAGGACTCAGGCTGGGTGGAAGGTGGCCTGGTGCTGGGTGGTTCTGAATATGTCTGCTTATCATTTAAACTTAGCCTTTGTGAGAAAAGTAGAGAGAAAAGGGAAACTGGAGTCACATGACTCAACTACCACCTCTCGGGATCTGCCATTTATCCCCCAATCACTGTTTCCTCATTGTACATGTCTGGACATGTACAATGGGGTCATCTGCACCCATGTGGGGTGGCCGTGAAGTATCAAATGTACCCTTCACGATGAGAACATGGTTTCTGAAGGTGCCTGACAACTGTCCACGTGGTCTCAGAAGGCAGGTCGATGATTTCTGCCTTTCTATGCTCATTTCCAGTCTTTCTCACGTCTTTGCCGTGCCCTCGTTCTTGGCTGTGCCCCGTCTCAGCATACAGAGAGAAAGAAAGCAAAAGGAAAGAAGTCTGAGGTCCTGAGTGGCTGCAGGTGGACTCAGGAGCTGGCTTCCTGAAGCCATTCTGGCTATGGTTCAAGGTCCTCAGTGCACAAGGCTGCCGCCTGTCAGTCGGGTAGCAGGCTTCCTATTCCCTACTAGCCACAGCTCAAGGGCAGATGGTGAAGTCAACCCGTGAGGGCTATGGGCAGTGGAGGTGTCATCGGCCTGTCCCTCTTTGGACCTCAGAGTTAGAAAGCAGTGCCCTCATTCTCTGGGAGGAATGGAAGACCCCGCTGGCTTAAAGTGTGGGACGTGCTGACATAGCTTGAGCCTCCAGTCAGGGGAGAAAAAAAGAATAGAAAGAAGAAAGAAAGCAGGGGAGGGAGGGGAGATCCAATAAGAGCTTTTACTTGTTTAATTCCTGTTTCCCTGCTCTTTGCCCCTGGTCCTGTGTCACCATCTTTCTTGTCCTCTTGGTCTCAAGACTGTTCCTTCCCAGAGCCAGGAAGCTACAGGAGCTTCAGGAGCTAGTCACCTTTCTTTTCTGGTGCTGCAGAAAGACAACCAGCTGCCAAGACATGTGTGTCCGCTTCAGGCAGGCCAAAGGGCTGCAGGGATCTCGGGTGGGACTGGCTGAAACTTAACAGAAGGATCATTATTGTGCTCTGGAAGCTGAGCTCCTCTGCTGAAGCCACATCCTTCTGCACAGATGCGGGCCAAGGCAACTGTCCCTGCAAAGGTTCCAAGGCAAACTGCTCAGGTCTGAGCTCTTGGGGCTCCAGAAGTAGGAAACATAGAAACCAGGCTGCTGGGCAGAGCCCGCTCCCCCCGCCAAGTTGATGGAGCATCAGCAAGAGCCACCAAAGGGCTTAAGAAGAAGCAAAGTAGTCTATTGTGTAGTTTAGAAAGATCCCACTAGTGGCCAGGTGAGCCAGAGGAAGGAGCTAGGTGTATGGGAGTCGGGCGAGGCTACTGTAGTTTGTTGTGGGAGGTGATTTGGCTCCAGAGGCAGAACTGCAGGCTACTGAGAGGAGGCGGGATACTGAGCAAGAGGCCCATTGCTCAGCAATGGATGAGACAGAGCTGGGGTTGTAAAAAATAGAAGAGGAATAACAAACCTGAAGGGTCAAAAGTCATGAGGCATCTGGGCTAGCTGTCACTCAGGAACAGATAACCCATGAGGAATCACCTGAGGGGTGTGGGGAGAGACCGGCAGTGGTGGTGCACGCCTTTAATCCCAGCACTTGGGAGGCAGAAGCAGGTGCATCTCAGTGAATTCGAGGCCAGCCTAGTCTATAGAGCAAGTTCCATGACAGCCAGGACTGTTAGAGAGAGGAAAAAAAGGGGGGGGCAGCATCAAAGAGCTTTGAGAAGGAACAGTTGTGAGCGCAGGAAGAGGATGAGAAAGATGGTGACAGAGGACCAAGGGCAGAAGGTAGGGAGCTAGAAACCAAGCAACTGAAAGCCCTGAGTCTATCCCTCTCTTCCTCTCTCCCTCCTTCCCTTTCCCTCTTCCTGTGCAGGGTATTGAACCCAGCGTCTTGAGCATGCTAAGCACTCAGCCACTGGGCCACATCGCCAACCCCTGGCCCTAAAATTTATTGCTGCTTGTATGAGACAAGGTCTCACCAATCTGTAACTGAGGCTAGCCTGGAACCCTTCTGCCATAGGCTTTCTAGTTCTGAGATTGTGTATATCACTACAGCCAGCTTCTTGGGGTTATTTCCTAAAGAAATTCTGATCAAAATTGCATGAACTGTGTTTTCATTAGTGCTAACATCTTTATGGAGACTTTATTTGCAAAACTTACCATCAAGGCCAGCAAGATGTACTGCCCACCTTTTCTCTATGAGTGGGAGTCACTCAGCCAGCCAGTGGGCAACATGCTATGGATGGTTATGTAGACAGACCTGAGATACGCGGTGGGTGTACTACCTGGACACTGTGTCTTTAAACTAAATAGGCTAGGAGAGATGGCTCAGCAGTTAAGAGCATTGGTTACTCTTCCAAAGGACCTGCGTTTAGTTCCCAGCACCCACATGGCAGCTCACAGCCACCTATAACTTCAGTTCTAAAGGATCCATTGCCTCTTCTGGCCGCCAAGGGCACCAGGCATGTATACTGAACATATATATATATATATGGCAAAATACCCATACACATAAATAAAAAAAATAAGTCAGGCAAGGTGGTTCACACCTTTAATACTAGCACTCAGGAGGCAGAGGCAGGCTGATCTCTGTGGTTTGAGACTAGCCTGATCTACAAAGTGAATTCCAGGACAACCAGGGATACACAGAGAGACCCTGTCTCAAAAGTAAATAAATAAATAAATAAGCTAAACAAACCACCTAGGGGAAATTGAGTCCAGAAGCCCCTTCTCATGCTCACAGTACAGAGATGTTCCTCCCTGTGTTTGTCTCCATCTTGCCTGCAAACTGTCACTGTGGTCACTAAGGGGGTGGCCCCGGCAGGCAGGACTTCCTAAGTGGCTCCATCCCTCTTGTGTCCACTCTCAGCTCCCTGACTATCTCTCTGTTCACCCTTGTTCTACACAATACCCAACTCCCTTGTCCCCACACCCTTTAGAGGACAAACTTCGCCCGCAGTACATGCATGGGCACCAGTATTTCTCCTGCCCTTACAAAGAAATACTCCCAAGAAATCATACTGACTTCCTGACATCCAAGTTCCCTGTTTAAGTTCTCTGCCCCAGCCCTGTTTGCTGTCCAATAGAATTGACTCCACAGTATCTATCCGACCACACCCAACATCTTGGCTCTGATTCCAAGCATGAAGCATAGACTCTTGGCTCTGTCTCAACATATGTCCACCTGGGAGGATCTGGTTCTGCCTCCTGCCTGTCTTCTACAGGACCTGGTAGTCCCTAGTCCAGCCTGTCATGCTGACCCCTCACAGAGATTAGAGGTTTCTGCCCATTCAGATGGGTTTTCTTCTCTGTGTCTATGAATTTGACTGTCTGCTGGTATCAAACTGTTTCTCCCTGAGCAGAAAGCTTCCACTGAAAATGAAAAGATTAATGCTCAAAAGTCCCAGTGCCTCATGATCCCAGAAGGTCTGGGAACAAACACCAGCAGTGGACCTTGTGAAGAGGTGAGAAGCGAGCCTCCAACCTAGCCTGGACCACAGCAGTATTACTATCAGTATCAGAGTGGAGATTAGGGAAGTGGGTTCCAGAAATGATGTGACTGTAGTCCTGGGAACCAGAGCCTGTCACTCATTAAGGCTGCATTCTGGGATCAAGCAAAGAGATTGGTTTACAGCAAATCTTACCTTCCTCTGCTGGTCAAGACTGGACAGCCAGTGCTGTGATTATCACCAGAAGCCGGCTGTCTGGGGTTGTGGATATAGCCTGGTCGGTAGACTGCTAGTCTAACACGCATGAAAGCCTGGTTCAATCTCTACAGTTATATAAACCAGCTGTGGTGCCTGTAATCCCATATCTGAGAGATGATAGCAGGAAGATCAGAAGTTCAAGGTCATCCTCCAATACACAGTCAGTTCAAAGCCAGACTGGAATATATGAAACCCTATCTAAAAATTAAAGATGTCTTGTTAGTCCCACTGCAGGGGTGAAATCTGGGGCCCTGGCTGATGGAGTAGCTATAATCTCAGACTGCAGGTTCTGTGGAAGGAGAGAACTCTATGGAAGTTCTCACACCTGCTGTTGACTGATGTGTCTCACAAGGGGACTGGGAAATGCAACCTTACTTTGCCTCCTGCCTCTAGCTGCTCTAGAGGTAAAAGTCCTAGCCTGGCTTTGGAGACACGGACAAAAGGGGAAAGTCTGCCCTACTTTCATCCAAGTAAAGCATGCTCATCCTTTCAGAAGCCACTGCAGAAATGTATCTCTGTCTACACTAGCAGTCTGGGCACCTGTAACTGGTGCAGCCAGAGCTGAGAGTCCTTCAGAAGAGCAAGATGTAAAGCCCAACACTCAGCAGGGAAGCAAGAACTGTGAGTTGGAGGCCAGCCTGGGCTACACAGTAAATTCCAGAACATCAAAACCCAGTCTCAAAAGATGAACAAGCATGGCTGGGGTGGTGGCTCAGTGTGTAGAGTGGCTGGCGTGCTAGCATGAGGACCTGGATTGGAACCCCAGAACCCAGGAACCTTTGTTAGAGTTACTGTTGCTGTGAGGAAACACATGACCAGCAGCATCTTGGAGAGAAAAGGGCTTATTTGGCTTAAATATCCTAAGTCACAGTGCTCTGAGGGAGGCCAAGGCAGGAACTCAAACCAGGGATGGGGGAGTAGGAGGATGTGACACAGGATGCCTGGAGGCATGAGCTAATGCACAAGCAATGGAGGAGTGTTGCTTACTGGCTTGCTCCTGATAGCTTGCTCAGCCTGCTTTCTTATAGAATCCAGGACCACCAATCCAGGGGTTAATTAGGAAAATGCCCTAAGGTCTGCCTATGGCCCGATCTTATAGAGGCATTTTTTCACTTGAGGTTCCCTCCTCTCAGATGACTCTAGCTTGTGTCGAGTTGACATCAAACTAGCCAGTACACCATGTAAAATCCAGGTGTGGCAACACATATCTGTAGCTCCATTGTTGGGAGACAAAGACAGCTGGATCCTAGGGGCTCACTGGCCAGCCATCATGGCCAAAACTGTGAACTCCAGGTTCAGTAAGGAACTTTATCTCAAAAAGTAAGACTAGAGGAAGAAATCTTGATATCAACCTCTAGCCTCCATACCTACCTACCCTCATGGGCAAGCACACCCACACAGGCAAGCGAGCACACACGCACGCACACACAGATCACAGTACACACATACATGTACATTTACAAAAATGCATATATAAAACAATCAAAACCATGAAGTACAGAACTCAACAGCCAACAGCAGATGTAGACAGGGTCACTGCCACCAGTTGATCAGCTGACATAGTTGAAAACCAGAGCCCCTAAAAGCCCTTAGTAATGAAGAACAGGGAAGAACCACAGAGCCCCATAGGCTCCTCTCCAGTTTGATGTGGACAAATGATTGGTTTTCAGTCAAGGCAACAGATTCCAGCAGCCTCAGCTCCCTCGCAAGTGTATGGACTGGTGCCTGGGCGGCCTCACACGTGGGTTGGAGGACTTCCTGTTCTGTGCATCCTCTCTTAAAGGAGTGAATTGTGGTCAATTCTCTTGGAGCCAATGGCTTCCACAGTGGTGTATGCAGGAGTTCCTGAGTACAGCAGTGGCCAGAAGTCTTTGCAAGAACCCAAGATAAAAGGCCCTGACCCTTAGCAGGGAGTGGCACCTCAGTCCAGAAAACCCAGATTCAGCTGCCCAGGGCTGTAGCATGGTTGGTGGTGTGCCGCATAACTGATTTAATTCGCTTACTGGTTAATCTCCGCATACATTCTCTGGGACACAGTTTGTTAAATGTTCTTTGCGTAGAAAATTTCAGGCTGGATATGGAGTAATCCATCAGAAGAATGTCAGCAAGTCTGTTCTGCTTCAGAAAGAGTTGTCGTCTCCATCTGTGCTCTCCAGTGCCTGACATGCCTGTGCACTGCTCAGTCAGCTAACCCGTTCCAGGGAGAAACTGTGCATGAACTTGAGCCGAACACGGGGTCTACATAAATTCTAGCATTTGTGTGGACTTGTTTCTCCTCCTACAGAAAGCATGTTGCTGTTTCTTCTCAGGCAAAGGCTGTTCTTCAGTTTGTCTGGCTCTCAAATCATTGGTATCAGCCTTTGTGTCAGGGGCCTCAACAACAGGGTCTGAGAGATCCCAGGCTCCTCTTGTAACTGTCCCCAAGCCGAGACTCCTGGTACTAGGTGGGGCATCCTAGGGCTCGTGCTACTTCCTTGTTACTTAACCAGCTAAGCCGCCCCTCTTACACATCAGATCCCTCAGAACTCACCAGAGGTAATAACATGGTCTGTGGGGGATTCCAAGAGCAGCTACTTGGACTCAGACTCCAGTGTCCGGCTCAGAGCTCTAGAGGGCACAGGCTCAGGCCTGGCTATACGCTCAGTTGTTCACGCCGAATCATGTCCACTCCAGTTCTGCACACGGATGCCCATGTGGGGAAAGGCCTGTGATCAGAGTGGTCTCCGAGCCCATCCCATCACAGAGAAAGCCATAACCCTAAGTCTCCTCTGCTAAACTGGTCTCAGCCTCCACAGCACAGAACTGGTAGAAGCCCTATGGCTTCTGCTTCAGCCAACTTTATCAGATGGATCTGGTGCAGGCAGGTTCTTCAGCATAAGGGACCATGGGAATGAGAGGAGGCTTAGGCAAGGATTTAGGACCCTGCTACATCCCAGCTTGCCTCGCAATGTTCTTTATCACCAATTGCAAAATCTGCAAGGGTGAGCAGCAGAGACTGGAGTGGCCAGGTTGGCTGAGCACCCTTGCACCCCTTCCTCTGACCTAGCTTGAGATTTGCTTTCCAAGCACACACCAGTTGGCTTCTTCTGGGCCTTCTGAATTCTGCCATGGAAATGCCCAGGCTGGCTGGTGGAAAGAACATCTCAGAGCTGCTCCCAGTCCAGTCCTATTCTCAGAAACCACATCATGAATTAATAGCTCCCACGGAAAGTTTCTTTTTGAAAATTTTATGGACCGTTAGCCTGCACTTGGCTTCTACAGAACCCAATGACTCCAGCTTATACGAGCAGCCCATGACAGACGGCTCTGGTGCAGCCCTGCCAGGAGGCAAGCCTGTACATCTCCCAGTGTCCTTGTCCCATCATCCAGGAGAGCAGGTGCTCTTTTGTAAGGTCAACCAGCCCCATGAGAAAACTTTGAAGGCTCTTGAACCTTTCCTCCCCTCCCCTCCCTTTCCTTTCTTTTCTTTTTGATTCTTGGAATGAAACTCAGGGCCTAGAAGATGCTAAGGAGGCACTACAAACTTCTGAGGTGGGGGGGAGGTCACAGTAGTAGTGATTCTCATGATAACACAGAAACAAGGCAAGCTTGGCACTAAATGCTGAAGTGCTTGCCATCTCCAACTAGCCCAGCGGTTCTCAAGCTGTGGACAGTGACCCTTTGGGGTCAAATGACCCTTCCACAGGGGTTGCCTAAAGCCATGAGAAAACCGATATTTACATTATAATTAATATCAGTAGCAAAATTACAGATATGAAGCAAAATTACAGTAATGAAAATAATTTTATGGTTAGGGGTCACCACAACATGAGGAACTGTATTTAAGGGTCACAGCATTAGGAAGGTTGAGAACCACTGAACTAACCCAAGGAATTTTCATCCATATCTAATACAAAGGAAACTAAGGCTTAGAGCATTAGACAATTTGTCTTGTATCCATCAGGATCGGCGACGCCACATACCTGCGCTCAGAACTTGTGATTGCAACTTCAGTCTGCTCAGATCACTATCTCCAAGGGATGCCTTGAGGCACGCAGCCCTGCAGGGCCCTGAGTCAGGGGGATAGCTCTACTCTTTGCCAGGGCACAGCTGTAGGCAGCTCAGGAGTTCTGCACAGCTGAGGAGCACTTAGCTTTAGAAAGATCGCAGACCTGGTGTACACAGAAAAAGCAAAGCCTCTTCAGTGGTAAGTGACAAACACTCCAACGCGACTAGAGCAAAGCAAAGGGACTGTCTGGCTCACAAATGAGGAGGTTTACAGGCTGCAGCTTTAGGCAGACAGATCAGAGCTGCAATATGTTGTGAAGACTTGGCCTCTCTGTTCTAGCCCTAGGTCTGTTTTCCCCTGAGCTGGATTCATTCTCAAGGAAGGCTCTAGAAACTGCAGGCTCTCGTTGTGGTTTTCCATCTCAGAGAAAATGTAGACTTCTCTCCTAAGTGGTCTGATCGGAGTTCCAGGGAACACTCAGAATGGTCCCAGTGGTGTCAGGGACTATGGTGCTGCTTGCTGTGGCTGGCTGCTACATCACCTTGGAGTGGAGCAGGGCAATGTGTCTGCCACTGCCAGAGAAGTGAAGCCAAGCAGGAGGATGTAGGTGGAGCTGAAGTGCTTCGGATGGAGAAATAGGAACAGGCATTTACCTGTGTCTGGGGGGTGTCACTGCTGCAGTCTGTATATTTATGGCAGACTCTAAACCCCAACTCTATCTAGGATATGGCTCTTTCAACCCCTCCCCCATCTCAGAAAAGTATCTGTCTCTTGTCAGTCTTTCTGTCCTCCTAGCGATGAGCTGACTCCAAGTTTAAGCAGCTCAGAGCACACGTTGCCATGCCAACTCCTCCGCGACAGCATCTAGGCAGAATGGGCTGGCCTGATCTCACAGGCGCTGGTGAATGCAGACACATTCGGGTAATTGGATTGGAGCAATCCACAGGCCTTCCTGTGGAAACCTAGAGCTTGATGCAGCTCCTGTTTAGACTCACAGACTTGGAGGACATTTACTCCAAGAGTCCAAGCTCATAGAGGGGAAGAGAGAGCTCAGCAGGCCTGAGGGTCAGAGGACAGGGCAGTAAAAGAGGGACAAGCCCCAGACAGTGCCATATGGGGCAATTACCAGCCCTCTAAAGTTCAGAGAGCCCTCAGGTTCAGAGATGCACAGGTTTCCACACAGGGGTCAGGAAAACTGGTGGCTTCCTTACCTTCCCACTGCAGGAGAAACTCAGATTCAAAGTCAACATCCACACAGGTCCCTTGGAGCTACTGTGAAGCTGTGTTCTCTGAATCAGGATGCCAGCTAGGTCTATCAGGTCTAGACCTGGTCTAGATCCTGGTCATTTGATGCTCAGTGGGACAGTCATGCTTCCCACAGTCTGCCCAGACAGGACCATTCCTAAGGATTCCCCTCACGGGTGAGGAAAGATCAGCCACGTTCCCATGCTGTGGTCACACAGGTTACTGATTAGGAGTCAGGGGCCTTCAGGTTAACTTGTATGGCCATACAGAAGCAGCTTGCTGTTGATGCCTTGGGTTGCCCACAAATGCCTGAGACTATGTTTTTAAGGTCTTGCAGGGGAGTTGTCCACCTTTTCCTCTTCCACATGGACTAAAGATTTCCTGGGCTCCCAAACATCCCTGGGCCAAGTTCCTCTTCCACCTGCATGAGTTTGTGACCCACAGAGCTCTCTGTCCCCTCTGATCATGCATAGACCAGCCCAATCATCACTGCAGAGGAGAGGGGCAAGTTGGTAAAGCCTTTGGCTTTGGCCCTAACAGTGTGAGTAGCATCTGTGAGGAGCCAGAGGGCAACCCGGTTTAGTCAGGATCCTAGAAGTCCTGTGAGTGGGCTCAGGTCCACCCCTTAATGATGCAGAACCTACAAGCTGGGGAGAGAAGATGGCACATGGGGTAGCTTCAGGAAATGGAGCAAAGGAAGCAGAGATAATCAAGTTATAGCCTGCCCCCCTCTAGACCTCATAGGAACACCAGAGGTAGGCACTGATATCCTATGCCGTGATCAGTGCCAGAATATCATTCAGGCTAGTCTGCCTCCCAGGCTGAGTGCAAGACCATGAATCACAGGTGAGAGGAGAAAGCCTGGTCTGGACATCTAGTGGAGAGGCTAGCTCCCAGGAGTCCTGCCATATAGCTCCCAGTCATTAACTCCACAATTCACAATGAAGGAATCAGGAGTCTGCTAGGATCCCTGAGGACCTGAGAGTACTCAGGACCCCAGCTCAGCTATTTCAACCATGGTATGGAGGGGAAGAGATGTGACTTTTAGTAATCCTGGAAACTATACAAAGGGGACCAACCCAAGGGTGTCTGTGGTCCTAACATGAGAAACCTTGAATGATCCACCTAATCTAAGAGGTTGAGGTGCAGGAGGTCAGCATGCATAGCCTTGGAGGGACCTGCTAACCCTTTAATAGTGTTCATGACAGACCTTGCTTGCAAAGCTACCAGATCAAGGACATGGAAAAGAGGAGAAGGAATGACAGGGAGAATGGGGTCCCATGTCCAAAGCCAGACACATGCCTGACCTCGTCTAGACAGTGCAGACAAGAGAAAGGGTGCAGCTGAGCCCCTGCCTATGCTGTACAAGCCTGGGGAAGCCACACCCCTCCGTGGTCACTTGGCTGAGCATTTGAAAACTCTGGGAAGCTACCAGCCTCTCGTGTTTAACTGCAGTGCTCCTCTTTCATGAGGAAAGTGTAGATCAGACTAATTAATGTGTGCTGTTTGTTTACCCTCCTTTCATTTCCCCGAGACAAAATAATTATCCAGAGCTTTAGAAGCAGCCTCGTCCATGGCAGTCCTTCTGTGCCTTTTGTAGCAGCAGCTTCCATGTGTAGACAAGGGAGCCTGTCAGGGCATGGCAGTGGCAGCACCCAGAAGAGTCCTCCTGTGCAGGCCCTGCTGAAGAGGAGGCCCTGGGTAGCCAGGAAGGATCTGGAGTGGCACCATGGAGGACAAAGGGACTCAAAGCTGCCTCATCTTAGAGGGGCACAGCTTCTACTCGCCCCTGAAGCTGCCACCCCAGACCCTCCCCTCCACCAGCCCTACAGCAGAGACCAAAAATATGTCCATGCCTGCCTAGGGCAGGCAGAAAGATCACTGCAAACTAGAGACTTTGCAAGAAGGGTTTCTGGGGTCACAGGAGTGGGGGCAGTTGAAGATGGATTTTCTCTCCCATCCCCTAAAGTCCCATCCCAGCCAACAGCTAATCCCAATCTGATCAGTCAATGTCAGGGTTGAGCCACATGCAACGACAGAATAGGTAATTTTCTCAGGAAGCCTTTGATGAAGGAAAGCCTGGCTCACAGGGATGTTGTGGACACGGCAGTGGCTGTTAGCGATGCAAGCATGCCTCCTCCCTGATACTTTCTCCATATGTCATCCATGGAGCCCACATTACTGCACACGAGTCAGACCTGACCCTGACCACAGAGAGACTGCCTTCACAAGAGCTTCCCAACCTGAGTGGGCACTCAAATCAGCAGACTGTTTATTCTTCAATGGTTTGTTTCCGCATCTGTTACGTCCTTCCCCAAACAGGGTGGCCAAGAGCCATGGCTTGGCCTCAGACAGACTTTATGGAGCTTCTGCTGGACAGGATCCTAGAAACAGCTCCAGCTCCAGGCCAGTGACAGCCTGGTGTAGGGACAGGGTCAAGGAAGAGTCCCCCGAAGGAGGGAAGTCTCAACTGAGCCCTGAAGGGTACAGAGGGAAGAGGGGGTGGCAGGAGTCAGGAATGGGGTGCAGGAAGCAGCCACAAGCAGGTGCAGAGGGGTCTGGCTGGCAGCAGCTGCAGCTGGAAAGGAGACGGTGGCTGAAGCCAGGGTGGGAAGGGGGAGGGAGCACAAAGACACAAACATAAAGGACCCAGACAGAAATTATGAGTCTGGGCTTTGTCTCCCCAAACAATGGGGTCAGTGGAGGGAGAGAGGAAGGGAGAGGGAATAAAGGAGAGAGATGCTAAGTGGGTTCCTCTGGGTATTACACAATGTGGGGGCACTAGTGATCGCAGACAGCAGTGATGAGGGGGGAAGAGAAAAGGAGACGACTGGGAAGTGGTCTGCTCAAGACTCTGGGGTGACATTCGAGTGGCCCAACTAGTGTAGCTGGGGCCCTCCTCTGGGGTCTTGTTGCTGAATTCAAGGACCACTGGAATGCCTCAGGAGACCTCATCCCCCTGCCCATTGCTCCTGCAGGATCTGCCCCTGGTCCCAGCGGGTCTGGCAGAGATGGACTGGTATAGATAGGCAGCTCCGTATCCTGTATTTTCCCTCTAGCCCTGAGGGGTTCTGCCAGCTCCTCACTGAAGGCCAGAAATTGGCTGAGCACGTCCAGTCAAGTGTGATAAGGAGTGAGCTGTGACTCGGCTCCGAGCTGGAGTCCCCCCTCTGGTGAGCAGTTGGGGTAGTAAACAAGCACGGTGCTCTGCCACTGCCCAAGCCAGGCAGGTGTGGGAGGTTACTGTGTCCTCAGACCGGGCTGTGGCTCCACTGAGAAGTCCTCACTTGGCTGTGCTTGTGCAGAAATTGTGACGTTCCAGTGTTAGCTTCAAAGTGACTTCCCTTGAGAAAAGTAAAATCTTTGTGCTTCTTGTTCATCAGAATTAGACACAGCCACTGGCTTAAGCTCCTCTTTTCTTTGGACATGACGCTCTGGTCCTCCCTCATCAGCCTTGGGGATGGTGGCTGCAGAGCTCTTGGGCCACTGACACCTGTGGGGGAAACTCTACCTCCTGACGGCTGGAGGAAATGGCTGCCTCCTCTCTTGCACTAGCATCATGATTCACCTCTGTTGATTTATCCTCTCTGAGGCACTTTTGCCTTGAGACTTCCTTTGTGTAGCCCCTTCCCGATCGAAGCCCCTTATCTTCTGGGGAGGTAGGCATATCCCAAAGTACAAGTAGCACAAACTGCAAAGACCACGTCACTGTTCTGGGGGACAGACACCCCCAGTGGAAGCTACCTGGGCAAGGAGGTGAAGAATCATCTCTAGAAAGCTGGTGTCTAAGCTGAGCTGTGGAGAGGGTGAGGGAGCAGGAAGCAGAGCTATGGGAGATCCTCATGGTGAGGTCCTGGCACCACTGTCAGAGTAAGGAGGAGGTGAGTGTAGTAAGTGGCCAGGCTGCAGAGCCTGTGGGCTGGCAGAGAAGTGTCCTTCCAGCCACTGTGTAGGTGGAGGCCGATAATGTTGATGAATCGTAACATTGCTCTCAGCCTATTCTGAAATGTTTCATCTGGGGCAGAGGGAGGGTAATATGAATGATACCTAGGTCTCTAGTTGGGTGACCAGGTCTCAGGAGAGAGGAGGGATGTGGGGCCAGGATGAATGGTGGCAGCCTGGGTCCTCCTGAGGTGTCAGGGACAAAAGGGTGCAGATTACTGAGAGAAGCAAATATTGTCTGTCCCTGCCTGGCCTAGAAACCAAAATGCAGATCATACATGCAGGATTTTCCCCTCAGGATGAGCAGTGTGGGTCCCTGGAGGCTGGGTAAACACGAGACTCTTGTCTTTATTGACTGGGTAATCAGCACAGTTACTGCACCTGCCTGGGTGTGGTCAGGCCGCTCAGAGAAGTACTGTGACTCAGTGCGGTGGGGCAGGGACCCAGGATGGACGTATTTAGGTGGCTTTTGGCTCTGCCAGAAGCTGCATCTTGGACAAGCTGGAGAACTATAAAGCTCTGCCTAGACCTACACTGCCCCAGGAAGCCTCTCCAAGTGTCCAGGGGATTGTCACGGTAACTTGGTAAACTGTTCATTCTGAAAGTTGGTGAAATGGTCTATGCCTGGGTTCCCAACCCTGGCTAGAGTTCTGCCGGGACACTGTGGGGTAGAACATAGAGTCTGTTGCTCAGGAAGCTGAACCATGGTCAGAGTAGGCCACAGTAGGCCAGAGTAGTGAATGAGGCTTCCCTGCTCCTCCACCCTGCTAGCCACACTGTCCTCTGCCCTGTAACCTTTGGCCCCTTTTGTCTTTCCTGGCCTAGTTGGCCCTAGATAAAAGGTGAACATGTTTGCAGCTCCTCTAGCAAAGGCTGCTGCCTGCACATTTTAAACACGCCCCTGGTCCCAAAGGGCTTCGCTTGCTTCAAGCCAGTGTCAGTCCTGGCACACCCCTTGGTACCGCTAAAGTGATGCCCTTCTGTAAACAGGGGCCATTTCTTAAGCAATTAAGTTACAGAATCAAGACCGCCAGTTAGGCAAAACCATACACAAAGTTGTTTGTTCCAAGAAAACAAAAATGTATAGGCAAATGGAATGTGTAGGGGCATTCTTCTGACCCCCAATCACTCCATGTAAAACCGATTCCCTGGTTTTCAGAACAGTCCAATTTAATAACAGCCTCCCTCCCTCTCTGTTTCTACAGGTTCTCAACAGGCTTTGGTGTCCGAGCATGGCCCCTTGAGGCGAACCATGAATATCTGGAGGACACTCACCGCTGACTATCCAGAGTCACACCTTGCCAGGAGGTGACCCATCCTCCATCTGCCCCCAGCTTGCCCACCCCTGCCTGGGAAAGAGCTGCAGCTGCCAGGGACATCATGTAGTAGGGCCGGCTGCGGCGCCCAGTGAGCTGCGATGGTTTTGTACACGACCCCCTTTCCTAATAGCTGTCTGTCTGCCCTCCACGCTGTGTCCTGGGCCCTCATCTTCCCATGTTACTGGCTGGTGGACCGGCTGGTGGCCTCCTTCATACCGACCACCTACGAGAAGCGCCAGAGGGCAGATGACCCTTGCTGCTTGCAGCTGTTCTGCACTGTACTCTTCACGCCAGTCTACCTGGCTCTGCTTGTGGCTGCATTACCCTTTGCCTTTCTTGGGTTCATCTTCTGGTCTCCACTGCAGTCTGCCCGCCGGCCCTACTCCTACTCCCGGCTAGAGGACAAGAGCCCAGGTGGTGGGGCAGCCCTGCTCAGTGAATGGAAGGGCACAGGAGGAGGCAAAAGCTTTTGCTTTGCTACAGCCAATGTCTGCCTCCTCCCCGACTCACTCGCGAGGCTCAACAATGTTTTCAACACCCAAGCGCGGGCCAAAGAGATTGGGCAGAGAATCCGCAATGGGGCCGCCAGGCCTCAGATCAAAATCTACATTGATTCTCCCACCAACACTTCCATCAGCGCAGCCAGCTTCAGCAGCCTTGTTTCTCCGCAGGGCAGTGATGGAGCCAGAGCTGTCCCTGGTAGCATTAAGAGGACGGCCTCTGTGGAATACAAGGGGGATGGTGGGCGTCACCCCAATGACGAGGCTGCCAATGGCCCAGCCTCTGGGGACCCGGCTGACGGCAGCCTTGAGGACAGCTGCATTGTGCGAATCGGTAGTGATGAAGGAGGCCGGCCACCGGAAGCTGATGACCCCGCTACTGGGAGCCAAGCCAGGAATGGGTCTGGCGGGGCCCCAAAGGGCCAGACGCCCAACCACAATCAGCGAGACGGGGATTCTGGGAGCCTAGGCAGCCCCTCCGCCTCCAGGGAGTCCCTGGTGAAGGCCCGGGCAGGGCAAGATGGCGGTGGCAGCGGAGAGCCAGGAGTCAACAGCAAGCTCTTGTATAAGACGTCAGTGGTGAAGAAGGCAGCAGCCCGCAGGAGGCGGCACCCCGATGAAGCCTTTGACCACGAAGTCTCGGCCTTCTTCCCGGCCAATCTGGACTTCCTGTGCCTGCAGGAGGTGTTTGACAAGCGCGCAGCTGCTAAATTGAAAGAGCAGCTACACGGCTACTTCGAGTACATCCTGTATGATGTTGGGGTCTACGGCTGCCATGGCTGCTGCAATTTCAAGTGTCTCAACAGTGGTCTCTTCTTTGCCAGCCGCTACCCAGTCATGGACGTGGCCTATCACTGTTACCCCAATGGGTGCAGCTTCGATGCCCTAGCCTCTAAGGGAGCTCTGTTTCTCAAGGTAGGCATCCTCAGCTCTGTCCGAGGGCTACACACCAGCTGCCCCCAAACCTCATGACTAAATGGGCCATAGCTCCTGCCAATCCTTGTTCCCTGGGAATCCTCACTCCCTTGATGGGGTGATTTTGGAGCCAGACAAAGCTTTTCATGGAATTGAACTTATGGCCCCCAGCCCAAGCACAGGAAACCCATGGGTTCAGGCTGAGTCATCTGACCAGTTTCTCAGATCTGAGTCACATTTACTTATCTGTAGAGTGGGGTGGGTGTGACCCAGTATGGGATAGATTCAGAGCCTCTTGTACTGTATGTGGTGACCATGATGGTGGTGGTGGTTGCTGTGATAAGGGTTGGAAGAGGAGACAAGTCCCATCTCCATCCTCACACGGCAGAGACCAGAGTAGAACATGAATTCGGGCCAGCATATGGGCTCTCAGATCCCCAGGCCAAAGACCACCCTCAGTCACTGATACCTCTAGCTTCACTGGTGCCCCCACCCCTCCTTCCTGTTGTCAGCAGCTGCCATGCCAGGCTATCTGCCCACCAGCCCTTGGCTTCAACTCCAATCACTAATTAAAGTGAATCGTGATTATTTCAGCTAATTTGGATGCAGTTGGAGGTTTTAGACCATGGTAATTTGGTCATTACACATTATCTTCGATGGAGCTGGAGACACTCGGTGTCGACTTTTTGTTCTCTATCTAAAAGCCAGTGCTAGTGAATTCAGAGTTCTCTGAAGATCATCTGAGTGTCTGATGTGGATGGGGCTTTCTGTCCTCAGGGGCAGCAGCTGTTTTGCCTGTGCTTCTACCCTTAAAAGTGAGACTTGGCTGAGGGGCTGCTTTAGCAGGGGGACCCCGACCAGGGCAGGTTTCTCCCACTTCTGCTCCAGTCTTAACTGAGCCCAACCTGTGCAGGAAAATACTGAGTCAGTGCTTGCTGAGAGTAAGGGCACACTGACTCCATCCGTGTCTGCTGGGGGCAAGGCAGTCACTCTTATGCCTCATCCTGGGGTGCTCAAAGTCTCTTGCATGGTTCTGCCAGAGTTATAGTCCCCAGCTTTCCAGTCACAGAGACACGGGTCTTCTGACACACAGTTCCAGCCTTCCTAGTCTGACATATGGTTCATTTGTGTTGCATTGTGGATATATTTGTCTTGGTGGCTAGAGGAGCCTTCTGGGAAGGAAATGTCATCAGTGGAAAGGTGTGTTCTCTCACCTGGGCCTGATATAAATGGCTGAGCCTAGAGACGCCCACCCCCAGATGACTGCTGTGCAGAACAATCCACATGTCCACTCCTCACCTTCCTTCTCATTTGATACCTTCAGACAGTTCTAAAGACAACTGTCTTCTTGGGACAACCTCTCCTCTGTGGCTCTATCATTAACGTTCTTTTTGTCTGCCTTTACTTTGTGGTTTTCAAACTGGTCAACAGATATGTTGACTCATTCCATTCCAAAACTTTTTGAGCTGGCCAGTATGTTTTTCATATCAAAATTTGTTTGTAACATCTCTTAACACCTTGACAGGTCTCAGCACCAGCTTGTCTCTGTTTTATTGTTTTGTTTTTCCAGACAGGGTTTCTCTTTGTAGCTCTGGCTATTCTGGAACTCACTCTGTAGACCAGGCTGGTCTCAAACTCACAGAGATCCGCCTGCCTCTGCCTCCCGAATGTTGGGATTAAAGGTGTGTGCCACCTCTTGTTTTCTTACAGCTGAAGTCTGGGATAAACCATGTAGCCAGCTCTCTTTACTTCTCAAGGTCCCCCTACTATCAACTCTGTTCCCCCAGAGAGTGTGATCCCACAGACTCCATTTCTACCCTTGTCCCAGCCCAGACCTCTCCCCAGTGCTCATCCTTGAATCTGGCTGACACCTGAGTGCATCCCATTTACTCCTGAGTAAGCTCAGCATCCACCTTGCCATCCTCACCCAGGTTCTCCATCCTGAAGCCAGAAGAAACCAGCTACCTTGACGGCACCTTGTGCCTGCTCAGTTTATCCCAGGTTCTTCATTTCACTTTCAAACACCCCTGGTTCCAACGGCACCATCTTGGTGAACCCTCCTCTCTACGTTTGCCCACTGTTGACATGGCTGTCCTGACTTCCTCCAGTGAGTCCTCCTCCTAACTAGGTCTGATTCCCCTTACTGCCCTTACCAGACCACCTGAGGGCCCTCTATATCTCATGCTCTGCTGGTCTTAGTCTTGTCAAGCACAAGCTAGTTTTCCCTTTATGGGCTCCTTGACGCCGTGTTCAGGTATTTTTTGGACTACTTGTCCAGCCAGCTGCTGCCTTTGAGAGCAGAGCTGTGTCCCAGTTGGATTCAGGTATGAGTGTCCACTTGACACAGAAGAGGGCCAGGTCCATATGGAGAGGTACGGCCAGCAGTCCCTCCCTCTGCCACCTCCATCACTGGGTCCTGCTCTCCTGGTTTATTTCACAGGTTCCTAAAGAAATGGGCCTCCCCATGAGGGAATGGGTAAATTCCCTTCGGCCTCAGCACAGCGGAGCTAATCCTGAGCACCATTTTTTACTGAAAGTCTGTGACAGCAGGCCTAAAGGGCTCAACCTCTCTGTGTGATAGATTGTTTTTATAGGAGAAACACGCGACTCTGCAGATCCTGAGGACACACCGTGGAATCACTAAGTCCCAGCAAATAATAAAGTGGATGTTGTCAAGATCACACCCCTGTTAAGAGGGATGCTACTGTGGCCTCCCTCTAGATGGGTTCTTGGCAGCAGGGTCAGCAGGGATGCCTCTGTCCTGTCTAGAACTCAGCACAGGGCAAGGGATACTAAGGGAGAGTCTGACAGATGGGTGGCTGTTAAAAAAAATCTTGACAAAGACACCAACAGCCTAGAAAGGGGCAAAGAGCAGCATGTGGAGGCCAACAGGACTAATGTGTACCCATCTGAGCGCTTTGAGTCTTAGTTTGCCCATCCATAAAATGGTACACACTGAGCATGTGAGGATGCACTAACCTGAAGTGTCTGCAGCAGAAGATTACCATGGGAGAAACCTGCTGCCTGAGGAAGGCAGGGTTGGCCATATCATGTGCTCCTTTCAGCACTGCATTCTTTTAAACGGTGCTTTGATAACAAGATGCATCAGTGGCCCATGGTTTTGCTGGGCTAATTCCCAGAACAGGGGTGCTAGATGGCTGCACCTTGGGTCTGGTATGTGGGCAAGAACTTAACGAGCAAGTTTAGAAACAGCCCCAGTCAGGGCTGCAGAGCCTTTCAAATAGCCAGACATTCACCACAGGCACTAGGAGGACAGGCATGTATGCTGGAGGGAAGAGGTGGACTTGCAGAAATCCAGGGGACAGGACTGAGAAGACTCAATTTCGGCAGCAAAGTGAGAGAACACTGAGAGGCCATTATTGTGTCCTTAGCCACAGGATGGAACAAGAAGCTTGGCTTCTGTGGTCTACCTCTCTGGGAAGTGCCCAAGTCTGGGGTTCTGGGGAGGGCAGCTGGCACTCACATAGCTGAAGGCGTGCACTGATAGAGACCTCTGAGGACAGGCCCGCAACAGGCCCTGAAGAGTGCACAGTTGAGGGCTCTTTTCAAGGGGCCTCCAGCAGTTAGGTGGTGATCAGGGGCCTGGGGGCGGCCTCAGTGGTGGGAGAGGAGGGGATGGTGGCCTGCTTCACCCCCAGAGCCACAGTACAGACAAGGGCTCATTCTTGTGCTGTTACACATAAGGAGGGGCTGCTGAGTTATCTTTGGCAGATACAATTAAGATGCCCATCTTTATAAAGCTAGCATTAGAGATGACCCGCCTAAGTAAATCAACTGCTTGTTGAGCCAGGCCCACCCAAGGTAACTCTACCCTAGTAAAAGAAGGGTCAGGTTTGGGGGAAGTGGAGGCACGAAGGTGTGAAGAAGCTACTGTGGAAGGAGGGGGAACTCAGGATGAGACCAGCCTATGCCAGGGGCCCCACACGAAGGACACAGGCCAGAACTCTGCCCTAAGACCAAGGGACTGCAGGAGACCATGTCCTATAAAACGCAAGAAGCACCAGGCAGTGGTGGTACATATCTTTAATCCCAGTCCTTGGAAGGCAAGGCAGTTGGAGATCAACCTGGTCTACAGAAAAGTTCCAGGACAGCAGGGCTACACAGAGAAATCCTACCTTGAAAAACAAAACATCAAAAACTCATGAACCATAGACCATGCTGCCAGATGGGGCAAAGGTAGACCAATAGGAGGCTGGCAGTCTCTAAGGCCCCTCCAGTGGGCGTTAGTTTTTACTTCAAATTAGAGGGTCAGATGAAGTCAGGTTGAGAGTGTGGCCAAAGGAGAAAGGAAAGAGTCACTAAATGAGAGTGGAGAAAAGACTTAAAGGGGGTAAAGAATATGGCTCATGGTTAAGAGCATGTACTGCTTCATCATGAGGACCAGAGTTAGGAATCGCAGCACCCACATTAAACAGCTCCAGCTCTGGCTTCTGTGGATGGACACAAATACACACACACACACACACACACACACACACAAACAGAGAGATTATGATGATGATAAACAAATATTAAAAAGGCTGAATGTTACGCTGGGTATGGTGGTACATACTTATGATCCCAAAGCTTGAGAACCAGAGGCAGGAGGATTGCTGTTAGTTTGAGGTCATCCTGATTTATGTAACAATTTCCAGGTCAGCCAGGGCTACATACCAAGATTCTGTCTCAAAATAAAAAACCTCAGTCATGTAGGTGGATACTCCAGTCACCTGGAGATGCCAGGGACTGGGGAGGAACTTGCCTGTGTCTTGGTTCTCCCCCATAAAGGCTTGCACAGATTGCAGCCAACCATGTAACATTATAAGCTAATGTTTTCTTTACATATCTGCCTCTAGAACCAGCCAGTCACTTCTAGAAGCAGGGTGTGCCCTATCTCTACCCAAGCCCTAGAATCTAGCCAGGCCTGGCACAGTGCAGGATGGCGAGAGCCTGAGCAGAGCCAGGGTTCCTTTGCACCTGGAGCAGAAATGACTGGCTGGTAGCAACACTGACACCCTGCCTTCCCCTAGGTGCAGGTGGGAAGCACACCTCAGGACCAAAGAATTGTTGGGTACATCGCCTGCACGCACCTGCATGCCCCACCAGGTAGGCCACAGTCTGGGGTTTTATGGGGATGGGTTCAATACCTGGGCCCTGACTGGGGTCCAGGTCAAGGTTCATAGTCTGGCCTCTGTCCTGTCTGCAGAGGACAGTGCCATCCGGTGTGAGCAGCTGGACCTGCTTCAGGACTGGCTGGCTGATTTCCGAAAATCTACCTCCTCGTCCAGCACAGCCAACCCGGAGGAGCTGGTGGTGTTTGACATCATCTGTGGAGACCTGAACTTTGACAACTGCTCTTCTGGTGAGGCCTTACTCCTCCCCTCTCAGGTCTGAAGCTTCAGTCAGAGCACAGGCTGCAGGCAGTCACAGAATACAGCTAGGTAGTTTGAAGAACTTCCGGTTCCTCATGAGTGTGTGGGGGAAATTTAACAGGACTGATATGTCTGTCCCACACTCGAGTCCTAGCATGGAACAACCCATACACTAAAAAAAAAAAAAAAAAACCACACAAAGAGATGCCCTAAAAATGAACCCAGGACAAGGGGAAAACTTTCAAATGACTCAGTGGTGGCTCAGGGGTGAAGAGCACTGTCTGCTCTTACAGAGGACCCAGGTCCCATGCCCAACACCCACATGGTGGTTTACAACTGTCTGTAACTCCACTGTCAAGAAAGCAGTGACCTCTTCTGGGCTCTGAAAGCACATGGTGCACAGACATACACACAGACAAAACAGCCATACACATGAAGTAAGACCAAGACCACACATTTTAAAAAGCTGGCTCGGCAAGTAAAAGCGCCAACCTGGTGACCTCATTCAGTCCTCAGGAGAGACAATGTCCTCCCTGTGTTTGCTGTGCTGTGTGTAGCCCCCACATACACACCACACCCTCATAAATATTTTAAATACAGAAAACCGCTGGCTTAGACGACTGGACTACGCTAGGCATGGTGGCCCATGCCTGCAGTCTCAGCACTCAGGAGGCTGACAGAACTCCTCAGAGTGAGACCAGCTTGTTCCACACAGTGACTTCTAGACCAGCCAGGGATACATGAGTCCTCATCTCAAGAAACAAAGCAAACCAACCTCTTAGATAGAAGACTGAAAGGCGACCATCGTGAAGTTTTAAACTGACTTGAATCTGCACTTAAAAAGACCTCCTTTGGGGTTGGAGTCGCTTTGAGCCTTCCTTGGTTGGGAACCTCATGGCCCTGACATCCCTGCAGGAGTCTCAGCTCCCACAGGCTACTATTGGCAGGGTGAACATGGAGCCTGTGAGTTCAGGCCTCGCCCTCAGAACAGACCTCAAGGTCTCACCTGGAGTCCATGATGGTACCCTCACCTGATGGCAGCAGGTAAAAGCTGTTTTAAACTTTCATGGCCAGGAGGGCATCTCCACAACAGTGGCAGTTCCTGCATCGGCAAGGAGAGTGCAGTGCCCAGCATAGAACACACAGTCACCAACACAGGACCATTTCCTTTCCTTGTGTGGGACAGCAAGACTGTCACATTCAACACAGCAGTTTCTGCCTCAGCACAGGTCTCTGTCCTGGTCATGACACTCTTGGCACAACACTTACAGGAAGAAGATTTAGAGGAGATCCCACCCGGAAGCCCTAACCCAGGGCCCTTCCAGTCCAGGAGTCAAAGAAAGACTTTACTGGTCCAGTGAGTCGGCAGGACACATGGTTCTCCTGCCATGTGATATCCACTCCTCCCCAAGGGTCAAGCATCCAGATCTGTAAAGAGCAGGGTCCTAGCTGCAGTATCATTCCGTCCCCGCCAACAGTCTGCTATGGAATCTGGGAAGGCTTGGAGGACACAGATCAGTGTGTTAGGGCACTTCCTGAGGGCAGAGAATCAGTGACACATGAACTACCAACCATAGGACCATGGAAAGAACCATGAGCCTAGAGTGGCTGCCACCCAGCACTCCTCTCTCCACCCTCCCACAGATGACAAACTGGAGCAGCAGCACTCACTGTTTACTCGCTACAAGGACCCCTGCCGCCTGGGGCCTGGGGAGGAGAAGCCCTGGGCCATTGGTAAGCAGGGGGCTGGGCTCCCCATGGGCTTCCTAAGGGGCCACCAGAACCTGATCCCTGATGAAGGGAACGTGCCCTTAGGCAGCTGTCAGGAGGCCCCCAAAGTCCTGGTGTCTCCCTAATCTCTCCATGGGGACCACCCTAGAGGCTAGCTGGACCCTGTGTCAGTCGCCACTCTCTTCTTCTGTCCCCAGGTACCCTGCTGGACATCAACGGTCTCTATGACGAGGATGTGTGTACCCCTGACAATCTTCAAAAGTAAGTGCCCATACTACTGTGGGCTCACAGGGACTCCGGGTCCTAACAAGCTCCTAGACCTTCAGGAGGCATAGAACCCTTACTGGGTTATAGAGATGGGGGCTGGGCAGGTTCCAGCAGGAGCAGCTCACTCAAGCCCCTAAGGACTTTTGAGTATCAGGAAGCTCTTACACCAGAGGACGGATGGATGGAGGCTGTCACCATCTTCATACTCTAGAAATTTAAGAGATTCATGGAGTCTGGAAGGACAAATCCTAAACTAGCAGTCAGGATCTAGACTCACACTGAAAACAGCTTTTGTTAAGTACAGCTCATACAGGAAAGAAGCCAGAATTCCCAGGATCAAGCCCTAGAGAGCTGCGAGGTCTGTGAAAGAGCAGGGAGTCCATGGCCTCTACCCACCAATCAGACAGAAGGTGAGAGAACACAGGCTGATTGTCTTGACAGGAGTTCTACCTAGGTCAGCTTCATCCTTGAACCAAGTGAGGCTTCCATAAAGGACACAGCAGAAAGGCCAACAGCAGAATGAATTTATAATTCACAGCCTGAGACTGTGCAGAGCCACTGCCATGGATCCTTGCAGCTAATTTGAGCCAATTAATTAGATTATAGACTAAATTTGAAACATCATCCTATGCAGAGAAAATTATCTTTTCATGAGATGATGATTAAAAAATGACTATCAGTAACTCTCAGATCATTGATGATGGAATTAATTATCAAAGCAAAAGACAGTAATGGATTATATCTTTGAGCAGTTAACAATGCTCTGAATGTCATTAGAGTATTTATCTCAAGGCTGATAAAAACCTGTAAAAAGCCATGTTTGCCAGTCTGGTCTCTCCAGTGTTAACCACATGGAGGCCTGGCCAGTGTCTTCCATGCCAGCTCCTGGGCTGAGCCTGCTCTTGGTAATTGGGGAGGGGTGGCCTACAGGGTTCCTCAACTCTCCCAGGGTTCTCGGGAAAGGTTAGCAGGAACTGTGCTGGGCATGTACACAACCCATGAGTCTCCTGGGATGACTCTGAGAAATGGGACAACCGCCCATTCCCCCAAGTCAGGGGCCATAGCAACCACTCATTTTACAAAGGAGATAGTGTTCAGAGGTTTGGTGACAAGCTGGGTCACATCAGCGTAAGGGCAGACCGATAAAGTAACTGAGACCTCCAATGTAGTCCTTTCTTGGTTCCCTTATCACCATCATCTTAAACAGTGATGGAAGTCTCTGAGGCTCAAACTGGCTCCTCTTGGATCAAAAGCGAAGAAGGGACCAGGAGAGGAGCATTCCCAACATGGCCACAGCCAGGAATGCCATGACCAGTACCAGAGTATAGACAGTGAAGTGGGAACTAGTTAGCTCGAGGTGGAGACAGCCTGTGACAGAGGGTGGAGGGCCTAGGCCCTTTGTGGAGCCACAAGATAGGAAGATATTAAACTCAGGTTTGGTCTCCCCCTTTCCCTCTTATGTTGTGGAGAATATGGCTCTATGGGTCAGGACCGGCATCAAACTTCACCTTGCTTCCTTTCTGCCTGACAGGGTCTTGGAGAGTGAGGAAGGCCGCAGGGAGTATCTGGCCTTCCCTACCAGCAAGAGCCCAGGGGCTGGGCAGAAGGGGCGGAAGGACCTGTTGAAGGGCAATGGCCGACGCATCGACTACATGCTGCATGCTGAGGAGGGGCTGTGCCCTGACTGGAAGGCTGTGAGTCTGAGGCTGGGCCCTGTAGCCCCATACAGTACTCTGAACCCAAGCCCCAGTCCCTGCTCCCTTAAAAGGAGAGCTATCATTTTCACAGCCTGAAACCCTCCTGATACCCTCTGTATAACCCTAGTCCAGTTGGCCCCACATCTGGAGCCTCCCACCCCAAGCTGTCATTTCATGCCCCTAAAACTCCGCTTTACAAACACCCTCTCTGGTCTAATCAGAATGTTTTCCACTCCTTTCTCTCAACCTAGGAGGTAGAAGAATTCAGTTTTATCACCCAGCTCTCCGGCCTGACCGACCACCTCCCTGTGGCCATGCGGCTGATGGTGTCTGCAGGGGAAGAGGAGGCATAGACCAGCCATGCCACTGGCATCTCAAGAAGTGGGGCCTCTGCCAGCCCTTCAAGCCACAGCCATGCTTGGGCTGTGTCCCCTCCATTGTGCACCTAGTGCTAGGGGAAGGAGGGCAGGGGACAGGGAAGAGCCCGTCAGTCCCCTGGGAGCCTGGAAGCCAGGCTGCTCTGTGCCTCTGGGCCATCTCTAAGAACAGAGGACTCAGGCCAGTCTGGGAGCCCCTGGCTGCCTAACCAGTGCCATTCTTTCCAATTACAATTTTCTACAGATCTACACAGCACAACATAGTTTGTAACCCGAGGGTTAGTATGAGGACCGGGTTTATGTACTCTTTGTATTTCTTCTCAAGCTTTGTCCAGGGTTCATTACTTTTGTCTGCTGCCAATGTTGTCTCGCATGCCTGCACCCTCGCACGCACGCTGCCCGCATGCCATGTGCCACACTGTAGCACCCAGACCCCTTGCTCGGGCCTCACCCAAGGCCAAACTCCAAACACAATCAGAAACAGCCAAAGAAGCACTTCCTGGGCCCAGCTGCCAGCTCTCCACCTCCAGCTTGGTGGGGATGTGAAGGCTGTCATTACCGGTCAGCCCAGGGCTCTTCCCAGGGTCTTGCATTCAAGGGCGATTACATTTTAAAAAGAAAACAGAAAATGTTGAACACAAAATCACCCTTCACTTAGGGTCTGTAAGTCACTGGGTAGAACTGTGCTCTTCCCCAGCCCAAACAGCAGGGTCCAGCTGGCTCTGGCCACCCCAGCAGCTCCTGTAGGAGACTGACACCGGCTGTGGGGCCGTAACAGGAAATCCAAGAAGAGGGCATCACTTTTTTTACACAAAGGGAACTCAGAACATAAAGGGGGGAGGGTTGATTTTGAAAACGACAGGTTTGTAGTTTCTTCTATTCAAGCCAACAAGTCTTCTTCTACAGGCCCTTTGGGCTCAACCTTTGCCTGAGGATTTCCCTCATCCATGTGTGGCTGAGCTCAGGAACCACTTGCCTGCTCCCAAGTTGGGCTGCAGCTCTGGCCTCTCAGGCCCACTCTCCCTCAATAACTACTCTAGTCAATGCCATGTCTAGGAGGGTACCCTGGATGAAGTGGCAGGAAGCCAAAGTGTAGAGAATGGCTTCTTCACCAGTTAAGTTCGTGTGGCCAGCCACCAGCCACTGCTTGTCTAGGTAGGAGTGATTCCAGATGCATCCAGACGCCACTCTTGCCACTGTGTGATCAGAGCCAGCCCCACACTCAGCATAGTAAGGCTGCTAGAAGCCCACTGGTCTCCACCTGCTCATGCTCAGGTACCCTAGACAGCACTGACTGCCCACCTACCTTCAGGGACCAGAGGCTGATCCCTGGCTACAAAGGGAAGATATCTGTCTCAGGGTTCTGAGCTCCAATTTGAGGGACTGTTTCCGACAACCCCACTGGTCTCTTCAAAGTGTCCTATCTTGTATCCAGCCCGGCTCAAGGTCAACTCTGCCTGATGAGGACGGAGAAAGCATCAGGTCCCTGCTGTTGGGACCTCTAAATGTTGGTGCCCTGAAGCTGTGCCTTGTCACTCATTAAGGAGCAAAAGGGATCAAGACGAGGGGCATATATCCAACAAGATGCCAGGCCCTGTGCTGGGGGGTGATCCTTCAGAGCACAGGCAGGTTGGCATTAGGGCATGTATAGGTGGTGACATCCATCTGTCCAAATCTTTAGGCCTAGAGAGCCCCACCCCATGCTCCAGTGTCCAGAGTCAGGGCAGCCTTGCTGGGTTCTCTGCTGTGTCCCTCTTCTGCCAGGGTCTGGCCTTCCGGTAATCTGGGAAGGCCTCATGGAATGAAAAGTCCCAGTCCTGGAAAGAACCAGGATTCTACTCATGCTGGGTACCATAGGTGGCCCAATCCCTATACCAATGGCACTGTGCACAAGGAAAGTAGATGAGGCCAAGGCCAGGGTCCCTAAACCTGAGCCAGGGTAACATGTCTGGAGTCAGAGCCACATGCTTCTCTCCTTCCCAACTCCCAGGGCGGCCTTAGGCTAGTTGTGCCGCCCTGTGCCTCTGTCATCTTCTGTTACAGACAGGTTCTGGAGTCCAGAGGAGGGACAGCCTGCCATCCAGCTCCCCAACACATCACTCAGCGCCGAGGCCATAGCCATCTGCCACACATTTCATTGTGTTTTGCCTATGGACTCAGGACTTGTGTACTGCCAGGCCTTTATAGTTCAACTCCTAAAAAAGAGGCATTGCCAGGATTCCAGATTCTGTGACAGCTAAGGCCTAGACAGGGGTAATCACAGGGATCACTTGACTCCCAACTGCAGCTCTGCCTGCCTGGGACCCCTCAAGGGAAGCGCTAGGTAAGTGCGTTAGCTTAGGAAAGACCATTCCTTCACCTTTATTTGTCCAAACCACCTGGAGTTTTAAGTATGAATATTAACCTTGATGCTTTTTAACTATTGTATTAACTTGCTCAGATTTAGAAATACTGTTTTAAAAGAAAAAGAAGAAAACTTTTTTAATTTCTGTATTGTATCCTCATGGGACATTAGGGGTTTTATATGGTAAGATATCTAAGGTTTTGGTAAAACATTATCAAATATATATCCAGATGATTCTTCCCTAGAAGAAAAACAATCTTTATGCCTGATTTAAAAAAAAAAAAAAAAGAGGTGGATTTTTCCTTTATGGTGCTGAAAGGAAGGATGGAGAATGAAGAGAAAATAAAACTGTGAGGCTCAAGGTTCGTGTGCTGGTTCTGTACTGATGTGTACGACAAACTGGGGAGGGCCTACAGACTTCCAGAGTTGATCCCAGCCTAGGGGCTTTGGGGAGTGACTATGGGGACACAGCCCATGTCTGCCCTGAAATGCTAGGGATTTAGCCATCTAGGTTCTACTACTGGGTACCTCCCAAATCCTTTCAGAACAGAGAGGTCATTAGCAAGAGTAGAGTGAGAAGTGGCAGAGGTGGACAGGGCTGTGGCCAACTGGGGAGCAAGGGCCTTCAGACAGAGGACAAGGCGACTCTCCTAGTTTTCCTTCTACTGGTTTTCCACAGGAAACTGCTTGAGGCCTGTGAGCAGCAACCCGATGTCTGGCTCTCATGGCTTATCAGGCCACCTGCAGGTGTGCACGGAGGCCAGATACCCAAATGTTTATGAATGTCGCTTAGTAAAGCTACTTATTAGCAGGGGAGCCTAGTCCTCTCAACACAGGTCTTACCAGGATCAGGAAGCCCCAAGGAACTCCCTAGAAGGCCATTCTCTAAGCAGAGACCTGGAAATTCCTAGAAAACAGATAGGCTGGGTAGGTTCCAGCTAAGTGGACAGTCCTACCTTAATCCCAGTGAAGGTTGTTCCTCAGTTCTCCTTGAGGTAGGACAGAAAGTATCACTATACCAGAGCTTTCTGAACTCTCAGAAGCACAGAACATTCTCCCTGGTCCATTCAGAACTCTTAAATCAGTCAACAGCCTATTCCGCCTGCCACACCTGATGCTGGGAGCCAGCAGCACTAAGATACAAAAATAAAAAAGGTCTCCTCCGTGCAGACGCCAAGTAGGTGCGTCCAAGTGAATAAGTTCTTTGGCCTTCCTTCCCCATTGAGCCCCAAGCCACTCAGAGTCTGCAGCCTATTGGCCATTTAATTTCTCAACAAGGGAAGGTTAGTTCAAGGTGTCTGCAAGCCTAAACTCCATGGTGATGTCTCCAGTGAGAGGGTGAAACTCCACAGCATAGCTGACTGACTGAGGGCCGTCCAGAGGAACTCTGGGATCCAGTGTGGTGCTGAAGAAGTACACAGCTTGCTTGCAGTGGGGGTTCCAGGAGCAGTACCCCTGCAGGATGAGTAACAAAAGGATGGGAAGGGTCCCTAGCACCCAAGTCACCTTTCCAGCCCATGCAACTAACAGTGGGAGTTACCTGACCTGAAGGGCACAGAACAGGGATACTCAGAGCATAAGGGGGAACCAGTAGCTCTAGGGTAGGCACAGACTCTGGGCCTGGTGCCCACAGTGCTACCTTGTCTTCCAAAGGATTCATGAGGCCGGTGCTGACTGTGCTGTCTGGAGTCAGATGATATTCCATCCACAGGACAGCCCCATGGCTCTTTCCAGGTCTGCAGAGTACAGAGTCAAACAGTCACACAGACACGGATGAGTCCAATCAACACATCTTTCTGTTTCCCTGAAACCTCTACTGCTCCCATCCCTCCCAGTCGGGAGTTTATGTACTCCTCACCCACATTGGTAAAGCCTAGACAGCAAAGGTCAAGCCACAGCAGCCACAGCAGCCACAGCTCTCAACTCCACACTCCCTACAGCCTGAGCATAGAAACCTCTGAGCACAGCTGCTCCCAGGGCTGACAATGAAGATTCCCTGGGCAGTGGCATTTGCCCTGACCTGGCTGCTTGTCCCTGGTGTAAAAAGCTCTCGGAGCTCTGGACATATGGCTCCCTTAGGGAGGAGGCAACACTCTACTGTGAAAGGAGCTGGAGCTGGGTGGGGTCTCCCTCACCTCGCAGCAAGCAGCCCTCACCGATTCTGACCTGCTTTAACTCCCAAGAGAATTCAGGAGGGCCAGTGGATAACCACAGAAACCAAATTCATGTTAGTCGGCAGCTTGATACAACAAGGAGAGGCAGGTAGGGAAGTAAGCAAGACTCCAGTTCTCCTTGGCCAGCACATGTTCAAAGGCTGTGGACCCTCCATAAAGCAAAGGATGGGGGCGGGATGGAAGGCCACTTCCTGGGCCAAGAGTATGACTCCAAGCTGCTTGTCCTTCCCAACTGTGTAATCTCTAAGTCCCTCTACTGTCTTCACCCCACGACTCGCTGTAGCTTCTACTCACCTTCTCAGTTCCATGGAGCCCTCAGCACGCACAGGCTGCTGGGGGACGGGCTGCTGGAAATCGAAGGTCAGAATCTCCTGAGGCTCAGAGAGGCTGCGGCATGGGTACTCCCACAATGGGTGGGGCTCTGCCTCCCTGCTCTCTCGAAAATCCAGGGAGTGCTAGAGGAGATGAGAATAGATCTGTAGTACCCTCATTTCTGGGGCCCAGTCCTCCTGTGAAACTGCACTCACAGGGACCAGCACGTTGTCACCTGCCACTGGGTACCTGGCAGTAACAACCAGCTTCTCCCTTCCCCGCTCATTCATTAGGCCACTCCACTTCCCCAAGTCCCAGCTTCCCTTTTAAGCAGGGATGACAATGCCCACTCAAGGTCCCTTTACACAGCTCTACCTGTCTAGGCACTAGCAGGGTAGATCTGGTACACAGTCCCGTGATATTCAAGCACTAACTGGTTCTTCCAACCCAGACATTAGAGCATGGGGCTATGAATGCGGCTGGTACCATGCAATGGTTCTCAGGTTAATGCTCACGGTGGGCCAAACAAAATGGCAGCACTGGCCTCACCACCCAAAACAGAAGCTCGCTCTCTATACTATTTATACTGCCCCATCAGACCTGCCAGAGGTTTATGGCTCTGAGGAAATGCAGGGGAGAAGAGGACTGAGAGCTGTATTCCACTATCTATGCTTTTAGTGACCCTGGAGAGTGCATGCCCAGGACTACACGGATGCTAGGCAGGAATTCTATCACTAAGCTATATTCTTAGACCCCTGTGCCCTCTACCAAAGGGATTTTGGTTTGGGGTTTTGTTTTGCTTTTAATTTTTATTTTATGTGTATGGGTGTTTTATCTGCATGTATGTTTGTTTACCATGGAGACTGGAAGACAACATCATACTCCTTGGAACTGGAGTTACAGTCGATTGTAAGCCACCAGGTGGGTGCTGGGAAGCAAACACCAGTTCTCTAGAAGAACAACCAGTGCTCCTAACCAGTGAGCATCTCTCCAGTCCTTTGTTTTTGTTTCGTTTTGTTTTTTAATTTTTTTAAAATATTTGAGGCAGTTTTACTAAGTATCCTGGACTGCTGAACTTTTAATCCTCTCATGTCAACCCCCAGTAGTATTGTAGGCGGCAGGTCGAGCCAGTTCTGGTTACCTTAATCATATCATCCATGATGTGCACATCAAAGCCTTCACAGTCACCACAAGGGCTCCGGATCCGCCACAGATCCTATGAAGGAAGAATAGTCCTGTGTTACACATGAGCCACAAAAAAATGGCTATGGGTCAAGAGGGGTGCTGGTCAAGATGACACAAAACTTTAATCCCAGTGCTTAGGAGGCAATGGTAGGTGGATCACTGGGAATTTGAGGCTGCACAGTGAATTCCTGGCTAAAACTGACTCAAAACAAACCAATAAGCAGAACCACAGGCAGGCAAAGCTTGCTGTTCTTTATACCATAGACACAGGACACACACACACACCCCTGCCACCGTTCCTGGCCCAGGAAAAAGTGACAAAGACCCTGAAGAGCCAGAGTGGTTTGTGTGACAGGCGGGTATAAGACTGTATAAACGAAGAAGACAATCAGCCAGAACTATGAGGCTGAGGCTTCTGTAAGTAGCCCTCTGCGAGCCTGGGAACACTGCATAAAAGGACAGGAGAGGGCCCCAAAGCACTGTCTAGCCAGTCCATCTCCCTGCTCCTTGGGCCTGGAAAGAAGCAAAGTTTTTTATAGCCACTCTTTAGTCATGAGAGTCATAATCTATATGGAAATTCCATCAGGTAAATAACACAGAAAAAATGCCCAGAAATTAAGTGATAGAGCCATGAGGGTACCACAAATAGAGCCATTCTCATAAAAGGAATATCAAATGTGATTCACTCTTCATTTTAGGTTCAAAGCACTTCAAAATCCTTTCAATAAAAAATGTCTTTTCCAAAATGACTTGGTGACTGTGGCTCTGTTTTGATGAGAGAATTAAAATGAAGCTTTCCTATTTTTCGTGCATAAAAAAGAGAAGCCCCCGTCTCAGAGCCCTACCAAACGCAGCTCTGCTCTCTACAGAAGCGCAGCTAGCTGCACAGCCTCCTGAGACACTTCATTTACGCTTTTAATTATTCTGATAAGCCGCAATTGTAAAATGACAACACACAGTCATTTCCATTTCATATGTCAAATTACTGCTTTTAAAAAATATAGCCTTCCTCTCTTCCATCCTGCAGCCACTGATGCAGAAAAGAAAGGCCCACACCAGGGCCCAAGCTGTTCAGTCTGCACCCACCGACAGCGTCCCCACCCTCCTGTTGCCTACCCTGAACTCCACGACCATGGCGTGCAGCGAGGCAGCCTGGGGCATCACCACAGCTCCAGGTCCCAGGTACTGGTCCACAGAGGTACGGACATACCAGAAGTACAGGTTGTGCCATGGCAGCAGGCTCGTGGTGAAGAAGGGTTCACCCAGGAGCAGGGAGACCTGGTAACCAAAACAGGAAGAAGTCAGGTGTCAGGAGTGAGGCTAACAAGCAAAGGGCAGCTCAGCGACTTCACAGGAACATGACCAGGTCATCACCATCACTCAGCCAGCAGAAGAGCGCGCCCCTGAAGACACAGAGGACTATGGAGGAGAAGAACGACACAAATAAGGGAGAGAGTGATCTTTATGGGAAAGAAGCGAGAAATAAGCGCACGCAGGGGCTTCAGAAAGGGATTCCAGAATAGACTCTTCCACTCACAGACCAAGCTGTTTCCCCAGTGCACCGTCAGTACCAGACGAACAACACGTCACCTCACTGCATTAAACCAACGTGGACATGGGCAGCGCGGTGCCTGGCGGACTACAGTTCAGCCAGCATTTGTGAGTACACAAACAACTAGACAACTAGGAGTCAGAAAAGCCAGGCAAAGGGGCAGAAGCCAAGCGTGGGCGTAAGTGAGAGCAAGGCCTTCTAGATTTGTCAGGAGAGGATGAGGCCAGACCAGCAAGAATCCAAATGGCCAAATAGCTAAGCAGGTTCTCCTTGCCCTGAAGGTAAGAGGGGTTTCTAACAGCTTCATCAGGGATTCAAAAGGTAGAAGACATGTATTTTAAAAAACCCTTCTGGGGGGCGGGGGTGATGGTTCATCGGTTAAGAGTGTTGACTGCTCTTCCAGAGGACCCAGGTTCAATTCCAGGCACCCACATGGCAGTTCACACCTGTCTGTAATGAAACTCCAGGAGTCAACACCCTCCTACAGACATACATACAATACAGGCAAGACACCAATGTATGCAAAATAAAAACAATTATTAAAAAATAAAATAAAATAATAAAAAACCCTTCTGAGGACCATGAAGCACGTGCAGAACTCTGCAAGTGGAGATGGTGACTGGAGGTATTCTAAGGGATGCCACTGCAGTCAGGCCACAGTGCAGGTGGGAAACTGGGTCAGAGTCTGAGGAGACTCTCCCAGGACTCAGTGGACGGAAACCAGAGGACATGCAATAGGTACAATGGAAGCCAGACCAGGCTTGGCCCTGAAACTTCCCCGTCCTTCACTCCTACCCCAGCAGCCGGAACACCACAGAAACGACTTGCAGCATTAACTATGCTCTAAACCTGAATTCAGAATGAGGGGAGGGGCTGGAGAGAGGGCTCAACGGTTAAGAGTACTCGACTGCTCTTCCAGACGACCTGTGTTCAATCCCAGCAACCACTTGGTGGCTCACAACCAACCATTTGTAACGGGATTAGAATCCTTCTTCTGGTGTGCATGAGGAACAGAGGACTCATATTCATAAAATATATGAATAAGCTGGGTCATGGTGGCACACGCCTTTAATCCCAGCACGCGGAAGGAAGAGGCAGGTGGATCTCTGTGAGTGCGAAGCCAGCCTGGTCCACAAGAGCTAGTTCCAGGACAGGCTCCAAAGCTACAGAGAAACCCTGTCTCAAAAAAACAAAATAAATAAATAAATAATACATGAATAAATAATCCTTTTTTTTTTCTTTCTTGAGACAGAGTAACTTTGGAGCCTGTCCTGAAACTCACTCTGTAGACCAGGCTGGCCTCAAACTCACAGAGGTCCATTATCTCTGCTTCCTGAGTGCTAGGACTAAAGGTTTGTGCCACTACCACCCAGCTAAATAAATCTTTAAAAAAAAAATGAGAAATGAAGAAGAGGAAGAGGAGGAGGAAAACATAACTGGTACTTGAATGTTCTAAGTAGCACTATTCTAAATAGTCAAGAAATATCAATAGCACAAAAGTTCACCAACCGGCATGGGAAGTACAGTATATACATACAGTGGAGTGTTGTTCAACGACTGATTTAAGTTACAACATGGATGATCCTTGAAAATATTATGTTAAATAAAAAGTCAGTTACAAAGGATTATACATTGTATAAATTCATTTATATTACTTGTCCAGAATAGGCAAACCCACAAAGACAGAAAGTAACCTACTCATGGTTCAGGGTTTAGGAACACATGAGTGTAACCACCAACAAAAAGTGTCTTTTAGGGTAATAAAAATGCCCTAAAGTTGACCTGGTGATGGTGGTATACTTTACAAATACACTAAATCAACCAACCATATGCTTTAGATGAGTGCTTTGTATAATGTATGAATTAATCTCAAGCTGTCATTTTATAAAAGGCATGAGGGAAAATAGGCAAGAGGTTTGAACAGATATTCAAATATAACTTATAAACAGCTTATAAGTACATGAAAGGATGTTCAATATCATTAGCTATCATGAAAATACATATTAAAACCACAATGATATACCAATGTGCTCCCACTGAACTGGCTACACTGAAAAGGAGAGAAACCACAAAATGAACCTCACATACTTTTAGAGAGGTACAACAGCAACTATGGACAACAGTTCAGCAGCTTCTCGAGAAGCTAAAAACAGCCAGCCATGGTGACACATGCTTTTAATTCCAGCACTCAGGAGGCAGAGGTAGGCAGATCTCTGTGAGCTCAAGATCAACCTAGTCTATATAACAATCCTTTATCAAAACAAACAAAAGCCTGCAGAGAGAGCTGGTGCTTAGTAACCAGATTCCTGGTGAGCAGCTCTGGGGGGTAAAAAGATCTGAGCAGAAAGAACCCTTCAAAGAGAAATTTACTGAAGGGAGAAAGGAGAGGTGGTACACCATGTTCCTTAACCTCAACAAATTATTCTGCTCTCATCTGAGAGGCACAGGAGCCCAGTGCTGTGTTCACTGGAACTTTACACAAACCCTCACCCACCCTCAAAGTGGTGAGGTCTCTGTTGGTCAAGTTGCAACAGGAACATCACATAACATTTAGCTAAGGTGACAGGAGATTAGGTTACCACGGTGTCACTCTGTCCCCACTCACATAAGCCCCAGTGCTCACCTTCTTACCCTCCAGGTCCGCAGATGTTAGCAACTCAGGCCGTTTCTTGATGATACTAATTTTGTCTTCCAGGTGGTTAGCCTTGAAGATCTTCAAAAGAAAGAATATAACCACCTTTATGCTCACACATTGTTTTGGACCTGGGGAAAACAATTACTGAGCAGAAGCTCCACGGCAGAGCCTGCCTGGCGTGCTTGAGGCTTGGATTCAAATCTGCAGCATCATAAAAAGTTAAAACTAACACTTCTCAAAGTTACCTTCCCTGCTGAGTTTTCTGGCCAAATGGCTCTAGGATACCACTTCATCTGCTTGAGTAAACATCACTTTAGGCACTTCCTACAGACCATGAAAGAGGCCATGAACCAATGATATCTCATCATACAGGACCTATTTATAGGTCTTGCAGTTTTGGAAGAGTAAGTTACTCCCAGGAGCAAATCACTTAGTTCTACTTACACAAAGATGCTAATTTCTTATTCTTACATGAAATGAGAAAAGGCTAAACTTCTTCAGCTACAAAAAACAAAAGTAGAGTGCAAACATTTGCTTCTGATTGGACACCAGAAGTCTGGCAAGGTGGTGCACAACTTTATAATCACAGCACTTGGGAGAGAGAGACAGGTAGACCTCTGTGAGTTTGAGGCCAGCCTAGTTTACACAGTGAGTTACAGGCCAGCCAAGGTTACATAGTGAGACCCTGTCTCAAAACATACATACAAAAATTCTACTAATTAAACATCTGCCCCAAAGCCAAAAGGCTGCTCTCTGGGTAGCAGGTACAGCCAGGAAGCTGGGCTATTTCTACTAGTTCCTAGTTGTGTTGCTACTGTAAAGTCACCCATCCCAGACTCAAGAAGGCAGGGCCAACGGTCCCCTCATAAATTCAGTAACAACTGTTACTTACCCTTTTCATCAGTTTATAGGAAGCTACAGAACTCTCAACTGTAAACACCTGAAAAGAACATGAGAGATGGCGTTAAAGAAGGTAGACACACCCAAGATGTCAAGAAGACAGTGAAACAATGGCCCGACCTTTCTGCCTTCCCGGGACAGCAGCTATGCTGGGTGGCCATTACTGCTATGCTGCAGCTACCTGCCAGTGGTAGCCATTACTTGGTTCCTGACGACGAATGGAAACAGTAAAGTTCCTATGCCCCCAAACCAAGGCCCTTCCACTAACAAAAGCTACATATACAAAGGGCTTTGACCACAGAAACTAATGCCTGAACTACGCCAGGCCTAATCAAGAGTCAACTTTTTTTTTAAAAAAAAGTGAAAAAATAGAAAATACAATAAATTTTAAAATGAAAGAGAAGAACAACCTTACAGAGACAACAAAAGAATATCCCAGTACCTGCTCTGCCCCAAGGTGGTGGGCCAGCACAGAGAGCAGACTGCCATCACTGACACAAAGACAGATGGTATCTGGCATCAGCACCTGTGGGAAAAGGGCAGGATCAGCAGAGGTCACCTTAGTCCGGGGGCTTCCCCTGACAAGCTACCAGACATGGTGCCCTTCCCCTAGCTGCACTCACAGGCTTCATTTTCCTGCTTTTTTTGGTTTTTTTCTTAATTGTATGCATATGGGTATTTTGCCTTCCTATGAATTGTAATCCACTGAGGCCAGAAGGGAGCATCAAATTCCTTAGAACTGGAGCCACAGACTGAGTACTAGGGACCAAACCCAGGTCCGAGGGAAGAGTAACAATGGCCCTTACCACTGAGCCGTTTCTCTCTAGATCCTTAAATTTCTGAATACACCAATTTTCATCTTCCTTCCCGCCCCCACACTGCCATGTCTGCCTTCTCAGCACACACAGTAACCAGCCATGGCACTCACTCACTCACTCTTCCACCAGGGCCCACTGCTAGGAAAGACCCTCCACACCCTGCCAGAAGGCGCAGCTAAAGACATACATGGTCCGGGAAGGTACCTTCTAATCTATGTTAGCCGATCTCTTTCCCATCTGGCCCATGGCTCCTCAAAGGTAGGGTGCCTTTATGGGTCACAGATCCATTGCAGAGGAACTTATGGCAGCTTGAGGTCTTCTTCCCACAAAACACATGCATATGCAGACATATTTCTGTACACAGTTCCCAAGGGTCCAGGAGACTCCTTCTAAATGCCATCTGGGGATTCCAGACTGAACCCCAGATCAGAGGGCGCCACGGTCAGATTTACAACAGATGGAAACAGGAGAGGTGTAGCTTACGGTATGATCACCCACACCAGCTGCTGGTGACTACAGAGGTAAAGGTATCCAGCACATCAAGTTGGGGCTCAGAAAGGCTTTCAGGAGAGCTCTCGTGGGAAGAGTGAACACCCAGGGGACCTCTCAGAGCAGAGAACAAGGAGAGTTTAGAACAAGTTCTCGGGCTCTCCAGGGTCTGCTCCAGGTGAGACCAGTTGGAGATATCGACAGGAAAGACAAAACTGTAAGAGCAAACCATAAGCACAGCAGTAAGATCCAAGCATAAAGACAGGGACACTTACAGTCCTCAGGGCTTGGGCATACTGGTCAGTTCTGTCCTGATCATTGATCTCTCCAAACCGAGGCCGGTTCCAGAGCAGGTGAGCCTGACAATCACACACAGGGCGCACTTGGTAGACTTTCGCGTTCTCGTCAGCACTGAGCAGGGAGGGGAAAGCCAAACATAAGCGCTAACTGAAGAGCACAAGAGCATGGACCAGGGGATGAGATCACCAGAGCTAAGCCTGGGCCCGGGGAGACTCATGCACACTCCGCAAGAGTCTAGGTGAGTCTGGACACTAGCGCACTGGGGGCTGCAGAGCCCTGTGATCCCAGACTTTTCATATATTTGAACAGAACTTACCAATCCATAACAGTTTCTACATATACACAAACACACTGATATTTCCTGTTACAAACTTCTGCTTTTTAAATTATTATTATTATGGCATGTGTGTTGAGGGGCACCACAGCACAAATGCAGGGGTCAGAGGACAGCTTTGTGGACTAGGCTCTCTCCTTCCACCATGTGGATTCTGGGGACTGAACACAGGTCATCAGCTTTGACAATAAGCACCTTTACCCACAGAGCCATCTTCCTGGCCCTTGCTCTTATTTCATTCTATTCTGATATAAATCTACCCATTCAAATCTCTGCAAGGTCTGTCCCGCGGAGAGTTTGCATCAGTGCAGTCTCTGAGGCTGGTCCCCCACAACAGCAGGCATACCTGGTTCTCTGGAGGCTGTACCACACACAGTAGTCATCATGGTGGGCAGCCAGGCACCGGGGTGAGCCCTGAACAACGGGCTCCTCCTGCGGCAGGAAGTACACACACTGCATCCAGTGGTCCCGCCACTGAAACGAGGAGTAGAGAGCCAGCTTTCACTAAGCTGTGACAACAGTGCTTCCAATTCACAGGCCCAAAGCCTTTAGTTGGATAGACATATGGCATAGACTATAAGTGCCTATTATGGCCCTAAAGATAAAGAAAAAATTCTAATCAGAGAAGTCAGTGTCCCAAAAAGCTTTCTGGATCCCTGCTGACTTTAGAAGACATCACTGGGGGCCTTCTAAGGTAGCTTTAGAAAGACAAATGCAGGCTCTGCTCTCTCCTCACAAAGCCGTCATAGTTAGGGTTACCATTGCTCTGATTATAACAATATGACCAGAAACAGCCGGCTGCCTGGTGTGGTGGCCCATGCCTTTGGTCCCAGCACTCAGGAGGCAAAGGCAGGTAGACCTCTGAGTTGGAGGCCAGTTTGGTCTACAAAGAGAGTTCCAGGACAGTCAGGGCTATACAGAAAAACCCTGTCTTGAAAAACAAAACAAAACAAAAAAACTTGGGGAGGAAAGGGTTTCTTTGGCTAATCCTTCTATATTGCTGTTCATCACTGAAGGAAGTCAGGACAGGAACTCACTCAGGGCAGGAACTTGGAGGCAGAAACTGATGCAGAGGCCATGGAGAGGTACTACTTATCAGTTTGCTCAGCCTGCTTTTTTATAGAACCGAGGACCACCGGTCCAGGGATGGAACCATCTACAATGTCTGGGGCCTCGCCTATCAGTCACTAATTAAGAAAACACCCTATAGCTGGATCTTCTAGAGGCATTTTCCCAACTGAAGCTCCCTCCTCTCAGATGACTCTAGCCTGTGTCAAGTTGATGTAAAACTGGCCAGCGCAAGCGCCAAAGCTCCTTCCTTCACCTGCTGGACGATCAGCCATCTTTCATTTGAAGGAAAAATTCTCTGGCTCACAACCAAGGCTGACCTAGTGGCCCAGGGGAAATCCTGCTCTAAGCCTCTTGAGACATATTCCAAGGCTTTAATATATATACAGAATTTCCTTCTGTCTTTAAATAGCTTCAAAACAGAAAGGTCAAATATAATACATAATATATAACTGGATCCTAGACAGACAAACAAAAGCTATCAAAGATATTTGGGGACAATTAAGGAAATTTTATTTGAACCATGTTAGATGTTATAGAATAGAATACTGTTAATTTTCTTAGGTGTGATGATGGTATTTTGATTATGAGGAAACTGTTTTATTCTCCTAAGTATCAAAGAGTTAAGAGTTAGATGTTTGTAACTTACTGTCAAATGACTGAGCAAAAACTGAGTGTGCAGTGAGAGAGGAGAGAGAGAGAGAGACACAGCAAGTACGGGAAATATTAACAACTAATAAACTGAAGTAAAGGCACTATCAGTGTTCATTTTCACTTATTCTGTGACTCTATAAGTTTTCAAAACAAAAGTTGGTAAAGTAGGGGTCAGGGAAGACGGTTTAATCGGGGAAGTGACTGCTGCATGGCAAGAAGACCTGAGGCCAAATGCCCAGTACCCATGGGAGAACTGCGAGGCTGGGTGTCTATACCTGGGAGAGGGAGAGGGGCAGAGATAGGAGCATCCCTGAGTGGTCTAGCCAAATCAATGCATTTCAGGTTTAAGAAAGACCCTGTCTAAAAAATGAAGGTGGAAAGTGACCTCTGACTCCATGCATTCACGCACAGGCCCACCTACAGGCACATACGCATACACCAATACTAACTAACAAGTACGTACACTACTTACACCATAACTCATACACATACCACATTGCATCACACACACACCCAAATATTTAAAATAACAGAGAAAGGTTGTTTGGCTTACTTCTTTGGATTAAATGAAGCTTTTTGTTGTTGTTGTTTTGTTTGTTTTTTGAGACAGGGTTTTTCTGTGTAGCTTTGGAATCTGTCCTGACACTCACTCTGTAGACCAGGCTGGCCTCGAACTCACAGAGATCCGAGTGCTGGGATTAAAGGCATGCGCCACCATCACTCAGGTCAAGTTTCTTGTTTTTGATTTTTGTTAAGAACTATAATATTCTAAATTGTGAAGCATGATTTACAGTGATTCAGACTAGAGATTAAAAACCCAGAGTGTTATACACGTTAGGCAACTACTCTATCACTTGAGTAACCTTTAATAAATTGTGATAGTCCTTATCAAAAGCCCTACATATAAGGAAAGCAAGAAAAAGAAAAGACGCTATTTTCACATAAATATGTATATAACAAATTTGTACTAACAAAAAAAAAACAGAAACAACATAAATGTCCAGTTCAGAAATAGGTTAAATATTTATGAAGAATACTCAAAGACATGAAAAATGACAGACTATAAGCCGGGCAGTGGTGGCGCCCACCTTTAATGTCAGCACTTGGGGGACAGAAGCAGGCGGATCTCAGTGAGTTCGAGGCCAGCCTGGTCTACAGAGCAAATTCCACGGCAGCCAGGACTGTTACACAGAGAAAGTCTGTCTCAGAAATAAATACATAAATAAACAAAACAAAACAAAAAAACTATGATACAGCATAAAAATACAACAAGAGACCCAAGAAAGCTAGATATTTTTGGTGGTTGGGCCCAATGTAAATCTATACACATCTTGTTTTTTGTAGAAAATATGTCAATAGCATTTGAAAAAATTAGGAAGAATAACTGTTCTAAAAAGTTGGTGTCTGAGTTAAATGTGTCTATATTCCTGTAATCCAAGCACTGAGAAAGCTGGGCAAGAAGGAACATGAGTTGAGGCCGGCCTGAGTGACCTTGTGAGTGTGGGTCAGCTTGCTATTTAGCAAGATCTTCTTTCCAAAAAGAAAAAGAAAACAAAACAACAACAACAACAAAAACCCCAGCTCAATTCTGATAGAGTGACCACCTGTTTATTGCAATTTCCAAGAACCAAGGAAACTGGGCTTTCTCAGACTCCAAGAGCATATATATGCAAACGAAGACAAGGCTTCTTCCACTTGCCTGGGACAAAGCTCACCCACTTGGTCCTGAATTTAGCAAAAAGGCAGGCATCTAAGATGTCTATTCAAATACAAAGACTAAAAACTAAAAGTCCAAAAGCCACATATACAGTAAGAAAGGATAAGCAGGTTATATTCTCCTTGTTACTCCTTCCTATACAGGAGTAACTTGTGCTTCCCTAACATCTGCCTCTCCCATAAACCCTATACAAGGAGGCTTCTGAGTTCTGATGCTAAGAGCTGGTGACAGAACCTCTGTCCCAAAGTGAGGCAGGCTAAATGGGATCAAAGTGGTTTTGTGAGTTCATCAGGGAGACTCCTTCAGTTTTCAAATTCCTAATATTATAAAGGTCAGGACACACGATCGACTGTGAGAAGACACGGGATCCACACCTACCCCACTCCCTGGACACAAGACCCTGCACTCTGGGTATCGCTACAGCTACCTAGTACATCTATATGTAGACTCAAGGAGGAAATACACACTGTAGTTCTCTGAAGACATGCAACTAAAATGTACTAATATCTCATTTTTGAAATTTCACAAACACTACCTATGGGGACCAAGACAGCAGAGGAAGTTGACATGCACTGACTGACCCACACCTGCCTTAGGTCAAACAATTAGAAAGAGGTAGAGTGAGGAGCTCCCAGGTCTGGCTAGTAACAGCAGCCTCACAGCAATGAGAGCCTTTGGCCTAGGTAGTAAATCAAGGACCAGAGCACAAGAGCTGCTACTTATATTTTCTCCTTGAGTCGACATTATATCCAAGGAGAAAACATACCAAGCAGCTAAGCCAAATGGTGCAGTCCTGTATTCCCAGCTACTAAGGAGGCTGAAGTATGAAGATCTAATGCTCAAGGCCAACCTGGTCAATTTAGTATGATCCTGTCTCAAAAAGTAAAAAGAAGTCGGCCACAGTGAGATACACATATATATATCTGTAATCCCAGTGCCCAGAAGAGGGAAGCAGAAGGATGGCTACGTCATCTGAGGTCAGCATGGGCTATATGAGACGCTGTGTCAAGCAAACAAAAGCAAAAGGAGGCCAGGCAACTGGAGGTAGTGGCACATGCTTCTAACAACAGGAATGAGAGGCTGAGACAGGAGGATTATTGGCTTTAGTTCAAGGCCGGACCGGGCTTCACAGTACGAGACTGATGAACAATGAAGGAGTACTTGTTTTTTGGGGGTTTGGTTTTGTTTTTGGTTGTTTTTTTGTTTGTTTGTTTGTTTGTTTTTTTGAGACAAGGTATCCCTGTGTAACAGCCCTGGCTATTCTAGAACTTGCTTTGTAGATCAGGCTGGCCTCAAACTCACCGAGATCTGCCTGCCTCTGTCTCCCAAGTGTTGGGATTAAAGGTGTGTGCCATCATCGCCTGGCTATGAAGACGTGGAAAGACACTTGGGTATATCTGTAATGCAGTGTGCCTGCCTAGCATGTGTGAGGCCAAATGTGTAATTCAGTGGTTCTCAACCCGGGGGTCCAACCTTTTCACAGGTGTCGTCTAAGACCATCTGCATATCAGAGATTTACATTACTATTCATAATAGCACCAAAATTAGTTGTGAAGTAGCAATGAAGATAATTTTATGGTTGGGGTCACCACAATATGTAGAACTAATAAGGGGTCACAGCATTAGGAAGTCTGAGAACCACTGGTTTAATTCTCATACTCTAAGAAAACAATACTAATATTAATACACTGACCAGTCTGCAATAGCGCCACCTTGTTCACTTAAAGACACAGGATGACTTGAGTCCTTACAGGTGGCCTTTCTGTTGCTCTTTTTCTATTAAATTACAGATATGATGACTATTCTACATGTGAGTCACTCTGCATGTTTGACTTAAGCAAAAGTATTCAGGGTTCCAACATCTACCACTTTCTACCAGGCTGACTGAGCTACGCTGTGTTCTGTGACTGTTCTGACAGTTCACACTCAAGCTTTTCCTCTGGTGCACCATCAAACTTTCTGAATTGTATTTACTAATAGATAAAGACAGTATTTTATTGCAGTTCATTTTTTTTCTTTTATTTCATAGCAGTTTAAAGGTAAAAACGTATCATATGCTGAAGAGTAATCTGGATTTCTATTTTGTGGTTCATATTCCTCTGCTTATTTTCCCTAAGCTGGAGAAGGTGGATTTTGAACCAAAGGAAGTGAAGTTGTAGTTCTCCATTTCAAGTTGATTACTTCTGGCAGAAGGCAGGGAGGGGAGGGGCTATACCAGGACAAAGGGGAATAACAGAACTAATTCACTAAGACTTCTGCTGCTCACTGTGGCCACTGGTGTCAATCATGAACTCCCCTGGAGAAGAGAGGTCCACCGCACACTGACAGGCTACGCGTTTTCTGTTTATTGAGACAGTGCTTCTCAGTATAACAGTCCAAGGAGTCCTAGAACTTATTTTGTAAACCAGGTTGGCCTTGAACTCACAGAGATTCTCCTGCCTCTGCCTCCAAGTTCTGGAATTAAAGGCATGTGCTACCACTGCCTGCATGCTTTCTAATTTTTATTTTTTTATTATCATTTTCTTTGTAGCATTTAGGATGAGGTATAGGGACTCATGCATGCTAGGAAAGTGCTCTATCTATCGCTGACTTACATCCCTAGTGCATGTGTGTTTTCCCAAAAGAAAACTGCTTCTTTGCCTTTGACTGATACAGTGATCTAGTGGCCAAAAACAAAACAAAAAATTTCCTGATTTATATGAAACGTGCTTAGCTCCTGCCTCTTACCTGAAGCTCCTGTGGGTCTGTCTGTGCCCAAAAGGGCGCCATAGTACATCTGATCTTCCCCTCAGGGTCCATTTCAATGTCCCACCAAGACAGAACCACCTGTGCTTGGCCAGATGCCAGAGGTACAAACTGCCTGCTATGGCAGGCTGCCGAGCTACTGACTTGCTTGCTGAAGTCCACGCTGTAGAAGAATATTCAGGAACTGAAGCAGAATTTAACTCACACACTTCACTGTTCAACTTCTACAACTATAGACCTGACCAACTAAGGTACTGATGTGGAGTGGATTCAGCTAGGTTTCCATTCCATAAGAGAAATCCAATCAAATGTCTCAAAGCACTGCCACCCCGGGAGGTTCCACGGTACCTGAACATTGGTAGCACATCACTGAGGACAGTAAAGTCAGCAGGTGACACCTGGTTCAGCTGAATGTCATAGACTGAAGGTGCACCAGGACACCTCTCCAATTCTGAGGGAGGGACGATGACCTGTTCTCCAAGACTAGTCTGAACACGGACAGGAAACAGCTTGTTCCATGACCACATCCTTCTGGACTCCACCAGCTGGGCATAGACAGTTGCTTTGTGAGGTACAGCTTCACAGTGTTCCTAAGTTGATATCAAAACAAACCAACAACAGTCACAGTAAGTCAAATACCCAGTCAAAGGCGTTAGTATTTGTTGCGGAATATTTGTTTGCACTGTAAAGATGTGTCTTTGTCAAGGCGCCTCTGATTGGTTTAATAAAAAGCTGAATGGCCAATAGCTAGGCAGGAAGAGGTTAGGCAGGATTTCCAGGGACAGAGAGGACTCTGGGAAGAAGAAAGGCAGAGTTGCCAGTCAGCACAGAGGAAGGAGGATGTGGTGTCAAGCCACTCTACTGAATGTAGATTAAAAATTACAGGTTAACCTGGATAGTGGTGATGCATGCCTTTAATCATACTACTTGGGAGGCAGAGGAAGAATCTCCATTAATTTGAGGTCAGTCTGGTCTACAAAGCGAGTTCCAAGAGAGACAGGACTGTTAAACAGAGGAAACATGTCTTGAAAAAAAAATGTTAATTTAAGTTGTAAAAGCTAATTAGGCCAAGCTTTCATAATTAATAATAAGTCTCAATGTCATTATTTGGGAGCTGGCTGGTGGAACAGAAAATGACTTGCTACAAGTATTTAGCTGATGAAGTAACTTTAAGGCCTTCCTTCCCTGTGTCAGGAGAGTGAACTGTTTTCTGCACTATGTCTTAAAATAAAGAAAGTACATCATGGATAAAATGATGATTATTTTTGAAGACAATGTCTTGTTAAACAGTCTAGGCTAACCTTACTCAGCCTTGAGTGCTAAAACAATTTAAGCTAGTTACCTAAAATTATTGAATATTTCAAAAAAAAAACCTACTTATTAACATGAACTACCATACAAACCTTGAAGAGTCTTCCTGACAAGTAGTCGCTCTAGTCCCTTGCCTAGCAAAACAGGACAAAACCCCAATGTTCAGCTGCGTACCCTCATCTGACTGGCCTGCTGGGTTCAACCAGCACTGCTGATCAATCATCCCTCCTACTTGTTAGGGCCACAAAAGTCTTTTTGCCCACAGATTACTAGGGAACCAGGAATGTTAAACACACAGGGGCCTCTCCCTAATGGAGGAGATAAAATATAGGTTTTCCTGCCCATAAAGTTGGGAGTAGATATTGTTAATGACCTGGTGATCTTTTTGTTACTTGTGGAGGCCGACTTCACCCTCCTTTTGCTATAGAGACAGACCTCACCTAAACCCTTCAGAATGTTTATCCCAGACTCTCCCTCCCTAGACTTTTATCTCTAATAGAACTCATCCTTTGGGGGATGCCACATATTTTATAGCCTGCTCACCTCTATGTTATCGATAGAGATCACATTAGATTTTAGTTACAGTCCCACCCTCATGGTCACATGTGTTTTGCAAAAGAATTTCTATGTAGTCATTACCTTAAGGTATTGTGTACCTGGAATCGGAATGATTGTTACCTAGAAATCTTGTATGGGAATGATTATTGAGAAAAAAAAAAAAAACTTTTCCCAAATAGTACTATGTTTTAAATATGCTGACAATGAACCAGCTAGCATTAGACTCTTTGAATAATGGGAAGACACCATGATTGGAATGATATAACATCAACGTAAGTATACGACATTATTCGAAAATTATGATATAAAACTGTCATGATATGATATTAATGTAAACATACGGCATCATAATTGGAAGGTATGACACCATAAACAGAAAATGCAGGATATCATAATGTGAAGAATGTGACATCATAATCAGAAGTTTATGACTCTATGAGCAGGAGGTATGACATCATAATTGGAAGAATATGACATCTTCAATGTAAACATGTGACATCATAATTGGAAGGGTATGACACCATAAATAGAATGGCATGATATCATAATGAATATGATATCATATTGGAAGAGTATGATATAATCATTATAAACATATGACAACATAATTAGAAAGCTATGATATCATCATTATCAGGATATGATATCATCACTGTAAATTATATGTCTATGTATAGATAGACAGATAGATAGACAGACAGATAGATAGATGGATGCAGATATGTCATAATTGGAAAGGTATGACACCACAAATACATGGCATCATAATTGGAAGACTATGACATCATAATAGAAGGATATGACAGCATAAATGTAAATGTATGACATATTCAAAGAGTATGACATATCAATGGGATGGTGTGCCATCATAATTGGAAGGGTGTGACATCATCAATGTTAGCATATGGCATCACAATTGGAAGAGTATGACACAATAAATGAACTGGCATGAGATGACAAATGGTTATGACATCCTTATTGTTGGGACATGGCATCATCAATGTAAATATAAATCATAATTGGAAGGATTTATTTATGTAAACATGACATCATAAATAGAGAAGTATGACACAAAAAATGTTACATACACTTATATATAAGAATATACATCCCTAAATAAAGAAATATAACCTTCCTGTTATCTGTCCTTCATTTCATCCTTTCTCCACGGCTGCTTCTTCCCAACCTACCTGCCTCTTACATACTTCCCATCCTTTATCTTTCATTATTGCCTCTGCCTCTTTTGTTTCATCTTTCTCTCCCTCCCTCCCTCCTTTCTTTCCTTTCTGCCTTCCTTTCTTCTTTGTACCTGTCAGATAATGTCTCTGCAAAAGAACCTCATCCCATCACTAATACAAGGTGTTGTGAGCATTGTAATGTAGTATACAGATCAGGCATCACATATGGCTAATGGATGATGTATAATATTTTGTCTGTGTTCTGACAAATAAAGCTTGCCTGGAGATCAGAGGGCAGAGCTAGCCACTAGTTAACCAAAGAGGCCAGAGAGTGGTAGCACACACCTTTAACCCCAGCACCTGCAAGGAAAAAGCAAGAAGATCAGAAGTTCAAGGCCACCCTGAGCTACAAGTGATTGAACCAATCTAAAAGAGAAACAGTGTCAGGCAGTAGTGGCTCACACCTTTGATCCCAGCATCAGGGAGCCTCATGCCTTTAATCCCTGCACTAGGGAGGTAGAGATAGGAATATAAGGTGGGTGGAGACAGGATCTTGGGGGCCCATTCAGTCTGGGGATTCATAAAGACAGGATCTCCCCCATTCGGTCTGAGGAGTGCTAAAGACAGGATCTCCCCCAATTCGGGCTGAGATTTCTTTGGTGGCTGGCTGCTCTGCTTCTCTGATCCTTCAACTTTCACCCTAATATCTGACTTCGGGTTTTTACTGTTAAGACTAATTAGGATTGCACTTCAAATGGATATGCAGAATCAAGTGGCAGAAGTCTGAGTCGTTGCTCATGGTGAAAATGACCAGACCAGAAGCAGAGACCACCATGCATGGATAGAATGCAGCTTAAAACCAATCAAATAGGAAGATTTTCGTGTGTCCAGGTTTTACTCCCTCTGTGCCTTATGTTACAAGCTGACATCCTCTAATAGCTGACTTTTTAAGATGGTGACTTTTTAAGATGGTGGCACTTCATTCCACCTTGGTCAAGATCCCCTGGCAAACTGTCAGGGTCACGGATGAGAAAGCCTTCCAGCCATCCTTTTCCAAGTCTAGGTGGCTCTCTCAGGCAAGATGTTCCCTGATCACAGATGAAAGAATGGGTTGCGGGTTGGAGATATGGCTCAGAGGTTAAGAGCATTGCCTGCTCTTCCAAAGGTTCTGAGTTCAATTCCCAGCAACCACATGGTGGCTCACAAACATCTGTAATGGGGTCTGGTGCCCTCTTCTGGCCTTCAGACATACACGCAGACAGAATATTGCATGCATAATGAATAAATATTAAAAAAAAAAAAGAATGGGTTGCATAGTGCCTAATTGCAATCTAGATAGGGGTATGGTTCAGGAAGTCCATAAAATGGTGCAGGAGCGTGTGTTCTGTGTTTGTTGCCTAGAGAGGAAGCCAATCCCCAAAAGGTGTAGAATTACTGGCAATGTCTCATATATGTAACAGATGTAGGACAGCATATCTACTACTTGCCCTTGAAGTTTAAACAAAGAACAGATTGTCCTATGGTGCAATCCCAAGTTGGCCCAGGTGTGCAGGGATCACAGAGGAGAGGCATCTACTTTTGTCAGGGCAGTTGTCTATTCTTGTATGGGACAGATCAGACCACAAGCTGGCAAACTGTGGACAGCAGCTGTTCAGCTCATTGAAAGACATAACTTGCTCTTGGAGAAAACTCAGAACATGTCAACACGCAGTGAGCCCAGCTATCAGGAACAAAGGAGCTCCATGAATTCTGGTTGGTACAGACAGAGAATAGGATGTTTTCAAGTCCCAGAGTGAGTGGTCATTTTCTCTGGCTATCACCAAAGACCTCAACAGTGAGGAGGCTCAGTCCTAAGGGAGAGGAAGTCTCCCTGCTAGGATAAGAAAAGCATTCTGAAATTGAAAAGGGGAATCTCCTGGAATACAGAGATAACTATCTCTCCTGTTTACAAATGACAGAGAATCTGTCGGAGCATAGATGTTTGTGAGCATGGATGTAACTTCATATGTGTTTGTGCTGTGTGTGTGTATGTTTGTCTGTATATGTATGCTGGAAGAATTATTCCTGTACCTACATCTTCCACTGATTTTGCACCTTGCCCATGGGGCCCAGTTAAAGAAAACAGGATGAGAAGAACTTGTTTTCATCAGAGTGAGTAAGACAGAACGCCCATCCCTTCACAGATCATTACCTGCATGGACACCTGGAGGGTTCCCCTCCCAACCTGGCTGTGGTTCTACCTCCCTGTCTAATGGTCCTCTTACATCATTCGTCCTTCCATTCTGTGCCCATCATCAGGCCTGGGAACACAGTGGTGAAGAGGATTTTCACAGCTGGGAATTAAAAGCAAAAGTTTTTCTACCTCAGCTGTACTGCCACCTGAACTAGATGCCTGCCAGGAAACAAAGGGAGGCCCAGAGTGTACAGAGAGATTCTGCAGGGCTGTACTGAGCATGGTGTAGCAGTGACTGTGTATGGCAGCTTCAATCATAACACTCCTGAAGGCTCTGAGTCCCTTACCTGCACAAGATGCCTATGTGCATGCTCATAAGATGGCAGTGCTCCCTCTCCAATCAGTTCTGTGTCAAACAGCTCTGTGACCAGAATGTTAGCCCGACACGGCAAGTCACCATCTAAAAACAGGTGAATAGAGTCAGAAACATGCAACAGACTAGGAAATGTATTTATGACAGATACGTTAAACCACGTCAAAAAGCAAAGGTTAGAGAAACGACTAGAGGTAATAGCAGGTGCTGCTCCTGCAGAAGACCCAAGCTCCGTTCCCAGCACCCATATCAGGCTGTGCAGAACCCTGCTAAATCCAGCTCCAGGAGCTCTGACACCCTCTTTGGGGTTCTGAAGAGTTCTTTAATTAACTACTTTCTAAACCTCTAAAACATAATATTACTGCTACGACTATAATTTTTAATGAGCCAACAGACCTTGGAAAGAGCTATTTATCATGGAGAATTAACTGTAAACATTTCTAATGGCTCACGAATTACATTAGACAAAACCCACTCGTCTTCCCTCTACAGAGGACAAATTTCACAGCTGACACGGAAAAAGAGACACACTAGAGTGGTTTGGAGAGGTTGAGTGCAGAATAAGGACTGAGCCTGGAGTCCTATAGACAAGGACTGGATACCACTTCTAGCCTGGAGGGCTGGGTTCTAACCATCAAGTTAGTAATCTCAACTGTAAAACGAGGAGCAAAATGAAGGTTAGAAAAGTACCTTTCCTATGACACACACATGGGCTCCATGTGTCCATTTTATTTACACATCTAGTAAAGTAAAGTGGAAGTTAAAAGCAAACTCCATTTCCTGGCTTAGAAACAGTAACCATTCTCTTGAATATATTAGATTCCAGATGGTACCCACTGTCCCACCTTGACCCACCACACTCCCACACACTCGCAAGCCTCCGCCTTAGTCGACAGGTCCTGTCACACTGCACAGGGAGGAGCATCATGATCAGGTCCAGGACTGCCCTATTCACCATTCCTCAATGACAAGAACAAAGTCTTACAACCAGTAGGAAGAGTCAGCAAACACCAGCTGAATTCTTGACTCCTCCCTGTCAATCATCATCAAACCTTGCCAATTCTACCTCCTAAATTAAGTTTAAGGTGATTATGAGACTCAAAATGATTTTTCATTCAAGTCTGTTTCATAAAAATAAAAACAAAGCTTCATGACCCAGTGGATTTTAATAACTACTTCTTAGAGCCTGTTATTTATCAAGTGAGTGTGAATTTATGAGGGGGTACAGAGGAGCCTGAAGAAGGGCAATTACCCCAGGTGTGTCCTAATTTATCACATGAATGCAGTGGACAGGTGAACAACTGTCGCCACAGATACTCAGGGTAACCCATCTGAGGAACAGATTCCAAATTCAGATCTAATTGTAAGGCCTCAGAACAGATCCTTGGGAAACTCACATTTGAAATTAGAAGGAAAGTAATAAAATAAAAAAGGTATATGCCTAATCCTAACATTCAATAACCCATGCATAATAAGTACCAGGCTAGCCAAGACTACAGAGCAGATCCTTTCTCAAAAACAAAATCAAGAGAAATGAAAAAGGAGAACCAAAATTAGGAAACATCACTGGGAACTGGAAAGAGTTTCAGGAAGGATGGGATGCCGAAGTACCAACACTGTGGCATCTGGAGACGGGAGACAGAGAAGACTTGACTTGGCAATGAGGAGGCCATTTGTGATGGACATAGCAGTGCATACTTGTAGTTCTACCACCTGGGAGGCAGAAGCAGGAGGCCAATGTGTTTGAGGCTAACCTGGGCTACATAAAGAAAATCTATCTCAACAAAACAAAATAAAAACAAAAACCTTGGAAAGCCACCTGTGAAGCTGGATGACAGGTGCTGGGCAGTGACGGCACAGCCTTTAAACCCAGCACTCGGGAGGCAGAGGCAGGAGGCTCTCTATGAGTCTGAGGCCAGCCTGGTCTACAGAGTGAGTTCCAGGACAGCCAGCCAGGGCTATTACACAGAAAAACCTTGCCTCTTAAAACAAAACAAATAAACAAGTGTTGAATGCAAGAGAGAGAGAGAGAGAGAGAGAGAGAGAGAGAGAGAGAGAGAGAGAGAGAGAGAGAGAGAGGTTTAAGAAGAGAAAAGGGTGTTGGCTTTTCAAGTGGGGTTTGGTGTCTTTGTTGAGCCTGGTGTGGTGGTGAACACATCTAACCCAAGATTTCTGTCAGTTTGAGGCCAGCACAGAAGAGCATACCCTGATACACAATTTCATTTGAAATTTCCTTGAAATTCTAGAAAAAAAAATGACCTAATTTAATTGAAAGAAAGGGTATCTGTGAGTGCCCAGGGTTGTGAGGAATTTTTTGAGCATGAAAGAAATAATCTATTGTGTTGATTATGACCAAAGTTACAAGTGTCTTTCAATTTGCCAAAATTCGCCCAACAATCATATATTCACATTGTTTTAGAGTCTTGTTATATAGCCCAAGTTAGCCTCAAATTCACAATTCTCTTAAGTGTTGGGATTATAAGCACGCACCATAATATTGGGCACTACACTATATTCTTGAAGTATATATGCATTCTTGAATGTATATTCAATCATTAATAATTCATTACCTGATGATGGCAATGGCAAAATTAAACTTAAAATAAAATACTGACTTTAAGTAGATCCTTCAAACCTAAAATACTGTATCTTAAAAACTGGCGATGGCCACAGCTTGTCTTTCCTCTTCCTCAAATGTTGTAGCTGTGCTCTCCGAGTTTCAAAGAACATATAGAACTTTCTAAGTTTCAAACACCTGACTATAAAGACTTTTTTTACTGCCTTACGTTTACTTAAAGCAGAAAGTTTCTTTCGTGTGTGTGACTGCTGTAACATTTCATTAGCTCTGTTTCCCACAGGAGGGACAGCTCTCACCTGGTCCAACTGTCACCTCAGTGGAATGCTTGTTAATAACCTTAATCTTGTCACTGAAGCCATTTTTCTCCACGATCTTCACAGCAGCATCAGCCATAGGTTTAAAGACCTGTAAGTCAGAGAAGGGTGATAGGAGAGATGACGGGAAGGAAAAATGAACATGTGCTAAAACAAGCAAGCAAGCAAGCAAGCAAGCAAGCCAAAAAAATAAACAAATAAATAAGTAAAATAAAAACACTTCCTACTCAAGACGCATAGCTAGCAAGATAGTACCTGACTCTGGTCCCATAACTGACACTAAAAATGTTTTAGCCTCTAAATGTGTGCCACGAAATGAACATAAAAAAGGCCAGCCTGGTCTACAAGAGCTAGCACCAGGACAGGCACTAAAGCTACACAGAGAAACCCTGTCTCGAAAAACCAAGAAAATGAACATAAAAGGATGAAATTCAGCCAGGTATGGTTCACTCATGTCTAATCCCAGAATTCAAGATGGTAAGGCAGGAGAATCATCATGAATTAAAGGGAAGCTCTGAGCTATATGGAGTGAAAACCGGTCTCAATATCCCCCACCTGTACAAAGACAGAGAGAGAGAGAGCGAGAGTGAGAGAGAGAGAGAGAGACAGAGAGAGAGAGATAAAAAAAGAAAGAAAGAAAATGACGTTTAACTTCACGGTACTATTTAGAAGCTCACACTCCACGCCCACTAGGAGAAAATGAAGGAAGCCTGCACTACTTAGTAGGGCACTAAGTGTCCTGTGCTGACTAAAGGTGCTAAGAGTCAGTTCTCCCACAAACCTGTCTCCAGCATAAGGAAGACAGCTGAAGTATGGCCAGTCCACCTTCATTTTCAGAACTGACCCTGACAAAAAGCACAGCCTTTATTTCCTTACGATACATGGGACCCTCCACTTACTCTCCCAGCCACACCCCTTTCTTAGCCCACATGATCCTCCCCAACATTCATAGGCAAGTCTGAACCCTTCCCACCCCATCTGCCAAATCAAATCCAACTGGAGGCTGGAAAGGTTGACACGTGCCCATAATCCCAGCACTTGGGAAGTGTAGGTAGTTAGGCCTGCCTAACTACACAGAAAGTTAGTTTGAGGTTAGCCTGGGCCACACAAGACCCTAGTGTCTAACACACAGACACAACCCACAAGGAAGCACAAAGTCCTCCCTCCAGAAGTCATTCCTGAGCCCTTCACTAGCCCATTTAGCCCTGGCTTTTCAACCGGCCTACTCTGGATGTCACAGCTCTATCCCATAAACACAGAAACTTTCATAAATACAAAGTGGAAACAATAAATGATGGAAGATTTTCTTTTTTTCTAAACCGTTGTCTGTATTTTCTACCATGAACATGATTTTGCTTTTCATATAACAAAGAAAAGCCGTATTCTTTGGAAAGAATGTATGTACTTGGAGCTGGAGAGATAGCTCAGAGGTTAAGAGCACTGGCTAATCTTCTGGTCCTGAGCTCAATTCCCAGCAACCACATGGTGGCTCACAACAATCTATAATGAGATCTTCTGGCAGCAGGCATACATGCAGGCAGAACACAATACACAATAAATAAATTAAAAATAAGAATGTATGTCCTCAGCTGGGGAAAAACAATCATTTCTAAAATGTAGTTTTTACATGTGGTCTTCATCAATCACTTTGTCCAAACCTCTAAAACTATCGCAACCTCATCGTCATTCTCTCTTTCATCAGCCTCTGACCTATCACTTCCCTTCCCTAACCCTTCGGGCTCTGACCATTCACAGTCTCTATCTCCTCAGCCCACCAATCAGGGTGCGCCTTCCTACCTCATCCTTCAGGAGCAGCTTCCTACTCAGGTGAGTCAATTATAATTGTGGCAAGTTAACATTAAAACCAAACATGACAAACACCCACCCAGTCCCATCTGCATTGTCTACAGGTAACTTTCATCAATTTCCATTTCCTCTTCCAGTGCTTTCTATGAAAAATAAGCAACACCTTATTTCTGACACAAAAGCAGTATAATTCTACATTTGCATTTTCATATAAAATATTGTGAAGATCACTCTACCAGTGAAGAATGAAATGAAAATAAAGTACTTCGTTTCTGTCTTCCCAGTTGCACTGTATCTGTTATATACATAAGCAAAAGGTTTGCTCCCTGAGGCATGGAGCAAGATGCTTAGCTATACAAGCTTAACTGGCTAGCTCTGAGTTCACGTGGCTACAGCTATAAAATGTGACAACTGAGGACACTATGTCAACCTCTGGCCTCTATATACAAGCACCCACCTACACCCAAACACATAGTACTCTCACCCCAGCCACGAACAGAGACGAACAATAAAGCAGACTTCAACATCCAGTCTTCCTTCCTTCAGAACAGGGACGATGGTGCAATACAGAAATGGACCTGACTTCAAGTGATGAACTTATCTGGTTCATCAGACAGGTTCTCCTTTGTCAATTATTTTGGCCAATTTTATATACAAGGAAAGGTTTGCTAGAAATTTCTAGGAAAAGCCTGCTTGCTTTTAAAAAAGAGTAAGCTGAGGTCATGTCCTGTCTGACACGTCTCCAGGGGCTCTTTGGTGGCTCTCCTATGGTCTGTAAAGGCACAGGTTTTCAAAGTAGGTCGTACACCACACAGAGCAATTAGAACCGGCAGGAGACATGGCTCAGAAGTTAAAAGCACTTGCTGCTTTACAGAAAACCAGAATCCAATTCCCAGTATCCACACTAGTCAGCTTAGAAGTATGCATAACTCAATCTGATGCCCTCTTCTGGCCTCTGAGGGCACCAACACTTTTTAAAAAATAGGAGCTGGTTATTCCACCAGCTCAGAGCTTAAAAACCCATACTGCTCTTCCAGGGGACCCTTGTTGGGCGGTTTACAAGATAGGAGATTGACACTCTTCTAGCCTGCACGGGCACCTGTACTCATGTGCGCACACACATGCATAATCTACCTTTTTCTCTCTACTTGTCTAGGTTTGTCCCAGTTTCTGACTATTGAGAATAAGGCAGCATTATACCTTTTTGTTTGTTTGCTTTTTGTATACATATACAACTCAGGATTTGACTATCATGGAAATCACAAATAGATTTTTAAAAGATTTCTTTTTATTATTTTTAATTACATCTATGTGTGCATATGGGTATGTCTGTTTGAGTGCAGTGCCCATGGAGGACAGAGGTATTAGATTTCCTTGAGCTGGAGTTACAACCAGTTGTGAGCTACCCAACATGGGTACTCGGAACTGAACTAGGCAGTCCTCTGAAGAGCAGAGGGGCTTTGTAACAGGGCCCAAGACTTTAGTAGGCCCCCAGACCTCAGCACAACTGACTCCATGATGGAAGAACCATTCAGACTATAAAACTCAGCACATAGACAGTACCACCTGCCAAAACAAAAACGAAGACCTAATCCATCAAAGTCCACAATTCTGGGAAAATCTCTAAATGTATTATCCTTACTTTTTGGTTTCTACAGTTCTGCGTCTGGCTGTTCTTGTTTATTGAAGTATGTAAACTCAAGACATAGTTTTTGTATTTACAAACTCACCCTAAGAAAGGCTCAGTGCTACACTGGAATCCTAAACACCCAGTGATGTGGGATTCCCCTCTGTAGGCTGTGATTACTATTGGTGAATAAAGAAACTGCTTTGAGCCTATAGCAGAGCAGGGTAGAACTGAATGCTGGGAGGAAGAAGGCAGAGTCATGGAGCCGCAGCCAGAGACAGATATGCTGAAACCTTGTCGGTAGGCCACAAACCTCGTGATAAAATATAAGATAATGGAGATGGGTTAGTTCTAGATGTAAGAACTAGCTAGCAATACGCTTAAGTAGTTGGTCAAGAAGTGATTTAATTAATAGTTTCTGTGTGGTTATTTCGGAAGTCTGGGCAGCCAGGAAACGAAAAAGCAGCCTCCTTACAACAACCCAGTGTTGTCACTGCCTGGCTAATAAAGACTTTCTATGGCTTAGATCCATACCCAAGCAGTCTTCTCTGGTGGACACCCCACACAGCTTTTAACTACTAAGCTGCCTTTCCAAGCCCTAAATACCTTTTTAAAAAATATAAAAATTAACTTTATTCATTTTATTTATTGTTTGTTCATTTTTTGGGACAGTGTCTTTTTAGTCTTGGCTGTCCTAGAACTCCATATGTAGATCAGGCTGGATTCAAACTCACAGAGATCCTCCTGCCTCTGCCTTCCAAGTGCTCGGATAAATGTACGTGTTACCATGCCCAACCTATTCATTTTATGTTTGAGTGTTTTGCATACATGCACCATGTGCATGCTTGGTGCCTATGGAGGTAAAATAGGGCACTAGATTTCCTGGAACTGAAATTATGGACGGTTACGAATTACCATGTGAAGTGCTGAGAATTGAACCTCTGTAGAAACAAATGCTCCTAACTTCTGCATCATCTATCCAGCCACAAATAGACTATTCTTATCCCAGGTTGAGTATACTTAACTCAGGTCAGGTGTAGTGGCACATGCCTTTAAATTATGTGCATGTGTGTCTCTGTGTAGATTATGTGCATGAGTGTCAGGACCCACAGAGGCCAATGGGGTGAGATCCCTCTGGAGCTGCTAGCTGTGAGCTGCCTGTCATGGGTGCTGTGAACTTCATTCCGGCCGACTGCAAGGGCAGTATACACTCTTAACCATGAGCGACCTCTTCAGCCTAGGCTCATCTTTTACAATGATCTGAGCTGGGCATGGTGGTGCACACCTTTAGTGCCAGCACTAAACAGGAGTGGGACAGAAGCAGGCAGAGTTCTGTAAATTCCAGGCCAGACTGATCTACATGGCAAGTTCTAGGTCAGCCAGGTTATGCAGAGATCCTGTCTCAAAAAATCAAAATAAATATTACCGTGTGTGTGTGTGTGTGTGTGTGTGTGTGTGTGTGTGATGACGATGTGTGTGCATAAGTGTGAGAATGCATGTACCACGGAGTACATGCAGAAGTCAGAGGACAATCCTAGGGAAACTATTCTCTCTTCCCATTGAAAGATCCAGAGGTCAAATTTGGGTTATCAGGTTTTCAGGACAAGTCACACCTTTATCCACTGATGCATCACACCATCCCAAATGTTCATCTTTCTAGATTTTGAAATTAGAGCCACACTTTAGAGATGGCAGGATGGACATCTAGAAGGAGCATAAGTGGAATACAATCTACTGTTGATCTCAGGATTTTATGTGTTAAAAAATTTTATTTTAGAGACTGGAGAGATGGTTCAGTAGTTAAGAGCACTGGCTGCTCCCTAGAGGACTTGGGTTCAATTCCTAGCACCCATATGGCAGCCCACAACTATCTGTAAATCCAGTTCCAGAGGATCTGACACCTTCACACCAATGTACATAAAATAAAGTTAAATAAATCATAAACATATCTAAAAAAATTTATTTTAGCTGGGCAGTGGTGGCACATACCTTTAAACCCAGCACTTGAGAAGCAGAGGCTGGCAGATCTCAGTGATTTCAAGGCCAGCCTGGTCTACAAAGTGAGTTCCAGGACAGCCAGGACTGTTAGAGAAACCCTGTCTTGAAAAAAAAAAAAAAAATTGGTTTTAGCCAGGCAGTGGTGGCACACACCTTTAATCCCAGCACTTGTAAGGCAGAGGCAGCAGTATCTCTGTGAGTTCAAGGCAAGCCTGGTCTGTATATGGAGAACCAAGACTATATACATAGAGCAACCATGTCTCAAAAAAACAAAAAAAGGAAGAAAGAAAAAGTCATATTAAAAGCAGCTAGTTCTACAGGGGCATATAACCTTGTTACACATTTAAAAATTTCAATGTCAGGTCACACTCCAGAAAAATTCAATAAAATAGCAATTAATTTTAAAAAAATAAACTGATGCTAGTTTTTTTGTTTTGTTTTGTTTTTACATAATTTATTTAACTTTATTTTATGTGCATTGGTAGAAAGGTGTCAGATCCCCTGGAACTGGAGCTACAGACAGCTATGAGCTGCCATGTGAATGCTGGGAATTGAACTCAGGTTCTCAGGAAGAGCCGTCTCCCCAGCCTCCAGAATGATTTAAGACTGTCTGTAGTAACTCAATTGGGCAGGACCTGTTGGAGACCCAGGATGACCCTGAACCCCGATTTCCCTAAGTCTGCCTCTGGAGTGTCATCCCTCAGTCTCTACAGTGCTAGGGATCAGATCCAGGTATACATGGTAGGCTGATACTCTAGAGACTAAACCACATCCCCGACAAACACTTTAATGTAAATCTCAGAAAAAAGCAGAAGCATCTCTTAATTTTTTTCTTTTAATTTTTTTCTTATGTACATGATTGTTTTGCCTGTATATAAATCTGTATGTCACAGGTATGTCTGGTGCGTGAGGAAGTCCAGGGTGTCCCCTGGAACTGGAGTGACCATGTGGGTGCTGGCAATCCGACCTGGGTTCTCTGCAAGAGCAGATAATGCTCTTAACTACTGTGCCATCTTTCCAGCCCACATAACTATTTTTTAAAGCTCCTCAGAGAGGCTGATGGCCAAGTCTGAGAATCACTGTTTCAGAACAGAACAAAAGCTCCCGGAAAAAGAAATCCTGTCTGACTCATCTCTACGTGTGGTCACGTGCTTGGCATGCGTTTGTCAACAGACCAGGAAGACCCAAGGACCTAAAGACCTTCCCCTGTAAAATACAGAACACATACCTAAACAGTAGGGCTTACCTCAATAGCATAGCAGAAGTCAGCACCTGCAGTAACTGCCATCATGGACAAGAGACCTGTGCCAGTGCCAATGTCAAGAACCAAGGCTTTCTGTCCTCTGTCTTTCACCCTGCTCACTGCTGCCCGGATGCCCTGGTAATACTTTATATTCTAAGAGAAAGGAAAAAGTAACTATTATGTTATAGATAAGTGGAAAGGAGCTCTTCAGACCCTGTCTTACCGGGCACTGCACACTTACTCTGTCTTTGTCGTGCAGCATATCTGCATAGGATGACCTTGAAAGATAAAAGAAGGAAAAGGTAAGTCAGAAAGCTTTGCTAATAAAGACGTGCGTGAACACATCAAAGAGTTCCCACACATAAATGCAGTCCTCAATGGAATGGAACAAGTGTGTCATCGCTTTAAAATATTTTAAGAGCCTGCTGTGGTAGCTCAAGTCTATAATCTCACGGATTTCAAGGCTGAGGAAAGAGAATGAGTTTAAGACCAGCAAAACAGTTTCAAAAAAGTATTTTTTTAAAACTGGGCATGATACTGATTACCTTTAGGATTTAGAAGGCAGAAGCAGGTGGATCTCTGTGAGTTTGAGGTCAACATGGTCTACATAGCAAGACTTTGTCTCAAATAACTAATAAAATTTTATTCATTTGGGACAAGAAATGCATGCACCATGGCACATGTGTGGGGTCAGAGAACAATTCTATGGAAGTCAGTGCTCTCCTTAAACCATGTAGGTTCTAAGGATTGAGCTCAGGTCCTTAGGCTTGGTAGCAAGCACCTGTACCCACTGAACCATCTTGTCAGTCCCCAAAATTTACTTTACTATGATCAGTTACTGTTATTCTTTGCTAATGCCAAAGAAAAAAATCTCAGAGCAGATGTTCTTCTTAGACCCAAAAATGCTCTAGTAGTTAACCTAGAGAAGAAATTTTTTAAGTGTGTACTTATTTATGTGTATATCTGGGGGTCAAAGGTCAACTTGCAGAAATCAGTTCTTTCTTTCCACCTTTACATGGGCCCTGGGGATCAAACTCAGCTTGTTGGTGTTGGTAGTAAACACCTTTAACCTGCTGACCCATTTCACTGGCCCACCCATTAGCCTATAACAGTAACCTGTAACCATGAACACCCCATATTATAACACTCAATAATCCTAACACTTGACCTAACCTTGAATGATACTTGTACACATTCACACTAGGAGAGGAACTGGGAAAAGGACAGCGTATAGCTGCTGTGTATGTGAGGTCACCAGGCTCAGAAGTTCACATCAGGGGGAAATGACTGCTAAATACACCGTGTAAAGAGAAGAAAGTAACATCCATATTTCAGTTCATATCACATCATCGGGGAGAATAAGTTAAATACGGTGTGTAAAGGGAAGAAAATCAGATAGAAGAGATTTCATGAATGAACTGAGGGCAGGTGGGGATGGGAACATGAGCAATCATGCTGGAGGAGGCTGAGGAGGACTATTAGGAGGGGCATTTCAGGGTTGAGCAGAAGCATGGTGCAGGGTACTCTCCCAGAAGTCTATGGGAAGGGCCCCAGGTTATACTCCCAGCAATAGTGGATAAATAGCCTGAACTGGCTATCTCCTGTGCCAGACTGGTGCCTGGTGCAACTGACATCAGAGAGGCAGATGTAGAGACGAAAAGCCAAACATTAGGTAGAGTTCGGAGAAGAGTAGGAACCAGAGGGGTCAAGGATCCACAGGAAGGCTCACACTACCAACTAACCTGGGTTCATAGGGGCTCCAAGAGACTGAACTGACAGCCAGGGAGCCTACATGGAACTGACCTAGGCACTTTGCATATACGTTACAGCTGTGTAGCTTGGTCCTCTTATGGGATCCTAACACAGAGAACAGGGGCTGTCTCTGACTCTTGTACTGGCTTTAGGGGCCCTACTCCTTATACTGAGTCACCTTGCCCAACCTCAATACATGGGTAGGTGATTAATCCCCCTGTAACTTGATATCATATTTTACTGATACCCATAGGAGATGTGCCCTTTCCTGGATAGAGATGAAAGAGGAGGGAATGAGGGTGGGAAGGGGGTGGGGGAGAGGAACTGGGAGGGGAAGATGGGGGGAGGCTATGGCCAGGATATAAAATAAATAGACAAATTTTAAAAAAAAAAGGAAGAAAATCACATCCATATTTTCTACCACAGCAACTAAAAATTCTGGAAACTGGGGCCAGGGGTGGAATTCAGTGGCACAACACATGCCTAGCATCTAGCATGTGTAAAGTCCTCAATTAGATCCCCAACAAGTACAAAGAGGTAAATAATTAAAGGAAAGTAAAAATTGGAAACCCTGTGAATACCCAGGATTCAGGTCACAGCCCAAAGATGCTTTCTGGGAACTCCAGGGGAAGCTGAGGCACTCAGCAAAAGAGGCCTCCAGTTTTCGGCCAACACGGCTGGGAAAGTTAATGTGAAGTGCAGATTTTCTACAGACACCGAGCCAGGTCAAGACGGAGTTCAGAAAGCTGCCCCTGAACCACCTCCACTGCAGGCAGTTCTAACACTGGCTGTGATACTCTACACTGCAGAACACTGCCCTGAAATACTTCTCCCTCTGAATCACCTACAGTCCTTCCTGGGCTTACTTTATTCTCCCCAAGCTCAGGAGTGAGTAGCGGCAGTGACTCAATGATAGAATACGTACTTGCCTACATGCGTTAAATGAAGATGAGGGTATAATCCTAAGAACCCTCACTTCGCTCTCCATTCACCCCACTGTGTTGGTTAGGGTTTTTGCCTGTCTTGGTTTTGAGACAGATTCTCAACTATGTATCCTCGGCAGGCCTGGAACTTCATACATAGACCAAGCTGTTCTTACTTGTTTTGATTTTCAATTGATTGGGGGTTTTTCTTTTGTTTGGCTTTGATTTTTCAAGACAGGGTTTCTCTGTGTAATAGTTCTGGCTGTCCTGGAACTCATTTCATAGACCAGGCTAGCCCCGAACTCACAGAGATCCATCTGCCTGTGCTTCCCGAGTGCTGGAATTAAAGGCATGCGCCACCAAGACCAAGTTTTTCTTGAACACAAGGAGGTCCACCTGCCTCCACGTAGCTCCCATGGGCTCAGCTTAAAGGTATATGCCACCACCAGCTTGACTGGTTTTAACAGTCAACCTAATAAATTCTGAAACATGGGTTGGCAAGATGGTTCAGCAATTAAGAGCACTGGCAGTTCTTCCAGAAATTCTAACTACACAGGGGCTCAAAGTCATTTATACTGGAGTCTGATGCCCTCTCCTGGCATGCAGGCATATATGCAGATAGAGCACCATATACACAAGATAAATTTTTAAAAAATCTTTTAAATTCTGAGCTATACAGATATTCTGATACATACATACATACATACACATATAATTAATTTTTCATCCCTTTGATTATGTTGCTCTAGAGGACCTTGACTAAAACAAATATGGTATCAGGAGTGGTCCTGGAGAAAGGGAATTGTAAGGATGATTTTCTCTAGTGTCTTGGCAGGTTCCTCAGCTACAGTCACAAAAACTCCTCAGATAGCTGGGTATGGTGATACACACCTTTAATCCCCAGAACTTAGGAGGCAGAGGCAGGCAGACTCTGAGTTTGAGGCCAGTCTGGAATACAGAGCAAGTGCCAGGACAGCCAGGGCTACAAAGAGAAATCCTGTCTTAAAAACAAACAAAAAAGTCCCTCAGACAGTCTGGGAGCACTGAAAACCCATGGTATGCACTATTAAAAGAACTTATCGAGATAAATGCATTTGATTCCCGATTCTCCTCTTGTGAGGTATAGGGAATTTAGTGACTCTGTGCATAAAACCTTTGAACATTTGTGACAAAATAAAAATAGTGATGCTGGTTCCTTCCTTTAAGCATCTTTGGACAAAGATACAAAAGACGAAAATGAGTTGGGCAATAAAACTGACTGGCTCCAGATGCACATATGCAATCTAAAGGTTTGTAAGTGTGCACTGGAATACAATCTTCTACACACACCATCTCCCCACCCCCCGAATAAAAATTCATTAAGTGAGTGAGCTTTAAAATAGTAACACCAGCTAAGTCACACCTGAGATGTTGAGAACCAGTAGTTACCTGGTCCTTAAAGTTGGATGTCTCAAAAGTTAGAGTAGTCCCAGAATAGCTACCACTCACTGGGGGCTACAACCAGTAGTTACTTAATCCACAAGGTGGGGTGCCCCAGTAGTCCCAGTCTGGCACCTGGAGCCCAGAAAGTTGCTGGAAGAGTGGCTGGTTTCTACTCCACTGAAACTCTGCCTCTATCATCTGCTATCAGAGAAGGAAGCAGCAGCAGCAGAGCAACTGACTCGCTGGCAAGATAAAAGACCAAGCAAGTAAATAGGTGAACTTCCTTCTGAAATACCCTTTTTGTTTCGGTTTCTCTGTAGCTTCCCAAGTGCTGGGATTAAAAGTGTGCACCACCAATGTTCGACTGAAATACCCTTTTTCATCTGGGTGCTACCAAAAGGTACCATTCGCAATCAGGGTGCACCTTCCTACCTCATCAAGACAAGAGGGAAAATCCTTCAGGAGCAGCTTCCTACTCAGGTGAGTCAATTATAATTGTGGCAAGTTAACATTAAAACCAAACATGACAAACACCCACCCAGTCCCATCTGCATTGTCTACAGATGGAAATTTCATCAATTTCCATTTCCTCTTCCAGTGCTTTTTATGAAAAACAAGCAACACCTTATTTCTGACACAAAAGCAGTATAATTCTACATTTGCATTTTCATATAAAATAAAAAATCCTCCCTCTACCAGTGGAGGATGAAATGAAAATGAAGAACTTCGTTTCTGTCTTCCCCGTCGCACTGTTTTTTGCTATAAACATAAGCCACAGGTTTGCCTAACAATGTTGACAGACATCTATGCTATTTTCAATGTTTTGCTATTTCTGACCGAGAATAAAACCAACCAAGCCAAAAATAAAGAAAAATATATTTATTTGGCGCTAATTGGGATTTCAACCTAAGATAAATTCACATACTGCTGAAAATGTGCTCCCTATTCACTTTGTATGTTGTGGGCACATTCATATGTGTATGTGTGCACAAGCACACGTCTGTATAAGCATGTGGAAACTGGAGGAAAATCTCCAGCTATCCTCATTTATACTATGCCCCTCCTTTGAGTCAAGGTCTCTCACTGGCCTAGTTTATCAACTAGAATAGACTAGCTGATCCGCAACTCCCAGGGATCCTCCTGTCTCCCTCCACTTCTGCAGAGCTGAGATTACAAGCAGACATCACCACACCCATTTGTTTGACTTTAATGTGGATTCTGGGGGCTAGAGAAATGACTCAGCAGTTAAGAGCACTTGTTTTTGCAAAGAATCGAGGTTTGATTCCCAGCACCCATATGGTGGCTCACAACTATCTAACTCTAGTACCAGGGGATCCAACACCCTCTTCTGACCTCTGCGGGCACTGTACACATGTGGTGCATAAACATTCAGGCACATGCATAAAATTAAGAGCCAGATGGAGTGGCACTTGCCTTTAACCCTAGCACTTAGGAAGCAGAAACAGGTAGATTTCTGTGAGTTCAAGGCCAACCTGGTCTACATACCAAGGACACATAGTAAGATCCTGTCTCAAAAATAAATAAAATCTTGGGGCTGGAGAGATGGCTCAGAGGTTAAGAGCACTAACTGCTCTCCCAGAGGTCCTGAATTCAATTCCCAGCAACCACATGGTGGCTCACAGCCATCTGTAATGGGATCCCGATATCCTGTTCTGTCTGATGTTCTCTTCTGTCATGCAGAAATACATGCAAATAGAGTACTCATATACATAAAACACATAAATAAATCTTTAAAAAAATAAATAAAGGGCTGGAGAAGATGGCTCAGAGGTTAAGAGCATTGCCTGCTCTTCCAAAGGTCCTGAGTTCAATTCCCAGCAGCCACATGGTGGCTCACAACCATCTGTAATGAGGTCTGGTGCCCTCTTCTGGCCTTCAGGCATACATGCAGAAAGAATATTGTATACATAATAAATAAATAAAATAAATAAATACTTAAAAATAAATAAATAAAATACAAAAAAGCCAGGTTGTTTCATTTTTAATTATATATATATATATTTATATATGTGAGTCTATCTGTGTGTGGATACATGTACCTGTGAGTGCCAAGTACCCAGAGTCCAGAAGGCAGCATCAGATCCTCCAGAGCTAGTTACAAGAGGTTGAACTGCCCACCCTCTTCCCTGCTGAGCCATCTCTGCAGCTCCCTGCCTACTTTTTAAAGACACATCCACTCACTAGCTTCCTGGCTTTTCCAGCCACTCACACTGCTGTTGCTAATGATCAGCAGTACTCAGGCTTTCTTGGCAGCCTGACCCTAACAGCCACTTCTTCTTCCCTAAACTTCCCTTTTCTTTCCATCCTAACTTTCCTTCTGGTTCTGCTTCTGCCTCCTCAGTTTATCCTGATTTTACATTCCAGACCCTCCTTTGTTGAGATGCTGCAATGTCTCTCAATTTCAACTTTCTCAAGTTCTACAAATTCTGTGTCTCAAGACTCTACTAGCATTCCCATCTGAATGTCCAAACCTTAACCCCTCATGTCCAACGCCTTTCCCTCTAGAACACTGCCTCCCCTCCTCTCAGGGAGTGACATCTCCGTCCACTGAGTCCCTCTCACCAGAAAACATCTTGGTCCTTCTTGAACTTTGTCTCCCTTACTGCATACAGTGAGTTATTAAACTCAAGTTCCTCCAGGCTGGTTTTTCCTCTCACCTCTACTGCTTCTCTACTTTAGGATTACAGTAATCACCTACTCCCCTTTCTCTCCAACCCACGTCCCACACCGCTTTCAGCAAATGTTTTATTCTCCTATTCAACATCTCAACTCCTCAGAAAACAATATCCAAAATCTTCCTCAAAACTATATTAATGTCACTGAGCCCTCGCCGCCTGCAGCCAGTTGAGGAGCATCCCATGTTACCTGGCAATTTCCTGGTGGTAATCATAGTGTTCATCCTCCTCCAGCCATTCCAGGGATCCTGTGGTTGGGTTGGCACGGCCACAGAAGACCTTCATGGTGCCAACTGGTTCCTCAATGTTTGCACGGAAATGTGGCCTTGTCAATTTTCTTCTTAGAACAGATCTGGATATCAGAAACCTAATCAATTCTAATGCCTATGGTGAAAGCAAGGGACAAGAAAACAAGAGGGGAAAAAAAAATCAAGAAACAGGCAAAAATGTCAAAGTCAACTAAGAATTTTATTAATGATGGCACAGGCCTTCAATCTCAGCTCTAGGGAAGAAAAGCAGGAGGATCTCTGTTAAATTCAAAGCCATTATGGCCTTTACGAAAAGCTCTAGGCCAGCAAGAACTACATAGTGACAGCCCCCAGGTCCAAAAAATACTACTCAGTATTTTAATATTTCCAGCGAGAGTGATCTCATTTTCTATGCTGCATATCCCATCAAGAACTATGGTAACAGCCAGGCATGGTAGCACGTCGAGAGTCCTAGCACTCAGGAGGCCAAGGTGGAAAGATCTGAAGGTTGACACCAACCAGCCTGGGCAACACCAGAGGCCTTGTCACAAAAACAAGAACAAAATATAACGAGATGGTGCATGCCTTTAATTCCAGCATTTAGAAGGCAGAGGCAGGAGGCTCTCTGTGAGTTCCACGCCTGCCAGAACTACACAGTGACACCCCGTTTTTAAAGAGGGAGAGAGAGAAAAAAAACCATAGAGATATATAACGCTGTCTGGAAATTTTGGCGCTCTTCAGATCAAAAGCGACTCACAAGTTCATCCGGGTCCAGCCCTCAGGTGAAGGCGAGTGAGAAGGCAAGAGAGCCAAGCAGAGCTAACAGGAGGGAGCAGAGGTGCCCAAGTGGTCATTCCTCGGCATACTAAACACACTTATCTGTGGTGTCGCCACGGTTTATCTAAAAGCACACTTAGAAGCACACTGAGGGTCTCTCCAACGTTTTAATAAAAAGCATGTCTGCGTAGGACACACACATTTACAGCACTACTGCGGGCAAGTGTTGGGAACTGCACGGTTTCTAGTTACTCACAACACTGACTAAGGAAGCCATCCCGAATAAGAGAACGGCTGACCGGTTCAGGGACCGAAGGCACCAGTCTTGTGGCCCAGACCCTGCTCTGTATTCAGTCATATTTTGAGAAAGGACGATCGCCCAAGCGGACTGCTGGGGCTGGGCGGACCTGTCCGCCAGGGTGCTTGAACAACTCCACGTGGACTCCGGCAAAGTCCTGAAGTATCCCGGGGACCCGAATATACCCACGCCAGGGCCCCGCGCCAGAGCCGTAGAAATGAGGTCCGAAAGCTGGCTGTACCCGGGAGTTGCCACGGCCCTACCTCCCTAGCACCGCCAAGAGCTCACCCACAGAGGGCTGCACGCCTCTCGCCTCCACTGCCGCGGCCATTGGGCCTCACCCTAGACCTGGGGGCGGGGCCTCCGTGCGTAGGCGTGACGTTCCACGCGGCGCGGCCCTCCCGTCACTCCTCGCGCCTTCCCACAGTGCTTCGCGACAGCTCGCTATGGAGGCCGGCAGGACTGCGGTGTTGCGCGTGAAGCGGAAGCGTAACGCGGAGCCTGCAGAAGCTCTCGTGCTGGCCTGTAAACGCCTCCGGAGCGGCGAGGTCCAGTCGTCTGCTCAGGAGACGCCGGAGGGTCCGGAGACAGCGTCTGAGAGTAATGTCTTCCGGTTGGTTGCTACCGTGCGCTCCCAGGTAGGAGGTGGGGGTGGACTCTGGAAGGGAGCTTTGAACACTGCACGGGTCGTCATCCTTTTCCTGTCGCCCCTCAGGAGGAGCCCATCCAGCAGCTTGTGCGGGCTGCCCTGCGCCCGTCCCGGAGCAGCCAGCTGCGTATCCGCCGCGATCTTCGCGCCTCGGTTCGCGAGGTCCGTAAAGAGGGCCGCTACAGGGTAGTCTCCAACCACCGTTCCTCAGGGACCTCCAGTGGTTTGGAGCCCCAGTGTGTATCAGAAGCTGTTGGGGATGCAGACTTCCAGTTGTTGGATCTGGTCCACGAGGAGGGAGACCCAGAGGCGGCTGCCACAGACTGCTGCAGAGTGAGTACTGAATGTCTCTGTTCTGCTCCCAAAGGCAGAGACCTCATACACTCTGAGGATGGATAACCCACTCTAAAAACACTATTTTGCCTGTTTGGGTTTTGTTATGTTTGTTTCCTTGAGAGTTTTCGCTGTGTGGCCCTGATTAAGTACTGGTGATGTTTCCCAAGCAAGCCTGTGCACACAGCGGTCCACCTTGCTTCAGCTGCCCCAGCGCTGGTATTACAGGGATGTACCACCACACTCCTCACGGTGGGGGCGGGGGGGGTTGATGAAGTTGTCCAGGCCTTTAATACCAGCACTCAGGAGACTAAGGAATGAAGATGTTTGTGTTCAAGACCAGCTCGGGCTACACAGTGAAACCCAGTCTCAAAATAAATAAATTGTAGGCCTTTCAAAAAATATATACATTATTAGTTAGAGATTATGTTAGACTTTGGTTGCCCTGACAAAGGAATTTTTTGTTTTTAAAGCTCACAACTTGAGAGGTTTGGTTCATGGCCAGCCTGCTCAATTGCTATGGATCTGTATTGTAGTGGAATACTATGGCAAGAAGAGTATGTAGCAGAGCAGACCCTCTATAGAGGCCAGCAAGCAGATTGGAGCCAGGTGGTGGTGGCACATGCCCTTAGCTCCAGTACTTGTATGGCAGAAGCAGGTGGATCTCTGTGAGTTCAGGATCAGCCTTGTCTACAAATCGAGTTCCAGGACACACAGGACTGTTACAGAAAGGAAACCCTATTGGGGGGAGGGGGTATGTTTTCTTAATAATTGTACTTCTAAGATTTAACCTAGATAAATAATTCAACAAAAGTACACAACTATGGTATTAACAAAAGATAACTTGATTTTCTAAATTGTGCTATATACTTAGTTTTTGTTTGGGCTTTGTTTTGCATTGCTTTTGGGGCAAGTGGTCTTCCACCAAACTATATCCCAAACTCTATTTTCCTTTATTTTGTTTAATCTCCAAAAATACTATGAATTAGATACTTTTATCACCATTTTGTTCTTAACTTTTTCAAAAAAGTTTTATTAGCATGCATTGACTATTCATTCAGGCAGTGGTGGTACAAGCCTTTGATCCCAGCACTCAGGAGGCAGAGTCAAGCCTGGTCTACAGAGCTAGTTTGAGGATAGCCAGGTTACAGTGAAACCCTGACTCTGGGAAAAAGAAAAAAAGATTGTTGTTACTTCATAACTGTAATTCTGTTACTGTTATGAATTGTAATGTAAATATCTGGTATGCAGCGTATCTGATGTGCCACCCCCCCAAAGAGGTCACAACCCATAAGTTGAAAACCACTGACTTTGAGGCAGAACAGCTGTGAAGGAAGAAGGCGTGGCAGGGCTGTATGCAGGTAGTCTGCACGCCATAGTTACAGCTGTGAAGAAGGCGTGGCAGGGCTGTATGTAGGTAGTCTGCACACCATAGTTACAGCTGTGAAGAAGGCGTGGCAGGGCTGCAGGTAGTCTGCATTCCATAGGCTTCAGGTGTCACTCTAAGGAAACAATCTGCCATTGCAGTTAACCTCATATGTGTCTGTTCTTCCTAGGAAAGATAATCTGTACCTATAGTCAGTGGACCAGAACAAGTTCCTTTCCTTCCATTGGTTGACTGACATGCAGCCCTCAGATAGGGTTAAGTGTTGGTGCTTTTCAGGGTCATCTCTACTTTTTAAATGGAATGGCAGTGAAATTAGGTAAGGGCTTGTTTTCACCAAGATTATCACCATTTTTCAAATGCAGAAATGATATACTCATTTCAATACTGTTTATGAAGGCTAATAATTAATTCAAAAACTAGATAATACATGGGGCTATAGAGATGACTCAGCAGCTTACTTGCTGTTTCATCATGAGGACCTGGGTTCAGTTCCCAGCACCTTAAAAGGCATAAGACGCCTTAAAACAGCAGTTTCAGGTAGATCCAGTAACGTCTGCAGTCCAGGCACAGTGTACAAGTAGTGTGCATCTAGACAAAGAGGCATATGCACATAACACACATATAAATATTTTAAAGCAATAGACATACACAATGATTTGGAGTATTAAGATTGATAATCTTAAAGATTTGCAACATGGGACATATGTGTTTAACAGTACAATGTACTCTGTGTAATATAAGGGCATATATGCAGACATTAAAAATAACTTTTCTGAGGGCTGGTGAGATTGTTCAACAATCCCTAGGGCCCACATGTGCATCATGGCACACCCTATAGTACTGTCCTGGTTTCCTTTCTGTTGCCACAATATGTTTTGAACAAAAGTAACAGGGTAGTAAAGGGTTTAGGAAAGGCAGAAACTTGAAGCAGCAACTATGCAGAATGCTTCTTTTGTTGTTGTGGGCCTAAGGAAGAACATAATAGCAAAGAGTATTTAAAAAAAACTGAAGAAACAGGTAGACAAGGCATGTGTGGAGTTAAGAATCTGGAATACTGCCTACACTCCCAGTAGGGAGGCAGAGACCTGTCTGGTGTATACCGCAAATTCCCTGCCAGTCAGGGCTACATAGTGAAATATAGCCTCACTCAAAACAATATAAAAAGCATCTTGAACACAGCATGAAAGACAGTAACAGGCCTTCATTTACCCAATCCTTAGAACATTATTTGACTCTTATTGCTATCATGTTTTCTTTGTAGACATCTGATCCAGATGTGATCCTCTGCAATTCTGTAGAGCTGATCCGTGAGAGACTGACTATTTCTGAAGATGGACCACAAGTGGAGCACCTGAAGGAACCAAAGCACGATGATGACTATGTATATGACATTTACTCTATGGAAATGGCCCCTCTAGAATGGATTGAGGACATCCTGTCTGTGCAGCCCTACAACCAGGAGTGGGAGCTGGTAAGGGGTCCAAGAGGAGGAAGAAATGTATCAGGGTACTTTGACTTCCTAGACCTTACTCTTTTTTGGTTTTGTTTGTTCTTAAATCTTAAAATTAATTTTAATTAGTATGTATGCCATGGTACATGTGTGGAAGTCAGAGGACAATTTGTTCTTTCTACCATGTTGGCTCCTGGGATCAAACTTCCTTAGGTCATCAGGCATGGTGGCAAGTACCTTTAACCACTAAGTCATCTTGCTATCCTTCCTTGTTGAGATAGGGTCTCATGTAGCCCAAGCTGGCCTCAAACTTGCTATGTACCTAGAAATAAATTTCTGATCCTTCTATCTCCAAAACACAGATGCTGGGAATATAGACTTACTTGTACCACCATTCCTGACTTCATTCACTGTCCCCCTTTAGAAAGTTTGGGTGTGGGGGACAATGTGTGAATCCATGTTCCTGTTTATTGGAGCACATAGAGACCCAAAGTTAAAATTGAGTGTCTTCCTTGAAGTAGGGTCTCTCACTGAAGCCAGAGCTCTCCAATCCTAATAAATTAATGAAACAGATTGCTCCAGAGGTGCATATCTCTGATCCCATGCTGGGATCTCAGGCAGGCTACCCAGCCCACCCAGCTTTACATAGGTTCTGGATATCCAGACTCTGCTGCTTAAGCTTGTACAAGAAGTATTTTATCCATTAGCCATGTTCTAGTCCCCCCTTTTTTTTCTGAAACAGTATCACTATGTAGCCCAGGCAGGCCTTGGACTTTGGCAATCTGAATTGCCTCAGCTTCCCCAATATTGGGATTACAAACATATAACGCCAATGACACCTGGCTATGGGCTCCACTCTTGATGTTTGGAGTTTTTTGTTGTTGTTGTTTCTTTGGCTTTTCAAGACAGTGTTTCTTTGTATAACAGCTCTGGCTCTCTTGAAACTTGCTTTGTAGACCAGGCTAGCCTCAAACTGAGAGATTCACTTGCCTCTGCCTCCCAAGTGCTGGAATTAAAGGCATGTGCCACCACTGCCTGGCTAGAATCCACTCTTAATAAACATTGTTCTAGTTCTTGTTTTTGCTTAAAAGGAAAATTCTATTCTAAATCCTTTGTAGAAACCCTTGTTAAATGCAGCAAATATATTACATACAGACTACCTACTCGGAAAGTTTTGTTCATAATCAATCTTCAGATGTCTTGGAATCTTGATGTCTTTTTGAAGAGGACCTAGGTTTGAGTCCCAGAATTGTCAAAACTAGACATTAGCATGAATAAGAACAAAAAACACTTGTCAGGAGGTAGTGTTGAGAATCCCAGCACTTGAGAGGCAAAGGAAGGCGGACCTCTATGCCTGATCTACAGAGCAAGTTCTAGGACAGCCAGGAGGTTACACAGGAAAACCCTGACTTAAAGAAAAAACACAAAACAAAACTTTTATGTGCTCTCTGCCTACCACTTTCAAACCATTTACATGCTGATGCCCAGAGGCCAGAAGAGTGTGTTAGATCTTCTGGAAGTGAACTTATAGAAAATTGTAAGGTGTAATGTAGGTGCTAGGAATTGAACCTAGGTCCTCATCTAAAAAATCAAGTGCTTTGTTGAGAGGTGGTGGCAGCACTCAGGAGGTAGAGACAGACAGGTGGATCTCTGAGTTTGAGGCCAGCCTGGTCTACAGAGTGACTGCCAGGACAGCCAAAGCCACACAGAGAAACCCTGTCTCAAAAAAAAAAAAAAAAATTATCAAGTACTCTTAATTGCTGAGTCATCTCCATCCCCCAAGAATAGAAACAGTTATTTTTTTTATTATTTTATTTATTTTTGATTTTGGTTTTTTGAGACAGGGTTTCTCTGTAGCTTTGGAACCTGCCCTGGAACTCACTCTATTAGACCAGGCTGGCCTCAAACTTCCCGTCTCTGCTTCCCAAGTACTGAAATTAAAGGCATGTACCACCACTACCCAGCAACATTTTAAATTTTAAAAAATAGCAAGGCATGCTGGTATATATCTTGAATCCCAGCACTTAGAAGGCAGAGGCAGGCAGGTTTCTGTGAAATCATCCTGAGCATGCTCTGGGTCATTCAGGCCTATATAAGTAAGACCCTGTCTCAGAAGGAGAATGAAAATTTCTTTAACATCCTAGTTCCATTTTATTATTATATTTTTAATGTTTAGATTTGGGCTTAAGAGATGACTACTCTTTCAGAGGTCCCAAGTTCAATTCCCAGCAATCACATGGTGGCTCACAATCATCTATAGTGGAATCTGATGCCCTCTTCTGGCATGAAAGTGTACATGCGCACTCATACACTAAGTAAATCTTTAAAAAATTAGAAATAAGCTGGGCAGTGGTGACACACGCCTTTAATCCCAGCACTCAGGAGGCAGAGGCAGGCAGATTTCTGTGTGTTCGAGCCCAGCCTGGTCTACAGAGCAAGTTTCAGTTTGGGCTCCAAAGCTACACAGAGAAATGCTGTCTTGAAAATCAAACAAACGAATTAATGAATGAATAGAAAAATCTTGCTTTAAAAACAGTTTAGCTGGGCAGTGGTTGGCTTTTAATCCCAGCACTGGGGAGGCAGAGACAGGTGGCTCTCTGTGGGTGCCGTTGGGTGCCTCTATTATCAATTTTGCAGATAAGCTGCACTCACCTTAGACCACTATGTGGTCTCTGATCCTGCTCTCCTGTACTATTTATTCTGATCCTAACCTTCTGACCTTTGGCCTCACCCAGTCCTTCAAGAATCTAAAGATGAATGCCACTACCTCCTCTTACACTCATCACCCTCTAATGATATTGGAATGTGGTATCTGCAGCTAGAGTGGAGTTAAAATTATACAGTCTCCTGTAAAGCAGAGTCAGATGAACTCTGAATCTGCCATTTTTACATTGTACCTTTACTTTAATCCCCCCTTATGCCAGTAGTTTCCCATAAGGAACGTAACTTAGAGGTTTTAGACTTAAACTGGTGTTTATGTTGAGATGCTCAGGTGAACGAAGATCAGCAACCAGAAGATACATATGAAGAAGAAGATGATGAAAACAGTGAAAATAATTGGCGCAATGAGTACCCAGATGAAGAAAGCAGTGATGAAGATTCTAGAGGTGGGTAGCAACCCAGATGGGGAGGGACTGGTAGGAGTAAAGATTGAAGGGAAGATTTAATTAATTGATTAATTAATGGGTATGTTGCAAATGGCTGGCTTTCCCTCTCTTTCCAGGGCAACTACTGGGGTATAATATACTGGGGTACAGAACTACTAGGTTCTAATTTTTAACTAGTTACTGCCTATGTATGGGAAGTCATTTCACTTCTTTGAACATCATTTTCTCTCTAAAAATGAGACAATATTGGATCAGCTTTAACATTTGGTTAATTGTGTAGCCCATTCTTTCCCCTATTCCCATCAAGCAAGAAAGTATTAACAGGGTTGGAAAGATGTTTAATGTCTAAGAGCTTTGAAAAGATCTAGGTTCTCTTGAGTTGTGTCAATGGCAGCTCACAACCATCAATTTCCATTCCATTCTGTTCCAGAGAACCCTACGTCCTTTTCGAACTTTTGTGGGCACCAGGCCCAGGGATGCACATACATACATACATACATTCATGAAAAACACTCAGATACATTAAAAAATAAATAAGAGAACTTGGCGTGGTAGCACATGCCTTTAATTCCAGCACTTGGGAGACAGATGGACCCGAGTTAAGGTTAGTCTGGTTTACAAAGTGAGTTCCAGAACAGCCACAGCTAGACAGAAACCCTTTCGTGGGGAAGAAAACCAGACATACCGGCCAGCAAGTCTAACACCATGAGTTGGATCTCCAGAACCCTTGCTATGGAAGCAGAACCAGCTTTCACAAATTGTCATCTGACCACCACACCTGTACATTCCATATATATTGGCTCAAGCAAGTATTTTATGGAGAATAAAGTCCTTATCTCCTTATAGGCTCTAATGAATACAACAGCCTCAGCGAGGAGGAAAGCAGCAGCAGGCAGTTGGTGTGGAGCAAGTACCCTTTGGATGTACAAAAGGAGTTTGGCTATGATAGCCCCCATGATCTGGATTCGGATTGATGGTCTCCTGAGATTCTTCCATATGCCCTTGAGGACTCTGACTGTCATCATCTTAGGATGCCTAACTGAACATGCAGAAGGAAAAACTATGCCCCAGCACAGCAGAGACCTAAGGGCTCTTCTTATAAGTGATTAAGTGAAGCCAAGCATGCTGGCTCCTGCCTTTAATTTCCAGCATTCAAGAATCTGGGAGTAAAAGGAGCACTGAAAATGCAAGGCTAGCCTAGACTACATAGAAAGTTTTAGGCTAACCTGAGCAAAAGAATTAAGATTCTATTTTAAAAAAAAAATAGTTATCCTACAGTCTGGAAAATAAAATGATGTGAAACCTCCAGCCCAGGTGGGTTTTCTGTGATCCCACATCTATGCTCAAGCCTAAAGCAGCTGGAGGGAGGAAGCTATTTCATCAGCAGTATAATTTACCTTTTTCTTTGATGGATGTCATCTCTACAAGGGCAACAGTGTAGTGCCTCCCCTGCATGAACTATGGGAAGTAACCCCTCTCCCCCTTTGGACTATAATGGTCATAAAGACTGCTGTCATCTTTTGGTAGTGGTGTTAAGGAACGGTATTATGTGATATTCTCTAATAAAAAATAACTTTTTACACAGAAGCAAGCAATTCTTTTAAATCTTTTTTAACCTGATTATCTTATGTGTTTTCTCCTCAGAAAAGAGTTTAGTGAGAAAGACATTTTAGAATTTTTATACACTAAAGTTAACAGTTTACAGCACTTAGAAAAAACATGTTACAGTTTTCTCTTAGTATACCATGGCCTATTGGTTCCAGGACTGCCAGAATCCACCATATATATATATTCAAGTACCTTAATATAAATTGTCATAGTATTTGCATATATAATCTATGTCCTTCCGATTATAAAAATCTAATGTAAACACTATCTAAATTGTACCACTGCTCTTTGGGGAAGAACAAGAATAAATATGTACATGGTTAGAATAGGCACATTTTTCCCAAAATACCTTTTGTTTTGTTTTTTTGTTTGTTTTTTGCTTTTTGGTGTTTTGTTTTGAGAAAGGGTTTCTCTGTAGCTTTTGTGCCTGTCCTGGTACTAGCTCTGTAGACCAAGATGTATCACAGAGATACATCTGCCTCTGCCTCCCAAGTGCTGGGATTTAAGGCATGCTCCACCACCGCCCAGCTTCCAAAATACTGTTTTTTTAAAATCTACCCACTGTCAATAAGACTTTTGTTACCAGAACTCTTACAAGCATTTCCTATCACTTTCTAAATCTCAGCTGCAGATGTAGTATTATTGTCTAACAGAACTTCCACAACTTTCCACAGCATGTTCTATAGATGCACTGTGCAATTGTATGGCTCTCCTGATCACTTGGAATATGATTGGTACAACTGAGAAACCTCAGGAATTTTTGTTTGGCGGTGAGGGGTGAGACAGTCTCTCTTTGCTGTGGCTATCCTGGAGCTCACTGTGTAGACCAGGCTGGCAATGAACCAGAAGAAAGCCAACTGCCTCTGCCTCCCTGGTGCTGGAATTAAAGGTGTGAGCCACCACAACCAGCATTAGGAGGTTTTTGCTTGGTTGGGTTTTTTTTTTTTTTTGGTGTGTGGGGGGGCAAGACAGGGTTTCTCAGTGTTACCCTGGCTGTCCTCAAGATCTATTTGCTTCGGGAGTTCTAGGATTAGAGGGGCCACTACCACCCACCCACCCTGCCACTTTTTTTTTTTTTAAACCATAACTTGCAATCTTGCCTTAGTCTTCCAAGTGCTATCAAATTGGCTGGATTTTTATTTCGTTTTAACTTAGCTACATGTGGCTAGTAGTTACTGTAGTAGATACTGTATAAGTCTAGGGAAGTAACCCTCAGAATATTCAATTCAGCAAATGCCCTCTTAGCCTGTGATAGCTGATTCCTGGGAAAATGAATTACACAGATGCTTTCTTCCACTACTTACAAGTTCATAAGCCTCTCTGTTCATTCTTTCACTGTCTATCTATAAGAGTCTCCCTACATGGTAGTTCCTACCTACAGGAGGTATTAAACTGGTCAAATTGGTCTAATTTGTGTACTCAAGTGTTTATTGCAACTAATCAAACTAATAAAATTATCCCAGTTATTTTATTCTGAATATTAATGAACAATTCAGTGTTTCTTTAATAATATTAATTCAGTAATATGCAATAGTATTCTAACAGTCATCTTGATCTGTAGGCATACAAGCAAGACCAACATCCTGTTTGCCACTATAGTGTGCTCACTGCTGTATATGTGTTCATTAGGTTTTGCTAACATTAAAGGGCCAACAACTTCACAGACTGTACCTAATACAAAAGAAACAAACTGTACTACTCACTGTAAATGGTATTAGAACTCCAGGAGGTAGATTCAAAGAGACAAAGACCTGGTGGGAAGAATTCTACCATGAATCATGAGTGCTATAGTAAGTCTGGCTTCTTTCCCACAGAAAGGGTTCCTGGGAGAAGCTGTGTTCAGCTCAGAAGGGGAAAAACGCTATCACAGTCACTAAGCAAGTATTAGAGCATCTTGAGCGTGAGGTTCCTCCTCTCAGAATCCACTGGAGGGCAGCAAATTCCTGGGATTAGCTGGTTTAAGGGCCAAAGACCACTAAAACCAGGGTCACACTCTGCTTAAAAACTTAGTTCCAGAAGAGCCTTGGAATGGGTGCCAGCTTGGCTCAGACATGAATCATGTTTGTATGGTTTAAGCAAGTCAGTCTTTGCATAAAACACCTTACCAGGCCAGAATTTATTCTACAAATCCCCAACCTATGGCAAAAACCCACAAGCTTTCACAAATGCATTCCCATAACCAAAAGCAACTATGATTACACTCCCCTAAGTCTTTTTTTTTTAATTATGTATACCTAAGTCTTTATTGAGCAAGCATATTGAGCAAGCAAAGGTTACCCCTTTGCAACTAGGGCCAATTTGGTAAATAAAAAGGATCAGAAGTTGAGAATGCCTCATAGTAGTTATCTGTTTGATTTGATTTCACGAATTCCCAAACTTAAAAAGAAATGTCCATAGAGAATTCCAGAACAGCAGGTTCTTCTGTGTCCAAGATGATAGTGTCTAAGGGCATCCCAAGACAGTTGTGCAATCCAGTGTAGACACACTAGCCACAAAGATCCAAGTCTATAGTTTTGGCCTCAACTGGTAGCCTCACCCAATCACCACAATTAGCTGTTTCCACCCTTCCCCAGGAGCCAGACTGAGGTTGAAGCTGTTTTCTCCTGCAGTCTTCACTGATCTTCACAGGGAGAAAATAAAGATACACAAGTACCATATACTTTCAGATTTTAATCTCACCAGCTCTTGGACAAGAGAAGGCAAACAGGTGTGCTAGTCCATGACCCAAAATGATTCCGAACAAAGCCTGATGCCAGTGTGGTTTTCAGAAAGTTAGCGACCACTTCCAGCACCAGAAAGGGCTTGTATGAGTCTACACAACAAACCTCACAACAGGCCCTTAAAGAGAACAAACTATTTGATGACTTGAATCCATGAGGTTTCTCCAAGTTCACTGAGAACTGATGAATCAGGTAATTTACCCGAATTCCAAAACATTCCAGGCCTCTTACACTTTATAACAGATCCAGAGATTTACTTTCTATCAACCAGAACAAAGGCCAAAAGTCTTAATAAAACAAAGGATTATCCTTCAAAATAACAGTATTACCAGACTTCTGTAATATGCAAGGACAGCTCATCTGGAGCTGAGCCAGGTGATAGCAACATGTGACTTATCTATATATTAAAGTGTAACAGGTACATGTTTTAAAATGTCCTTTGTTTTTGTTCTTGATACAGGGTCTTACTTTGTAGGCTCACTGTGTAGCCCAGGCTAGCTGTGAACTTCAGCAACTCCTGTCTCAGCTTACTGAGTGCTAGGATCACAGGTGCTCACCACCATGTCCAGCCCTAAAAATCCTTTAACTTCACCTTCATAATAGTAACAATGATAATAGTAATGGCCAACAGATTATGTGAAACATGGTCAAGATTTGACCTACCACATTGACATCTCTGAAAGTTGAACTTTTTTTTTTTTAAAAAAAAAAGACAGGATCCTGTTAGCCCAGAGTGGCTGCCTGGAACTTACTATGTAGCCTAAGCTAGCCTCAAGTTCAAACTCTTCCTGCATCACCATGCCAAGTGCTCAGGTTACAGGTGTCTACCACCACACCAGCTAAGGTACTTTTTTTTTTCAAACAATTTATTATTGCATCCTATAGACAAATAATCACTATTGGTTTGCTAAAATTGGTGTCCTGGATTAAATATCAATAAATAGTGAAATATAGGAGTTGGAATTTGGTAACAGTAGTAACTTGTCCAGGTAGTAGTAGAGATGTTCCCACTCAGCTGGAATAGTGAGGTTTTCTTTCAGCCCATGTTTCAAGGGCTCCACAGCACCATGGCTTCAGCTAGGAAAGAGGCATTCAAGTGGCCAAGCCAATTTCTTTATGAGCTGGAAGCTCATCTCCTTGTTTAAGGATTTTGACCACAGTGCTAAAATGATCTGAGCAAAGTCAATCAGACAGGCAGCACCTCCCCAAGGAGATGTGTGGGCACTCTGTACACAGTGACCCACAAATGAGAAGTCCCAACAGAGGACCCATGCCCAGACCCTGAAGAGTCAGTCTTCTCCCATCAAGCTTATTCTTTGCTTGAACATGAAGTTCCAGGGCAGGGATTGATGTTCCTCTTGTGGAGTTCAGGAAAGGGGGCACACATTGATCCCATGTCAGTTAAATAAAGTCTTGCTGTTTGTGCTACCCAACAAAAAAAGGGGAACACAATGTTTTCCCTAAGGAAGAATTGTAGGCCACAGAAAGAAATGGCAGCATTTCAGGCCTCTAAAATCAAGTAGCTGGACTTGGTCAGAGGAAAACTTCCCATGAAGGAGCCCCACTATGAAGACTCCTGGCTTAAACTAGAAATAGCTGTGAACCATAAGCCATTGCTGTCAACCTAACATTCCCTCTTTGCCCACTACAATGCACCAACAAGGCTGTACCTATCCACCAGAAGAAGTGAAACAAAATCAATCCCCTAAGACAACATCCCCTCCCACTGAAATCCCTATCTTCAGGCTAGTCTGATCAGTATCTTTCCGTAGCTTACCAAAGAGAGAGCATTGGCCCTGAGCCCCCTTACAGAATGTGGGCCAAGAGGTTCATTTAATTCAGAAGGCTTAGGTTACTGGTCTTTGGTGGCTGTGGTCACAGTCTCTGGGCTTCAGGGAATGTCATCTCTGGCTTCTAGTCAGTTTTCCTCTCAACATTTTTCTCTTCTGCTACATCCAGCTCAGTCAAGACGCAAAAGCAAAGCTTCTGGGTTACTTTGGTGACAGTAGCTAAGTGAAAATGAGAAGCACAGGATTTAGCAAACATACTTTGCTACAGTTCCAATCTGAATACCAGAAGGCTGAAAGCTTATCTGTGACTCTTTCCCACCCATCCCTTACGCAAACCAAGCCTGACTTTGTCATTTACAACCAACCTCTCTATTCCAAACCCAGCCTTTTCTTCCCAGGTGTGGTGGTACACACCCATAAAGGTAAAGTACTTGAGAGGTAAAGGCAGGATGATGAGTTCAGAGTCATCCTCAGCTACACTGTGAGTTCAAGACCAGGTTACACAAAAATCCCGTCTCAAACATAACAAACCAAACACCAAAAACCAGATAGTGCTTTAACCCTAGAATAGACACAAAAAAGGTGTGATGGGCAGCCAGGTTCCACCCCCTTCCATTAGGTAAGGAGGAAGAGCTGGTAGCCTCTGCACGGACCTGAGCATAAGCACACAGCCAGTATGAGGCAAAGCAACTCACCCAGAACATTCCTAACAAAGAGTGGCCTCCGGGACTCTGGCAGGTAAACACCCAGGAAGTAGACAGGGACCCCAGAGAGGGCAATCCCAATGCCAATGAGGGAATTGATGGTGTCACTGAAGAGGGGTACGGCCACCAAAAACAAGGAGCATATGCAAAACACGATGGGAAAAAAGAGGCTCAGCTGAAATAGAGGAAAGTGAGATTTAGTAGGGCGGGATGAAAGAACACAGCCTGATCAAAAGGTACTTTAAGAAGGGGACTCTAAATAAATACATCTTTAGGAAAGAAAATTCAGCCTAAAAATGGGTCTGGAGAGATGGCTCAGCGGCTAGAAAAAAGCACTTGCTGCTCTTCCAAAGTATCTGGATTCAATTCCCAGCACCCACATGACAGCTTATAGTTCCCTATAACTCCAGTTCCAAGGGATCTGACACCCTCATATAGACGCACAAGCAGGCAAAACCCCAACATATATTAAATAGATAAAAAAATAAGTAAGTAAATTCAGTTAAAGAAGAGAACCCATTCCTACTAGTATGCATGAGCTTTGCCTGCTGAGCCCTTCTTGGCTCCATAATTTCAAAGCTAATCTGGACAACAAGAGGCCTTATCTTTTTTTCTCCCCCTTTTTAGAAAGGGAGGTGCTGACCTTGAGAGGTCGAGGCCAGTCAGGCTCTTTCCAGCGAAGGTAGAGCTGTCCAACAACAGACAAGCCAACAAAAAACCAGTAGCTGAAGCTGAAGTAGTTGATGAGCAGGAAAACGTCTTTCACGACGAGGTAGATGAGTGCCATGGTGCACTGTGGAGTGGGTGGTGGAGAAGAGGAGTGAGGATTACTTCAGCCATACCAGGAGACTCCATCAGTAGTCTGTCAGATCTGAAACAGCTTTACCAGATTAGCTCTGGTTTTCAGTGACCCTCACTTGGCATCAGATAGATCCATTATCCACATTAACTTTCAAGGCAACATCTTTACCTCTACCTATACTCAGCACCCCACCACCCCCATTGCAAGCACTTTGGTTAACAAGGTAGCTTCTTCCTTTCTGATGGCGGACAGGGAGGCCCTCAACACTCCAACCAAAGTGGGAATTAGACTGTTAACCTAGAGTTCTTGAGGCTGGGGTCCAAACTACCTGGCAGGGTAGGCAGTGGTAGCCTATGTTTTAATCCCAGCACTCAGGAGGCAGAGACAGGTGGATCTCTGTGAGTTTGAAGCCAGCCTGGTCTACAGCGCAAGTTCCAGGACAGGCACCTTCTGAAGCCTATAAGGGAGGCTGAGGCAAGGTCTAAAGCAATGGTTCTCTACCTTACTAATGCTGTGACCCTTTAATACAGTTCTTCAGGTTGTAGTGACCCTCTACCATAATATTTTTATTGCTAGTCCATAATTGTAATTTTGCTACTGTTATGAATCATAATGAAAATATCTAATATGCAGATGGTCTTAGGTGACTTCTGTGAAAGGGTCATTCAATACCCCAAAGGGGTCTTGACCCACAGGTTGAGAACCACTTAATCTAAAGCTCAAGAGCAGCTCAGCCTATTTAAGAAGGCCTTATCTGGGGCAGGGGAAAATGAACAAATAAATAGTGGGTTCGGCATATTAGGACAATGGTAGATTGCTGACTCATATATGGGGCTCTGGATTCCATCCCAAACATTACAGAAAAGATAATGAACTGTGCTTCAAATCCTGAAACAAAGCCTATAGTGTAAATTAGGAATCCTGCATAAACCTGCCCAAGCCCACATTCTCCCAGCTAAGCTTACATTGAACAATAAAGCTGGCACAGGTGTAAAGCGCTCAATATGGATCATGGACAGAAGGTTCGGGAGGTGGCCCTCACGTGAGCCCACGAAAAACAACCTGTAAGAGTATGAAATGTATCAGCAGCAGCAGTCTCAGAGCCCCAGAAAAAAATCAAGGGACGGCCTCTCAGACTTCATATACACCCAGCCCATACTCGTATTACCCATAAATGTCTTCAACTAGTAGCACCTCACCACTATCCAGGAATGCTCACCCACCATTATCCATTAACCACTCCAGGCCTTCAGCAATGAAACTCAGTATCATCCACCAACATTCCCACTTCTGAACCAGATACCTCACCAACATCCTACAGATGTATTTACACCACCTAATGACATTCCAATCCAACCCACCAGGGGTACACCGATTCTGCTATAGTACAAATGTATAGCTACCACAATGGCCTTTTTAAAAAGATAAGGTCTTCTATGTAGGTCTAGTTGGATTCAAATTGAGAGCCTCCTGTTTCAGTTGAGACTGCACAGTCCTTCCTTTAAAAGCCATCATGGGAGTTGGAGCGATAGTACCCAGTTAAGAGTACTACTCTTGAACAGGTGCCCCTGTAACTGGAGTTACACATGGTTGTGAGCTGCCACCCAGATGCTAAGAATAGTCTATTATCAGAAAAGTCAAAGTACCTTGATGAAGCAAAGATGGATGCATTTAGGCCCCCAAAGCAGGACAGGGCAACGGCAATGGGGATGGTCCAGCTAAACATGCCAAATGTCTGGTCAGCAAATGTCTGGAAACAGAGCAAAGAAGGAACACTCAATACAGGACAGTTTTGTAATCCTCCTTCTATCTATGATCTCTGAACAGAGGCAGTCACTGCTAAACCGTCCACCCTCTGCCCTCTGCAGACCAATCCCTCACAGTGTAGAGCTGGAGTTGCTGTAGAAAAGGACTGGACCACCCAGAGCGAAGCACCATGTGATTCTCAGGAAATGACGGCTAGGGACAAGTGAGGATCCTCCCCACCCCCCTCCCCCCCAAGAGACTCACCACAGCCACAGCATCACTGTCATGGACATCCTGAATTTTCAGCACTGTATAATAGGCCACGTTTGTCAGGATGTAGATGAGTGTCACAATTGGCATAGAAATCCCAATGGCCAAGGGTAAATTTCTGTGAGGACAAGTGAAATAGGACTACCTAGAACCAACTTCCCCTGTGAATGAAAACTCATCCAGCACCCACTGCAATTTATTTAACAGTTCACTGCTGCCAGGTCTTTGAGATGGGCTCCTCTCCCCCACATGCCCTAGGGCAGGTCTGCTTCCCATGCTCCTGGGCACTTTCCCTGAAAGGGGGCACGTGATTAGTTTATCCTACAGGATTAGGTTCAATGAGTCACATATGGCTTTATTACATTCTTGCATCTGTGATCTCAGGATAAATGCAGGAGCAATATACTCTGGGAACTAGAAACTAGGCTGGGGACCTGGTAGGCTCAGGCTGCAGTCTCACTACCACCGGGCAAAGTCCTGCCACCTCAGCCTTAGCTGGGTCTGCTGCTGCCCACTAACATCTCCTAGAGGAAGGACCCTCGGTACTCTCCAGTGGAAGAGGAGGGTGAGAGCCAAGGGCTTTCCCACATTCGCTCACTCCCATCCTAGCCCCCAATGCCTCCTAACTGGAGAAGGGAGCAGGAAGAGGAAGAGGGGATGAGACAGAGGGAGGAGGTACGAGAAGAGGGCAATTGTGCCCATCATCAGCAGGAGTTCCAGCCAAGATGGAGAATGTGATCTCGCCTTTACCTTTCTGGGTTTTTGATCTCTTCTGTTACAAAATTAAGGGTGTCCCAACCTGAGTAAGAGAAGAGGGCAGAGTAGAGGGCAAGAGAGAGGTTTCCCACATCCCACGAGGAACCCTCAAAGGCATTCTCAAAGTGCTCAGTGTGTCCTGTGGGGCAGAAGTGGGTGGGAGACCAGGTGAAAGGAAGAGAGGGGAGGAACATGGAGAAGATAAAGGATTCAGAGGGAGAATTAAAAAGATGAAACAAATGAGAGGGGAAAAAGGCAAAAACAAACAGGACAGGGGAAGAAAAAAAAAACATCATTTAATACCAAAACAACAACAATCAGAAACTCTCTGCACCTCACCACCCCAATTACTCCCTCAGGTTAAGTTTTCTTTAGTAAAACTAGATGATATCAAGAAAACAAAAGCATTCCTGGCTGCACTCTGAGAAACACTTCTTCCAAGACCATAATGAATTTCCATTCCCTGCAAGGGACCTCAGCTCTTCCTATTTTGACTTCACTAGTCATTTTACACAAAGCAGTAATTTCTACTGACAATAACCTTCCAGCAGGTGGTCTTAGCTCAGATCAATGTACAATTTGGACTTGTGGGTTTATCAGCCTCTTGGAGAAGACTCCATCACTCTATTTGCAGTGGGTGTGGTGTGGTTGGTAAAAGGCACGGAATCTGAGGCTATAGAGTAATTGAGGTCTTCTTATCTCTTACTGGGCCAACCCCACCCTTCAGCACTCCAACCCAAGCCAAAGCAACCGTCCTCCTCCCTAGAGGCCTCTGAAGACTGCAGACTTGAGAGCCCGCCTAGCTGCTCAGGACAGACATCCTGACAGCATGGAGTTTTTACAAGAGTAAGCCTTCTATGGTGCTTGTCATCACCCCAGCAGAAAGGCTAGACTTAGTGGTAGAAAGAAGGCTCAGTGGCTGACCACTTATAACTCCAGCTCCAGGGAGATCTGACCCCTCTTTTAGCCTCCACAGCATGTTTATGCCATACGTGGCATAAACACAAGCACACACAAGGTAAAAAAATATTTAAAAGGCCAGGCAGTGGTGGCACATGGATTTAGGATTTAATCCCAGCACTTGGGAGGCAGAGGTCAGTGGATCTCTAAATTCAAGGCCAGACTTGTCTAAAAAACTAGTTTCATGATAGTCAAGGACTGTTAAACAGAAAAACCCTATCTTGTGGGGTGGAGGACAGAAAAAAAAAGAAAAAGTATTAAAAAGAAAGCCTATACCAGATCTCAATGTGGCAAAAGATGTAGGGGTGCAGTGAGAGCTTCCAGGGGCATCAGTTACTGCACACAGCAGTGGTTCTCGAAGGCACACATTTTGGAGGAAAAAATTACTCAATAGCCCAATTTTATTCTAGATATTCCTGAGATCTCAAAGACATCTAGATGCCTGACTGCAGTTGCTCAGCAGATTTCCTGGGCTACCTGGGCATTTCATAAAAGCATGTCTTTGGACTGGAGGAATCACTTGTCTATTATACATGTAGACCTGGGTCTCTGATCCTCAGGACCATGCACACATAAAAACTTTTTAATTTTCAATTTCAAATCAATAGGTCTGAGATGACGGGCTCAGCCCCCCAGGTGACTGCAAATATAGCTATGTCTGGGAATGATAAAGAAAAGGGAACTGGCTGTTAAGGACAGAGGATGTCCTTTGGTAAAAGACCTTTCAGGATATCCTGGGAAGCCCATTAGCCTCTGACCCTAAAATGAAACGCTTTCAAGAGCTAACTTTATACCTGGACATGGTAGTACATGTCTTTTCCCAGCACTTGGCAAAGGTACAGCAAGAGAATCAAATACTCAAGGCCACTGGGCTATGTGGTAAAGTAAATTACAGGCCAACCCAAAATATATTTCAGGACATTATCTTATAATGTCTTTTTTCCTTTTTTTTTTTTAAAGATTTATTTATTTATTATGTATACAACATTCTGCCTCCATGTATGCCCGCATGCCAGAAGAGGGCACCAGATCTCATTACAGATGGTTGTGAGCCACCATGTGGTTGCTGGGAAATGAACTCAGGACCTCTGGAAGAGCAACCAATGTTCTTAACCTCTGAACCATCTCTCCAGCCCTAATGTCTTTTTTTTTTTAATTTCTTATAAATAAATAAGAGGACTAGGTATGTTGCTGAGTAGTAGAGTGTTAACACAGTATGCAAAAGGTCCTGGTTATATCCATAGAAAAAAATTAAGAAAAAATTAAAAAGAGCCAGGCGGTAGTAACACACACCTTTAATCCTAGCACTCGGAAGGCAGAGGTAGGCAATCTCTGAGTTTGAAGCCAGCATGATCTACAAAGGGAATTCCAGGACAGCCAAGGCTGTTACACAAAAAACCCTGTCTCAGCTGGGCAGTGGTGGCTCACGCCTTTAATCCCAGCATTCAGGAGGCAGAGGCAAGAGGATATCTGAGTTCGAGGCCAGTCTGGCAGTCTGGTCTATAAGAGCTACTTCCTGGACAGGTTCCAAAGCTACAGAGAAACCCTGTCTAAAAAAAAAGAAAAAAGGAAAAAGAGAAAAGAAAGGCCAACATAGGTAAAGCAATGCAATTCTACAACATTCTGACATTTTATCAAGAGCTGGCTTTGAAAGATTCTTCAACACAATGCTTAATTCAAGTACAGATAAACAGTAAAATACTACAAAATGACTTCCCCTATTGGTCCCTCCAGGAGAGTCAAGTTTTCCCACTCACTACTTGGTAATTACAGACTACAAACATCTCCCTAAATGACTTATATGAATAACTCAATTATACTCCAACTTTCAAGAACTCCTAGGACCTTTGCTAGCTTCCTGCAATGCTTTTTCCAAAGAAACCCCTGAGGAGAACCTGGCATTTGATATGTCCAGTTGGCCAAGCCTGGCTGATAAAGCCCAGGAAGAGATTCATAACCACCTCTTACTTCACTGACAATACTCTAGAATATATTCAGTATATGCTAAGAGATGAAGCTAACTAAGCCCCACATCCTCCTAGGGAGCTTAAGAGGCTCCAGGAGACATTTACCCTTCTTCCCACCTCAGCCCCTCTTACCCTGGCACAGTTTAACAAGGCCCATGACAATGATGGCAATGAGTGCCACAACCTTGGCATATGTGAATGTGTCTTGTACTCGTGTGCCCCACTTGACATAGGCACAGTTCACAAATGTCAGCAGACCTAGAAGGAAAATCACAGTGTCACTGGTAGGCTTGAGCCAAGCACAGACCCCAACCTCTCTATAGAAGGCATTTTTCTACCTTCCCTGCCTAAGTTAGAGGAACAACGGGTCCATGAGAACTAGAACAGGTAGACAGGAGGAGCAGCACCTATGAATGCCCTACACTATATCCAAAGATACAAGGGCATGCACAAACACATATATGTTCTAATGTCAGAACAGCAGCTGGGAATGTTTCCCAGCACCAAGAATGGCTGGCCTCACTTCATTAGCCTCACTTTACTCACTCTTTTCCAGCCAGATTCCAGAAAAAAAAAAGCATTAACAAATAATGTAAATTTGAATATTGATGATCATCTAATGTCTTATACCTGTGACTGTTATATACTTGACAATTTCAGAGGCATCCTCACTATCAATTCTGACAAATCCCCAAATACAGATGTCTGTTCCCCACTTGTATGATGTGGACTGCATGGTGACCACTCCTGCTTGACAAAGCTTCGGCATTTAGACATTGCAGACCACATTTCTCCAGCACCTTTTACATTCATTTTCAATGATTTTCAATATTAATGTCTTTCACTTTGGGAAGTTTTGTGTTAGCTTTGGTAAAGGTTTAAAATGTGTATAATGGCAGTCTCTCTAAACAAAATAATTCTTTAGGGAAAAAAAAAAAAAACCTCTGCCACCTTGGTACCAGGAATTCCAATGTACCCTCTAAATTACAATCAAACAGTAAAATTAAGAGATTTACTAGGCACACCTGATCCCAAGGATGAACTACCTACAGTTTAGAGAGCCTGAGGTCATTAAGGGGGAAAAGTTCAGTTAATATAGAGAAATCAGAACTGTAAAGTATAAAAGAAAAAGAGTAAGACATCATGACCTTCTCTTCTGGGAGCATTGTAAGGGGACAGACCCATATAGTAAGACTAAGAAACTGTAGTATACGGTCTGCTCCCCAAAAGTCCTTTTCCCAAGGTCAGGCACTTAGATAGGGTCTCCATTTTCTCTGGAGCTTGACGAAAAGTTCCTACTGGATAAAGTAGTCATTCTTCTTATCTCTAGCAAGAGCCTCCTGTGACCCTGCCATTAACGTGACCAGTGCCTACTGTCAAGATCAATGCTAGACTCCGCAAGTCTTGATCTCACTCCACACCCCAGCCCCTTGTCTCCTGTTTAATATTATGTGCAACTATAGGTAACAAAAGGTGTAGTCTTCTTCTCAATTAAATTCTGCTGGCAGCCATCCTAATTTACTCCTCTTTGGGACCTGAAACAACCTCCCTGCAGCAGGTATCTGGCACTCATCTATGAGGAAACTAAGGCTGAGAGAGGCTTGCATTCCTAAGCAAGTTCAAATGATCTTCCTGAGCCCATTCCGATGCAAACCTGCCAATTGTCAGTGAATCCCTTGGAGAGTTGAGCCTTCCTCAGAGCTTCTTAGATTCATGTCATCCTGGCTACCTTTAAGCTCCATGCTAACGTACCTCAATAACATCTAAACCCTGTAGATTACTGATGGCTGTGAACTGCTACCTGGTTGAGGCTTAACCCACAGAGAGAACTCTGTTCCTGAAAATAAAAGACAGCTTTGATCTAGGGCAGAACATGAGAATAATTATCCAAGGGCTTCTACAAGAAGGAACATAGTGACACTTCTAAGTACTGTCCCAAGCTTACAAAAACAAAGCAAAAATCTAAATATATACCTTGTGGTAGTTTGAATGCAAACATCACCCCTAGGCTCATATATTTGAATGCTTAGTCACCAGGGAGTAGTACCAGAATTGAGACATGTGGCCTTGTTGGAGGAAGATTGTCACTGGGGTGGGTTTTGAGGTTTCAAAAGCTCAAGCCAGGCCCAGAGACTTTCTCTGCCTATGGATTAGGATGTAACTCTCAACTACTGTTCCAATACCATGAGTGCAGTACCACCATGCTCCTACCATGATGATAATGTACTATTCCTCTGAAAGCAAGCTCCCAATTAAATGCTTTTTTTATAAAGTCTTACAGCCCATTCTTTCAACCTCTTGCACATACTCCCACCTATTTATTCCTTTAAGTGGACTCTCCCTTACTTATGCCAGATGCACACACAAAACGTTTCTCCTCTTGCCACAGCCATCACTAACATCTACTTCCAAGGTCTAGCTCAGCCCTTACTCCCTCTGAAAATCTTTCCCAAATATACTGGGCAGATCAGCCCAGGATCCCTCGTGCCTTCATTCCCACTTCACAACAGTTCAGTATCAAATGCTACAGTCCTGGGAACATCTGATTCCAGGAGGTCGCTCCCTATGGTATCTCAGTCTTCTTTCTGAGAGACCACAAACTCTCAAAAGACAACAAGCTTATAGTGTGTCTAAAGCTCTTGTCCAACAAAGAAAGGAGCTGATGAACCCTGGCTGGAGGCAAGCTAACAGCCAATTCCCTTGGGCAGTTCTCCACTCAAAAGAACAGTGTCCAGGACCAGCTATGAAAATGACCATGTTATAGAATAGCCTCCGTGGTGTCTTAGGAGCTTCACTTAATATGCTGCTAAATAGGGCTGAAGAGTTGGCTTGGTGGTTAAGAGCACTAGGGGCTCTTCCAAAGGACCTGGGTTCAATTTCCTGCACCTACTTGGTGACTCACAATCACCTGTAACTCCAGTTTTAGGAGAACTGATGTCCCTTTCTGTGCTAGCAAACACTCACACACATAAAATAAAAATAAATGTTTTTTTAAAATAGCTGGGTTTGGTGGCACACACCTTTAATCCCAGCACTCAGAAAGCAGAGGCAGGTGGATCTCTGAGTCTAAGGTCAGCCTGGTCTACAGACTGAGTTCAAGGGACAGCCAGGGCTACCCTGAGAAACCCTGTCTCAAGTGGAGAAAATGCTGCCAGATAGTACATGTGACATGCCAGTCACTTAAGATGGACACACAATGAAGTAATTATATGTAATTGGGGACACAATGGTTAACTAGGTTGTTGAGAGAAGGATACCCCAAAGGAATGCACGCTACTGAAAAATCGTCACGGGGATCAACTGTTGATCAAAATTCTCTCTTTGGCTAAGCCTCGATCAGTTAACATACATAGTTAACAGTCACCAGTAAACCACAGGCACTAATACAATAAGCACATTTGGGGGGTACTTGTCCATCTCCTTCTTAGAACTTACTCTCTTTCCTTATCAGAGATGCCAAACAATGACAAGCTGGCCTTATAAATTATCCCTCCCAAAACAGCCAAAGAGTGAGTCTATCTAATAGCAACAGGGTACTCTGAGAGTCTAGAACTACACCAAGGCAAAGACCATAGAAACCCTAACAGCAGAACATAAACCACACGCAAAGGAAGAAAACTGGGACACAAAATTAGAAGGCCTGAACTTGTGAGAAAAAGACTGAAACAATAGGAAATGCACAGACAGAAAAGACAGAGACAAGAGACAAAGAAATGGGAACAAGAGAGAGACCTAAAACTGGACACCATAAGAGGCACAAAAGCCTAGCTGGACTCACTGAGTATGCTTCACAACCTCAGCCCGAGTGCCAGGCACTAGTCTCAGTCTTGCTCCTCCCCACCCCCTAGCCTTCTCCAGTCTTCCTGCAGGTGTGGCCCTTTCTATACACAAGTAAACACAGCCTGCAGTGGAGGGAGAGTGATGACTGTATTCACAGGATAAGTGAAGGCATGTCTCAGGAAGTCCTGCAGGACCCATTCCAAAGAACAGCTGAACAGGCACAAAGCACCTGGTCAGTAAAGCTGACTGAGAAAGAGACTAACGAGCTGGAGCAGGGGAGCCTTTACTATGATGCAGTATTTTACACTTATTCACCAAGCACATATGCTTCTTACTCAACAAAAGTCGTTAACGAGCACCAACACATTTGCCAGAAACTGCAGGCCAGTGGGATGAAGTGAGTCAAGTGCCTTTTTAAGGAGCGCCCCCCACTCCCTCTCAAGGAATCAGGCACAGGAATACCAAGAGAGAGTATATCCTTAGAGGCTGGCCCCAGGCACCGAGCTTGCCTCATACTCTCAGTCCTGCCAAAGAACACAAGTCTACCAAGCAGAAGCCAAGTCCCTTGACTACTTGCCTGCTTCTAATTAGTAAACAAAATTTCACCACAGACCCACACCCCTTACACTTCCAAGATCACCCAGCCCCATCCAGCTGAGTCTGGAGGCCAGATAGTCAGACTCTTGTGCTACAACTCAAACCCTCAAGTCTTCTCTCTTTTGACCCTATTTCCATCGACAGACCTTTAGGATAGTTTCCTCTCTGCAGCACCGCGGACAATTTGGGCCGGTAAGACTATATCCTGTTTGACAGGATGTTCAACACCACTCCTTGCCTCTACCAACAGATAACAGAAGCACTGCTTCCCAATAATTGTATCCCAAAAATGTCTCCAGATACTGCCAAATGACATCTTTGAGCCAAACTAACCTCCCACTGAGAACCACTGCTTTAGGATAATAAGACAACCTGAAATCTCACCACCACCACCACCACCTGCTTAGATTTCCCTAACTGTAGCATGAGAATGCAGTGGGATGCAGACGGAAAGGCAGTAGATGAGGCTGCAACAATTTCAGGGTCACACCTTCAGAGGTCAATAAAGCAATACAAATGTGAAGGCTGGAGAGATGGCACAGTAGGGCTTGCTCCCCTTCCACAGAGCCTGAATTTGGTTCTCAACATGCATGGTGAGCAGCTTACAACTGCCTGTACACTGGCTCCAGGGGATCAAACACCCTCTTCTGGTTTCTGTGGGCTCTGCATACATGGCATACTTACACACACACACAAACACACATACATACAAAGGCAAAAAAAATCTTTAAAAAAATTAATACATAGCCAAGAAAGAAGTATACACCTTTAATACCAGCACTAAAAGGCAGAGGCAGGCAGATTTCTATGATGTTCAGGCCAGCCTGGTCTACATAGTGAATTCTAGGCCAGTCAGAGCTACAAAGTAAGACCCTGTCTCAAAAAAAAAAAAAAAAAAAAAGCAATACAAATGGGAAAGGCAACAGAGTCTGGATATAAAATGAGCAGAGAAGGCTGGAGAGATGGCTCAGAGGTTAAGAGCACTGACTGCTCTTCCAGAGGTCCTGAGTTTAACTCCCAGCAACCACATGGTGGCTCACAGCCATCTGTAATGAGATCTGGTGCCCTCTTTTGGTGTGCAGGTATACATGCAGGCAGAATACTATATACATAATAAATAAATATTTTAAAAACATCATAATGAAACCCATTATTTTGTACCAATATACACTTTACATACTTTTAAAGATGGGGAAAGCCAGAGCTTTATATAAAAATAGGGAAAGGAAAAGATCAGAATCATATGTGTGTTCTCTGCCTCTTGCCATGTGAAATCCGATGCTGTTTTGGGATTGAACCTGTAAGAAGGTCATTACACTTGTAACCTGTTGACCTGCGACTGAAATTGTGAGTCTATTTATTTACTTACTTGTTTGTTTATTAATAAATGATTGGAGAGGGGGACACAGGATTTCTCTGTTTAGTCCCAGCTGTCCTGGAACTCATCCTATAGACTAAGATAGTTTCCAACTCAAAAGATCCGACTGCCTCTGCCCTCCCCACCTCCAGTCCTGGGATTAAAGTTTTGTGCTCCCCTTCCCCTAAACTGCCCAACTAAGCCTTTTAATTTATAAATAAAACATTAAGACAGGCACAGTGTTCCATGTCTATAATCTCAGCACTCAGTAGACTGAGGCAGACATGAATTATTTACCAAGTTCCAGGCCACCCTGATCTACAAGAGTAAGAGATAAATAAATGCATGAATGACTATAAAAACAAACAGACAAATAAATACATAAATGAAAAACTGTGCAGGCCTAACAAATCCATCTGTACGCCAAGCCTGGTCCTTGAGCCTCGGCCCCACAACTGAACACCTGAAAACTTCCTGAATTCAAAATTCTAACATAGCATAGGTATTACTTCCTTTAAAGAAAAAAATATCTAAACTGGGCAATAGTGGCACACCTTTAATCCCAACACTCAGGAAGCAGAGGTGGATCTCTGTGAGTTTGAGGCCAGCCTGATCTACAAGAGCTAGTTCCAGTACAGCTAGGACTGTTACATAGAGAAACCCTATATCAAAGAAACCAAAAAAAGAAAAAGACACCTAAAGCTAGGTGTAGTGGCACATGCTTTTAATACCTACACTTGGGAGGCAGAGACAGGCAGATTTCTTTGAATTCAAGGTCCATGTGGTTCACATAGTGAGTTCTAGGGCTGTCAGTTACACAATGAGACCTCGTCTGAAAATTTTTAAATAAAACTTTAAAATACTTATTTTTATCATTTAATTATGCAAATATGTATGCCTACACATGGGTTATGTGCACTTGAGTGTGGGTAGCCATGGAGGCCAGCGGCACTGGTTACCCTTGGAGTTAGAGTTACTGAGCCACCAGATGGAGAGACTTGGAAAGGAACTCAAGTCCTCTGGAAGAACAAACAGTAAGCACTGAGTGTTCTCAATGGTTGAGCCACCACTCTAGCCTTTGTGCAATCTCCCAACAAGGTGGACTCCTCTAATGTCTCAAATTTCAACCAACAAGGTAGACCTTTCTATGTCTTCATTTCCAGACTTCATTCTCCAACCTATCTAAGGCCTCATGTTGTTCTCTGTGTCATGCCAAACAGTCCCCCTTCTACCACATCCAAGCTCTGTTTAAAGTCTGAGTCCATGACCTAAGCTTCATTGGTTAGAATGCAACATGGTTTTCGAACTTGGCCTTCCTTCTAACAGATTCCTTCCCTCAGATCTGAATTCTGGAAATGTCTGAGTTTCTAGGAAAGGGAGCTCATAATATTAGTCCTAAGAAATCTGGGTAAAAATACACTGTGAGTGAAAAAGCACCAGAAACCCCATGGTCTATATTTCAAAGAGGTGATGCCACTCCTACAATCAAACGATAAATTCTTGGTATGGGGATGTGCATGCGTGCACGAGCGAGAGAGAGTGCTCTCACTTGTGGAGGTTAGAGCACAACTGTGGGAGGGACTGAATTCAGGCTGTCAGCCTTGGCAGTTAAGTGCCTTACCTGCTGAGACAGCTCACCAGTCCTGGTTTTTGTTGTCATTTGCTTGAGATTACACTAGGTATCTTAATATGAAATACAAGCTGGTCTTGGAAATCCTTTGCCTCTGTTTCCCAAGTAAGGAGATTATATAGATGTCAGCCACCAAGCTTGGTTGATAAAATTACTGTCTGTTTTTCTGTTTTGTTTGTCCGGTTACTTTGAGACAGGGTCTCACTATGTAGCCCTGACTGACCTGAACTCACTGTGTAGACCAGGCTAGCCTCAATTCACAGAAATATGACTGCCTCTGCCTTCAAAGTACTGAGATTAAAGATGTGCGCCACTACACCTGCCTAAAACTGGCCTTTAAAGATCTAAGCAAGTCCAGAAACTGTGGTGAAAGCCTGTTAGATAGAAGGCTGAAAAAAGAAAAAGGACACACAGCTGAATCCCACTTTCTTCCTCCTCCCAGGAGTATCTATTTCCCCTGTTACAAAGAATATGAAGAGATTACCGTTATTGTTTGCCCTTAACAAAGCCAAGTCGGGAGGCATGTTTGTTTTTTTGCTTTGTTTTGTTTTGCTAACTCCAAGGTATTGCTGATCTATTTTTAAAATTTTAATAAGCAACCCGAGCAGTGGTGATGCACGCCTTTAATTACAGCACTCAGGAAACAGAGGCAGGTGGATCTCTGTGAGTTCGAGACCAGCCTGGTCTACAAGAGTTAGTTCCAGGACAGGCTCCAAAGCTACAGAGAAACCCTGTCTAAAAAAACAAACAAGCAAAAAAAAAAAAAATGTCAATAAGTTATATACACAGACAAAGTTTTCGTAAGCAGAGAAGATAAAGACAGAATATGATTAAGTACTTCTGGCAGCGCAGTGTTAAGAAACACAAGATTCTACGCTAGCCAAAGCACTAGCTCTGGGTAAATCCACAGCATTCTCCTCTCATTTCCATGATTTCACACTGAATATCCTTTTCTCCACCCCTAAAAGAAAAGAAACAGGGACCCCTGGAATCTCTCACACTCTGTTCAATGGCAGCAGGCAGAGGTTGTTTACAAAGTCAGTGTAAAGAAATCTGAAACACCAATGGGAAAAGGCCATTTGGTATGGTGCCCACTGCTTAGAACAGGCCACCAAGAGCAGCAGTAGCAGGAAAGAGGGTGTCCTGTGGTACTTGGGACCCCATCATCGAGAAAAGCCTATCTCCTCATTGATGCCTTTAAACTAGTTTCTAAGAAAAGCTGAGCACAACAAGGCCTTAGCTCGGACTTGTTCCCTGAGATAAGTTACAAACAGTGATGTTGACACCTTTCAAAACACCTGACCCTCTCAAAAAATACACAAGACATGTATCAACTTGTTATATAGAGCAAGGAAAAGAAATACGGGACAGCTAAGAATAAGAGAGACCCAAGGCCCCAAACACCATGAACAGATTCAAACTTCTCCCATTCCCATCCTTTGTTTACTTAGCTTTCAGAACCAAATAAGTGATGAAATTATTTTTTCAAAAGGTATGAGACCCCACACCTTCCCTCCTCCCCAAAGAGCAAAATATGACATTCAGGTTTCAGTAATCATACAAGTAATATAGCACCCACACCTCCACATATGTCCCCTGCCTCACCCCCATACTTACATATGCAGGCAGCAGCAAGAAGACGGCAGGCCACATACGGAGGATCACAGGTGGGGAAGGAGGGCTTGATGATATAGTTGGCGAAGGTGATGGCGATGATGGCCTGACTGGTGGGCTCAACAATTAGCAGTGAGACCCACAGACGGATAAAGGCAATGAAGCCCCCAAAGGCCTCTAGAATATAAGCATAACTGGCCCCTGACTTGGTGATAGTGGTTCCCAGTTCTGCATAACAAAGGGCACCCACAACAGAGAAGAGCCCACCAATGGCCCACACAATCAGTGACAACCCATAGGAAGCAGTGTATTTTAGAACACCCTTGGGTGAGACGAAGATCCCTGAGCCAATCATGTTGCCCACCACCAGGCTGACCCCATTCAGCAAGGAGATCTCCTTCTTCAGCTGCATAGTCTCTGGAGACCCTTGAGATGGTGAGCTGACATCTTCTTTTACAGTGTGCTGGTTGGCCTTGGGGAGAAGATGATAGTTGGGTGTGGGACTCCCAAGTTCCCTGGCTTCCATGATAAATGGTTCCTGTACACCTATGTTTACTGTGACCTGGCAAAGAAAACAAGGGTGTCATGTCTAGAGCAGGAGCTAGTGACTCTGGCTTAGCCAACATTTGCCAGGCAGATTTCCCTGCCCACCACCTGTTTAGGTAGAACATGCAACACACAAAACACAACAGGCTTGTCTCAGTTTCATTTAAGATACAAGCAACTGGAGGTGATTTATTTATTTATTTATTTATTTATTTATTTATTTATTTATTCAAGGCAGAATTTCTTTCCTGGAACTAGCTCTTGTAGACCAGGCTGGCTTCAAACTCACAGAGATCCGTCTGTCTCTGCCTCCTGAGTACTGGGATTAAAGGTGTAATGTACATTGAAGTTTTGCCTTTGTATATCTGTCTGAGGATGCCGGATCAGATCCCCTGGAACTAGAGTTACAGACAGTTAGTTGTGAACTGCCATGTGGGTGCTGGGAAGTGAACTTGGTGCTCTTTAAGTGCAGAGCCATCATCTCTCCAGTTCCGTAAATAGGCATTTCTACAGGCATTCAACCACATGTGGAAGATCTGCAGTTACATGGAAGGGTTAAGAAGATGCTAAGAGAAGAGTATATCATCACTAATATAGCTTTGTGTGGTGGCACACAAATGTAATCCCAGCATTCAGAAAGAGTCTAAATTCCACATGGTGGTGCATACCTTTAATCCCAGCACCAGGGTGGCAGAGGCAAGCAGATATCTGAGTTCGAGGCCAGCCTGATCTACAGAGTAAATTCCAGGACAGCCAGGACTACACACAGAGAAACCCTGTCTCAAAAACCAAAACAAACAAACAAACAAACAAACAAAAAAAGAAAGCAAACCATGATTGCAGAGACCTTCCTGAAAACACATAGAATCATATGTAACCTTACTCTCCACATTACTGCTTACTGATCCAATGCCTTTCTTTACTCAACAATCCAAGAGATGGGGCTGAAGAGCTGACTCAGTGGTTACCAGCACTGGCTGCTCTTCCAAAGGACACGGGTTCAATTCCCAGCACCCACATGGCAGCTCACAACTGTCTGTAACTCCAGTTCCAGAGGATCTGACATCCTCACACAGAAAACATATAGGTAAAACCCCAATGTACATTAAAAATAAATAAACCCTTTTTAAAAAAAGAATCTACAATTCCCAGAAACCACATGGTGGCTCACAACCATCTGTAATGGGGTCTGGTGCCCTCTTCTGGCCTGGAGGCATACACACAGACAGAATATTGTATAAATAATAAAGAAAGAAAGAAAGAAAGAAAGAATCTAAGAGATTATAAGATTATAAGAGAGAAGGGGAAAGGGACATCCAGGGGCACCCTAACTTGGAGCTAACTTGCCATTGGCTTATTCACTTTCCTCTTCAGTGTGCTCCTTACCACCATCTAGGCTACAAAGTGATTCTCCCAAAACAATTCCTAGGAGTCTTGTCACCTACCCAAAGTCACAGCCTCCTTAGTTACAGACCCAGCGTCGGAAAGCATCATGATGAGATGGCATGTGTGTACACATTTGTTCCCTTTGGACCAACCCAAGAGAGTAGATTCTGCTGCCTTATCTAAGAAGGCTGTCTCAAAAGAAGACAGGCAATCTCCTGACTCTATCCAAGCTGGCCTCCATTCCTTAATTCCTGAGCTAATCACAGGTCAGAAACAATAGTCCTAACTCACCTTTGGGAAAAGGAATGTAGTGGGCCATAAAATTGCCATCCAGGAACTATTCCTTAAAGGTCACAGGATAACTTCTAAAGGTAAGAATAGATCATACTCGTAGACAGGTGCATAGCCCAACTGTCAGAAAGGCATCGTCCAGCAACCAATGGGAGCAAATGCAGACCCACAGGCAAACACTAGGCAGAGCCAGGGGAACCCTGAAGAACAGGAGGGACTGTAGGAGCCAGAGAGTTCAAGGACAACAGGAGAACACAGGCCATAGAATCAACTAAGCAGGGCTCATAGGGGGTCACAGAGACTGAAGTGACAAACACAGACCCTGTATGGGTCTGAGCTAGGTCTCCTGCATGTTATGGTTGTGTGGCTTAGTGACTTGTAGAACTCCCAACAACAGGAGTGGGGGGTGTCTCTGACTCTTTTGCCTGTTCTTGGGATCGTTTATTTCCTACTTGGTTGCCATGTTTAGCTGTGATAAAAGGATTTGTGCCCAGTTTTATGGTACCTTGTTAAGCCATGTTTTGTGAATATCCCTGGTAGGGTTGCTTTTTTTCTCTTTTTTTTTAAGGGAAAGGGACTGGGTGGAATAGAGGGAGGGGAAATAATGGTCAATGTAATATATAAGAGAAGAATAAAAGTTAAAAAATAAAAAAAGACTAGAATCAATACTTCAGCTTTCTAAAATCCTCTCCTCTCCCCAACAAAGATGTAAAACTTGGCAGAGTGGCAGTGGCTCACACCTGTAATTCCAGTACTTGGGAGGTTGAAGCGGGGAGATCAAAGGTTACTACTTAGTAACCCTCACCTAAAGAAAGAAAAAAGCATGGGGCTGAAGGGCAGAACAAAAATAAAACAAAATGTCTATATCAGAGCCTGGCTTCACAGGACTTAAAGCAAAGGAACCCAAGATCATTTGAGTGTGAAAATCCTGGGAAACAGGGAAAATTCATACTTCCACAGACCCCACTCAAAACTCTTGTTCTACTTGTCCCAGTCATTCCGAGAGTCTGGACCTCGGCCCAAGTTAAAAAACTTGTCTTGGGCATGAGAAGAGTAGAGCCAGGCTACCTCTACTTTAATAAGACCAGACTTTCAGAACACTTCATTCTTGGAACTAAGCTCTATGCACGTTTCCCTATGCAAGCATGTGGAAGCATATTTGTTTCACATGAATGTCAAGTGAGTCCAGGTTTCCATGGGAACAAATCCAGCAAACAGCCAGGAGTCCATGCTCATGTAAGAGTGAGGTACACAGAGACCTCCGGGGTCTAGATAGTCAGCATACAAACAGGCAGAAAAGCCTGGCCCTAAAGGCTACTCCAGCGTCCTCTAGTCCATCAGAACTTAGATGAGAGTGAGGGTTACCAGGTATCCCTTGTGTACTTGTACAGTTTGGCACTAGTGTGTCTGATGTGGCTTTATTCAATGGGTCTGATACACTAGACAAACCCTCCAGTGGCTTGTTCTGGAAGAATGTGCTACAATCAGTCACAGCCCCAGAAAACCTCTTGCCTAGAATTGCTGTCCCAGCACCTGAATTAGTTTAGGAAGGACTCCTCTCCTTCAGCTAAGAAGACAGCTCTTTTCTTCACTCAATAACCAAATGCAATTATCACTATGAGCCTGTCCTTAGCTAAGGTAATTAAAACCACTATCTTATTTTAACACAAGAGCAAAACTGTGAACTAACTACAGCAAACTCCCTGAGGACAGATGGCTAAATTCCTGCCTTGCTTGGCTACAAAACCCCAAGGCCATTCCTTACCTTTCCTCTAAATCTAACTCCCATTTCACATTCCTCTAGAAACCAGTCAAGCACCTCATCCGCTAGGATTACATGTAAAGACACAGCAGTGAACAGAGTCAACAAGGGCATGGATCATGTCCTCAGAACAAAACAACAGTATGATAAGGCAGCATGGAAATAAGAAAGAATTGAGATCAGAAATTCCAGTCAAAAACCAGAATTCACCAGCTAGCTGTACCTCAACATTCTCTAACCTTCAGCTGTTCTCCCCAAAAGCCTCACTGACCTATGAGTATTACACTAAACAACATAAAACTCCTCAATAAAATATAAAGGCCTGGGTCAGAGAGATGGCTCAGTGGTTAAAGACACTGTCACTGTCACCAAGCCTGATGACCTGAATTTGACCCCCACAACCCACATGGTAGAGAGAACCACCTACCACAAGTTGTCTTTGACCTTTACACACATGCATTTATGCACATACACAAATAAATATAAACGTAATAAAAAAAAAATTGAAGATGAAGAGGAGGTGATAAAATCAGGTCAGATTCTTGAGAAAGATTAGAAGATAATTTGTACACAGTCTCAAAAACCAAAAAAAAAAAAAAGAAAGAAAATTTTTGTGTTTGAGAAGGGGACAGGAAATTCTGGTAAAAACCACTGAGAAGTATAACCTCTGTGTCAGGCAAAATAACCCAGAAAGATCAATCCCACCCAGACACAAGGAAATTGAGGCTACACCAGGAAAAGAACCTCCCTGCTTCCCATTCCCACTAAGAGTTTGCACCCAGAAAAAAGCAACGTCAGTACAATACCCAGAGTATAGCAAACTGTACACTGAGAAGGGCTAAAGTTGAGAACAGAAAATACACTCTGAGAAAAAGTCTTCCCTGTAGGAAAGCAAACCAACCCCAAGTACAAAGAAACACCAGAGGAATGTGAAGGTAAGGCTACCCAAGGCACCATAGCAGCACCAAAACCCAACACAATTCTATGATTGGTTCAAACTCCTCTACCAACAACCTTGCAAAAGAGTCATACCTATTTTTCAGAATAAATTTCTCCTGTTCTATAAACTAACAATCACTAGTTATGTTATGTTAGACTAGTTAGATTGTTATGGCAATCACTAACAAATTATAAATAAGGAAAGAAAAATAACAGCAAGAAAAATAACCCACAATCAAGAGGCAAGATAATAAACATGATGAGAAACATCAAATAGTCTGTTTAAAATGACTATGATGGGGGAGAGGGCATGGGCAGATGCAGTCAGCTGCTTGTGGTCCTGGCTACTTACTTAGAGACCTAAGACAGGACAACCACTTAAGCCCAGAAGTTCAAGACCAGTCTGCCTCTGCCAGTCTGTGTAACACAGCAATACTTCATTTCAAAAAAAAAAAAAAAGAAGTTGGGCAGTGGTGGCTCACACCTTTATTTCCAGCACTCGGGAGGCAGAGGCAGGCGGATCTCTGTGAGTTTTAGGCCAGTCTGGTCTACAAGAGCTAGTTCCCGGACAGGTTCCAAAGTCACACGGAGAAAACCTGTCTCAAAAAACCAAAATAAATAAATAAATAAATAGAAAATTTATTTCAGGCGGTAGTGGTGATGCACAATTTTAATCCCAGCACGCAGGAAGCAGGAGTAGGCATACCTCTATGAATTTGAGGGCAGCCTGGTCTACAGAGTGAGTTCCAAGACAGGCTCCAAAGCTACACAGAGAAACCCTGTCTCAAAGAACCAAAAATAAATAGAGAGAGAGACAGAGAGAGACAGACAGAGAGAGAGAGAGAGAGAGAGAGAGAGAGAGAGAAAGAAGAACAAAAATTGAAGGGATGGGGAGTACTGAGACAGCTCAGTGTTTCCTATATAATCATGAGAGGTACTTTCTCAAAAACATAACGTGGTTAGGCATAGTGGTTAGTAGCACCTGCCAGCACTCAGGAGGTAGAGGCAGGAGGACCTCTGTGAGTACCAGGTCAGCTAGTATTTAACATACTCTCTCTCACAAAAAACCCAAAAGGTGACCATTAACTTACACACACATACACACAAAAAGCAACACATACAATGACTACAGTGAGTTTGGGAATATAGCTCAGTGGCTGGGTGCTTGCATCAGACCCTGAGTTCAATCCTAGGCCTACCAAAAAGCGAGACTAAAATAATTGTGATTAATAGATTAAAAGGCTCTAAACTCAACAATGTAGAGGAACAAATGTAGAAAATCATGAGTCAGAATACAGAAAATAAAGCGGTAAAATATATAAAAGCTGTAGGACAATAGTATGAAGTAAGTAAGGGGAGGGAGACTATTTTAAACTTTTTTAGACTATAAATGAAGCCAGAAGCAAAAACTGCAGTAATGTAGTGTGGGTTTATAGCACAAAGGAAAAAAAAAATGCCTGACAATACTATCAAAAGAATAGGAGGCAAAAATTGAGAGAATACTGTATAAAGTTCTTCCATTATAGTGAAGGAATATCTTATTTAAGGGTAGACTGTAATTAAAGACTCATGAGGCTAAAGTATAGCTCAGTGGTAGAGAACTTGCCAGACATATAATTATGGCCCTATCCCCTGGAGGCCAGTAATAAAAGATTTACACTATAAAATTAGTGCAACAATTAAAAAATATTAAAGAAGTATAAATAATAGGCCAACAGTAGAGAGCTGAGTGTGATGGCGTATGTCGATACACCAGGCTGGCCTCAAACTTGTATCTTCCCACCTCTGCAGGAGTCCTGAGTCCTGGGACTATAGGCATGCATCAAGTCTATCTAAAATAGCGGGCTTTAAGCAAGTTATATAACTATATTTAATATAAATGATCTAAATACACCAAGTAAAAGATGTTAACAGTGTTAGATTGACTACAAAGCAAATCTCAATATGCAAACTATAGGAAATCACTCTAACTATAAAGACATAAATAAGTTACTGAGAAAAAAAAACAAAAGAACCCAGACAGGCGGGGATATAGCTCTGCTGATAGAGTATTTGCCTAGTACACACAAAGCCCTGGTTTGTTCTCCAGTATCACATAAAGCCAGTACAGATGTCCATGTCTATAATCTGAGGAGCTCCCAACAAGTTAAGGCAACATAATCAGAACAGTTTACCTGCCACTGTGTATCAGAGTTCAAGGCCAGTCTAGGCTACACAAGACTTTAACCTAGGCTACATGAAAGTCTGTTTCAAAAAAGAAAGAAAAAGCTGGGTAGTGATGGCGCACGCCTTTAATACCAGCACTCGACAGGCAGAGGCAGGTGGATCTCTGTTAATTCAAGACTAGTATGGTCAACAGAGCAAGTGCCAGGACAGGCTCCAAAGCTATAGAGAAACCCTGTCTCGAAAAACCAGAAAGCGAGAGAGAGAGACAGAGAGAAAAAAAGACAGAGAGAGAGCTGGAGAGATGGCTCAGCAGTTAAGAGCACTGGCTGTTCTTCCAGAGGACCTGGGTTCAACTTCCAGCACCCACATGGTAGCTTTCAACTGTCTGTAACTCCAGTTCCAGGGGACCTATCATCTTCACACCAATGCACATAAAATAGTGCTAAATAATTATGAGCCCAGAAAAATGGCTTAGCAAGTAAACAGCACTTGCACAAACCTTATGAACCAAGTTCAATCCCTGGAGCCCATGAAAAGGCCAGATGCACATCTGTAATCCCAGCACTGGATGGCCAGAGGGGAGGCTGAGACAGGCAAACCAGCAGGAAACTTGTGGGCCAGATAGCCTGGAGTAAGCTAACAGTAACAATCAGCAAGAGAGATTTTGCCTCAACAAGGTGGAAGGTGAAAGCCAACTCCCTAAAGTTGCCCTCTGACCTATAAATGCATTCCATGGCTCTGATGTGCCCACACTCACATACACATAAAAAATAAATGGAATTTAAAAAGCACACATAAGTAAAACAAAGCAAAAAGATGAAGGAATATAAATAATGACAAAAGTTTTTAATTCATTTGCATTTAATCAGTTCCACAGTACCATAGATGCCCAAAAAAGGACCCCATACCTATGTGACAAGTATTACCTATCCCATTCCTCACAGAGATCTGTAGAACCTCTGAAAACAATGGGATGGAAAATGCTGGCTTAAGGGGCCCATCTTAAGCCAATATTAAGCCTGGTATTAGAAGTAGGCTATTAGCTAGGCAGTGGTGGCACATGCCTTTAATTCCAGAGGCAGAGACAGGCAGATCTCTGTGAGTTCAAGGCCAACCTGATCTAGAAGAGCTAGTTCCAGGACAGGCTCCAAAGCTACACAGGAAAACCCTGTCTTGAATAAAAAAAATAAAAAATAAAAAAAATGAAGTGGGTTATCAAAATTCTACCAAATCACCTATCTGAGTTGATTACCGTCAATTCTTTTTTTTTTTTTTTTTTTTTTTGGTTTTGAGACAGGGCTTCTCTGTAGCTTTGGAGTCTGTCCTGGAACTAGCTCTTGTAGACCAGGCTGGCCTCGAACTCACAGAGATCCACCTGCCTCTGCCTCCCGAGTGCTGGGATTTGCTGTTAATTTTTATACAGTAGATAAAATAAATCAGTATAGATCATACATAGTTACTAGTTTCAATCTCTAAGATGCTGACATCTCTAAAATCAAAAGACACGTCCAGGGGCTGAGGGTGAGACTCAATGGGGAGAATGTGTACTTAACAGGGTTAAGGCTTGAGACCATGGATTCAATCCCCAGCACTGATATGAAAAGTGGAAAAAACACAGCAGTTTCTAGCAGGATTCATCCTATTCTCCAGAATCCTGCAGCAGGTAGGGAAGGAGTTTAATAGATTCCTAAAATTTCTTCAGGAAAATTTAACAAGAAAACTATCATATGCAATTTCTGAGAAAAAAGTAAATCAATATAAAAATGCAATCACAAAGAAAGTTGTAGATATATTTATTGTAACTCTTTTTCAAGTAACAAAAATGATGAAATGATGTTTATTGTCTTATGAAGAATATCAAGTAACTGAGATATAATTTACCTTCCAATCACAATGGCTAAAATACTCATAGTTCTGCCAAGCCACCATGCCTTTAATCCCAGCATTCAGGAGGCAGAGGCAGGCAGTTTTCAGTGAGTTTAAGGCCAGCCTGTTCTACAGAGTGAGGTCCAGGATAGTCAGGGCAACACAGAGAAACCCTATCTCAAAAAATAAAAAACAAAAAAAAAAAACAAACAAAAAAAACAAAACCCACAACACTAAAACCAAAAAACAAACAAACAAAAACGTAGGCACTGTAGTTCAGACCTAAAATCCCAGCATTTGAGAGGCTAAAAGTCCTCTCATTTACAGTTTGAGGCCAGCCTAAGCAACACTGAAACCATGTCTTGAAAAAAAATTAAAAAGACATAAAGACATAATTCATTTACAAAACAAGTTACATGTGTTATGATGTTTTATAACACTATGATTTTTGTTTTGTTTTTGGAGACAGGGTTTCTCTGTGTCATCCTGGCTGTCCTGGAACCTTCTTTGTAGACCAGGCTGGCCTCTTAAGCCTTTTCATTAGCATCATAATCACAAAGTATGCAAATAACTACAGGTTCTTTTTCATAGATTACCAAAAAGAGAGAGAGAGAGAGAGAGAGAGAGAGAGAGAAAGAAAAACCAAGAACAGAATAGTAATATTCACCTGTCACGAAATCAGTGAGGATCCAAGCTTTTTTAAAGTTATTTCACCACAAAGCAGCAGTCAGGTACCAAGAAGAAAATGAATGCTTACAGCAAGGGTTAATTTCACTTCTTTGTTTTGGTCATTCAATCTCTGTAACAAAGAATCAGTTCTTAGTTACTTATCAAAAAATAATAACTTACAGAAAGCATCAGAATATTTCCTCTTGTAAAATCTAAATTTTACACGCCCCTTATTTCCTCTATCACATAGAGGGTATGACAGACACGATCAGCAGAAATTTGGTGTCAGAGACTACCCTGGTCATCTCAAGTCACTAGGGATCTATTGCTCCAGAGTCCCAGGTCCTAAGAGCATCATGAACATAATTGTTGTAGAAACATCTCCACATTCTAGAGATTACAGCAAGAATGCATAAGTCAGAAAATTCCTCTATCGAGATACTCCAAGATCAGTCACATTAAAAAAAAAAATCCAGATAAAGGAAGAGGGTGAAGGAAAAAAAATCAGGTTCTCAAGGTTTTCTGTCTTTGTCGGTCTTCCTGTTTTTCTTTTTCTCTCGTTTGAGGAGGAGCTAGGGATGAAACCCAAAGATTTACATATAGTATGCAAGTACTGTCTGAGGTCCTATATCCCCATTAGGGTTGTGACTTTTCTTTACATTTGCCGAGGAAGGAAAACCAAATATAACTCAAGGAAACAGCCTACGACCAAAGGCGGGAAGCAAAAGCCGTCTGTATGAAACCACAATGGAGCCTTAACGAAGTACGAAGCCTGGGCAGCTTCCTGAAGGGCCTCACCAGGTAAAGAGGTTAAAAAAAAAAAAAATGACCTCAGAAAGCAACAGCTTCAAGTCTGCTCCTGCTAAGTCTTCAAATCCAGGAGCAGCTCTCAGAAATCAGGCGCCAAACAGCTGAGCATCCTGCTACACAGCGGGTTAGATCAGCTGCCCAAGCCTGAGGTTTCCCCCTCATTTACAGCAAAGGCGGAATTCTTTCCCACACGTAAGCCCCGTGTTTACGACTGGTTTCCCCGAGACTTGTTAAATTAGATGCTGATTTCTATTTATACTGGCCCATTACACAACACGCGGACAAGCCTTTGGACTTAGTGCTCAGCACAGAATTTTCAGAATGTTTCACAAATATTTCTGGACATTTGTGACATGAGATGGTCAAAGGAGATGACAAACTCGAGAGACTCAGAAGCGCCCCGGCCAGAGCACCGTGTTCCCGAACGCCAATCCCTCAGCACTCTGAGTCCCAACACGAGTCAGAGGTTTCAACAGCGCCAAGAAGCTGCATTCCGGCATTCGCACACCGCCCAGCTGTCTCTGCCCTCCTCACACTCGCGGGCTCCCGCACAACAGCTTCTCCCTCGCAGTCTCTGCTCCAGGGGAATCCCTCACACGGCCACGGACTGCGAAGGAGCCAGTCCCTCTCACATTCAGTGCCGCACACTCTCGAGGCGCCCTCACGCCCACAGTTTTCCTCCTCACACTCTGGGATTTTTCCGTCACGCACACAGGGTCACCGTTACACTCTCTGCCTCGCAGTTTTCTCTTTCACACACAGTCCCCCTCACATTTAGGGTCTTGCACACTCACAAAACCATCTAGGGTCTCTCTCTCTCACTCACACACGCACGCACGCGCGCCCGCTAGCTCCCTGGCTGCGCGTGCGTCTTCCTCACACCACCGTCCACTCAGGGCTCCACGCTCCCGGCGTCCTCCTCTCAGCCGCGGCGTCTCTCCCGCGCACTCCGCCCCACGCGGTTTCCGGCCCGCATCCAGCACGCGGCGACGGCGGCCAAATAGAGCGCTCGACCGCACACGAGACGTCCCGGACCGAAACGGAACCAGCCCCGGGCCGAACCGGAGCCAGCTCCTCACCTTCTCACCCCCGCCAGTCAGCTCCCGGTGCCCCGGCGCTGCCAGGATGCTCGGTCGCGCTGCCGCCGCTGCCGCTCAAGCCCCGCCCACGCCACGTCACTCGCACCGAATCGCGACAGCGCGCGCCGCCTGGGGACCCGGCTCGGAGCGGGGGGCCCCCAGGCGGAGTTGCTTCCGGGCACCAGAGCGCGCCGGGGCCCTAGGCGATCCACGGGCCACGCCGGGGTCTCCCACGGACTGTGACTCGCGTCCGGTCGCCCACTCCTGGGATGGCCACTCCGGGACTCCGCACGCAGTCACTGGAAGCCGGTGGGGATGCTGCGGCGTGGAGCTCTCGAGGGTCCCCACACTCCGTTTCCTTCTCGGCCTTTGTTGGGGACTCCACACCCAATGGGACCTCAGTTCACACAAAGACCTCTAGACCGCCTTCCTGTTTGGCGGCCGGCCTTCAGCCTGTGGAATCCAGGAAGAAAGAAAAACACACTCGGGACCTGTGCTCTGCCGGTTAGCTCAGATCCACTTCGACCACTTCTTGCTCCCTTAGCCACCCCAGAGCTTTGTGCTGGTATCGCCCGACCCTGCTGACATCCCTCTTGGGAAAGCTACAGCCTCCTGCCCGTCTCCTCTCCCTCTGGTCGCTCCTCCTCTATCTCCTTTTAGGTTATCTTTTTCTCTAGTAGGGCTGGCGCTCAGGCTCAGCCCTGATTTTATATTCCACTGGACCCTCTAACTGACCTGTCTGGCAGGAATAAATATATCCTAAAGAGACAGCTGTGCTCTCTCTTAGGCTATCAGACTTTTTTTTAAAAAATGGGACCCAAGAAATCATTATTTTCTCCAGGAATGCCCTTCTTGAAGAGGGAATGGTTGGAGCATCCAAAGGAGGATGCTCTTTTCTCTTGGAGAAAAATTTACAACTGGTGAGATGACGTTCAAAGAGAGACTTGGAATTTTAAGATTTAAACCCTATCCTGGGTGGCAGAAGGGATGGCTCAGTAACTAGGATCACTGGCCGAAGGAGGGAGTTCTATTCCCAGCACCCACGTGGTGGCCCTAAACACCTGTAACCCCAGTTCTTGGGGATCCAACAGGCATGTGTGTGATATACATGCATGCAGGCAAAAACATAAAGTAAAACAGATCTTTTATTCACTTTGAATGAATCTTCTGCTTTCCACTATTAATTTGGCTCCATTTATCATTTTATTGAGTTGTGTCGCTAAACCTAATTTGTTGGGGAACAGGCTGTACCCCAAAATATGGTAACCACGATCTTCTTGTCCATGATACCACACACTGCTTCCCAGTCGTTTCTTCTAGCCAGATGTCCTGGGTCAGACACTCAAATCCTCACTCTCATCCACTCAGTGGGACTCTGGAAATGCATAGATAGCATCTGAACCCTCTGCCCAGGTCTGCACGTCAATCCCCGGCCAGCTGCCTCGGAGTCCAACTGCAGCACCTGCCACGTGCACTCTGTACCCCACCCAAAAGCACTGAAAATATCATGAGATTGGTGGATTGTTTGCATGTTTGTTTTATAAATTGATTGTGACATTCTGCAAAGTGTGAAATTTTGTAACGTGATCAGGTTATTCTACTAAGTGCAAAATTTGTAATGACTGGGCTGGAGAGATGGCTCAGAGACTAAGAGCACTTGCTGCTCTTCCAGAGGTCCTGAGTTCAATTCCCAGCAACTACATGTGTCTCACAACCATTTATCATGGAATCTGATGCCCACTTCTGGTGTGCAGAAGTACGTGCAGACCGAACACTCATATACAGAAAATACATAAATAGATCTTCAAAAGAAAAAGAAAAAGAAAAAACCTCTCCTAAAACTTTCCTTCCTTCTGCCTGAAGAATGAAAAGGAGGATATGACTGCTTCTGGGTGCGGTTGAAGAGGTTTTTATTGTAGATGAAAAGAAGGGCACCACCAGAGGCATCTGGAAGGTTCCAGACCAGGCCACGAAAGGAGAGGGAGTGAGGGAGAGCAAGAAAGAGAGGGGACAAACGGACAGAGAGGAGCTAAAAATGGCTGAGTTTTTATAGGAAAGAGAAGCTGAGGGAAGGGAAACAAGCCCATGGGCTGGAAAGATTTAGGGTAGGGGACATGGGGCGGGGGGGATGATGAGAAATGCTGAGATGCCAGGACTCTTGATTGGGTGGTAATAGGTTCTAGGAAAGTCTACAGTCAGCGTCCAATTTGATGTCAATAGGCACCTCAGCCATTTGTCCCATATTTCATTGAGACTTAACACCTATCGGATGACAGTCCTTGAGGAACCCTGGCTGCCACCCCTTTTTGTAACCTCTGCTTAGAACCCTTGAAAGGTCTCTGATGCAAGTTCAAGAGAGCCCTGAGATGGATTGTTGGCTGTATGCAGCTTATTAAAAGTCATTAACACCATGGACAACACAGACAGACAGCAGCATAGCAGGGACTCTGAGGAAAGTTCAGGCTCCGGCACCAAGAAATAGCAGTAGAAAGTCTAAAAACAGGAAATCAATAGGTGGTCAGTCTCTTATACCACTCTAAGGATGAGGAAGACTTCCCAGCATAAGCCTGGATTCAGACCTTCTGATTCCCAGGCTAGAGGCAGGAAGCAGGATAGGAGGCCACCAATACTCCTTTGATGTAAACTCCCTACACCATGTGAGAAACACTGTTACATAGAAACCCATAGCTAAGGGATCAGAACAGTGCCTGTAGGGTGTGTGTGTGTGTGTGTGTGTGTGTGTGTGTGTGTGTGTGCTCTAAGTATCACAGCAGCAAGGGCAGCGGCTGGATTCCCTTACAATCTTACACACCTCTGGACGTGTACGTGAATCTATATAGATTTAAGTCAGTTGAGCCTGAGCCTTTACTTCTGGGATCAGTTCCCCAAGCCTCTCTGAGTCAACACTCCCTTCAGTGCAGCCACCCATTTGTCCTCATAGCTGCGGAGAGAAACCTGCTGGCTTTCATCTAGATCTCTGGCTCTGCTGTCTCCCATCCCCATATAAAAGCTCACCAGTCGAATGCTCACCACATATAAAACAATGGCATTCTCGTTCTACAGAAGCGTCCCTGCAGGATACACTTATCCTCATTGATCAGATAAGGAAGCTGAGGCTCAGGGAGGTCAAAAGAAGAAGGGAAAATTGTTTGCTGCTGGTGGAATGCTTCTCTGCATCTCTGAAACTGAGGTTCCAGTAGGGCTAGGAGTTGAATGAGCCGGCTACCAGGTCATCACAGGAGACGGCATGGGAAGGTAAGGTAGGTGTCAAGTGAGTAGGGCCTGGGAGTGAGACTTCTTTTCATGTTATCAACTTTTCACTTAGGCTACTGCCACAGCTGGGCTTGTATGTCCTCATCTCATTCACCCCTTCCTGACCACCCCTTCCTCCCAGGTCTGGCCAACACCGCATTCATTATGCCTGGTACAATGAGGCTTAGATCGCCCTCTAGTGACCCCAGAGTATATTAACACCTGGCTTCTAGTCTGACCTATTCAATTGGGAAACTATCATTGGAACTGACCATCTTCAGGGGCCCAGGTTCTATACCAAGTTGAGGCTGGGGCCCAATCCCTCCACATGCATCCCTGTAAAGCACAACACCACATCTGCTCTTCATGTATTCGCTACGCACTACGGTACAGTACGCGCCTGTACTCTGTGATGGTTTGCGAGTCTCAGGCAAAGGCCTGGAGATTGACACACAGACAGAGAGACGGGGACACGGGTCATCCTTGAATTCCCCAAGAATGCCTTTATTGTATTCCAGGGCAGCTTATATGGGGATTCTTAACGCCCCAACCAAACCACCAGAAACCACTCCTCTGCCATCAGGAACTCCTGAGGGTCTTGTGCTCAGAGCAGCTGCAAACACAGGAAAATAAATTGTTTTGCTCAGAGCAGCTGCAAGCATTGGAAAACAAGTTGTTTACAGAAAATTCAGAGTCTAGGGGTCCACAGCCCCCACACATCCCTATCTCAGACACTCCCTTAGTCCGTCCCTCTCCGTGCGCTCCCATTTCTTAGCCGGCATCTCTACTGCCCACCCCTGTCTTAACCTAGTCTCTCCTTCCTACTGGGATCTTTGAGAACAGGAAAACTCACAGGAGTACATGGACTTCCATGGCTTCCTCCTGGGTTTTCAAGGCTGGCAAGTTTCCCACCATCTGAAGCGAAGTTCTAAGGGGTCTTATGGGGAAGCTGAGCTGGCCAGAACCTGATCTCTTACTATGACTTCCTGTCTAGACTCAGAAGGCTGGGAGAGAAAATGCTGAATCTAAAAAAGGTGACTTCCTAAAATGAACTTTAGGTTCAAACAACAGAGACCAGAAGCTGAGGGAGGACAGGCTAGGGAGCCAACCAGGCTCATTTGCAGGACCATCCTTATCCCCACCCTCAGCTTTGGGGCATCATCTGGGGACTGCTGATCAGGCAGAAGGGTGAGGACATGAGCCCAACTCCAAGAGATACAGTTCTGGGTCTTTTTCTTGGTCCCAGTGGAGAAATGGATCCCAGAGAAGAGGACAGAAGGGTAAAGGGGAGAATGCTGAGACCTAGCAAAGCTGCAGCCCAACTGGCCACCTCTCCAGCGCCTTCCTACCTTCCTGCTCCACCCCTCCCGCCTCTCATGCACAGCGCAGAACAAGGCACCTTACAGTATCCAGAATACTTTTATTGCCAAAATCGAGGTACAGCTTGCTCAGGGCCCCAGACAGAGGGGCCCACCACTCAGGTGAGAAATAGATGACAGGAATGTGCTTAAGAAGGGGAATCCAGTGCCAGAATCGTCATGGGAAGGCAGTGTATGCAGTCCAGTCTGAAAGTGATTTGGGGACCCCAACCTAAAAGCTGACCCAAGTCTCAACCCCTAGTCAGGTCCACTGTCCCTTGGACAGACCCAGGTTCACCATCCCTGCTGTCACACAGAGACCATGCAGCATCCCTGGGACAAACAAAAAACCCCTAGCTGGGACACTGCGCTCCTAGGTCTCGGGGACCCTTTCAATTCTCTGGACTAATTCCTGCAAACCAAGACTTGTTCAGTTGCTTGGTGGGAGCAAGCGCTGGGCAGGAACCTCTCGACCCTTGTGCCAACCCAAGTGGGTTGTGAGACCCTACAGCAGGGTGCAATAGGGTGGAGTCCTCAAGGCGTGGCTCAGGGAAACTAAGCGACCACAGCTGTCCCCTTGAGTTCCTTCTCTAGACCCTTCTCTCCTTAAACTACAGTCCCAGAACCTAGAGAGCCAGCTTCAGTACCGGGACCCACATCACAGCCATGGAGAGCAGGAATCCTAGGACATGTCCCCCAGAATGGAGGGGTCCTCTGCTGCCCAATCCAGAACTAGGACTAGGATGCTGCAAGAGGTGAGAGGTAGGAGTGGAGTCTGAACACCCCAGGACCTGGGGGAACCATGGAGAATACAACAAACCGCCCTGCCTGCAGGGGTGCTGGGCTGCCGCCGGGACGCCACACTCAGGATGTCCACCAGGGAACTCACAGGGAAGCTAACAGCCCTAGCCAGTGTGTGGGAAGGTCACCTGACAGTCACTGTGGAACCTTCCAGGGCAGGGCCTCAGCTCACAGGAAGGATGGGGCCCAGTGGGCGAGAGGAGAAAGGCCAGAGAACTAGGCGGACTGCATGGCCCGAGGTGGGAACTGGGGCAAGGAGCCAAACAAGCCAGCCTACAGAGCCAGTCTGAGGTCGCAATTCCATCAATAGCAGCACTCTTTCCATCAAACGTCCTCTGAATCCACACTTAACTCTTCCTTCATAACTGCCATTATACATAGGAAGGATGAGAAACGGCATTCCCCCAAGGCAGATGCCTCACAGCCTAAGACCTAGAAACTTGAACAATGGTCACAAACTTTACCAAGCTTGTAGGTCAGAGCCAAGAGAAGCTCCATGGTCCAGCCATTCAGCCTGGCACGAGAATCAAAGCTTGAAAAGCACCCGTTTCAGATAAGCCAAGGTAGTGGCATTGGCTAACATCTCGATGTGTTCACTTCCTGGCAGCTCCTGCAATGATACTTTGTGCTCTTGGCGCTTCTGCCAGGCCTGGCACTGCAGGACATTCTCCAAGTTGACGGTGCCATCACCATCACCAAAGCAGATCTTTGGGTCACGGTCAGGAAAGCTTTCATAGTAGAAGGAGTCTGGGGTGGGGACACCAGTCCCATAGAGGCAGTGCAGCTCCACACCTGGTGGCGTCATGGTCTCAACCAGCCCTTCTGTGTCCTGCCGCATCAACCAGCCGTCTTCAAATCCGATGTCCTGGAAGAACTGGCGATAGTCACGGAGTGTGTAGTTACTTGTGGGTGTGTGCACAAATACCTTTTCATGTGACCATGTATGGTTGTATGGCAGTAGCCAGCTCGTGGAGACAGCGGATCGCTGCTGCTCCCGGATCTTCAGTGGCCCAATAACAGGGATGCGATTGTTGTCTCCTGGAAGGAAAGCAAACTATCTGAACAGCAAGCTCGCCAAGCCAGCCAATGGCCAGCACTCAGAACCTTAGGCCGTTAGCCATCATCCTGCTCTCCATTCCGCACCACTGGCTTCTATTTCTTTTTCTTTTCCTTTCTTCCTATTTTTTTTCTGTATGTGGAAAGTATACATCCATATCTACTGTTCCTTATGTATTTCTTCACCAGAGATTCAGCCGGCACTTTGCCTCCCCCCTCAAGTTATTTATGTTTGTTCATCTATAAAGTGAACCCTGTCACGTACGTGAGTTAATTTATTTACTTTCCGATCTTAGAAGTCAGATTTTTGCTTGCTATAGCGAATCTTAGCTGGACCCTGAGAGATTTAATGGAACTTAACCCCAAAATAAACCTCAATACCTGTGGGCACTAATCTTGTCTAAGGTGAAGCAGCCAAGTCAATAGGCCGGTTAGGTGTTTTTGTTTGTTTTATCACACTGAACTGTATACCTGCCTTTCCTTTCCTGGGTCCAGATCAGCATTCAGTCAGCCTGGTTTCATCCCATCCACCTCCAATACACTCTTCCAAGAGGCCAGACTTGCTAGAAGCAAGGCAGTTGGGTGGGAAGCTGCTGCTGGAGTCAGCCACAGCTGGAGTCAGCTAACAGCTGGGGTCAGCTAACAGCTGGGGTCAGCTCTTCCCATTAGCCAATGAGACTTTCAGGGCCTTAGGCAGCTTAGAAAGGGGTTACTCACTTGTTCAAGAACTACCATCACCTATGATCCAGCACTATCTGAAGGCAAGCCCTTTTTGGCCGACCCCAGGATCTCAGCTTTGCCTGCTACCTCTGGAATCTAGAAAAGGGAAACCCCAAGAGTTCATGGATCTCTCTCTCTCTCCCACCCCTGGATTTCTAGGGCTGACAGCAGTTTCCTAATCTGAGGTAAAGATTTACTGGGTTTTACAGGAAAGCTTTGAGAAGGCCAATGCCTGAATTCTTACCATGTCTGCCTGTCAAATTCTGAAGGCACCCACATGTCTCCCTGTAGGCCCAGGAATGGCAGAGCATATGACTCTGATGACTCCTCACTGTATCTAAACATCTGAGCCATGAGCTCATTGTCAACTCACCCCAGGATCACTACTGGAAGAAATTCTGAACCTGATCCGATCATAACGTTCAGATGAGCAAACAAATCAGGCAGTACTAGTGACGGCAGGAATAAAGTCTAGAGATTCCTGAGATGGCCTGGTTCACAGTCCCCAAGTGAGGGGGCCCCAAGGCTACCACTCAGTCACGGCGGAAGTGGAGTGGCTCCTTCCTGCATCAGGAAGCCCTGCCCCATGGCTGCCAGGCAAGCAGACCCAGCCAGACCCACACCTGCTTCCTCCCTGCAGCGCCTGCCCACAGAGGCAGGTGAAACTCATAAACAGGAAGTGGTAGTCAGCCTTCCTCCTGTGAGAAAAGTGGGGCTGGGGTAAGAAAGGCTTGAGAAGGGACCCCCCAAAGAACTGTGGGTCAAACCAAGTTCTGCCAGCCAGGTGCACAGCACTGTGCGTGTGTTTGTGTGTGCATACACATAAGCAAATACTGTGTGATCCACAGGTATGCCACTTTCTGTACAACAGCACAGCAGAGCACAGGCCACAGGCTATCAGCTAGAAAGGGGAAACCAGGCGTACTGTTAGATTTCCTTGTTATTGCTCTGTGGGAGGGGGTTCAAGACAGGGTTTCTATGTGGCCCCGGCTGTTTTGGAACTCGCTCTATAGACCAAACTGGCCTAGAACTCCCTGCCTGCCTCTGCCTCCCAAGTGCTGGGATTAGAGGCATGTGCCACCCCACCCCACAACTGCTTTTTTCTTTTAAAAGATTTATTTATTTATTTATTTATTTATTATGTATACAACATTCCTCCCATGTGTGCCTGCAGGCCAGAAGAGGGCACCAGATCTCATTATAGATGTGGTTGCTGGGAATTGAACTCAGGACCTCTGGAAGAGCAGCAAGTGCTCTCAATCGCTGAGCCATCTCTCCAGCCCCTGCTTTCTTTTAAGGTGTGTGTGTCCATGAGTTAGTGTTACAGCATGCATGTGGAGGTCAGAGGACAGCTCGTGGGAGTTAGTTTTCTCCTTCTATCATGTGGGTTCTGGGGACTGAATTCAGGCCCTCAGATTTGGCAACAAGTGCCTTAACCTACTGAGCCACCTCACCAGCCACAGCATTAGATTTCCTTTGGAGAAAACAAGATACTTGTTTTGGTGCTGGAGAAATGGCTCAGCAGTTAAGAGGTCCTGAGTTCAATTCCCAGCAACCACATGGTGCCTCACAACCATCTGTAATAAGATCTGGTGCCCTCTTATGGCCTGCAGGTGTACATATAGGCACAATACTGTATACATAATAAATATTTTTAAAAAAAAAGCCGGGCGATGGTGGCGCACACCTTTAATCCCAGCACTCGGGAGGCAGAGGCAGGCAGATCTCTGTGAGTTTGAGGCCAGCCTGGTCTACAAGAGCTAGTTCCAGAGAAACTACAGAGAAACCTTGTCTCAAAAAACCAAAAAAGAAAAAAGAGAGAGAGAGATACTTGTTTTTCTTTCTACTTGACTATTGTGTGTTTATGACATGCATGTCATTTGTGGAGTTGGCTCTCTTCTTATACCTTTATACCCGTCCTGCAGATCAAACGCAGGTCGTTGGGCTTGCACAGCAAGCTCCTTTCACCACTGAGCCATCTCACTGGGCCTCCAAAAATGAAATAGAAGGCCACTCAGGAGAAAGAAGGATGTTTTAGTCCAGGGAGGAGACATGAAGGATGTTGGCATAGTATGCAACCACAGAAAAAAAGAAGAGGCATTTCTGGGAACAGCCATGCATGAGTGGACAGGGAGGTCTTACCTGAAGCCAGGACGCGCAGGGTCTTGGCCACGCCCCCCCAGGGCGCACCCAGTGAAATGAAGGCATGAATATACTTGTCCTTCCAGGCCTGTGGTTGCCGCTGCAGAAAGTAGAGCGTGTACATGTTGCCCATGCTGTGGGCGACCAGCACCACGGGGCCCCCATACATCTGGTACATCTCCTCGATCATCTCTCGGAGGGCCAAGAAGTAGGGCCCGTTTTCATCTGCAGGCCAGAGCCAAGCAGGGGTCAGGCTGGAAGTGTCCTGGGACCTGGACCGCTGGCCAATCCACAGGCCAGACCCAGGACTAGGGGGTGCAGAGAATGTTGGAGCCTAAGTAGAAGCAGACTAATTCTCCTAAAGGTTCATGAAGAGAGGACCAAGAGGCTCATTTTTCCCCTTGGTCTTATCCTCTACCCTTACCAAGCCTCAGAGGGTCCTGGGATGTGTGACAGGGAAGGACAAGGCAAGACTGGTCAGAGCTGGTGGCTGCCACTGCTGCACTGGGTAACAGACCCCCAGATATAGGTCTCCCAATTAGTGGCCCAGACTATCTTATCCCTGCCTCCTAAGCCCTCAGGGACAGAACAGGGGTGGGAATGGAGGGTGATTTCTTACTTGGAGCTCGGCGCCAATCATAGGGAGCCCCTCGGAGATCTCCGCCCCGTGTATAGCCCCAGCCCACAAAGCTCTCCACCATAGTGTAGAAATAGGAACCTACAGACAGAAATGCATAGAATTACATAAAGTATAACCCGTGTTCACTGCCCACACCACACCCACAGGCACAGTGACATCTGTCTCCCCGAAGCGTCCACTAATCAAAGTCAGCTCCCAGGCTACCCGGCTACCCCTTCAAAGCAATGTAGCACTTTCCACATGCTAGAAGCCCAGCAAAGCCCAGAGCCCCCAGCTACATGCCCTGGAGACCCCAAGCAAGAGCTACATACCCACATTCCTTTTGCTGGGGTCCAAGAACTCCAAAGAGAATGTTTCCCCGAAGCCAGGGACACGCACATCCACACCATCAGGAAACTGGGTGGCCCGAGATGTTCTGTTATAAACAAGCCTGCCAGGAGAAGATATCAGTAACTCAAAGGTACCACCATGTCTCAAATACTGTCTGTCCTGTGACCTCAGCCATACTCCAGCATCACTCCCTGGTTTGGTTGGAGATAGAAAAGAGATTAAAAAAAAAAAAAAGTAACAGAACAGGTTTATAAAACACAGATTTAGCAGAACTATGGTGGCACACACCTCTAATCCCAGCACTCAGGAGGCAGAGGCAGGCAGATCTCTGAGTTTGCGGCCAGCCTGGTCTACAAAAGTGAGTTCCAGGACAACCAGGACTGTTACACAGAGAAACCTTGTCTCAAAAACAAAACCAAAAAAAAAAAAAAATTAAAAAAGAAAAAAATTTTAAATATTTTGAAAAAAAAAAAAAAGCAATCACAGAAAGCTGACAGGATCCCAGTACTGATCCAAATGATAGGGTGCGAGGCCACTCTCTCCAGCAGAAAACCTGCAAAGTGCAGGAAATTGTTGTGGAAAGCCAACGCAGCTGTGTGTAAGACGAGACTCTAAACAGGTCAGAGGAGCAACCAAGACAAAAAAGCTCTTTGCAGCATTAACCTGTGCCTCTGCTGGCAGTGCCTGAGGCCACGCGTCGCCAGGACAGAAATAGAAATGTAGATCAACAGCCCAGGAATAGCTGCAATCACACACGGAAAAGAAAGTCAACAAAGAGGGCAGCATGAACAGCAGGGAAGGACTGGGTGCCCTGGCTAGCAGGGCAAAGCTTTTAATCGGTGCAATGCTAATCAGCGCAAACAAATAGCGGGCACCAGCTATGTTCTTTGATCTGGCTGGACTAGTAAGGGCACTTGCTGCCGGCCAGGCGGGAGGTGGTGGTACACTCTCTTGAACCCCTCTCGGAGGGCAGAGGCCGGCAGGTCTCTGAGTTCAAGGCCAGCCTGGTCTACAGCTACAGGACAGCCAAGCGTGTCAAGAGACCTTGTCTGGGTCGGGGTTGGGGGGAGCAATTGTTGCTCCTGCAGAGGATCTGGGTTTAATTCCCAGCACACAAGCACCTGTAACTCCCAGTTCTAGGGGATCTGATATCCTCTGACTTTCACAGCGCTCAGCACACACCACACTTACATATATGCAAGCAAAAACATAAAATAAAATAAAAATAAATCTAGAGACTTCTGTCTGGGAAGGACCTTAGAATAATACAGGTCTGAGTCTGAGTCATCTCTGTGATTTATCAGCTGAATGAAATGCCCGGAGTAAAGTTTATAAATTCTTTGAGCTTCCAGATTTTCCTTACCTATAAAGTACATTTGTTTTGTTTTGCTTTATTGCGGTTCTGGGAATCAAATTCAAAGCCTTTTGTATGATACACTGAGTTACACCCCCATCTCCTGTAAAACAGGTTTAAAGACAATACCAGTTCCAAGGAGAGCCTCAAGACTAAACTAAACTAAATTCATCACTTAGTGGTTTTACTATGGCACAGACCTCAAGAGTATTCTACTACAAAACTAGACAGTGCGAGCCATCCATTCAAGTGAGCTCTTGCCAGTCAAGAGACATAAACATATGAGAAGACAAGACTGGTAAAACACACCTGTGATCCCAGCATTCAGGAGGCAGAGCCAGGATCGTCAGTGACCACCTGGATTACACTGGGAATCCCAGCCTGACCTACACAGTGGACCCTGTCTCACAACCCTTGTTTTTGTTTGTTTTGTTTTTTGTTTTTCAAGACAGAGTTTCTCAGTAGCTTTGGAGCCTGTCCTGGAACTAGCTCTTGTAGACCAGGCTGGTCTCGAACTCACAGAGATCCACCTGCCTTTGCCTCCCGAGTGCTGGGATTAATCCTTTAAAGATGTGCACCACCACTGTCCAGCTCACAATCCTTTTTTTAATTTAATTGTCTGAGTACGACTTTTTGTCTACATGAACATATGTGCACCACATGTATGCCTGGTGCCTGCAGAGGTCAAATGAGAGCATCAGATCCCTTGGAACTAAAGTTATGATGGTTGTGAGCCACCGTGAGTTCTGGGACTCAAACTTGGGTTCTCTGCAAGAAGAGGGAATGATCTAATCTACTGGGCCAAGTTTTAGTTTTTGTTTTTCGAGACAGGGTTTCATTGTTTAGCTCTGGCTGTCCTGAAACTCACTTTGTAGACCAGGCTGGCCTCAATCTCACAGAGATCCGCTTGCCTCTGCCTCCTGAGTGCTGGTATTAAAGGTGTGTGCCACTACTGCCTGGTTTACTGGGCCATCTTACCAACCCCTTTTGTGTTGGTCTTTGTTGTTGTTAAGACACGACCTTACTATGTAGCCCTAGCTGACCTGGAACTCCCTATGTACACCAGGCTGGCCTTGAACTCAGAGCTCTACCTGCTTTTACCTCCTGAGTATTGGGATTAAAGGTTTGTACCACTACCACAGGCTCAAGACCTTTTTTTTTTTCCTTTAAATTAAGGGAAAGAGAAGGAGAGAGTATTTCTGGTATAATACATAGTAAATAGAGTAAACTTTGTGCTTTGTTTTAGCTTTGAGACAGGGTCTTGCTAGCCCAGGCTAGACTCTACCTTCCTCAGCCTCAAATCCACCTTCCTTAACCTGAATGAGTTATAAGAAACCTCAGGTGGGCTGGAGAGATGGCTCAGCGGTTAAGAGCATTGCCTGCTCTTCCAAAGGTCCTGAGTTCAATTCCCAGCAACCACATGGTGGCTAACAACCATCTGTAATGAGGTCTGGTGCCCTCTTCTGGCCTTCAGGCATACACGTAGAAAGAATATTGTATACATAATAAATAAATAAATAAATATTTTAAAAAAAAAGAAACCTCAGGTAATGGGGGTTTTGTAAGTAGAACATTCCAAAATAATGAAAATATGGTATATAAAAATTGTGGTGGCACATGCCTGTAATCCCAGCACTTGAGAGACAGAGGCAGGAGGATCTCTCTGAGTTCAAAGATCAAGGCCATCTTGGTCTACAAAGTAAATTCCAGGACAGCCAGGGATACACAGAGAGACCCTGTCTCAACACCCACCCCACTCCCACCAAATAAGATAAAATAAAATAAAAATAAAAACTGTAAATTCAGGTGTTGTAGCACATGCCTTTAGTTCCAGGCCAGCCAGGTCTACACAATACAATCCTATCTTTAAAAAAGAATGTATAATTTAGTAAACACATAAACCACCAACTCAGTTCCTTATTATTAGCATCAAGTATCATAATATACAAAGCATGGATGTGCACGCCTGTAAGCCCGGAACTCCATGGGCAGAGGTGGGTGGATAGACAGCCATGAGTTAGAAGACAGCCTGGTCTATACAGTGAGTTACAGCCAGACAGGGCTGCATAGTGAGACCCTAAACATATCGTGCTTCACTGGGCTGACAGCATCTAAGGAACATGTGCTATAAATGTTAGATGGCTACACTAGCAGAAGGCCATAGGAAATTTTCAGCTCCATTATCTTTTGGCGGGGAGGGGGCTAGAGATCAAACCTATCCTTTTCAAAATCTATGTTCAGTGTCTGTATGTTTATGTAAATGTGTTCAGGTGCTTATGGAATCCAGCATCAAATCCCTTGGTGCTGAAATTATAGGCAGTTGTGAGCCATCCAACATTGGTGCTCAGTAGCAACCCGGGTCTTCTGAAAGAGCCGTCACTTCAGTTCTCCACTTTCTATGCGCTAGGCAAGAGCTACATGTCCAGCCCTCACCTCACAGAAACTATTTTCCCTTTCTTTCTTTCTTTCTTTCTTTCTTTCTTTCTTTCTTTCTTTCTCTTTTTTTTTTTTTTTTTTTTTTTTGATTTTTTGAGACAGGTGTTCTCTGTAGTAGCTTTGGAGCCTGTCCTGGAACTAGTTCTTGTAGAACAGGTTGGCCTCAAACTCACAGAGATCCACCTGCCTCTGTCTCCCAAATGTTAGGATAAAGGCCTACGTCACCACCACCCGGCTTTTTTCTTTCTTTCTTTTTTTCTGTTATTTTTGTTTGTTTTTAGATAGGGTCTCACAATACAGCCCTGGAAATTGCTCTGTATACCGGGCTAGTCTTGAATTCTGTTATCTCCTGCCTACAAAACACTGGAAAGAGGTCTGTGCCACAAGGTCTAACTAATCTGCCCTTGAAATCCCAGCTATTCAAGAAGCTGGACTGAAAATTCAAGGTCAGTCAGTTAATTTATGGAGACCCATCTTAAAAAAAAAAAAAAAACAAAAAAAAAAAAAAACAAAAAAAAACTTTTTCTTTTTTCATTTTTGCTTTTTGAGACAGGGTCTTTCTGTGTAGCCCTGGCTACCTTGGAACCAGGGTGGCCTCAAACTCACAGAGATCCACCTGCCTCTCTGCCTTTTAAAGGCGTGCTCCACCACAACTGGCATTGTCAAAAAAAAAAGGTTTTTTAAAATCATAAGTATGTATTCATTTGTGTGTGAATGTATGTCACAACACACATGTAGAGTTTGTTTTTTGAAGATATAGGTCTGAGTCAAGGGCAGCCCAAGTTTGGGGCTGGAAAGCAAGTTCCAGGACAGTCAAGGCCACACAGAAAAACTTTAAAAAAAAAAAAAAAGATGGGGTCAGCAAGTGATTCAGTGGATATAGGTGCTTATTCACAAGGCTGAGGACCTGAATTCAATCCCTGGAGCCAACACAGTGGAAGGAGAAAGCTAATGCTCTCAGGTTGTCCCTTGACCTAAACCCACCCCTAAATGAATAAATGTAACTTTTCAAAAAGGCTTATTTACTTTTTTTAATAAAGATTTATTTATTAATTATGTATATAGTATTCTACCTGCATGGACGCCTGCAGGCCAGAAGAGGGCACCAGATCTCATTACAGATGGTTGTGAGCCACCATGTGGTTACTAGGAATTGAACTCAGGACCTCTGGAAGAGCAGTCAGTGCTCTTAACCTCTGAGCCATCTCTCCAGTCCCTTATTTACTTATTTACTATGTACATAGAGTCCTGTTTGCAGGCCAGAAGATGATACCAGATCTCATTACAAATGGTTGTGAGCCACCATATGGTTGCCGGGAATTGAGCTCAGGACTTATGGAAGAGCAGCCAGTGCCCTTAACTGCTGAGCCGTCTCTCCAGCCCAAATATAATTTTCTTTAAAAAGTTTTTAAAGGAGAGGACATGGGATGGAAAGACGGCTCAGCAGTTTGGCTGCTCTTCCAAAGGACCCAAGCTTGATTCCCAGCACTCGGGTGACCAGTCATAATAATCAGTAACTATAGGTCCAGGAGATCTAAGACTGGCCTCAGTAGGCACAGGAATATGCACTGAGGCAAAACATTCATACACACAAAATAAAATAATAAATAAATCTAAAGGAAGGAGAAGACCACTCTCACCACCACCACTGGCTGCTCTGGCAGAGCACCCTGGTTCAATCCCTGGCACCCATACATGGCATCTAATAATCAACGATAGCTCCAGTTCCAAGGGATTCATTATCTTCTGGCTTCCTCAAGCAATGCATGCATATCGTACACGGACATACAAGAAGGCAAAAACACCCATACACAGAAAATAAAAAGAAAGAAATCTTTAAAAATGAAAATAAAAAGGAAAGGACATGAAGGTGGAAAAGGGATGTCTTTGGGAGGAGTTGGATATGATCAAGATCCATTGTACAGTCCAGGTGTAGTGGTGCATCCCTTCAATCCCAGACTTGGGAGGCAAAAGCAGGTGAATCTCTGTGAATTCCAGACCACCCTGTTCTACATAGTGAGTCCCAGGACAGCCAGAGATACATAGTAAAGCCCTGTTTTGAAAAACCCAACAAAAGAATACATTGTATAGTAGATCCAGTCCTAGGGGCTCTGATACCCTCTTCTGGCTTCTGGTGGCACTACACACACAAGGTTTACAGACATACTGGCAGGCAAAACACCCATAGACCTAAAATAAAGAGGAAAATTTAAAGAAAGAGAAAGGAACTAGGGAGATGGCTCTCTTTAAGAAGACCCAGGTTCGATTCCCAGCACTAATGTGGTAGCTTGTAACGTCTGTAACTTCATTTCCAGTAGACGGATACCTTCCTCTGACTTCTGCAGGCATGCAGATAGTGTATATATATATATATATATATATATATATATATATATATATATATATATATACACACTATCCACACTATACACTATATATATATATACACATCCAGGCAAAACAATCATACACATCAAATAAAGTAAATAAATCAAAAAATAAATTTTGAAAAGATACATTGTAGGTGGGCAGTGGAAGTACAAGCCTTTAATCCCAGCACTCAGGAGGCATAGGTAGGCAGATCTCCTATGAGTTAGAAGCCAGCCTGGTTTGGTCTACAGAGTGAGTTCCAGAACAGCACAGCCAAGGCTGCACAGAGAAACCCTGTTTTGGGAATATATGATATATGTGTATATATATATATACACACACATACACATATATATAGTCCTTTTCATATATATAAATATAAAACTGGCAAAAATAATCACTGGGAAAACCACTTGTCATCCAACTAAAATGCTTACTTTGTAGCCCCCTTAACTTCATTGTCTGAAAACCACTGATATGCTCACACATTTGGAAATCAAACTCTCTGTCTATGTTTGGGTTCATGAGACAGTGTTCTGCTAGTTAATTCTGGCTAGTACCCATTCTGGAATTCTGTAGAGCTAGCTGGCCTCAATTATGACAACTCTCCTGCCTCAGCTTTCCTCCTGAATGCCGCGATTATAGATATACCACCATACCCACCGTCTTTCTCGTTTTCAAACATATTTGAGGAAGGAGGGGAGCCACACTGAGTCTGTGGACAGGGGCTAGCCAAAAAACCTGAGTCTAGGACTTGATGGATAAACTAGAGAAGGGAGGACCAGGAGCAGCAAAAAGAAGAAAATTATGCCTGAGACTATGGAGCTAGTTAGTGCTGGCCAGACCAGATCAAGGACTAACGAGCCCAGAAAAGAGGGGTACTTTTCCATCTATTGAGGCATGAGAAGGACGAGGACTCTGAAGACCTCTCTAGGCCCCACAGTGGCTCTCCCATGGGTGCACACCATCCCCACCTGATGTTATCAATCCAGCAGTCAATGATGACAGGCAGAAGCAGCTCAAGGTTGAGCCAGAGCGTGAAGTAGCTGTCCGTCTTCTTGGAGCACAGGTAGTGCACGACCTTTGGCTTGTCCAGCTTTGCTTCCAGCTGGTTACCCAGATCACCAGGCACTGCAGAAGAAGAAGAAACAGGCATGGGTCCAAGCCCTGCCAGGCTGGAGACCCCCCAAGAACCCTGCAGTCTGCAAAAGAGTCATCCAGAGTGGACAGACACCATGGCACTCAGTCTTTGCAGTACCACTCCGGAAGTTGAAGCACAATTCCAGGTTTGGAAAAATCAAAACCTGAGAGAGAAGCCAGGACCTTCATGTAGAAAAAGCTGCTACTAGCCAGGCATGGTGGTGAATATCTGTGATTCCAGTACTTAGGAGGCTGAGGCAGGGGGATCAAGTGAGTAAGTCTGGGCTACACAATGAGATCCGATTTCAAAGCAAACAGAAACAAAAGCCAAGTTAATGGGAAAGAAGTCTGCCACCACATAGCCTGTGGAGGCTTAAAGAGAGGCCTGATATGCTTGGGAGAAGCCCCTAGAACTCTCTCCAGTAATGTGGAATATAAATGACCTCCCTAGATCTTCACTGGAACTTCCTGGTAGACCATACAGAAAGGGGTTCAAGCCAGTCACTTCCCTAGGAGGCTGTGGTTCCCCTGTGATCTCAGCCTGGATTACCCCTTCATATAAAGATGGTTTCCACAGATTCAACATAATGCCCATCAAAATCCCAGCAAAATTCTTCAAAGACCTCGAAAGAACGATACTCAACTTCATATGGAAAAGCAAAAAAACCAGGATAACCAAAACAATCCTGTACAATAAAAGAACTTCTGGACTTCAAACTCTACTACAGAGCTACAGTACTGAAAACAGCCTGGTATTGGCCTAAGAACAGACAGGAGGATCAATGGAATTGGAAGCAAAAAATACCAAATGGAAAAAAGAAAGCATATTTAACAAGTGGTGCTGGTATAACTGGATATCAACATGTAGAAGAATGAAAATAGGTCTGGAGAGATGGGTCAGTGGTTAAGAGCATTGCCTGCTCTTCCAAAGGTCCTGAGTTCAATTCCCAGCAACCACATGGTGGCTCACAATCATCTGTAATGAGGTCTGGTGCCCTCTTCTGGCCTGCAGACATACACACAGACAGAATATTGTATACATAATAAATAAATATTTTTAAAAAAGAATGAAAATAGACCCATATATATCACCATGTCCAAAACTCAAGTCCAAATGGATCAAAGACCTCAACATAAAGTCAGCCAAACTGAACCTTATAGAAGAGAAAGTGGGAAGTACTCTTGGACGCACTGGCACAGGGAACCACTTCCTAAATAGAATCCCAACAGCACAGACACTGAGAGAAACAATTAATAAATGGGACCTCCTAAAACTGAAAAGCTTCTGTAAAGCAAAGGACACGGTCAACAAGACAAAACGACAGCCTACAGAACGGGAAAAGATCTTCATCAACCCCACATCAGACAGAGGTCTGATCTCCAAAATATAGAAAGAACTCAAGAAATTGGACACCAAAAGATCACATAATCCAATAAAAAATGGAGTACAGACCTAAACAGAGAACTCTCAACAGAGGAATCTAAAATGGCTGAAAGACACTTAAGAAAATGTTCAACATCCTTAGCCATCAAAGAAATGCAAATCAAAACAACTCAGAGATTCCATCTTACACCTGTAAGAATGGCCAAGATCAAAAACACTGGTGACAACTTATGCTGGAGAGGTTGTGGGGAAAAGGGAACACTTCTGCATTGCTGGTGGGAATGCAAGCTGGTATAATCCCTTTGGATGTCAGTGTGGTGATTTCTCAGAAAATTAGGAAACAACCTTCCTCAAAACCCAGTAATACCACTTTTGGGTATATATCCAAAGGATGCTCAATCATGCCACAAGGACATGTACTCAACTATGTTCATAGTAGCTTTGTTTGTCATAGCCAGAATCTGGAAACAACCTAAATGCCCCTCAACCGAAGAATGGATAAGGAAAATGAGGTACATTTGCACAATGGAGTACCACACAGCAGAAAATAATAATAACAGCTTGAATTTTGCAGGAAAATGGGTGGAGCTAGAAAACATCATTTTGAGTGAGTAACCCAGACACAGAAAGACAATTATCACATGTACTCACTCATAGGTGGTTTTTTTTTTAAATTTATTTATTATGTATACAATAGTCTGTCTGTGTGTATGTCTGCAGGCCAGAAGAGGGCACCAGACCTCATTACAGATGGTTATGAGCCACCATGTGGTTGCTGGGAATTGAACTCAGGACCTTTGGAAGAGCAGGCAATGCTCTTAACCTCTGAGCCATCTCTCCAGCCCTCATAGGTGGTTTTTAAACATAAAGCAAAGAAAGCCAGCCTACAAACCACAATCCCACAGAACTTAAACAACAATGAAGACACTAAGAAAGACTTACATAGATCTAATCGACATGGGAAGTAGAAAGTAGAAAAAGACAGGATCTCCTGAGTAAATTGGGAGCATGGGGACCTTGGGGAAGGGTTGAAGGGGAGAGGGAAGAGGCAGAGAGGGGAGCAGAGAAAAATGTAGAGCTCAATTAAAAAAAAAAAAAGATGGTTTCCAAGGTTAACTGGACTCAGATCATACTCTGTTGAAGAGGGGTTTTAAGGCTCATGGGAGTTTCCCAGATCTCAGAACTGTGTCCAACGCTACAGCCCTGGTATTAGATATGTACCCTCCAGGTTTAAACCGGCCAGAAAGAAAATCAAGCAGGGTCTTATCTACCCGTAAGCTGTGGGGCATTAGACAAAGTGCTAGGCCAAAAATGAAACCTAGAAGCAGTGCTCTTATGTTTTCCATGTTTTTGTTTCTCAACAAGGTCTTGCTGACATCAAAAGCATGTTTTTCCTGCCTCTAACCTCCCAAATGCTGGGATTACAGGCTTGGGGGGGGGCATTTTAAAAAACACAAATGAGAAAAGTTCCCAACGGTACCAGCAGGCCTACCAAGGCCCTAGGCCTTGCTAAAGGCAGGAAGTTCCAGAGGGTAGAGTTCGTGGAAGGTCTCAGCATGGTAGAGAGATGTGGTGCAGGTGGCTGAAGCACGGTAACATGCAGCCACAGGCCAGGGTGTGACCAAGTTCCAAGCATGGTTGGGTCCAGCTCTTGTCAATCTCTTAGGTCCACACAGACCCCAAGGCCCTGGCAACATCAACTCCACACCACTTGAAGTGCTAGTATTTAAAGCCCCCACAATCTGTTTCCTCCCGTTAACGTTACAGGCCGTATCTACCTGCTATAGGCTACCCTCTGGACATTTCAGAGAGACAATCCCTTTGAAGACCTACAGCCACTACGAAGAGCCACACGGCTTTCCTCACCAGTGACTTTGAACACATGTCCTTGTCTTCTGAGTGTCGTGGGAAGGTGAGACACCTGCTTTCCCCTCCCTTCAGGACGCAGGTGCAGAAGCAAGAAATTCCCAGCATGGGAGCCTCTACATGACATGCTTGTGAGCTGGGCATGTGAACTGGTCACCGTCTCCATCCACCACAGGGGAAATGAGTGAAAAGAGGAAGCCACCAGATACCCCTTGCCCTGGTCAGGCTATGTGGCTTCTAAAAATAGCAGTGGCCCCTTCCTGAGATACTTGGTGCCTGAAACAAGGACAAGAGCCACACAAGCCACACATAAAGCTTTTACTTGAAATAACACTGTGAAGGGTCATCTTCATATAAATTTTAAAATCATGAGTACTTATGTCGTGTATACGCTATGTAGAGGTGAGATGGGAGCACACCACAGCATGTGTGTGGAGGCCGGAGGACAACCTGCCAGAACTGGTTTCATCTGGGGATGGGGGTGGCAATCCCTTTGCCCACTGAGCCTTCCTGCATTCCTCTTTATTCATTTCACTGATGAGAAGACTCAGGCTGAGCAGGATACACAAATGGTTTGCCTAAGGTCCCAGTCCCCTGGCCTGGGGTCGATTTTCTGACTTCTGCTGCCTCTACCACTAACTCAGAATCCACACATTGTGCCTAAGGAACAAGAACGGCTCTCTCCGGTCTCTGAGTTACCAGCAGCAGCCCCAATCCTTGAAAAGATGTGCAGGTTGAAGATACAGATGTTCAGATCGCTGAGGCTTCTCTGCTACGATTTAGGAGAACTGAAGACCGGATGGATTAATGAGCGCTGTTAGCACCAATCCGTCCAGGCAAAACCGTGTGGCAAACAGGCCAGGCGTGGCGGCGCACACCTTTAATACCAGCACCCAGGAAGGCAGAGGCAGGCAGACCTCTGTGAGTTCAAGGCCGGCCTGATCTACAAAGAGAGCATGGGGCTATAGAGTGAGACTCTGCCCTCCCCTTCACAAAAAAAGGTGGCAAACATGAATGTGGTCAGAGAATGCACACACCCCAATGCCAAGGCCCTCATTCTCGGAACTCCTTAGGCTCCCACGTGACTTCTTCACATTGGTCACCAGGGTAAAGTCCAGATGACCCCGTAAGTCACGAGCTCTACACCATGCATGCCTCCCGCTTCCCCCCTAATTCCATTCCAACCAGCCTGGAACCATCTTCCAAGCACACCTAGTTCCAGCATACTCCAGAAGGGCCTCCCTGGCATTCACTCACCCAAGCTGACTCTCAGAGTCTGTGCTTACGCTCACAGACCTAATCCCCGAGAACCATCCAGGTTCAGGTGTGAACCTAGGTCCAGAATCCCCCAACCATTTCCTGACCTAGAATGCTTACTTCTTGTGGTTGACAGGTTCCACTGTGTAGCGCTGGCAGTCCTGGGAACTTGCATTGCAGATCAGGCTATACTTGGCTAAGAGATATGAATGCCTCCGCCTCCTGAGTGCTGGGATTAGTGTGTGCTGCCATGCCTAGCATTACAATGCCTACTGAGGTTTCCCAGGACCATTTTGCCAGTCAACACTATCCTTCTATGATCTGCAGTATCCCTATTAAAACATTCCCTGCAGTCAGGCATGGTGACACATGCCTACACGCCTTTAATCCCAGCACTTGGGGGTGGGGGCGGGCAGGGGCAGGTGAACCTCTGTGAGTTTGAGGCCAGCCTGGTCTGCAAAGTGAGTTCCCGAAAAGTCAGAGCTGCTACCCAGAGAAACCCTGTCTTGAAAAGACAAAACAAACAAACAAACAGTCCCAGGAGAAAGAGCACAGGAATGCACACTCCAGCTGAGTAAGTAAGTAACATACGCTCCAGCAGGTCTCTGTTCGGTGGCTAGCCACCGAAACACTAGCTCAAGACGAGAGCCAAGGTAAATAGAAGACTCCCAAAGATTTTATTCTGGCCTATTAACTCAAGAAAACACTGTTGATTCTTGCTCAGCTGCCAGGTCTAAGACCAAAGAGTGAATCCGCAGGCAGCGTCACTGGCCTCAACACAGCCTGGAATAACCAGGGCTTATGGGGGGGGGGGGGGGAAGTAGAGCATGCTCTCTGACTGCTAACACCTGTTCATGGCTATCGTCCCGACCATTTCCTCTGTCTTTCCTTGCCTTAGCCATCCTATCTCCCTTAGTCCTGTTCCCCAAAAGTCAATGTCACGCATTTCCTAAGTTGAAAGCAAAGGGAAATGATGTTGGTAGTCAGCAAAGATAGAACTTGCTACTACCCATGCCCTGCAAAACACAGAAGGCCGATACCTTCTAGACAGACTCAGACCAATTCTGAGACTACTTGGAAGCCCTCTGGGGTAGGGTCGAGCTGCCTCAGTCTTTACAGCTAAGAAATGGGGACATGGTGAGGCAAGGTTTGGGGTTGATGCAGGTAGGTGGAGTGGGAAATCGAACAGTATCCCTTCCCTTTGCTCTCATCTTTTAGAGGGTGGTTGACCACACCCATGTCCAGTATGGAGGAAGGTGAGTTAACCCACCCGACCTAGTTTAAGAGTCAAAACACTCTGGGTATGGTGCTTAAAGCACGGGGAAGTCGGCCCTGCCGACCCTGGCTGCACTGAATCCTGCAGTACCCACCCACCATCCCACCGCACGCCAGTCTCACCCAGAACCACCGGGGGGTGACGCTGGGCCGGGAGAGCCAGATCTGCCAACATCATTAGCAGAAGCAGGGGGACCAGGAGGCCACTCTGGAGCTGGGTCGCGCGACAAGTGAGGAGGTGGCGATCCATGGCGCGAGACTGGCAGCAGATCCAAGGGGCTGCTTTAATGATTGGGGATCGTGCCTAGGCCGGGCAACGTCGCGCTTAACCCCACCGCTCCCAGCCACCAGCCAATTAGGACCCGCCTCTTGCCAAGACACTACCAATTGGAACTCTCCTCCACGAGCGTCCCTCCCACTCAAGCTCACCACGAGTCCTTGCCCACCCCTGGCCTTGCTGCTAGACTGTGCTGCGCGCCGAACGCATCGATCGGCAGACGGGCGCCGCCAGGCTCCCAGCTATCGTCCTACCATCAGGGACCCCCACCTCACGGTGTCTCCAACACCGTCCTTGGTACTCGAAGTCCACTCAGGTAGTCCTCATTCCCTACTCCTACCTCGAAGGACCGAAAACAAATCGAGTCAAAAGAGCTCCATCATTTACTGTGACTGAGGGACCTCTCTTAAAGCAAGGAAAGAGGAAGTGAGTCCTAGGTAGTCCGTTCATTCTTGAAACTCAGGTGACCAGCAGCTGACCAGGACCTTTGTACAGCCTTCACCCTGGCATCCTCAGGGCGTCTCGTTTCGGCCGCCCATGCCCGGAGAACTTCGACTGTCTGCCTTCTGGGTAGAAATACAGGTGGGACCCAAGAAACAGGTCCGGGAGAAGCTAGATCAACCTGCTCCAAACGATCCGATCCGCCTTTTCCAAAGGAAGGGTCTGTCCGTCGATTCTAAGTGCGGCACGTGGAGTAGAGTTGGAAGTGGTTTTAATCCGAAACTCTAAGGGCTCTGGGGCTTGCGTTGTCACTTCACCCCCTATCCATGCAAACCTGGGGCTCATGAAGGGTGCAAGATTTGAGCCAGGAGCTGGGGCCCGAGGCAGAGGCAGCCCGGGCAGAGGCTCAACACTGGTAATAAGCCAGCTCTGTGGAGTAGGGTTAACCAGGACATTTGAGAAATGACCTCTACACACTTCCTTCTGAAGGCCAGTTGCACCCTTGGGACACTGCTTAGTCCCAAGATTTCTGTCCCACCCTTCACCTCTTCTTCCCTCTTCTTGGTAAACATCTGACCCGTGTTAAAGTTGTTAAAGTTAGTTTTTTATAGCAAAATGGGAAGTTTTTTTTTAAAGATCTGTTTCATTTTATGCGCATGAGTATTTTTGCCCGCATGTATGTACGCACATTACATGCATGCCTGGAGCTTGAAGAAAAGTCTTATCAAATAGAGTTTGCCTGGAATAGAGTTACAGGTGGCTATGAGGCACCATATGGGTGCTGGAAATCCAGCCACAGTCCTCCGCAAGAGCAACAAGTGCTCATAACAATTGAGCCATTATTCTTGCCCCAGAAAACAGGACATTTTAAGCCCCACTTCCCCCACTTCAACCTCTGGCACCAGCAGAGGATTGCTACAGACTGATTTGGTGAAGGCCCAGTAGAAGATCATAGAGACATTAGGCCAAGGTTAGGGACAGTGGAAAGTCCAGAGCCAAGAGGTGGAAGGGAGATACTAAAAGACATTGACTCATACGAACATCTTGCCAAACTAGCTGTTTGGGCCCCTGGAAGAGTGTCACTGTTGTCAACTGAGGCTTAGGTGTCCCACTGCCACAAACCCTGAAAGAGTTAAGAGTCAGGATTACCGAGGAAAGGATGACAAAAGCTTGTTAGTAACAACCCTTCTCAAACAAGAGTCAGAAGATGAGCCTCCACCCCCTTTTAAAACAAAGGCTCGCAGGGTGTTGGTGGCACACGCCTTTAATCCCAGCACTCGGGAGGCAGAGGCAGGTAGATCTTTGTGAGTTCAAGGCCAGCCTGGTCTACAAGGGCTAGTTCCAAGACAGCTCCAAAGCCACAGAGAAACCCTGTCTTCGAAAAAAAAAAAAAATCAGTGTCTTAGCTAGTTTCATGTCAACTTGGCATAATCAAAAGTCATCTGAGAAGAGGGAACTTCAATTGAAAAAAATACCTCCATAAGGGATTGGAGAGATGGCTCAGAGGTTAAGAGCACTGGCTACTCTTCCAGGCATCCTGAGTTCAATTCCCAGCAACCACATGGTGGCTCACCACCACCTGAATGAGATCTGGTGCCCTCTTCTGGTGTGCAAGCACACATGCAGGCAGAACACTGTATTCATAATAAATAAGAAAATCTTTTAAAACAATAATAATAATAATAAACAAATAAATCTTTAAAAACAAACAAATGCCACCATAAGATCTGGCTATAAGCTGGGCAATGTGGTGCAAGCCTTTAATCCCAGAATTCAAGAGACAGAGGCAGGTAAATCTCTGTGAGTTCAAGGCCAGCCTGGTCTACAGAGCGAGATTCAGGACAGTCAGGGCTACACAGAGAAACCCTACCTCAAACAAACAAAACAACAACAACAACAAAACAAAGAACAACAAAAAGGAGGATGAGGAGGAGGAAAAAGAAGATGGTCCAGCTGTAAGCAGGTAAGATTGTACAGGATTTCCTCAGTAACTGATAGGCAAGAGCCCAGCTCGTTGTGATTGGGAACAGCCCTAGGTTAGTGGTTCTGGGTTCTTTAAGAAGGCTGAGCATGAAGAACAAATCAGTAGGCAGCATTCCTCCGTGGTCTCTGCATCACCTCCTGCCAACCAAGCTCCTGCCGTGGCTTCCCTCAGCGGACTGTGATTTAGACTGTATAAACCAAATAATCCCCCTTCTCATCAAGTTTCTTTTGGTCATGGTGTTTCTTAACAACAGTAGAAAAGTAACTAAGACATTCAGGGTTGTTATGGAATGATCTTTCTGTGCACTGTGAAGATGTGTCTTTGCCAAGGCACCTTCTGGTTTCACAAAGAGCTAAATGGCCAGTAGCTAGGCAGGAAGACGTAGGCAGTACTTCCAGTCAGAAAGAGAAAGAGAGAGAGAAAAGAGATGGATCTAGGCATGGAGGAGAGATGCCAGAGAATACGAAAAGGAAACAGGAAGTGCAAGATGGAAGAGAGGTAAAAATCCACGAGGTAAAACATAAGCTGAGCTTTCATAATTAATAATAAGTCTCCATGTCATTTTTTTGTGAGCTGGAGGCCCAAAGAAAAACCCATCTATATATGGTGCCCAACGTCAGGCTCAAACATCCAAACACAGGGCCTCAGAAAGCTAAGAAAAGCCTAGACAAGGAGCCGGATGTGACGTTCTAGTCTGCAGTCTCTGAGGCAGACCAGCTCAGCATACAGAAGCACCACTTCCTGTTACTGCCTGTGGGCTGCAGGCTGGAGCCAGCCACCACTTCCTGTTACTGCCTGTGGGCTGCAGGCTGGAGCCAGCACCACTTCCTGTTACTGCCTGTGGGCTGCAGGCTGGAGCCAGCACCACTTCCTGTTACTGCCTGTGGGCTGCAGGCTGGAGCCAGCCGCCAGCAGCACACACCAACCAGCACCATAGGCTAAACCGAGCCTTGCGACAGATGACGTTACAGTTTAAGATTTGTCTCCTGTGGACAGAGAAGGCAGCAGGTGCTCAGTGAAGACAGATCCAGATGGGAGGAAGAAAACTCTAAATAGGTTTTTAAAAATGTGTGTAAGCTTAAAAAAAAAAAAAAAAGGAACTAGGTAAAGAGAGTCAGAAAAAAATAGTTTATAACTAATAAGATAAAGTCTTTAAAGAGAGAATATAATAATATAATAACATAATATAAAAAATATAATTAAAAGAATAAGCCCCGTAAAGATGGTGTCTTGTTGACTTTGAATGTTTTGAATGCTGATGAGTGAATGGGAGCTGCTGAGAAGAGGCCCAGGATTGTAGAGGGACTGCTGAATTAAGTCAGCCAACTACTTTAGGAATGCCTTAACTTTAAAATGGAATTCAAAAAATGTATTGAGTTGGGGAAGACTTTATGCTTTTGTTTCTTTGGGGAAATAAAGCCTGTGGATTCATTCAAGGTTAAAGAGAATCAGGTTTGATCAGGGAGACTGCCTGAAAATCATGGTTACTAGGGGCTGGAGAGATGGCTCAGAGGTTAAGAGCACTGACTATTTTTCCAGAGGTCCTGAGTTCAATTCCTAGCAACCATATGGTGGCTCACAACCACCGGGAAAAAGGTCTGGTGCCAACTTCTGTCTGCAGGAACACATGCATGCAGACCATTGTATACATAATAAATAAATAAATCTTTAAAAAATAAAAATAAAATGTCATCCTGGGGGGAGGGGAGAGGCAGGGAGGGGAGCAGAGAAAAATGTAAAACTCAATAAAAATCAATTTAAACAAAGGAAGAAAGCCAACATCATCCTCGGCTGGCTTATGTAAAATGGTCATACTTGCATTAATACAGATATGTACATTACCCTTGAAAGTTTGTGTGTTTCAGAGCAAGGGGATCGGACACCCAGGTAATAAGCCTCTCAGAGTCCCTCTGTTACAGTTTCCTCAGAGTTCTGCATCCAGAACAGCTTCAAGGCTGCTGGCCGAGATGACCCAGCCTCACAGACTATCCAGCCAGAACTTCAGATAAGCCTTACACTTTCCCATTACACCAAGACTGGACAACAGCTAGCTCTCCCAGGACTTGACATTATCTTAATTTTCTCAGAGTCCCCTAGGGTTTCCATCACCCCCAGACAACAGGAAGTAATTTTAAGAACACAATGCCCATATTTCCAAAAGGTGGGGTAAATGTTTTTGGTTATTAGGTGAGTTATGGATGTTTATCATCATTTAGGGGTTGGCTACAAGTTGTTATTGGTCGTGGTCATGGAGGAAACTAAGCAAGGATCTCTTTCTGAAAAGAGATTTCTTTCTGCAAGGCTAGAAATGATAGGATAAAAGAGCAGATTGTTGGGCTGGAGAGATGGCTCAGCGGTTAAGAGCATTGCCTGCTCTTCCAAGGGTCCTGAGTTCAATTCCCAGCAACCACATGGCGGCTCACAGTCATCTCTAATGAGGTCTGGTGCCCTCTTCTGGCCTGCAGGCACACACAGAATATTATATACATAATAAATAAATATTAAAAAAATGAAAAAAAAGAGCAGATTGTTGAATCTACTTTAAACCAAAAAAACAACTATCAATCTCAAATATTTTACATTGGTATCGATTTTTGTATATTGATACAAATTTATGGTTACTTTTGTTAGAACATACGCTATATATGTTTCTACTCTGGTTTAAGATACTTTTGTAGCTGGGTGGTGATGGAACATGACTTTAATCCCAGTACTTGGGAGGCAGAGGCAGGCAGATCTCCATGAGTTTGAGGCCAGCTCTGGTCTACAAAAGCTAGTTCTGGGACAGCAAGGACTGTTACACAGAGAAACCTTGTCTCAAAAAAAAAGAGAGTTTTTTTTATAAGTTGATACAAATTTGAGGCTATTTTTGTTATACTATATTATATGTCTTTTATTTCTTATTTAAGGTAGTGTACCTATATAGCTCATTTAAAAATGTAATGTAAAGTTCTAGTCCTTGAAATCTATTTAGGATAATAAAGAAATATAGGTTAGTAGTTAGTCGTCTGTAACAATCGAACTTATGTATATTTTCAATGTCAATCAGAGACATGTTTTTAAATAGGTAGATGGTCTTCAAACACTTCAGAGATCTACAGAAAAACCAAAATAAATAAATAGGCAAATAGGTAAATAAATAGGTAAATAAATAGCCGAATGACCAGGGCTTCTGGGCACAGAGAGAGGAGAAGAGATGGATGTAGGTATGCAGGAGAGATGCCGGAGAACACAGAGATGAAACAGGAGGTACAAGATGGAAGAGAGATAAAAAGAGTCACAAGCTAGATCCAGAGGGCCTTCGGAGTGATCCTTCATCTGGCGAAGGACGGCGATACAGTCGGAGACCCACATTGGAGCACCGGACTGAGCCCCCGAGGTCCAAATGAGGAGCAGAAGGAGGAAGAACATGAAAAACGAAATCAGTACTGCGAGGGATGCTATCACCCACTGATACAAGGGAACGGATCTGATGAGAGTTTACCAAGGCCAGTTGGACTGGGACTGAACGAGGACGTGATCTAACCAGATTCTCGGAATTTGGCCGGATTCTCTGACTGTGGCTGGCCCGAAGTCTTTCTGAAAAGCTATTGACTATGACACTGGGACCTGTTTCCTCTACATATACTGGATTTTGGGGATCCAGTCTGTTTGGACACTCACCTTCCTGGACCTGGAGGGAGGGGGAAGGAACTGGAACTTCCCACAGGGCAGGAAACCCTGACTGCCCTGGGGGACGAAGAGGGAGGAGGAGGGGGAGTGGGGGGAGTGGGAGAGTGTTGGGAGGGGGGGCGGAAATGGAAACTTTTATAATTTAATAAAATTTACTTAAAAAAAAAGAGTCACAAGCTAGTGGAAGAAGCCTAAGCTATAGGCTGAGATTTCAGAATTCATAATAAGTCTCATAGTCATTTTTTTGGAGCTTGTGTCTGCACAGGGTGCCCTCTATCTGACTGTTCTTCTGCTTCCACAAACCAAGCTGGGATAGCATAGGCAACCAGGACCAATGATTCCCTCCTTTCACAGTGGCCCTGCCATCTCTTCAGTTCTTATCTACAGACTTGAGACTATCCTGAACTCTGGGTGACTACCTGCTTCATTTTTTATGATTTATTTTGGTATATATATTAAATATATTATTTACATTTAATATATTTATATTATAATATAAAATTATACATCATATCATATATTCTAATATATGGTATATGATATAATATCACATGCGATATTATATATTACTGTATGTATTTACTTATATGTAAATATAGAACATATATGTTGTGAAATAATCTTTTTGTACACTGTAAAGATGTGTCCTTGCCAAGATGCCTTCTGGTTGGATTAATAAAGAGCTAATGACTGATGTCTAGGCAAAAAGAGGTTAGGCAGGACAACCAAACTAAGAGCATGCTGGGAAAAAGAAGGGCAGAGTCAAGGGGAGTGGCCAGCCAGACACAGAGGAAGCAGGAGATGAATGTGCCGTGCTGAAAAAAGGCACCGCCACATGATAAGAGTGCAGATAAAAAATATAGGGGGTTATTTAAGATATAAGAGCTTGCTGGGAGGTGGTGGCACATGCCTCTAATCCCAGCACTTGGGAGACAGAGGCAGGAAGATGGAGGCCAACCTGGTCTACAGAGAGAGTTCCAGGACAGCCAGGACTGCACAGAGAAACCCTGTCTTGAAAAACCAAAAAAAAAAAAAGAACTAGTTAGTAACAAGCTTAAGCTATTAGTCAATTATTTATAATTAATAAGTCTCTGTGTGGTTATTTGGGAGCTGGCTGACAGAATAGAGAAACAACAGAAACAACACCTATATATACACAATATGTAACTATTATAATGTTTTATAGATTTTATGTATATATGCTATACATATGTATAGTGTGCATGTCTGTGTATGGTTTTGTGGTTTTATAAGACATGGTTTCTTTATATAGTAGTAGCTGGCTGGCCTCAAGTTCACAGAGATCCACCTGCCTTTGCCTCCCCAGTGCTGGGATTAAATGCATGCACCACCACTTCCATCTTTTTTTATTATTTTAAATTACATGGGGGGTATATGTGTCCATTAATACAGGTGCTTTTGGAGGCCAGAGGCATTGATTTCCCTGAAGATGAGTTACGGGCTGTTAGGGAATATAAATTTCAGGTGTGTGACTTTTATTTACGCTGCATTTGTTTAACTCTGTGAAGCTGTGTTACTTTTCCTGTCTAAAACAACTGATGGTCTTAATAAAGAGACTAATGTCCCATAGAGAGGCAGGAGCAAGGATAGGTGGGGTTAGCAGGCAGAGAGAGAGAAGGAGGAGCAACAAGAGAACAAGAAGAAGACATGGGGACCAGCCACCCAGCTACACAGCGAACCATGGAGAAAGATGCGTGGCAAAGACTGCTTGTTTGTTTCCCGGCCACCTAGGCCCAAAATAATCACACAGAAACTGTATTAATTAAAACACTGCTTGGCCTATTAGCTCAGGATTCTTATTAACTAACTCTTACATTCTAAATTAATCCATTTCTATTATTTTTTTATATTTTACCATGAGGCTTGTGGTTTACTGGTAAGGTTTTGAGGCCTCTGTCTCCTTTGGAAGCCACATGGCATCTCCCTGACTCCACTTTCTTTTCTCCTGTATCTGTTTGGAATTCCCACCTTGCTCTATTCTTCCCTGTCATAGGCCCAAGGAGCTTCTTAATTCATTAACCAATAAAAGCAACACATATACAGAAGGACTTCCCACACTATTTCCCCTTTTCTGTCCAAATAAAAAGGAAGGTTTTAACTTTAACATAGTAAAATTACATATAGAAAGCAGTTATTAAGCAAGAATTATAGTCACAATATTTAGTCCACTTACATTTGACAAATTAAGGCAAATACACTATTATCTATCCTATCTCATTCCCAGCTGCCCAGACTCAAAATAATCACACAGAAAACTATAATAATTAAAACATTGCTTGGCCTATTAGCTTGGGATTCTTTTTTTTTACATTTAATTTTTTAAAATATTTATTTATTTATTATGTATACAATATTCTGTCTGTGTGTATGTCTGCAGGCCAGAAGAGGACACCAGACCTCATTACAGATGGTTGTGAGCCACCATGTGGTTGCCAGGAATTGAACTCAAGACCTTTGGAAGAGCAGGTAATGCTCTTAACCACCGAGCCATCTCTCCAGACCTTAGCTTGGGATTCTTATTAACTAACTCTTATATTTTAAATCAACCTAATTCTATCATTTTATACTTTACCACAAGGCTCATGGTTTACCAGTAAAGTTCCAGTGGGCATCTCTTCTTTGGCAGTTACATGCCATCTCTTTGACTCTGCCTACTCTCTCTCTCTCTCTCTCTCTCTCTCTCTCTCTATATATATATATATATATATATATATATATATATATATGGAGATGGTAATTAAACATATTCACAGTATACAGAGGGGAATCCCACATCACCTCCCCTTTCTGTCTAAATAAAAATGGTGCACCTTCTTAAAATTTTCTGGCCAGAGCTTCAAATGAGAACTTCAGAAAAACCCTACCAACTACTCATAGACTATTTGCAATTACACCAGACAATGATCTTGAAACTTAACTATCATTTTAGCTTTACAGGACCCATAGAAAGAACATCACCCGCATGACTGCTGAAGTAATTCTAAAAGATGATGTCGTCCCCTCTCCCAACAAAGTTTGTCCTTAGGGTTAGGGACATCAATTAGGGGTTGATTATATCTGGAAAAAAAGAAATTGAATAGGATAATATGTAGATTAATATGAACTTACACTGATAATAATAGTGAATATAAAGTGAATAATTGTGAGCTATTATTTATAGACAATTTACATTGGTATAGACTCTTGTATATTGATACAAATTCAAATTATATTTGTTATATTGAATATGCTCCTATTTCTGTTTACACCTATGCAAAGTTATTTTGTCATATTGTGTGTATGCATGTTTCTACTTCTACTTAAGACATTTTGTATATTGATACAATTTTAAGATATATTTATCATATTGCACTATACATTTCTACATCTAATCAAGATATTTATACATTGTTTATATTTTAAGGTCATTGTCCTTATTTGTTGCACAGTTGTTTAAGGATTGTCTAATATTCTAAGGTAAAATCTTAGTCTTAAAGCTATATAGGTATTAATAATTATAGGTCAATAGTCATCCATGTATGTTATAGTTAGACTAATCGGGTTCTTTTAGATACATAGAGATAATATTCCACAGATAGGTAACCTCCAACCACTTCAAAGAACTATAGAATATGACATTTAAATAACTTAGGGTTCTGTTGATGTGAGTCATGATTCCTCCTGACAGCACTGATCTATTCCCAAGAGAATGTTGAGCACCGAAGACACTCAACTTGGGAGTTTATTTTCTTCTTGGCAAAACTGGCTTTTGGGCAAAGAACTACCCATGCTTCAACCACTGACAAAATGCACAGTGTCCAGACTAGACAAGCAGGATATAAGAAAAAAGACAGCCAAACCTTGCCACGTCAGAGTTTTGAAATTTTTCCTGCCTTTGAAAATGGTCTTCATTTACCCTAGGCTTTAGCCAAAACTGGTTGCAAAACACTGCAAATGAGACTTTGAGTGATTGCCCAGGTAGCCAGTTGTCTCTGTCATTTATTGCACATTTTGAAAGTTGCTTTATTGTACTTCCTGTCTACTCAAGTGACATTATCTCCCTTCTCAGGTCTTCAATGGGGTTGAAGACTAGATAGTTGTAGTTACTTTCCTCTCATGACTTAATGAATCCATTTCTAATAAAAAAGACTTAGACTCCTTAGAATAGAATATTATGGAAACATTTAGCATATGTTTCTTGCTTAATATTATTTATGCTGGTTGTAATTTTAATTTTTACACTTGATATCTGTTCTTATTATATAGAGTTTTGTATTGGGTTTGGAACTCTCTTATTTAAACAAAAGAGGGAGGTTCTGGGGGAACTTCTTCAAGCTCTCTTTGGCTGCTGAATTCGGTTCCTGCTCCCTGCTCATGCAGAAGACTGTAGATCTGTGAATCTGTCCCTAAATAAAGAACCCTTTATTATACCCCATTCTGACCTAGTGTGGCATCATTTTATCACATTCATGTACAGATATACAAAAACAGGGAAAAAGCCCAGAGGCAAAAGGTAAATAGGTTAATTAAGTTAAGAAAAATAGGCAAGAAACAAGCCACGCTAAGGCCGGGCATTCATAAGTAATACTAAGCCTTCGTGTGATTTATTTGGGAGCGTTGTGGTGGGCCCCTCAAAAAGCCAATAGTAGACCGCCCCCACACTTGCTACCTCCCGATACTTCGCGGGTTCCTCCCTCTTTCCTTTTGCCACTGCCATGCCATCCAGACTGAGGAATACCCGAAAACTCCGGGGCCACGTGAGCCACAGCCAAGGTCGCATCAGTAAACATCGCAAGCATCCAGGAGGACACGGGAAAGCTATAGGCATGCATCGTCACAGAATCAACTTCGACAAATATCATCCAGGTTACTTCGGGAAAGTTGGTATGAGGCATTACCACTTAAAGAGGAACCAGAGCTTCTGCCCGACTGTCAACCTGGATAAACTGTGGACGCTGGTCACTGAGCAGACCCGGGTTAACAGACTGGAGTCGCTCCTATCATTGACATCGTGCGGTCGGGCTACTACACAGCTCTGGGGAACGGAAAGCTCCCTAAGCAGCCTGTTGTGAAAGCCAAATTTTTCAGCAGAAGAGCTAAAGAGAAGATAAAGGGTGTTGGAGGTGCCTGTGTTCTGGTGGCTTGAAGTCATTCAGGGAGGCCAATTAAATGCTAACATTTCCCCCCTCAAAAAAAAAAAAAAGCCACCAGTAAAATATCCCACAACAATAGGATCGGCAGTTGCAAGCTACCCATAATGGATGCTGGGAAGCAAACTTGGGTCTTCCGCAAAAACGACAGCTATTGTCTGCTGGACCACTCCCCAGACCCACCTCCCAGCTTCTCTAACCTACAGCCTAGGTAGTCAGCCAATCTTTCCAGCTCATTCTTGTGAAGTCATACTACCCTCACCACCACAACAGCGTCATGCTGGGGTTCCAATGTGTGCCCTTATTCTGGAGGAATGTTCATATGCTAGGTGGACACCATGAACCATGAAGTCAGGTACCTCTAACTCACACCTGCCTGTGGTGTCTCCCATTCCCAGTGAGTGAAGACCTTGAACGGTAGTCCGGGCTCTAAATCTTCCCAGTTAATCTTGCCTTCTCATCTCAACCTCTGACTTCCATGCTAGAACAGGATCCTAGGAGACCGCTGATCTTGCTGCAGTGACAACACCCTGCACTCCCCACTTAGGCTTCAGACAAGAAAGATCTGCTGCACCTGAAGCACCCTTGCCTGGCTCCCACTGGGCCATAGTCACTGCAAGACCAAAGTATTTGCCTGCCCTGCTTCTAGCACATGACAGATGCTTGACGTGCTAAATATATCAGTAATGTACTTTCTCCACAGCTTACAGGGACGGCTCTATGGTTCCTGTCTGCCCTAGAGGAGGAAAAGGACTGAGAGGTGAAGCAGGTCAGCTATAGGTCTGAGAAAGAAGGAGGGTATTCTTGGGGGCAGGCACACTCTAGGGAAAGGCTGGAAGTAGGAAAAAACTCAGAAGCTGATGCCAGTCTAGGTTTGCTCTCTCCCTTGGGTTGGGAATACAGCCAACAGCCTCCATATCTCAGCACTTCCTCACACAGACCTGTGCTTCTAGATCTCCTATGGAGACCAGTGGATTATGGGGCTTCCAAAACCAGGACTTCCAAAGCCATTTAGTGGTCATAGCTGAGCCCATTTGGACGCTAATCACTTTTCCCTAAACCTTAGACTCTGCAGGCCACTATTCCTCTGCTTCTAGAGCCTTCCCGGAGTCACTGAGGGGACAAACTCTAACCCAATTAGCCATTCAATCCAGAACACAGAAGGCAAAGGCCCAGAACAGAGCATCCAATCTGGCCTAGGCATCAAGGAAGGTTGCTTTACTTGAAGTAATTTTCCAAGACAACAAAGGGTGGGGTGGAGCTCCAGCAGCCCAGAAAGCTAAAGATTTACAGCAGAAGAGTTCAGAGTGCAAGGTGGGACAGAGTCAGAGGGTCTGAAAAGTAAGCTTTAAAACTCATTGGTGCCAGGCGGTGGTGGCGCAGGCCTTTAATCCCAGCACTCAGGAGGCAGAGGCAGGCAGATCTCTATGAGTTTGTCTACAGAGTAAGTTCCAGAACAGCCAGGAATTAACAAAAACCAACCAATCAACCAAACAACAACAAACCCCTCAGTGGTAAAGAGCACCAGATGCTCTTCCAGGGGACCTGGGCTCAATTCCCATCACCCACATGGCAGCTCACAATTGCCTGTAACTCCAGTTGTAGGTGACTCAGGCCTTATTATGACCTTTGTGGGTACCAGGTAAGCACATGGTGCACAGATATGCATGCAGGCAAAACATCAACACACACAAAACAATACAAAAAATGTATATAAAAAAATCCCAATCTATGTCTAGGATCATGGCTGGTCAAGTTTCTGGGAATAAGTGAGCACTGAGTGCTTAGTCATACACAGAACACCTATCCTACCCGTCCCCCTGCCCCTAAGGCTCAGGGAACGTCAAGGAAAAGGCAGGAAGCATGAGTTGAGGGGAATGCTACAAAACACTGACTTAGGGACATGGATGTAGCTGTGGTCCTCATGAACTTACAACAGCTACAGCTGCTTGCATAGGGCCCTCAAAAGACAGGACTCTTTCAGCACTCAGTCATAGCGGGAGGGGCTCGTGGGTCCCCACCTGGTCCAGGGGAAGTCATTGTCTTCAGTGATGTAGCATGAGTCACTAAAGTTCCAGTGGATAGCTCCGTACCTCTGCCCACGCTGGTGACCCCCAAAACAAAAAGGCTGTTGTCTAGATTCCCTGGGATTGTTTTGTAGGCTGTTTTTTTTTTTCTTTATGATGTGGAATTTCCCTCTGTAATCTGTGATTACCAGTAATGAATATGGCTATTGATAGGGCAGAACTTATGTAGGTAGGTAAAACTAAGCTGAGTGTTGGGAGAAAGAAAGGCACAGTCGTAGAGATGCCCATGTAACCTTGCTGGAGACAGACACCAGAAATTCAGCCAGTAAGCCACAGCCACGTGAAGATACACAGATTATTAGAAATGGGTTAAATTAATATGTAAGAGTTAGCCAATTAGAAGTTAGAACTAATGAGCAAAGCAGTGATTTAATTAATACAGTTTCTGTGTGGTTATTTTGGGGCTGGGTGTCCAGGAACTAACAGGCAGCATTTCCTCCAACAGATTGTCGCTGACATGGCAAATAAAAATCTACTTAAGAACCTAAGAGAGCCCAATTCTAGACTCAAAAAATACAGAGTTTAACACAGCTTCTTGCTGTTTGCTGACAGTGTGCCATAGCTCCTTTATGAGAGGTTTTCCTGACTCAGCTGTAGCAGAACAATAAGAAAGCAACCCCGTTCTAAAATGCCGGCTCTCTGGGCTGTGCTGCCAGGGCAACTTCTGACTCTTTTGGGAGACTGAGCATTTGGATGGGTTTGTGAGCAACATGCTATGCCTCGCTTGCTGACCTCATGCACTGGCTGTGTGCCTAGAGATGGGGCACTGTGCATGGCTCTCAGAGGTGGCAAGCAGCTCTGCCATGCTAAACTGTGTGGAGCAAGCAGGGACTAATGTATATAACCTAGTAATGCCGTAGCTTAAGTTTTTAAAAAAGCATTTAGATTTTAATAAGCACTCCTGGACAGTAAAGAATTACAGATACAGAATAGGACAGATTCAGACATAAAAGGCCTCCAAACGAGTCACAGTGTTGGATAAATAATACACAGGCTTGGAAGAGAGAAGAAAAAGAGTATAGAAAGTCAAAAATAAAGTTAATGACTTTTTTAAAGGGGGGTAAAGTAAAGAGACAGAGTACAGATAGTCATAGATTAAAAAGAGTGAAGAAAAATAAGCCAAGTAAAAATGGAAAATTCACAGTGAGTCTGGATTATGTACATTACTGTGTTATCTTTGAATTTTTTGACTGTGAAGGAGCTAAGTACAGAGAGGCATTTCATCGTATGGGCTGCTAACCTAAACCAGCATGTATATTATAAAGATATCATGACATCCAAATTTGGGTCTAAGGATATGTTGCTTTGGAAAAGAGGTTCTTCTCTTGTTTCCACAGAGGATGAGAAGCTGTTGATTGCTACCAGGCTGGTGTGGTTTGATAGACTAAGACCCCCTGAAAGGTTTTCTTGAACACCCTTCAAAAATTACTTTGCCCAATAAAGAGCAGGAAGATGTTTGGACAGAACTACGCCCATATTCCCAAATATTGTCTATAAATGTTTGTTTACATTTAAAGGATGATATGATATAAATATGAATACTTTGCATTGGTATGGATCTTGCTTTATTGATAGAAATTTAAGGTCAATCTTCTTATATGTATATTTTTGCTCTTGATTAAGGTATTGTGATTGTATAATTCATTTAAAAATGTAATGTACAATTAAGAAATATAGGTTAATAGATAATCATCTATAATAGTCAAGATTGTAGTCATGTTAGTTAGGTTTTATATATATTTCAGTTAGTTAGGTACTCTTCAAATCTTTCAGAGACCTTCAGAAAATGGCATTTAAATGTTTAAGACCTTAGGGCTTTTCATGATAATGAGATACATCTGCTCCAACAGCACAAGCTACTTTGAGAGGAAAATAGGCATCAAAAAGTCTCCTTATGGAGTTAGATAGCCATTTGGGCAAGAAACTGCTCTTGCCTAGACTGCTTAACTGGACATGTAGGACCCACAGAGAAATGAGTGTTGGACTTGCCTAAAAGTGAGACAATTCTTTGGGGTTCCTGCTTCATGAAAGAACATTCTGCAGAATACAAAAGAAAGTGACTGACAGACTGCCAATATAGGCAGAACTGTTTTTGAAGTTTCCTGCTTCATGGAAAAATCTGCTGGATACTATGCCTGTAGGCTGAAGTTGAATGCCCCTATGGTACAGAAGACTTTGGGTGACTGTCCAGGCAGGGAGATGTCTCTGTCAATTCTAGAGTTTTGGAAGCTGTTTACAATGACTTAGGTAATATTATATCCTTCTGGAGTTTTTGATGGAGTTGAAGAATTTATAGTTATACTTTTCCTTAGATACGTTAATGACTTAGGTAATATTATATCCTTCTGGAGTTTTTGATGGAGTTGAAGAATTTATAGTTATACTTTTCCTTAGATACGTTAAAAGATAAACTATATAACTAATTTTTGCTTGATAACTGTTTTGTTGTATTTAATTTTACTGTTAAAGATAAAACCTTCTTTTTAATTTAATCAGAAAAGGGGAGGTGATGTGAGATTTTCCTCTGTGTGCTATGATTACCATTAATGAATTAAAAAAAAAGCTGGCTTGGCCTGATGATAGGGCAGAACTTAGGGAGGTGGGGAAAACAAAGCTGAATGCTGGGAGAAAGAAAGGCAGAGTCAGAGAGACACTATGTAGCTTCGCTGGAGACAGACGCCAGCTCTTTAGCCAGGAAGCCACAACCACATGGCGATACACAGATTATTAGGAATGGGTTAAATTAATGTGTAAGTGTTAGCCAATAAGAAGCTAGAGCTAATTGACTAAGCAGTGATTTAATTTAAAAAAAAAGGCATGAAAGTGGAATAGGATTTGTTGGAAGGAGGGGAAGAGTGGATGCAGGGATGCGGGTAAGCAGGATGGGTTGGTTATACATATGTATGAGCTTGCCAGCTAATAGATTAAATTTGTGTCTCAGGAGTCACACAGAGATTCTGAAGCCAGCGGGAAGTGCTTGGCTGGCAGTGTCAAGGCATTTCCTCTCCGTCCTGGTTATTGCCCACAGAGAGATGCATGCTCTAACACATCACGATCACCTACTACCTGGCTTCTCTCAGAAAGGTTAAGGCCAGAGTCAGCACACCCTCTGGTGGTATTAAATGATTTTGCAATGGTACAGAGATGAGAAACTTGGGTAGGCTGGCTGTTTCTAGTTAGTTAGTTACCCAGGGTTAGCTGGAAGAAGCTGAGGGGGAAAAAAAAATCCTCTGGTAGAATCATCTTCTATCGCAGCATCTTTTCTGGTCAAAAAGAGAGGGAAGAGCACACTTTCTCACCACTCCTGTTAGCATAAAAGTTGTGCCAACACCCCCCCCAAATGCACCCTCATGTGTGAGAGGACATTTGCGTGCACTCGCTTGAAACATGCTCCCTTCTTCCTAGAGTGCACTTTGGAACAGCATTTACTTACTACCTCTGTTTGGTACCCATCTCCCATTCAGATATTCATTCATTGATTCATCAATCCCCCTAGAAAGCAGAGGAGTGGGGACTGACTTTGGCTGGGACCTTCATCAGTACAGAAATCTGACTGCACAGGGGATCCCTACATGTACTTTGAGAGGCGAAAATGCCGAGGAAGAGCAGAGATGGGTTGGAAGGAAAAGACACCAAAGGAAAGGGTCCTTGGTCCAAAGAAACTTGTCAGTGCTGGCATAGAAAGCAGAAGCAGGAGCTAGAGGGATGGCTCAGTAGTTTAGAGCGCTTGGTGCTCTTGCTGAGGGACCTTTTTCAATTCTCAGCACCCACCAGTGACCCACAGTCACGGGTAACTCCAGTTCCAGGGGATCTGACACCTGCTCTCTGTGAGCACCAGGCATGCACATAGTACACACACACACACACACACATTAAATTAAAAAATAAAAGAAAAAAGAAAGAAAGGGGGGCTGGAGAGATAGTTCAGCAGTTAAGAGCATTGGCTGCTCTTTCCGAAGATTCAGGTCCAATTCCCAGCACCCACATGGCAGCTCACAGCTGTCTGTAACTCCAGTTACAGGGCTTCAGATACCCTCACACCAACATACATGCAGGCAAAACATCAATGAACATAAAATAAAAATAAATTATATATTTTGAGAAAAGGAAGGAAGCAAGCAGTCAGATATGGTGATACACACCTTTAATCCCAGCACTGGAGAGTCAGAGGCAGGCAGATCTCTGTGAGTCTGAGCCAGACTGGTCTAAATAGTGACTTCCAGAGTAGCCCAGGGCTACAATAGTGAGATTCTTTTATGTATGTACGTATGTATGTATGTATGTACATTGGTATTTTGCCTGCATGTATGTCTATCTGAGAGTACGTACATTGGTATTTTGCCTGCATGTATGTCTATCTGAGAGTACGTACATTGGTATTTTGCCTGCATGTATGTCTATCTGAGAGGGTTGGGTACCCTGGGACTGGAGTCTCAGACAGTTGTGAGTTGCCATGCGGGTGTTGGGAATTGAACACAGGTACTCTGGGAAAACAGCCAGTGCTCCTAACCACTGAGTCGTCTACCCAGCCCCAAGACTCCTCTTTAAAAAATAATTGGCTTCACCGGGGGGGGGGGGGGGGGGGGGGGGGAGTTGGGGGGGTAAGGAGTGCAAAGTTGTTTATTGAATGATAAGGTAATCTAGGACCCACCACTATTTGATTTGTTTGTTTTGAGATAGGGTCTCTACAGCTCTGGTTGTCCTGGGGCTGTACTAGACCAGGCTGGCCTTGAACTCAGAGACCTGCCTGTCTGTACTGGGATTTAGGCTCACACTACCACACTTAACTATAAACAATTTTTGTTTGCTTTTTTTTTTTTTTTTTTGAGACTGGGTTTCTCTGAGTAGCCCTGGCTGTCCTGTCACTGATTCTGTAGACCACGCTGGACTCAAACTCAGAGATCTGCCCGCCTCTACCTCCTGAGCTTTAGGATTAAAGGCATGAGCAGCCACCACTTCCTTGCTAAAGAACTAATTTTAAGAATTAGTTATTTTACGTAGCTCGGGGTAGCCTAGAACTCCTGTCTTAACCTTTTGGGTGTGGTGATTGCAAGCCCACACTTAGCTACTAATCTTACAGGTTTTGTTTCTTGATTTATGACCTGGAACTTGGATAGCGAGGCTAGCTTGGATCTTTGCAGCCTCTGACTTTTGAGTGCAGAGGCACTTTCAGTCTGGGTTCCCAAGCACTTGGGAGGTGAAGGCAGGAAAATCCGATTGGCAAGCTCAGCCTTTGCTATTTAGCCAGGACATGGGTACATGAGAATCGGTCTCAAAGAACAAAACAGCTGTGGTAAGATGGCTTACTTGAGTCCCATGCCCAGGATCCATTTCGTGGAAGGAGAGAAAGCCAGCTCATCCTGGTTGTCCTCTGACCTCCACACAAGCGCTGTGAAATGTCCGCACCTACACACAAGCACAAATGTGATAAAACAAACAAAAACCAAAGACTTTGAGGGTCTAGTATAGTTTTACCATGGGGAATGGCCGGATGAGGGCACCAGAATTGAAAGGAGCCACCCAATCTATTAGTACTGTGCTTCGCCTAGTGGGAACCCGGGCACAGTGGGCTCAGGACAGCCAGGTATTCCACAAAGGTTTCCTGAGAATCGGGAGGCGAGCTTTACAAGTTGAACGAAGCAGTAAGCCTTGCTGGGAGGTTGTGGGTAGAGACTGACCCGGGAGCATCAGTATAGCGGTGTACGCACGCCAGGGCCCTGCCCCACTGAACCCTGCTGGCTGTGGTGTTGTAGACCTTGACGTTAAATAGCCAGGACAAGGGGTGGGGAGTAGCATTTAGAAGGAACTAGTCTGAAGGGAGTGTCCTACGGAAAAGTCTAAACTGACGCAGGCGCGCTCCGGAATGGGAGGGGCTTTACCTCACGGTTTCGCCGGGTTCCTGGAGCAAATATTTGACATTCCAGGCTTATCGTCGGGGGCGGGGCCTAGGAGGCTGGCTGCGGGTGGGCCGTCCGGCTGGGGATTGCAGGGTTGTCCCACCAACCACCTTCCACTATATCTCGTCGTGTGGGAAAACCCGGGACGATCCACTCTAGGCTCCCTGGCTCCACACTCTTTCCTTGGGTATGAGTTGGGGATGCTCTAGGGTTCTGGGCTTCCTTTTATTCTAGACTCATATGTAGCATCCCGCTTTTCCGGACACACGAGGTTCTTTAGTATTGGCTTGGGCATCCTTGCATCTCTTCAGTCTCACCCCAGGCTGTAGCTCTTTCCTCCCGCCAGATTTCTAGTTACAGTTGAGTAGAAGGAAAACTATCCAGAACTCACAGGGCAGCCTGGAAACAACAGTAAGGGGACTAAACCCTTACTAACCCCCGTGGGGAGAATGGGACTAGTCTGAAACGGGCTGGAATGTAGGCTTTGTAGCCACACACGCAGGTACGTAGCTCACCGCTAGCTGGTACCTGCCAGAGTGCTTTCAGTATCCAGATCGCACGTCTATCATCCAAGAAAGGCGTAAACAGGCAGGCAATCCCCAAGTGGAGTAGGTAGGCTGTCTTCAGGCCCCGACCTTTTATTTGGGATGCAGCTCTCTAGGGTGTGAGGAGAAGTGCTCCATTCCCTGGCATCAAGGCCTGAACACTCGCGTCTACAGTGACTGCGCTTTGCACTGCCGGCACTTCGCCGCCGACGCAGTCTAAGACCGACTCTAACACCTGTATGGACAAGTCCTTCCCTGTGATCTCTAGTGACCGCCCACAGCTCTAAGAACCCTTGATCTTTGCCGCCCTCCCTTTCCCCAACCGATCTCTCCCACCGGCTTCCAGTGGATACGTGGTAGACTCACTGTCGGTTTTTGACCCTTTGTGACTTCCATTAACCCCCAAGACGCACGTCGTGACCCCCTACAGTCTCTAGATTGACTCCTGGTGACTTCCACGGGTTCCGCGTGACCCTCGCGGAATGGAAAAGGCCTCTGATCCTGCACATTCTTTTGCGGAGAACTCATTGCCTGCCGGAGAGGAAGTAGGAGGAAATAATAGATTCGTCCCAGGAGTCCCGCAGGACCTCACCAAGAGGTGGGACTCCAGCCACCGAGGAGCGCGCGAGCACGCCAAGGCTAAAGTGAGCTCTCGCCTCCTGGGCAGGGTACTGGCCCTCCCCCGAGGTTCCCGGGGCCGCCCCGATCACGTGGCACTCGGGGCCGCAGGTAACTCGCCGGAGTAGGCTGGAACCAGCCGCCGCGCCGCCCAGCCCCAAAGGGCACCGCGGGCGGGTCTCTGCAGCTCCCACTGCCACAGCCCGCCGCAGGTGCCGCCCCCAACACACCGGATCCCGCCCAAGCTCGTCTGTCTGCCGTCGGTCGGTGTGTGCGTGCGCCTCGTCGGTCCGCGTGCGTGTGTCCGAGCGCCCCCTTCCTCTGCGGCCATGACTTCACCGCCGCCTCCGCCCCCACCCCCGGGCCCAGATCCCACAGTAGACTCCGCCACAGACCCCTGCCCAGGGTCCCAGTCGCTGGTCGTTTTGTTTGGGGCCACTGCTGGTGCGCTGGGGCCGGACCTAGGCTCGGACGAGACCGACTTAATCCTCCTAGTCTGGCAAGTGGTGGAGCCGCGTAGCCGACAGGTAAGGTGGAAGAAAAGGTGGCGGGGCACAGCCGTGAGGCACAGCGGCTCATCGGGCTACCCCTGCTGCTCTTAGGTGGGGACGCTACACAAGTCGCTAGTTCGCGCCGAGGCAGCTGCCCTGAGTCCACAGTGCCGCGAGGCGAGCGGCCTCAGCGCAGACAGCCTAGCGCGGGCGGAGTCCCTGGACAAGGTGCTACAGCAGGTGAGCGTGGGGGCCCGCGTGGGTTGTGGAACAGCTGGGTGACAGAGACGCTACCTCGCCGGCGGGTGGGGGAGGCAGGAGGCGAAGCCTGGAGCGCCGCGCGACCCATTGGCACGGACAGCAGGACAAGGTTTCTCCTTTGAAACTTTTGAGTGACTACCGCGTGGGTGCGTGCTAGGCCATTCCTAGAGGCACCTTCCTTTCCTACCTTCACAAGGCACCTACTCTTGTTGAGGGGGTGACAATAGCGGTTGAGGGACCCACCCCCGAGGTCCCTTCGTCGTCTCCCCCCCCCCCCGCCGCCCCACACCTCCCGCTAGCAGAGGAGCGAGGTCCAGCCGATCCAGAGATAGGGTCAAAGGGGCTCAAGTTTGGCCCTAGATCACTGGTCCCTGCTGTCTGCCCTCTTGGGAGCGGCTGGAGCGGGGGCGTCGGGCGGTGTCTGCCTCAGGGGCAGACGCCGCTAGGCGAGGGCTGCTGGTTTAGGCCTGTCCCAGCTGACTGGCCAGGCGTGGGTGCTGTCCGTACTCTACCTGGGGGCTACCTGCCTGCTGAGCACAGAGGCCTAGGGGCCTGTGTCCCCCAAACCCGGGTCAAGTGGGAGTCAGCCTCACTGCTTTTTCCCTGTCTGCGCTGCTCACTCACCCCCCTAGACCGAGTTGTAATGAGTGTTAAGTCCTTTAGAAGCATAGGTTCTTTCCGCTTCCAACCCTGTGGTTCTTAGGAAACAAAGATGCTGAATCTGAGCGTGTTACAGACGGCTTCAGGCCTAGCCTTCTGCTCACCTGTGAGGGTGCTGCAGAAAATCTGAGGGTCTTGCTTTGTCAGCCTTAGGCTGAAAAGTGTCACAGAATTTGCAGGGAAGAGGCAGGAGCGTGTTGGGCAGCCTTCAGAGTGCCACCCCCTCTATGAGTAAACAGTTCAGTGCCAGTTGGTCGATAGGGTGTGGGTCAAAGCTCAGGTTGCCGCTAGTGTCCGAGTCTGAAGCTCTGTCCTTGGTGTTTCTCCGTTCCTGGGTTGGTCAGACCAAGGGGCGGGGCTGCCATTGACCGTGAGCCTCCTGGCCCTCAGGCAGGTGTGAGCCTCCCCCCCCTCACCTGTCTGAGGGTGGCGCCTGGTCCAGGACAGGTTTAACCTGCTTTGCCCCTCCCCTCTCCACCTGCTTGCCTCACTCTACCAGGTGTTTGCTCTGGCCCAACTCCAGACTCCTGGAGTGTGTTTGATGGGGGGCTCGGGTTATGTGTGACTGTTCTCATTTGGCCCGGAGGAGGTGACAGTGGACTAGGGCAGGGGTGGGGATTAGGAGCCTGGGATATATAGGCAAGGCCTTCTACTTCCCAGGCAGGGCAGGGCGGAACATCCTGCTGAACCAGCTTTGCAGCCTGAGTCCCTCCCTCCTCCCCCCAGTTTCAGCCTGCCTAGCTGTGAATCTAGGTCTGAGTCTCCACTCCCTGTCCCCAGTTCTCACAGCTGGTGAGCAGGGATGTGACTCTGCTGGGCGGGGGCCCCTACGTGCTCTGCACTGATGGGCAGCAGCTGTTGCGACAGGTTCTGCACCCAGAGGCCTCCAGGAAGGTATGCCATTTGAGGGCACAGGGTGGTTGGGTTCGCAAGATTCCTGTCTTTGTGGGGATGGCCAGACACCTCAGCTCACCTCGTAATCCCTACTCCCACGTGCTCCCAGAACCTGGTGCTCCCGGACACCTTCTTCTCCTTCTACGACCTACGCAGAGAGTTTCATATGCAGCATCCAAGTGCCTGCCCCGCCAGAGACCTCACAGTGGGAACCATGGCACAGGGTACCTGTGATCCAGCAAAATTAAGGTGGAGGGGTGGCTAATCTGTCTGACTGAGCATGTGCACGCTGCTGTATGGGCTGTATTGATGTAGGCAGGTCTGTTATTGGCCTTGTCCTTTAGGGTACACATGTCTGCATCTATGCTGGGTTATATCTGGAATGTGGGCATGTCTGTGTTTGGTCTGAGGGCCTGTAGGTGCATGTGTGAGACGGGTCATAACTAGTCTTTGCTAGGATTCTGTGGGTGTTTGGGGGGCAACGTGGGGTGAATGAACCTGGGCACTAGTAGACACTTCTCTGCCTGTAGACTTGGGATTAGAAACAGATGCGACAGAAGATGACTTTGGGGTCTGGGAGGTGAAGACCATGGTAGCTGTTATTCTCCACCTACTTGAAGGGCCCAATGGTAAGATTCTTGCGCAGCTTGTCATCTACTGTCGGGACTGGGTGATGCCCATTTCTGAGTCCTTTTGCAGACTTGTGACCTTCTCTAAGAGAACACAAGGTGGGAACCCCTCTATCACCTCCTCAATTCCCTCACCTGTCCTATTTTTGCAGAGCTTGGTGGGGAGACTTCCTCCACCAGACCCTGCTGACCCCCATGCCATCTCCTCTCAGGTCAGTTGTTTTCGAAGCCAGAGGTGGTAAAGCAGAAATATGAAACGGGGCCTTGGTGAGTGTGGGAGCAGGGGTGGGGGAATGACAACGTTTGGACAGCTCTGATCCTGTGCCCTGCCCCCACAGCAGCAAGGCTGATGTGGTGGACAATGAGACTGTAGTACGGGCCCGGGGGTTGCCCTGGCAGTCATCAGACCAGGATGTGGCTCGATTCTTCAAAGGGCTCAACATTGCCAGGTGGGTGTGGCAGGATGGGAGGGGTAAGAGGGCAAGTCTACCCAGGAGGCACTAACAACACTGGCTCCACAGGGGTGGTGTAGCGCTCTGTCTCAACGCCCAGGGCCGCAGAAACGGCGAGGCCCTCATCCGATTCGTGGACAGCGAGCAGCGGGACCTAGCGCTGCAGAGACACAAGCACCACATGGGTGTCCGCTATATTGAGGTGGGGCTTTGGGCTAGGGGTGGAGCAGGGCAAAGCTGAGTAAGGACTGAGACCTATGGGCTGCTTTCTTTACCCACAGGTATATAAAGCCACAGGGGAGGAATTTGTAAAGATCGCAGGGGGTGAGTGTGACCACAGAAGGCCTGAGTTCTAGTCTGTCTTCATCTATATCCCATTCCCCCTCCACTCTTTGCTTCTTGGATCCCCTGTGTGTCGCTGTGGTGCATGTTACAAGGATTAAATCAGCAAGCGGCTCCTGTTTCCTCAACCTAGGCACATCTCTAGAAGTGGCCCGCTTCCTGTCCCAGGAAGACCAAGTGATCCTGAGGTTACGCGGGCTCCCTTTCTCAGCTGGGCCAACAGATGTCCTAGGCTTCCTGGGGCCAGAGTGCCCAGTGACTGGGGGTGCTGATGGGCTGCTCTTTGTGCGCCATCCCGATGGCAGGCCAACTGGAGATGCCTTTGCTCTCTTTGCCTGTGAGGAACAGGCACAGGCTGCTCTGCGCAGGCACAAAGGCATGCTGGGTAAGCGATACATTGAACTCTTCAGGAGCACTGCAGCTGAGGTTCAGCAGGTGAGCACTCAAGATTCCCCATGTCCCAGTATGCTGCTTCTTAGGGTGCGCCTTGGGTCCCGACATAGTGTGAAAAAAAACCTGTTCCTTTTCTTACTAGGTCCTAAACCGCTATGCAACCAGTCCACTCCTTCCCACACTGACTGCTCCGCTGCTGCCCATTCCCTTTCCACTGGCAGGAGGGACCGGAAGGGACTGTGTACGCCTCCGAGGCCTGCCCTACACGGCCACCATTGAAGACATTCTGAGTTTTCTAGGAGAGGCAGCAGCTGACATTCGGCCTCACGGTGTGCATATGGTGCTCAACCAGCAGGTGAAGCTACTGCTAGGAAGGGGTCTCTGAACAGGGTAGGAAAGGGTGTGTTAGGAGTAAGGCATTTTTATTTGTGGCAAACTGCTTACAAGGTGGTGTGCGCAGGGCCGGCCGTCAGGTGATGCCTTCATCCAGATGATGTCATCGGAGCGTGCTCTGGCGGCTGCCCAGCGTTGCCACAAGAAGGTGATGAAAGAACGCTACGTGGAAGTAGTCCCTTGTTCCACAGAGGAGATGAGTCGTGTGCTGATAGGGGGTTCCTTGAGCCGCAGTGGCATGTCCCCTCCACCCTGCAAACTGCCCTGTGAGTGCTTCATGGGCTAGAGGAGGAGGAGGTGTGTGGGAGCCAAGATGTTACAAGCCACCATTTTCCATCCTAGTTGCCCTATCCAGGGAAACTGTAGGCTCTCTATAAATGTGCTCCTTACTTGTCTTTAGGCCTCTCACCACCTACCTACGCCACCTTCCAAGCCACCCCAGCCCTCATTCCCACAGAGACGACAGCACTGTATCCTTCATCTGCACTGCTTCCAGCTGCCAGGGTACCTGCTGCCCCTGCTCCTCTTGCCTACTACCCAGGGCCGGCCACTCAACTGTACATGAACTACACAGCCTACTACCCCAGGTACCTTGCTACTAAGACTCCCTCAAAGCCCTGCTATAACCATTTGGAAGGGACCTGATACATTTCTGTATAATGTATAATCCAAGATAATCCAAGACTGGTTAGAAATCAGACTTCACTTTGAGATGGCAAGGGAGTTACAGGGGTGGGCTGACAGACTGGAGATACCACTGTAGAGTCAGAGTGTTCAGAAAGAAAAAAGGATCGAAGGCAAGGTAGAGATGCAGAGAGGCTTATGTTGGTCTAGGCTACAGGCGGGACATGCATGACTAAGTTACTGTTTCTCCCACTCTAGCCCCCCAGTTTCTCCCACTACTGTGGGCTACCTCACCACACCTCCTACTGCCTTGGCCTCTACTCCCACTTCAATGTTGTCACAGCCAGGAGCCCTGGTCCGAATGCAGGGGGTCCCATATACGGCTGGTATGAAGGATCTCCTCAGTGTCTTCCAAGCCTACCAGGTGAGGCTGTGTGGTTGGGAGGGGCTGAGGGCCTAGCTGAGCCTGGAACGTCAATCCCCTAAATCTGTGTTATTCTGCAGCTGGCCCCTGATGACTACACCACTCTGATGCCTGTCGGTGACCCGCCTCGTACTGTGTTACAAGCCCCTAAGGAGTGGGTGTGTTTGTAGAAGAGAAAACCAGGAAGCAGAGTGAGCCGATGTCCCCAGCTAACATGCCTTTCCTGAGTCCAGAGCACTCTCGATCCAGCGGCTTCTTTCTGGCTTGTCAAAGCACTCGAAGGCACCAGGAAAAGATCAAGCTCAGCACCATTTTCCTTCCTCCCATATACCCTTGTTTCTCTGCCTGCTTACCCTAAAGATGATGGCCACCTCATAGGCAGGACTGGGGTTGTGATGGTGTGACACTCAGGAAGCCTTTGATCTGGTTGAAGGGTGCACAGCAGGCCTGTGTGTATTTGTGACTCGGGAGAATCAGCAGTCCACCTGAGCCCCCAGTGCTCTACTCTCCCTATCCTTCCGGGAGGCAGGACAGCAGTGAGTCAGCACCCACCCTCAGGATACCTGGACTTCAGAAACAAAGCGCCAGAGATGGCCTTAAATAAGCCCTCTCCAGCCAGAACCAAGGAGCTTCGGATGGCAAAACCACCAGCTGGATGGGATGGTTCATGTTTGTAACCCAGCACTCAGGAGACACAGGGAGGAAGACTCTTTTAAGTCCAAATCTAGTTTGGTCTACACAGTCAATTCTAATCCAGCCAAGGCTGTACACGCCCCCCTACCACAAACCAACCTCCCCCCCCACCCAGCTGCTGCAATATCCCCAGAGAACACCAGAGGGCAAGTAGCACTTGCAAACTCAGGTTGACTCTAAAGGGGACTCTGTCAAGGTTTTCTTGTGACACCTTGGAAGACTAATTGTCTAGACCCCAGCAAACACTGTGGTGTGTCCTTTGCACCCATTAAAGGATGCAGAACTCATCCTAGAAGGAATTTTGAACTCTATCTTCTCTGTAAAGTAAATGAAAATTCCTGATCAAGCAGACTTTTAACAAGTCACAGGGCCCTTAGCTCTGGTCTGAAGGGTTCGCGCCAGCCCCATCTGGAGAGAAACTGAGATTTCAAGGACACTGTTGATCGTCACTGTTTATTATTTCAGCACTGTAATTGAGGAGGAGCCTGAACTGCTGGCTCGTCTTCCCTTTGTATTTGTGTAAGGAGCACTGCACTCCTATAAAAGATTTTAAAATACAAAATGTACAAGAAATCACAATTCCAAGTGCTGTAAACATAACTGAGAACCAATTCCTTCACCTAAACAACCAGTCTATAAAACACAGTTTCAACTTGAGCCCATCTGAGCCTTAAAGATGACCATGTGTTCTACATATTAAAAACTGGGCCTCTCAGCTAGGTCCAGCAGAGGTCTGATGACACTGGCTGGTCCTGGGTGGTGGTGGGTTGTACCCAGGGCAGCAGCACCACATACAAACCCAAACATCTCTTTTTAATGTTTTCAGCCATGTTTCTTGCATCTCTAGTAAACAGAAGGCTGCTCCTTCATTCCTCACCCCAAGGTGTAGTACAGGTGAGGGGAAAGGGTGTGCTAGGAAATGCCCAGCTGCTCAGTGCTGCTACTAGAAATCAATTTGCATAGTCCAATGGATGTGTGCTTTACCATCACAATTTTGCACAAAAATTTAAGTCTTTATCTACAAAGCCAAAAAATATGACTCTTACATGAAAGCTTATACAAAGCTAATATAAAACCGTTACATAGAATACAAAGCTCTATTTGAAAATCTAACCTGTTTTAAATAGGAAAGCATTTCTAATGCTACAGGCATCAAGGTATTTAAAAGGCATCAAAATTTGGTGCATAGCAACTCTGGATCATAGAGGCGTTTATTCTTGAAGGCAGCAAAGCAGCACCCCCAAGGGGTCTTGCAATGACCCTACATGAGGCAGCTACTCCAGGGGAAAGAGGGTGGAAGCAAATTTGGCCAAGTCTCTGCAAGTTCACCTGAGAGGCCAATGCCCTGTAGAAGCTGTGGACTATCAACCATAGGCCCTAAAGCAAATCTCACTATCCACACTCACTGATATAAAAACTCGCTTTCAGAGAAATTTGGAAAATATCCAGCTCCAGGAGTGGCCAGAGCAATTTGCTGATAGACTGTTTTCTAACTAGTTTGAGGGGAGACATCTAAAGCGTTGTGTTAAAAACAAACACATATTTCCCTCATTCTGAATCAGTATCTCCTACCCTGCTCACTAGAGGTGGTAGGCAACAAGCTAGACCCTGATGTAGAGAAAGCCCTACCATCAAGGGTCACAATCCCCTAGAGTAACAGCATTGAGTCTTTAGCCAGTGCAGCACAGTGTCTCACTTGTAGGCACTCAAGTTGCTTCCTGAAAAAGTACACTATTTAATTTGAAAACATACTGTAAAATTCAGGGACTTTAAAAAGGGAAGGGTAAAGGCAGGGTTTGGGAACAGTACCCAACTGGGGCACCTCCTTTGGTAGACAGCAGGCTGGAGTTTCTGCTGGCCCCTGCCTCGGACATAAGCCTCACCAGCAGCAGCACCAGGGTGTCTTTGGTGTGGAAGGACAGGTCTATGACACCACCTCATTTCTGGATGTGCCTCAAAGCCTTCTGGAGAAAAGGCTGGTTTTTAGATCATACAGTCAGGACACTGTGGGACAGAGTCATTGCAGGCTGTAAACAGAACAGGAGATAAGCCTTCCATGCCATGGTGAATCTTAAGTCTTCTCATCTGGAGTCCTGCATTTTCTCTGCCCCTCCTAGTACACAGCTCATTCATACTTAGCTCCTGACACTGCCAGCCTGACTTTAAGAGTTAAAACTGCAAAACCTAAACTCAAAACCTAAACTACCAGGAGACTGGCTTCAAAGACTACAGACTCATGGCAGATGCTCCCACTTGAAAAGTTAGGTGGGTAGAAAATAACTACCCAAGCTAAAATCCTACCTTTGAAATTCACCTTACAAATGACCATTTACCCAAAGTCCTGAGGGAAGTAAACAGCTTGAACATGGAGCTAGTGGAGAGACTGCTTGATGACTATCTAAAGTTACAGAAAGACTATGCTCTGGAATGTATTCATATTCCAACACTTCAATGATGGAATGGTCTCTTCGCGACTTACCTAACATTGTACTTTTTATAATGAGTATGAGCTACATTTGGCTTTACTTCCTATGAATCTATGAAAGGCTTCAGTATGCATGCTAAGTTTTTGAGGTGTAAGCATGGGCTTAGGATAATTTTTTTTGTCTGCCTCTGGAAGGTTTTATCAAAATTTCATATTTTAAAAATATCATCAAGACTAAAGGGCTCTCAAATGACCAGAAAGCAGTACAAATGACTAACCCTAGCTATGCAACCAGGTCACCTGCAGGAGCAGCACCTCTGAAATACAGAGCCTGCTGCATTCGTACTCAAAGCACCCATCATATAAAAGTATCCTATTTAAATATATAAAAAAAGCAAAGCTCATTTTCCCACAGCTTAAACAGCTTATGCTGTTCCTGTTCTTTTACAAAATTTGCCCAAGGCTTGATTGAGGTGAAGGAATGCTGCTTTTCCCACAGAGTCCAACTCCTGGAACAGGTTCTGAAGTCTGGTTGGAAACCCAAGGTCCAAGAGAGAAGCAGGTAGTGGGCACAAAGCTGCAGTGAGCACTGTTAGAGCCCATCAGATCTTCCTATATCTGGGGACTTGGGACGTGGGATAGGAGCATCTCTGCTCACCTCCGGGCCTTGGGAAACAGAAATCTGGGACATGTCTCTCCCAATTATCTCGTTCACTGAAAAAGAAAAAGAAAAAGAGTGGTTAGCAACCTCAAAGGAACATGAGGTTTACCTCTTAGGCACCTTCCTTCCAAGGGCTTTCAGTGAAGGTAAAGGCTGCACTTGAAGCGTACTTCATAGCGGAATGCATAAATACAAAGCATCACTCCCCAAGTGGATGCAGACCCCCGTCCCCTCTCACTTATGTTTGCAGTTGAAGGAATGGCTAAGCACAGGAAACATTCTGTTAACACTTTGATGACATTACTTTTTGTATGGGAGTTTTGCTTGCACGTATGTCTGAGCACCCTGCACTTTCACTCCTGGTGTCTTAGAGGCCAAGAAAGCACAGATTCCTCGCAAACCAGAGTTAGAGATGTCTGTGAGGCACCATGTGCGTGCTGGAAGTCAAATCCAGATCCTCAGCAACAGCAGCAAGTGCTTTATTTTTGGTTATTCAAAACAAGAGTACAGAGCTCCTTTGCATAGCCCTGGCTGTTCTGAAACTCTGTAGACCAGGCTGGCCTCAAACACAAGAGATCTGCCTGCCTGCCTCTGCCTCCCAAGTGCTGGAAATAAAGGTCTGAGCCACAAGTGCTCTTAAGTGCTAAGTCATCTCTCCAACCCCAACAGGAAACATTCTTAGACTCCTTCCAAAGGCTCAATATTCCATGCAGAGCTGAAAGGTACTTTTAAGAAATAAATGTTCAAGGGTAATTTATTTACTGAAACAGGGTCTCATTATGGAGACCAATCTGGCCTTGAATTCAGATATTCACCAGCCTCTGCCTCAAAAGTGTATGACACCATGCCTGGTCATTTTCTTTCCTTTAAAGAGTAAGGTAAACTAAAAGCCCAAAGTAAAGAGTCAACATTCCTCAATACTAGTGCCAATAGATTATGTAGATCACAGCACCTGGCCCACTTTCAGCAGCCACAATCCTTAATCTCAATACCTGAATTTTTGCCAGCACAACTGAAGTAAAAACCATCAGCAGTATCTGCTGTCACCAAAGCAAAAGAAAACACTAATGACAACAAACTTTTTTTTATAGGAAATGCTCAAATTGGCAGTGCACTAAAATATCCTATACAGCAGAATATGCTTCTGTTTATAGCTATTTTTCAAACACAAGGACTCAAAATTGTATTTCACAAGCACTGGTATGACAAAAAAAATAAAAACAAAAACAAAACAAGAAAACACACCTCAAAACCAGATAAAGAAGAACAAGGTAATCAGGGCATATCTTTTGTGTATTGATAAGTATACAAAATACTCAGGAGAACTCTGGCCCACTTTATTCATTTATTTATTTGCTTGTTTGTTTGTTTGTTTATTGCTTTTTTTTTCCAGACAGGGTTGCTTTGGAGCTTTGGAGCCTGTCCTGAAACTAGCTCTTATAGACCAGGTTGGCCTCAAACTCACAGAGATCCGCCTGTCTCTGTCTCCCGAGTACTGGGATTAAAAGTGCGTGCCACCACAGCCTGGCTTGGTTGTTTTTGAGACAGGTTACATACATAGAGAGTATGAAGTCCTGGTTGTTCTGGTGCTCACTATGTACACCAGGCTAGCCTCAAACTTAAGAGATTCTCCTGCCTCTATCTCCTATCAGGAGCTGTTTTTCCCATGTTAAGGATTGACTCCGGGGACTTTTATCTTTATAATGGATTTTGACTAATAAGACTTTATTTAGAAGGCTGGGTATGATGGTACACACCTTTAATCCCAGCAGAGGCAGAGACTGGTGGATCTTTGTGAACTCTAGACTAGCCTGGTCTATATAGTGTGTTTCAGTACAACCAGAGTTATATTTTAGGAGACATCCTGTCTCAAAGGAAGAAGGGGGAAAAAAGAGGGGGAGCTCTATTTAAAATCCCAGCATGGCAAAAGGATCTCTACAAGGCCAACCTGGTATACAAGTGGAGTTTTAGGCTAGCCAGGGCTACATATAGAGACCCTGTCTCAAACAAAACCCACCCTCAATTTATATTTACTTCTTGAAGCTACAAAGAAAAGTCCTAAGAGCTCATATTTTCTTCCTGAACTCTATGATAAAAGGCTTAATTATTATATTTTGTCTGGGTAAACAATTTAATGGAGATTTTTTTTCATAAGATGAAAGCTACATACAACAGTCACTTTGTCATTTTTTCTTGAAGAAACTTAGAAATAAAGGAATGGTGTATAAATGATTTGAAATGGATAAGAAATCTAGTTAGTATTACTTTATAGTAAGTAACTTGTTTTATAAGTAATTACTATTCAATAGCAGTTTTACTAAGATTGAATTTTAGATTATCTAGTAAGTTATAAGAATACCATCTAAACTAAATGCATGAAATATTGAATTTACAAGACTATCTGCCAGTATTTGGGAGATGGAAGTAGGAAAATCAGGAGTTCAAGGATAGCTTGGGCTACCATATGAGACCCTGTCTCAAAAATTTGTTAACTTACTAAAATCTGATCAATGTGCCTTCTCAAGCTAAAGACAGAAATAAATTCTCAAATATTTAGCAGGTATCTGGATTTTTCTGCTGTCTCTATACTTTTTTTATTTGAGACAGGGTCTCACTGTATAGCCCTAGCTATCCTGCAAATCAATATGTAGATCAGGCTGACCCCCAATTTACAGAGATCCACCTGCTTCTGCTTCTCAAATGCTGGGATTAAAGGTGTGCATCACCACTCCCAGCACAATACAGTCTTCACTAGTAACTGAAGTTTATTCAGCCAGTTTTCTGTATTTCTCAGCTTTCCCCTTTGTAGCTAGTGAAAGTTCTCTAACTTGTAAGGTGAGCACCTCACACCTGCTTGGCTTCCTTCTTTCTCCTCTTCCTTCACTCCTTGCAGTGGAGTCATCAAAGTGGTGACTACTTGATGAAATCTGGGAGAAAGAGAAACAAGTTTCTCTTTTTTAATTCCGAGTGCTGGAATTAAAGGTGTGTGCCACCACCTCCTGACATGACCCTTGCCTTTAATCCTGACACTCAAAAGTAAAGGTAGGTGGACCTCTAAATTCAAGGCCAGCCGGGTCTACATTCGACTTCTAGACCAGGCAGAATTACACAGTGAGAACATCTCAAAACAGACACTAAAATCGATACCATAATGGCAACACAGAATATGTAGGGTTTTTTGTTGTTATTTTTTTTAGACAAGGTCTATTTCACAATGGCTGTCCTAGAATTTGCTGTGCACACCAGGCTGACCTTGAACTCACAGAGATCCACCTTCTGCCTCCAGAGTACTGGGATTAAGGGAGTGTGCCACCATGCTTTGAATTATATGGGTATCTTAAGCAGTCAAAGCTTTCTCAATATTTTTAATTTTCATTTTTTTCACTTTTACTTTTTTGCTGTTAGAGAAACGGTCTCCTACAGCTCTAAGCAGACTCGGCCATGCTATAAAACTGATCCTCTGCCTCTGCCTTTCAAGTACTTTTTTTCTGAGACATGGTTTTGCCCTGTTGCCAATTCCTGAGCTCAGATGGTCTTCTTCCCTCATTCCCCGCAACCAGCTAGAACTGTAGGTGTAGGTCTATCCCCAGACTCACAGTTCATCAGTTTTCAACAGTGGAGATCTCCTTACACTGAAGTTCACGTCTTCATTGCGCCACGTCCCCATTCCTAATATAATTTTTATACTTTCTATTTTTTGTCTTTCACATCATGCATCTCCATCTTATTCATTCTGCAACCATTCATATCCACCCTCTGTCCTTGCAGCCTCTCCCACAAAATAAACTAAAATCCGAGAAAAAAAAAAGAGAAAGAAAAACCACTCTCATCATGGAAGCTGTATTGTGACACAGTGAATCAAGCAGTAAACACTTTTATCCATAGATCTTTACTTGCAAATGTTCATTGCAGAGAGTCACTGGTCTGGTTTGAGGCCTCTGGTATCAGATATGATCGATGCTGGGCCCTCACTGGAACTCCTATTAGTTATCCTGCTGTGGCCCCTATCTCCCATGCTCATAATTTCAGGGCTGGCTCACCCATACCTCTGCCAACAGGACAGGCTCTACTGTGTTGCCCACCAAAGCTGGTGGAGGACAGGGGGTCCTAATATAATTTAAAAATTAACCTGAATTCTATAAAGCTTCCAATCATAGACTATATTGAAAATATGCACAATAATCAGAAGATAACCTTCACTTTTTACATACAGGGTCTAACACTAGGTAAAGGAAAATTGTTATGTTGTGCTTTTTACAATTAAGGAAGGGAGGATATATTAATGGTTAAGATTTCATTTTGGGCGGGTGGTGGCGGCGGCGCATACCTTTAATAACCAAGCACTTGGGAGGAAGAGGCAGGTGATCTCTGAGTTCCAGGCCAGACTGGTCTACGGAGTAAATTCCAGCTAGAATGTTCTTTTTAAGAAATCTCTATGTACAATGTTAAATAGGTCTTCTAAAACAAAACCAAAAAAAAAAAGAATGTATTTGAAAGAACACTCAAGTATTGGCCTGTACCCTTTCCTATTAGCAAAAACCGAAATTTGAAAACTAAATACTTTTCAATTTGAGTCAAGGCACGAGACTGAGGAGTTTCACCACACCCGTTCTAGAGCACACTCAGAGCTCCTGCATGCTAGACAAGCACTCTATAACTGAGCCACATTCCTGGCCCCACAGAAGAATCTATTTATCTTTTACTAATCTAGTCTACTGATGGCCCAAAAATATGGTACTCTTTGAGGTAAATTTGAGCTCTGAAGTTATAAATCATTACTCATCCCACTACAAGCACTTTCAATCCTTTCCAAGACCTCACTCTATCAGTGTTTGTTACTTTCCATTATCAGTATCATTTCCCCTGGGGAGGTTAGCATCTTAAAAAGAAAAAAAAAAAAAGAAAGAAAAGAGGAAATGAAAAAAAGCAAGCAAATAAACATTAGATCTCACATTCTCCTCTATATCTAATTCTTTCAGTTTAACATTTTTGTTTTTTTAATGTTAAACTCTATGAGTGTTTTCCTGCATGTGTACCTGTACACATGTGTAGTGCCTGGTATCTGAGGAGGTCAGAACAGGGTTACAGATGGTATGAAACATTATATGGGTGCAGGGAATTGAACCCAGGTCCTTTGGAAGAGCAACAAGTGTTCTTAACCATTGAGCCATTTTTCCAGACCATAGTTTGTCATCTGAGTTTTGTTTCTGCTCTGTTTTACCTTCGACTAACTATATACACATACTTTTTTTTAAAATTAAACCAACCTGACTAATGGTAAACATCACTACTAACAAATTGCTGTTCTACATATAGAAAGAACACTGGATTAAATACTAGAACTGGAACTAACTATGTAGACCAAGCTAACCTTGAACTCACAGAGATCCAACCATGTACCCCAGCTTCCAAGTGCTGGCTGGGTTTAAAGACACATATCAACCATTCCCAACACAAAATTATTTTAAGTCCTCTGGCTATTATAATTCTCTGGAGTTGTCAATACTGGGCTAGCTAACTTTTTTATGTCATCTTGACACAAACTAGTTATCTGAGAGATTAATCTATTTTTTCATTTGAGAAAATGCCTCCATAAAATTAAGCTGCAGGCAAGCCTGTAAGGGCATTTTCACAAGTAGTGAATGATGTGGGAGGGCCCAGTTCATTATGGGTGGAGCCACCCCTGGACTAGTGGTCCTGCGATCTATAGAACTTCAGGTTGAGAAAGTCACAGGGAGCAAACCAGCAAGCAGCGCTTCTCCATGGTCTCTGTATTAGCTTCTGCCTCCGACCAGGTTGCAGCCCTGCTTAAGTTCCTGTCTGCTCTCACTGCTTTTGATGATGAACTATTTACATGGAACTGTGAGTAAAATAAAACCTCTCTTTCCCTAGTTGCTTCTGGTCCTGGTGTTTCATCACAGCAACAGAAACCCCTCCAACAGCTAATACTTTAACCCTATCACAGACAAGAATTACATGACACCAGAATAGGCCCGGAGTTTGAAAGAAGTCAGATATCCAGGGTTCTAATATCCTATCTGATAATCAGGAGGTCTCAAACTCCTAAAACATTGGGGCTAGAAAGACAGCTCAAAACCACGTTTATGCAACTCCAATTCCAGGGGACGACTCAATGCCCTCTTCTGATTTCTACACTCACCAGACACACATATGATACACATGCATGCAGACCAAACATTCATACAACCTCCCCCCCCCCGCAAGACAGGATTTCTTTTTGTAACAGCTCTAGCTGTCCTGGAACTAGCTCTTGTAGAACAGACTGGCCACACAGAGATCCACCTGCCTCTGCCTCCTGAGTGCTGGCATTAAAGGCATGCACCACTGCCGCCCAGCTCAAAAATATCTTAAAATACTGAGTATTAATCATGCTTTGTATGGCCTTTTCTTTCCCATTTTTGAACATTTTTTTAAAGGTTCATTTATTTATTTATTTGTTTATTTATTTATTTATTATGTATACAGGGTTTTGCCTGCATGTATGCCTGTAGGCAGGAAGGGGCACCAGATCACATTACAGATGGGTGTGAGCTACCATGTGGTTGCTGGGAATTGAACTTAGGCCCTCTGAAGAACAGCCAGTGCTCTTAATTGCTGAGCCATCTCTCCAGCCCCCTGTATGGCCTTTTCTAAATATAAATTCATGGCAGCTGACAATCTAACTCTAGTTTCACAGGCTCCAATGCACTCTTCTGGCCCTTGAGGGCACTGTAACCATGATATACACAGACATACATGCAGACAAAATACCCATATACATAAAAGAAAAATAATTAATCTTAAAATCAAATTCAAATGTCATTTATGTAATTGAAATCTACATATTTAAAATTTTCATCACATGCTTCCCTTCTCTCCAATACTGAGGATTAAACCCAGGACTTCTCTACTTGCTAGACAAGCACTCTGTAATAATTTTCTTCTTTACATGGGACTTGGTGGCACATGACTTAATTCTAGTATTAGGAGGTAGAGGCAGAAACATTCAGATCTCTGAGTTCCAGGATAGCCAGGGCTATACAGGGAGACTGTAGAAGAAGAAAAGGAAACCGGGTGATAGTGGTGCAGATCTCTGACAGAATGAGTTCCAGAGAGATGCTGTCTGAAAGAGAGACAGAGAGAGAGGGAGGACAGGGAGGGAAGGAAGGAGGGAGGGAGGGAGGGAGGGAAGGGGATGATGACAAAGATGACATCACAATTCTGAGATACTATCATTAATATCATTAAGTTTCCTAGACTGTCCTTGAACTTGAGACCCTCCTGCTTCAGCCACCTCAGTAGCCAGTAATATGGGCATTCACCACCATTCTCACCTATATACTTTAAGTGTCTTGAAAAGAATCTGAGAAAGAGTTGATCTGACAGTGAGGGAAGACTTCCTAGACAGATGCTGAGGTTCTGAAGCCAAAGGTTGTGGTCCTATTCTTACAGAAACTATGTTCTACTTGATGGCTTTCTTCCAAGTGGAGCCACAGATAAACTACAGGGTACAAATGTGGGTCTAAAGGCAGATCGTCTGAATAAATGAGTTAAAAAAAAAAGGCAGATTGAAGATGAATATTCTAGGTCACTTCTTCAAACTGGACACAATTTTCTGCTTTATCTTCTATTATATACTGTCTTAAATATAACTTACAAGTATTTAATCAGAACTGTGTAGGCTTAATACACCTGATTAGCAAACAAACTTTATTTTTGAAAAATTGTATTTATTGTGTATGCATTCCTGTGTGCTCATGCGACAGTGCACCCGTGGAGGTCTGTGGACAATTTGAGGGGGTCAGTTCTCTCCTCCCACACGATTCCTAGAGATTGAAATCAGGTTAGACTTGGTGATAGGCACCTTTGTCCACGGAGCTATTTCACCAGATCAGCAACTAAACTTATTCAGTACCTAAGCCGTAAAATTTACATACTGAGAAGTCCCTTTGTTCTAACAAATATAATTAAATACTTGCTACTCATTAAAACAATCTAAAATTTTAAGTTCAGGTATGAGCTTAGTGTGGTTGAATTTTAAAAGCAGAATCTTAAGAGTGTTCCTACAAAGACAATGAATGGGCCTACCAAGAAAATGCCTGTGCATACCCCTCCTTTGTAGCACATGCAAATCCAGCCATGACATGCAAATACCAGACGAGGGCACAAGAACAATGACACATTTCAATCAACACTCACCCTCTAGATTCTCCAGAAAGGAACTGGACATGAGAGCTCACTGTGATTAGGCCATTTCACTGTTGAACCTGATGGCTGGTGTTCCAAGTCAGACATAAACTGGTCTGTGTCAGAGAAGACAACATCACTACTAAATGGAACAAACCAGAGGGTGAAAATCCACTACACTGACTATTGTTTTCTGTTTTGTTACCTAAAAGTAAGGGGAATTTAATTCTTTTACTTATCAATTACTTTTACATATAATGCTCCCCATATTTTGCTAGGCAATCTAATACTGGAAGTCCAGAAAACTAAGGTAACAAATGATTTTTTGCTGTTGCTTTGTTTTTCGAGACAGGGTTTTTCTGTGTAGCCTTAGCTGTCCTGGAACTCATTTTGTAGACCAGGCTGGCCTCAAACTGGCCTCTGCCTCCCAAGTGCTGGGATTAAAGGCATGAGCCACCACCACCCAGCCTCGAATGATTTTTAACTAAAAAGGTAATGCTTTTAAATGAGTTACAATTACAGCTCCCCTCTCCCACCCCCTGGGACAGGGTTTCTCTGTGCAGCCTTGGCTGGCTGTCCTATGTTCAAGGTTGGCCTTGAACTCAGAGATCCACCTCCCTCTGCCTCCAAGTGCTGGGATGAAAGGCATTTGCTCCCACCGCTTGGCTACAATTATGGCTTTAAGGAGGTAAACTCAGTTTTAAATACACAGTTTTTATTACTGTAGATAATAAGTAAAAAAGCCTCTTCCTTTGACCTATATGAACTATCTTGGGCCTTTATTGTACAACACTATAATTCCACTCTGGAAGGAAAGAATCTGTATGTAGTATCTCTAACCACTAACTGATATCTTCATCTTAAGTAAACAAAAGATGAACTAATCTACAGCTAGTTCAAGGCCAGTCTGTGCAGCATGAGACTATTTCTCAAAAACTGTTAGTGCTGGGGGCTGGAGGGATGGCTCAGAGGTGAAGGGCACTTGTCACTCTTACGCAGAACTGTCTAGAACTCCAGTTTGAAAGGATCTGAAACCCTCTTCTGTCCTCCAAGGCACCAAGCACACACATGGTGCACAGATATACATGCAGGCAAAACATTAATACACACAAAAATAAATAAAAAGATTTTAAAAGTATTTAAAATTAGTGCTAATAATAAGTATGGATATTAAATCAACACACACACACAGTTATCTGTCCGTCCGTCCGTCCTTCCGTCCTTCCTTCCTTCCTTCTTTTTTTGAGACAGGGCTTCTTTGTGTAGCCCTAGCTGTCCTGGAACTCACTTTGTTCATCAGGCTGGCCTTAATTCAGAGATCAGCCTCCCTCTGCCTCCTGAGTGTTGGGATTAACGGTGAGCACCACCACCACTCAGCCTGGATCCTTACCTTATGTAGCATATAAAAATTCAAGATGACTAAAGACATAAATTAGAAAGCTAAAACTTAATTCTGAGAAAATATGACAAATCTTAAGTATGAAGCCAAACCAAAAATACAGCCAATAAAAAGGAAAAATTAACCTGAACTTAAATATAATTTTTTAAAATTTATTTATGTATTTGGATGTATGCCTGCAGGTGAAAAGAGAGTGCCAGATCTTATTATAGATAGTTGTGAGCTACCATGTAGTGACTGGGAAGTGAATTTAGGATCTCTGGAAGAACAGCCAGTGCTCTTAACCGCTAAGCCATCTCTCCAGCCCAAATAGAATTTTTGAGACAGGGTCTCACTATGTAGTCCTAGAACTTGCTATACAGATCAGATTGGCCTATGAGATCCTTCTGCCACTGCCTCCCAGGTGCTGGGACAGAAGGTGTGCACCAAAATATCTAGCTAATATTTTAAAAAATGAGCATTAAAAAACACTTTCAAGACAGTTAAAAGTTGGCCAAGAAGGCCTCTGAGACCCCCAAACAATACAGGCTATTGCCACTGATGCTGACTGTGTAACAGAACTAGCTGACAACACCACATGCTTTGGTTGCAGGATACAGAAATCAAGCTAGAACTGAATGAAAAGTTTCTTCTTTGCTGGATAGCTTTCACAGTGCTGGAAGATGCTATGCAGCTGCTTGGTGAGAACTGTCTTAAGTCTACTGTGGACTCTATACACTAGACCACTGATCCGCCAAAAAAGATGGGCACACTGTTGCCACTGAGGCACGACTGCTATGAAGATAAACAGTTGCTTTCTGATTGAATTAAGGCCTGTTCCTAAGAAGAAAATTCACATCAGATACTGTAAATCTGGGCAAAAATCAGTGGCTGGTGAGATAAAACACTTATGAGGAAGCTAATTGTTTTGCTGAATCAGCATGATAACCTGCCTTCTAAATATTCATGTTTATGTCCCTATATTAGTGTTGCTATTAGATTTGGTCAGAGAAACTTCTTTTTGCAGTGGATGGTTGCAAAGTGGAGAAAGTTCTGAGTGAATGTGTGCTGTTGATATGCACACAACCATGCCAATGACCATAACCTCAGATCCATGAAAAAAATGGTGAAGCCTTCCCCAAAGGGCGAAGCTCAAAGGGATGGCAAAGCCTTCCTTTGGTCCATTTTTGGAGGCTGACGGTGTGTGCAGAAAATGTCCTCCACAGCTCTCTCTATGCAGATATTTATGGCCTGAAGACTGTTCCCCTGCAGAGACTGCTCCTACTGAGATTACCTAAACCTGTCATATTAATTCAGCTGTACACAATAACCCTGTCTTTCTGCTCAAATGTATATGATAAACATGCTGAGTTTCTAGGGTGCTGAGGTTTCTCTATCAGAGAGCCCAGTCTACCCAACCCTAGCTTATTTGCATGTTCACATCTGTCATTTCTCCATACCACTACTGCCCCAGTCAGGTCAGGTCCCTGGAGCTGTACAAGAACCCAGCTAAGTGGTACCGTGATGGAGACTTGATCAGGAACATAAACATGCACACCTGACTACAGGGAACTCTTACTGGTCAAACAAAAGGCTGTTATAAGTAATGGAATAAAGAAGAAATAAGGATAAAGGAACAAATAAAGAGCACAGTCCAATTTGTTAGGTATAAAACACTGGGACAGGTAGAATATCTAGAGACAGGCAGTTAACAAATTAAATCTAGAGCTAGGGAGTTACATGTTGGTACTTTGTGAGATTTTGGGAAATTCAGAAATGGAACGAAAGTATTGCAGTTTCATCAATTCTTAGACTATGTTCAGGAGACTATGTCCTTGGTTTCTTGGAAGAGACAGTAAGTTTGGCGACTTCAGAAAGAAACAGGAGAGCGGCTGAGGAATAGAGAATGTTTTTGCTTTTATGCTTTGGGCTTAACTGCTATCATGTTAACATTAAGAGAGAGAGAAAAAAAAAAAAAGGCAGCTCCGCAGGTTACAGAGGTTACAGACACAGAGAGGTGGGGCTCTGGGTGAGTAGCTATGTGAGCCAAATGATTTGGCCTTTCAGTGGCCTGAATCTCCAGAGCCCAGATGTGACCTCAGTACAACAGAGGTTGCTGTACACCGGAGAGCAGGAAGGTAGCCAAGAGCAGGGAATGGGAAGCACAGATAGATGGAAGAGGCTTCAAATTCAGAGATCTACCTGCCTCTGACTCCCTAGTGCTAGAATTAAAGGTGTGCACCACCACTGCCCAGCATTCAAAGTGAAAAATCTTGAATGCTTTACATGCTACCTGTTATTTCTGGTATCCATGTAAGGAGGACCAGACAGGGAAGAAGTCTAGTGGTCCTATGCTTTTTCATCCAGTGGCTTGGTCACATCCTCCTGACCTGTTTATACCGAGTCTCTCTGCTTTTTTTTTAATATTTATTTATTTATTCATTTATTTATTTAGTATACAATATTCTGTCTGTATGTATGCCTTCAGGCCAGAAGAGGGCACCAGATCTCATTACAGAGGGCTGTGAGCCACCATGTGGTTGCTGGGAATTGAACTTAGGACCTTTGGAAGAGCAGGCAATGCTCTTAACCTCTGAGCCATCTCTCCAGCCCGAGTCTCTCTGTTTTTGAGGGTACAGCTATAACCACCTGGAGTGCCAATAAGCTCCACTCAACTATGTGGGATGGACTACAACCCTGCAAATTAGATAACAGAATTAGCTGGGATTCATCTAATGGGTGCTTGGATTCAGAGTAATAATATCGTAGGTGAGGCCAATTATGTTTGCATATCCTAGAAAAGCAAAAGGCTTATGATTAGATTGGTTTCTCCTGCTAATATTGCAAAAATTATCCTTAACAATCTTCAAGACTTCAATCCTTTTACTTGTTAATCATTCCTGGGGAGGGGCGCACAGCAGCTATTATGAGTTTCCTTCTTTATCATCCTTTATTATCATTTTTATCATCATTTTATTATCAGTCTGGCATTAAGCATTGCAGCAACTGTCCCTGTACTAAGAATTAAGATCCATTCTGAAGTTGGGCGGTGGTGGCTCATGCCTTTAATCCCAGCACTCAGGAGGCAGAGGCAGGATGATCTCTGTGAGTTCGAGGTCAGCCAGGCTCCAAAGTTACAAAGAAACACTGCCTCAAAAAAACCAAACCAAACCAACCAAACAAACAAAAACAAACAACAAGATCCATTCTGAATATCTAAGAAGGGAGAAATGTGGGGAGCAGAAAAAGCCGAGTGAATGAAGCTCTAAGTGACTGTGTGGTGTTGGCATGGGCACGTCAAGGACCCAGGCCTCAGACCAAGGCTCAGAGGGATGGCAAAGCCCTCCTGGGGTTCATCTGTGGATGCTGACGTGTGCAGAAAGTAGTTGATAGTGTGAGCAGAAAAATTGCTTTCTCCACCCAATATTTATAGGCTGAAGATTGCTCCCACTGGGATAAGCTAAACTTGTCTCCTTGATCCAGCTATATTCAATAAATCCTACCCTCCTGATTCAGCATTATGCAATAATGCTGCCTCTCTATTCAAATGTATACTATATAATAAATATGTATACATACTGTCTGATAAGAAACAAACTATGCTTCAGGTGTACTGAGGCTTCTAAATCAGAAAGCCCAGTACATCTAATCTTAGCTTTTCTTCATTCCCTTGCCAACTCAGTCAGGTCCATCCATCCCTAGATGTGGCAAGTGGAGTTACTATAGAAACTCACAACCATTTCAAGTGCGGAGAATAAGTCACTGTTGAATGCTCAGCTACAAATGAGATATTTTTTTAAAATATTTTATTTATGCACACTGAATGTTTGCCTGAATGTATGTCTATGTATTGCATGCATGCTGAGCTCCAAAAGGCCAGAAGAAGGCATGAAATCCTCTCTAACTGGAGTTAAAGGTGGTTGTCAGATATCATGTGGGAACTGGAAAACTGAACCCGGATTCGCTGGAGGGCAGCCAGCGCTGTTATCCTCGGAGCAATCTCTCTAGCTCCCTAGATGAGATATCTATAGCATCCCTTTCAAGGTACAGGGAATATTATCAGAGAGCATTAAGAGTGGAAAAAACAGCCCCCAAACAAAGCTTTTTCCCCCCTCAAGACAGGGTTTCTCTAACAGTTCTAGCTGTCCTGAAATTAGCCCTTGTAGATTAGGAAGGCCTCGAATTCACAGATTCGCCTGCCTCTGCCCCCTGAGTGCTAGGATTAAAGGTGTTCACCACCACTGCCCCATCCAAACAAAACTTTTGACCCTAGTAATAATACATCTTCAACTGGGCGGTGGTGGCGCATGCATTTAATACTAGCAGTCAGGAAGCAGAGGCAGGTGGGTCTCTTTGAGTTTGAGGCCAGCCTGGTCAAGGAGCTAATTCCAGGACAGTCAGGAACACACAGAGAAAAACCCCATCCCAAAAAATCAAAAACAAACAAAAATAAAAACCAAAACCCATCTTCTAAGTAGCTTGGAAAGAGGACACAAATAATAAAACAGAATAACATATCTTAAAAAATTGGTTTTGCTATTTCACCCAGGGCAGACTTTAGAAAGCTACTGTTATATTTACAGAGTCCAGGATATACAAAGAAACAAATTAGAGCTATTTTAGAAACTACTAAACAGAGGCTGGAGAGGTGGCTCAGAGGTTGAGAGAACTGAGTTCAATTCCCAGCAACCACCGTGTGGTTGACAACCATCTGTAATGAGATCTGGTGCTCTCTTCTGGCCTGCAGGCAAACATGCAGACAGAACACTGCACACATAAAAAACAAAACAAAATAAAATAAAACAAAACAAAAACTATTAAATACATGCAAGAGTAGTTAAATTTCACACAAACCTGGATTCAACTCCAGTCATAATATTTGTAGCCATAGCATATTGTGAGAATGCTTAGCTCTCTGATCAATGTCTATACCAAAAAGCCTAATAATTTACATTTTATATCTTGTTACTTAAAAGGCTACAACTGGAGCTGAAGAGATGGTTCCACGGTTAAGAACACTGTCAACTTTTCCAGAGGACACAGGTTCAATTCCCAGCACTCACATGGCAGTTTGTAACCATCTGTAGCCCCATTCACAGGGGATCTGAGGGCACGAGGGACACCTTGTGGTATATAGATAAAACACTCATACATATAAATTAAATTAGTTTTTTTGTCTCTTTTGGTTTTTTTGAAGTAGGATCTCATTGGCTGAACTGGAATTCACTATGTAGATCAAGCTGGGCTCCAACTCAGAGATCTGCCTGACTCTGTTCTTGAACATTAGGGTTAAAAGTGTGCATGCCACCACATCCAGCAATTAATCTTTTAAAAAGGCTACAACTAAGTCGTTTCTGTAGATACATAAACTCACTTGATATAACAAAAGAGCTTTTCAAATGTTTTCTCACTGGATCTAGAAACTATTTTTCTTTCTTTTTTTTTAAATATTTATTTATTTATTATGTATACAATACTCTGTGTGTATGTCTGCAGACCAGAAGAGGGCACCAGACCTCATTACAGATGGTTGTGAGCCACCATGTGGTTGCCGGGAATTGAACTCAGGACCTTTGGAAGAGCAGGCAATGCTCTTAACCACTGAGCCATCTCTCCAGCCCTAGAAACTATTTTTCTTACTCTTCCTCCTCTTTAAATTATTTATTCATTTATATTTTTTTAAAGACAAGGTCTCTTTATTTTGTAGCCCTGATGGTCCTAGAACTCATTATGTAGTAAACCAGGCTGGCAGATATCCTGCCTCTGTCCCCCAAATGCTGGGGTTAAAGTCATGTACCATCACATTTGTTGAAACTCATTTTTCTTACTCATATTCCAGGGTAATAGTGTCTTAAGGTCCTGAATCCTTTTCTATAATTCAAGTCTACATAAACTTTTTTTTTAAAAAAATCTATTTATTTATTATGTATACAGGATTCTTGGTATTCTGTCCACATGTATGCCTGCAGGCCAGAAGAGAGCACCAGATTTCATTACAGATGGTTGTGAGCCACCATGTGGTTGCTGGGAACTGAACTCAGAACCTTCAGAAGGGCAGGCAGTGCTCCTAACTACTGAGTCATCTCTCCAGCCCTACATAAGCATTCTTTTTTTTTTCTTTTTTTAAATTTATTATGTACTCAGTATTCTGCCTGCATGTATCCCTGCAGGCTAGAAGAGGGCACCAAATCTCATTACAGATGGTTGTGAGCACATGTGGTTGCTGGGAATTGAACTCAGGACCTTTGGAAGAGCAGGCAAAGCTCTTAACTGGTGTGGGAGAATTATCTGTATTCTGTCAATCATATTTTAATAAAACGCTGATTGGCCAGGCAGGCAGTATAGACGGGAAAGCCAGACAGGAAGTAGGGGTGGAGCAAAGAGACTGGGAGTATTCTGGGAAAATAGGAAGCTCCCTCCGCAGTTCTGCCCAGACCACCGGAGAGGAAAGATGTAAGCTGCCCAGCTGAGAAAGGTACTGAGCCGTGTGCTAACGTAGATAAGGATAATGGGGTAACATAAATTATAAGAACTAATAAGTAGCCTGACCTAATGGGCCAATCAGTTTTATAATCTTATGGAGTCCTGTGTGTGATTTTTCCTTGGGAGTTGCCAGCTGTGGGGTACTGGGCGGGACAGAAACCCCAACAAGCTGGCCCTCATGTTACACTTAACCACTGAGCCGTCTCTCCAGCCCCTTCATAAGCATTCTTTATTAGTTCTTTCAACCTTTGAAATTCTTCATCATGAATATGTTTGAAGGCTGATAATACATATCTGTATCCTACAAGAGGTTACAGTATCCCAGTTCCAGAGGCCCCAAATTCAATCTCAGCACACACATGACAGCTTACAACTGTCTCTAATTCTAGTTCCAATACCTTCATACCAATTTACATAAAATAAAAAGAGAGAAAAAGAACCATTGTAGACATTGTCTCTACAATGTCTACAATCATTTCCAGGGACTCTTCTGCCAAACACATATACACAAAATAAAAATGTAATAAAATATTTATGCAAATACAATAAACACCATTGAAACCACTATCCAATAAATGCACCAAAACACTGATGTATTTACTTTTCTACTTATTCTCCATAATAGTCTCCTCCATCCCAGTAAAGCAGCCATGTTGTCTTAGTGTTCCTATTGCTGCAACGAAACACCATGCAAGTTGGGGGAGGAAAGGGTTTATTTGGTTTACACTTTCACATTGCTGTTCATCACTGAAGGCAGTCGGGAGCTGATGTAGAGGACACAAATGGGTGTTGCTTACTGTCTTGCTTCCCATGGCTTGCTCAGTACACTTTCTTATAGAACCCAGAACTACTAGCCCAGAGATAGCACCAACCACCATGGGCTGGATCCTCCCCAATCGATCACTAATTGAGAAAATGTCTTACAGCTGTGTCTCATCAAGGCATTTCCTCAACTGAGGATCCTTCCTCTCTGATGACTCCAGCTTGTGTCAAGTTGACAAACAACACCAGCCAGTACATATGCGAATCTTGTGTTTATTATTCCTTTGCTTTTAAAATGTGTCTGTCAAGCTAGGCATTGTCGCAAACATCTATAATTCCAGCATTTGGGAGCCAGAGGTAGAACGGTTATGAATTCAAGGTAAACCTGGGCAAGGCTCTTCATTTAAAAAAACAAAGGAAAACAACCCAGCAAGCACCTACAGCACTGAAGCAGCTGAGGTAATACCTAGATTGTTGACTTCAGAAACTGACCTACATTCAGGATTAGCATGTAGCTGCACAGAGCCAGCAAGTGGCAGTGTCAGTTTTCACCACAACAGCAGGTTGGACTATAAAACACACCCTCTGATGCAAGAGCTGCAGCTGGGCTTCTGTTAGTCTAAGCTTTTTGTTTTCCCTTCTTTCTTTTCTTTTCTTTTCTTTTTTTTTTTTTTTTTTTTTGGTTTTTCAAGACAGGGTTTCTCTGTAGCTTTGGAGCCTGCCTGGAACTCCCTCTGTAGACCAGGCTGGCCTCGAACCTCCACCTGTCTCTGCCTCCCGCATGTTGGGATTAAAGGTGTGTGCCACCATTGCCCGGCTACTAGTCCAGTTTTACAATACCATAATCTTAATCTAAAAGTTTAAAACATAACTACAATTATTTCTGCATGTTATAAAAATCATGTTTTAATATATATCATTTGGTCCAAACCTAGATCACATACAGCATAACACACAGAAAGTTTTTTTTCCCCTAATTGTTCCCCCCAAGAGAGGGTTTCTCTGTATAGCCCTGGCTGTCCTAGAACTGGCCTCAAAATCATAAAAAAGCTTAAGAAAAATTACATCTCCAGACCAGATACAGAGGCCAGGTGGGAAGTGCACACCTTTTATTCTAGTACTTGGGGTGCAAAGGCAGGTGGATCTCTATAAAGGCCATGTTCTTCCTGGCAAATTTCTCTTTTTTACTGTCTGAGTTGCCCACCGATTCAAATTTACTGAAAGCATATAGTCATTTTCCAAGACCCACTCACATATCACTGACTTACGGAAGCCTTGCCAAATCCTTCTAATGAAATCTGTCATACATATCTCTATTGACTTTCTAATATGGATCTTTTATACACTGGTTATAGCAATCTGACAGCCTGCATTATACAGACCACTAGTTAGGTATTATGTATGACTAGAAGGCCAGAAGCTTACAGGTTACATATTGTCTTTTTGGATCTTTATGCTTAGGACTTTACATATAATTTTTTTTATTTTATGTGTTTTGCCTGCATGTATGTATGTGCTCCACATGCAGTAACCATGAAATCAAATAAGTCATTGGATCTTCTGGGACTAGAGTTACAGGTTATGAACTGCCATATGGATGCTGGGAATCAAACTCTGATTTGATAAAAACACTTGCTTTTATCACTCCAGCCCTATGACTTGACATTTAATGACAGCTTTCCCATTAAGGAATGGATTTAGAACCTCTCCAAACCTGTAACAGGAGACAGCTGATCCAGAATTACTTTCCTATGACAGATTAATATAGAATTAGAGAGAAAACTTAAATTATATATCCAGAATCTTTAGGTTTTTTACTAGATGATAGTCACAGGTAACTATATATGGTGTTTCCAGTAACTTATATGGTGCCTCATTCCTGTACCCCATTATTCGGGAAGCTGAGGGAGACAGTTGTTTATATTTCATTTATATTTTAATAAATAAAGCTTGCCTGAAGACAAAAATGCAAAACAGCCACACTAGTTGGCCACACAGGCCAGGCAGTGGTGGCACACACCTTTAATCCCAATAGCCACACTAGTTAGCCATAGGGGCCCGGCAGTGGTGGTGCCTTTAATCCCAGCACTAGAAAGAAATATAAGGCGGGAAGAGACAGGAACTCATCATTCTCTCTCAGTCTAAAGATTTCACAGAGGTTAAGAATTCTCTAGTGGTTTGGCTGCTTTGCTTTTATGATCTTCAGGGTGAACTTGGGTTTTTACTATTTGTGCTACAGAAGGATCAACATGTAGTCAGCCTGAGCTGTACACTGGTACACTGAGTTCCAGTTCTGTAAACCCCCATCACCACCATTACACACATACATCTTTGGTGTTCAACCTCTAGTACTACAGGGATCTGGTGGTACATGCTTGTAATCTTAGCACTTGGGATGACCAGAATTTTAAGGCCACCCTCCACTATAAAGGGAGTTCAAGACCAGCTTAACTCAAATACAATTGTGCGCGTGCGCGCACACACACACACACACACACACACACACACACACACACACACACATGTAGGGGAAATGGAGGGTGGGGGTGTTGAGCCAACGAAGACTTACCATCATCTAAAGTAATATCCTGTAGACCAATGGTTGCAAAGTTAGGTTCCTGATCTTCAGGTTCAGGTTTAATGCTCACAGCTGCCCCACCAGGTGGAAATGAGGCTGGGTCGCACAAACTGTGGCATACTAAGGATGAAAGTGCAGGAAGACTTCCTTGGCCTGTACTTTGTGCTTGAGTTGAGTGCTGTCCAGAATGCATTCTGGTAGCTGGAGATGGTGATGAGGCTGTTCCTGAGCTAGGAGATTGATAAGGCATAGACTGCAGCTGAGGGGATGACGGCCCAGAAAGTGGTGAACTAGCCAGGGGATGAGAGGCTGCTGGGGAAGCTGCTGTAGCAGATCCTGGATGTGAAGGACAGTATGTAATAGGTTGTAAATGTGAAGAAGGCTGACCTGTAACCTGGTCTGCCGCTGGAGAAGAAAGAGATCTTTGTCCTGTGTTTGAACAATGGAATCCCATTGACTGCAGATGAGGTGGGGTTTGCACAGAATGAGGTGAATGTGCTAAGAGATGTTCTGTTGCATCTGAATTTGAAGAATGAAATGGTGACAATGGTTGACAGCCAAGGTTTACTAAACTAGAAAGAGCTGCATCCTGCTGAAACAAAACTGGATCAAATTCTTGACTAGAGGCAGGATTCATAGGAAGACAAGTTGGTCCATTATATATATTAGTTTGTATAGACGGATAGGAAGACCCCATAGGAGATGCTGATGTAACTTGGAAAGGCTGGTGCATGACTGAAGATGGTATTATGTGCTGTTCTTTACCAGCACCCTCATCCCTACACTGCAACTGTGGCAAATGGGATGAGGTTATTAAAGATGCATATGCTGGCTGGATTGGACAAATCAAGCTTCTCGATGCTGACAACGCACTGTCATGTGGGTGCCCTGAATCTGAGGAAGGCCTCTGGGTCTGGGCAGAATGAGGCACAGGTAAGGATGGAACTGAAGACAAATCAGTATCTTCTCTTTGTTCTTGCTTCATCAAAACTGAAAATAAATGATTAAAACAAATGTTATTATGTAGTTCATAAAATGATTATGACATAATTCTATAATTCTAGCTTATAACTATAATATGTATGAGGATGAACTCAATGTCTTTAGAAAAGAAAATTGAGGTAAAATGTTTTATCTCTCTGTGTGTGTGTGTGTGTGTGTGTACATTCATACATATGCACAAACAAATATTTTTGGTTAAAAAATGCATTCATGGGGACTGGAGAGATGGCTCAGTGGTTAAGAGCATTGCCTGCTCTTCCAAAGGTCCTGAGTTCAATTCCCGGCAACCACATGGTGGCTCACAACCACCTGTAATGAGGTCTGGTGCCCTCTTCTGGCCTGCAGACATACACACAGACAGAATATTGTATACATAATAAATAAATAAATATTTTAAAAAAATGCATTCATTCAGTTTGTGTGAGTGCATATATATGTCAGAACACATATGTGAAGGCAGAGGACAGCTTGTTGGGAGTTAGCACTTTCCTTTTTATCATTTGGGTCCTGAGGATCAAACTTAGGTCATCAGGCTTAGCAGAAAATCCCTTTACTCACTGAACCAACTTGATAGTCATTTTATGCTTTTTGCACGTTTTCCATTATATGTACATCATCATTCAAAAATAATTTAATTTAAAAATAATTTCAAAAATAAAATAAAAAACAAGCATAGTGACACACATCTTTAATTCCAGAACTCCTGAGGCAGAGGCAAGCAGATCAGTTCAAGATCAGCTTGGTATACATAACAGCAAGTTTTGGCCAGACAAAGCGACTTAATGACTCTGTTTCAAAAACAAACAAATAAATGACATTTATGTATGAAAATGCCACAATGAAAAGATGGCTCAGTAGGAAAAATGCTTGCTGTAAAACTGAGGGCCTGAGTTTGAAAACCCAAAACCCATGCCAAAAACAAAACAAAACAAAAAAAGTCAGGCTTTTTTCTTGTTTGTAATTCCAGTACTGCTTCAGCAAAATGGGAGACAGGACAAAGGAGAATCCTAGAAGCTCACAGGCCAGCTAGTCTGGCGTAAGTAGTGGCTAAAAACTAAACAGAAACCCTCTCTTAAACACGAAACAAGGCAAGGACTGACAGTTGAGAGCTGAGGTTGTCCTCTGACCTTCAAACAGGGGCCATAGCGAGGACAGGGCTAATCACTCACATAAATACGTGTGCACATGCACATAACATACAAGAAATGCTTAAGAAATAATTTAAAAAGAGGATTAAAAAAAGAAAGAAAAATCACCAAAAATAATACTATAGCATATAAAGCATTGAATCTAGGATTCCCCCCTCCTTTTTTTTTTTTTTTTAAATTTAAAGCTTTTGTTTTTGAGACAGGGTTTCTCTGTAGCTTTGGAGCCTGTCCTGGAACTCGCTCTGTAGACCAGGCAGGCCTCGAACTCACAGAGATCCACCTGCTTCTGCCTCCCAAGTGCTGGGGTAAAAGGCGTGCACCACCACCCAGCTTTTTATTTTTTGTTGTTTTTGTTTTTGGAATTTCTAATGAAACCTACTCATGTGGCAGGTTTAATTCTCTACCACCATGAGGTTATAAAAAAAAAAAAAAACTGAAAAGGCACTTGGCAGACAAAGATAGGAGAATGGTAAGACAGGCGGTAGCACACACCTAGAATTCCAGCACTTAGCAAAACAAAGATAGGAGAAGAGCTTAGGCTATGTAGTCCCCGTCTAAAGAAATCAAAGAGTAAAACCAAACCAAAACAAAAAACAGTAAAAATTAATGTAAAAAAAAAGTACCAAAATAAAGAAAAAGCCAATAAATATGTTCAACAAAGTGGCAACACACAAAACCAATACATAAAACTAGCCTGGTGGCACCAGCCTTTAATCCCAGCACTCAGGTGGGACAGGCAGGTGGATCTCTGATTTCCAGGTCAGTCTGGTCTACAGAGCAAGTTCCAAGACAGATAGCTATGGCTACACAGAGAAACCCTGCCTTGAAAAAAAGAACAAAACAACCCAACACAGAAAAAGAAATTATTTCTAGATAGTTAAAGCAAATGATGTAAACAGCAACTCTAGAGTCAAGTATGATAGCTCACAACTATAACCTAGCTCTTTTTTTTTCCTTTTTCTTTTTTAGTTTTTCGAGACAGGGTTTCTCTATAGCTTTGGAGCCTGTCCTGGAACTAGCTCTTGTAGACCAGGCTGGCCTCGAACTCACAGAGATCCTCCTGCCTCTGCCTCCCGAGTGCTGGGATTAAAGTTATGTGCCACCACCGCCTGGTTATAACCTAGCTCTTAAGAGAGCAAGGCAAAGACTTCGGTAAATCAGCCTGAGCTACGCAGCAAGACCCTCCCCCAGAAATAAATAGTTTAAATTATGGCTCAGTGGTTAGGAGCAACAGCTGCTCTTTCAGGGGACTGGAGCTTGGTTACCGGCACCCATACTGTGGTTAACAAGTTTTTTGTTTTTTTTTTTTAAGTACATGCCCTCTTCTGGTGTTCTGAGACACTGCAAGCAAGTGGTGCACAGACACACATGCAGGCAAAATATGCATACACACACACAAAAAAACTAAATAATTATTGTTTTTGAGATAGGGTTTCTTTGTGTACTATCTCTGGCTGTCCTGGAACTCATGCTGTAGACCAGACAGGCCTTGAACTCACAGAGATCGCCTGTCTCTGCCTCCCAAGTGCCGGTATTAAATGTGTTCATCACCACCTCCTGGCAAGAAAACCTATTCTTTGACATGCATGATGATTCATTCCTGCAATCCCAGTTAACGGGAGAGGATAAGAAAGAAGACTGGCAAGTTCAAGGCCTGCATGCACAACTTAGTGAGGACCTTGCCCCAAAAATAAAAATAAAAATAAAAATAAAAATAAAAATAGCAAGGTGTAGTAACACATACCTGTATCTCAGCACTCTTAAGCTAAGACATAAGAATCCTGGATATGGGGCCAGCCTGGAGTTTTTCACCAAAGTGAGTTCCAAACCTATAGTGATATTTTATTTATGTTTCAATAAATAAAGCTTGCCAAAAGATAAGAAAGGCAAAGCTAAGCCATTAGAGTTCTGGCAGTGCTGGCATACACCTTTAATCCCAGTACTAAATCCCAGCACTAGAGGGAATATAAATGGGAGGAGAGAGGAGCTTAGTCTGCTTAGTCTATGGTCATCCAGCCTTGGTAGAGGTAAGACTTCTCCAACAGCTTGGCTGCTTTGCTTTTCTGGTTTTTGGGTTGAACTCAAACATCTCTGGGTTTCTATTATTTGTGCTACACAAACCAGTCTTGGTTACAAAGTGAGATCCTATCTTAAAGGAAAGAAAAAAAAAAGGGAAAGGAAGAAGAAGAAAGGGAAGGAAATAAAAGAGAGGAGGCAGGCAGGCAGGCAAACTGCCTGAACACTACTCTCATCTCTTAATTCTGTTAAGTGGAGACCTTGGTAATATAATTGGTTGTTTACTAGAACTAAAAAGAGACAAAGCAGCTTAATGTGGTGGTACATGCCTGTAATCCCAGGATTTAGGAGGTAAAGAAGGAGAATCTGGAATTCAAGAATATCCTTTGCTACACAGACAATCCGAGGCTAAGGCTTGGTTGGGCTAAGGCTCTGTTTCAAAAACATAAAATAAGGAACTAAAAACTACAGTAGAACACCTACCTCTTTTTTTTTGCCAAATTATTACTATGTTTCTGACCCACATCTGCATGCTCAAATCGAAAATTTTGCTGATATGTTAGTTCCATCAAGTGTTATTAATTTTTTTTAATATGTAAGGGTAGATACTCTAACCTAATATGTAAGGGTAGATACTCTAATCAAATCATAGAAGTCCTCACACTATTGGCCCATTCATGGTAATTTATTTATTCTTGCTTGGGTAGAAATACAGTTAAAGAGGCCTTATATAGAATGAATTCAATTTTAGAAATAGATTATCTTTTAGGACATATATGTTCATTATGAAACTTTAAATACTAATTCATGTAGGGATCCAAAAGAAAAACAAAAACAAAAAACATCTAAACGTAGGGATACAAACAAACAAACAAAATACCAACAACAACAAAAAACAACCCATCTTGCTGTTCTAATGATTTTCAACCACGGGTAGAGTCATGCTTCCCTTTAAAAACAGGAAAAGGAAGAGCAGTACTTACAGAAGCAGCCCTTCTTCTTCCAGTACAAACACAGCAGTTTAGCAATCTTCTACCATGTATATGTATTCATTTTTTAAAAAAGAGTTTTGTTCTTATTCTTACTATTGTTTAGAGACAGGGTTTCAAGTAGCCCAAGCAGCCTCGAACTCATTATGTAGCTGAAGATGACTCTGAATTTCTGATACCTCTTCCAAGTGCAAATACTACAGTACCCTTTATGCTGTGGCTCTATGCAGGCTAACTGACTGAGTTACATTCCCAGTTCTGTATTATTTTTTTGAGAAAGGGTCATGCTGTCTAGCCCTTCCATCTCAAACTCAAGGCACTCCTCCTTGGCCTCTTGGGTGCTATGATTACAAGTGTATACTATCATATCTTTGGGTTTATATGAAAAATAAAACAACCTTACTGAAAAGTACTTGAAATCAGTTTGGTCTTAGATACTTAAAATTACTTTACTTTTGGACTGGAGAGATGGCTCAGTGGTTAAGAGCACTGGCTGTATTTCCCAAGGACCTGGGTTCAATTCTTAGCAACCACATGGTAGCTCACAACTGTAACTACAGTTCCAGGAGATAGGACATCCTCATATAGACATAGATGCATGCAAAACACGAATGTACATAAAAATAAATACAATTTTTTAAAAATTGCTTTATTATTTGCCTGAATATATGTCTGTGTACCACTTGCATGCCTGGTGCCCAGGGAAACCAGAAAATGGTATTGGATCCCACTGGGCTAGAGTTCTAGATAGTCTGTGGGTTGTCATGTGAGTACCGGGAACTGTACCTAGGTGCTCCAGAAGAGCAGTCAGTGCTTATAACCTCCAAGCTGTCTCTACAGTCCCCTTACTTGACGGGCACCACCAGGGTCATATAACTTGACCCGGCTTCCTTAATCTAGAGCAGGTTTTCTCCACATAATCACATGCCTATAGCCTTACACATAGGAGGCTGAGGAATAAGTATCTCATGTTGAACACAACCTGGACTACTTAGCTCAGATCATACGAAGCTATACAGTAAGACTCTGCCACAAACAAACATAAATTACTTAGATTATAGACTATACATCCCACATAGTAACCTCATTATTCCAAAATTACAGCTCTGATTGTAGCTCTACTACAAAAAACTTCCACTAGGCATCATAGAGCAGTACGCTGTTTCAATATTCTCAGGGACATTGATGGGATGCAGGAGCTCCCAACTATGGAAAATCTGGAGTCACAGGCTGGGCAGAAGTTCAGGCCGCATCACTAGAGTTGTACTCTACTACAACCTAAGTTCAATACCAGGGACCCACATGGTGGAGAGAACCAACTCCTTTAAATTGTCCCCTGACCTCCACATGCACATTGTAGCACACACACAGACATGTACAGACACACAAGTAAGTCTATGCAATAAAACAATTAAAAGATAAAACCAAGTTGGGTATTGGTGTTGCACACCTTTAATCCCAGCACTTGGGAGGCAGAGACAGGCAGATCTCTGTGAGTTTGAGGCAAGCCTGGTCTACAAGAGCTAGTTTCAAGACAGGCTCCAAAGCTACAGAGAAACCCTGCCTCAAAAAATCAAAATAAATAAATAAATAAATAAATAAATAAATAAACAAACAACCAGTTACAAATAGAGTATATATGATAAACCCATTTCCATTTTCCAAAAGTTATCTGTCATTGATGTCATGGCCCTGAAATTAACTTCAGAAGCAGAGAGGCAGAGGCAGAAGGATCAAAAGTTTAAAGCAGCCTGGTCTACAGAAACCCAAAACAAACACACAGGAATTTTAGACATGATTTTAGAAAGATGTTTCAGCAATGGGTGGTTTGGTAAAATAAAAGAAAAAAAATCTGATGTGGGATTCCCTACTGTATGCTGTGAATACCATTGGTTAATAAAGAATCTGTTTTGGCCAGTGGCTAAGTAGAACAGAGGCAGGTGGGGAAAACTAAACTGAATGCTGGGAGAAAGGAGTCAGAGTCAGAGAGAAGACATGTAGCCTTACAAGACACAGATGTTGGAACTTTACCCGGTAAGCCACAGCCTCGTGGCAATACACCATTACTAAAAATGGGTTAAATTAAGATATAAGAGTTAGTCAATAAGAAGCTAGAGTTAATGGGCCAAGCAGTGATTTAAATAATTTATTTTCTGTGTGATTATTTTGGGTCTGAGCTGCTCAGTGGCTGGGAAACAAACAAGTGGTCTCCTTATAAGAAAAATCAAAATTCATTTTAGAAGAAAAGCTAAATGCTACAGAGACCCATTTCCTGAACAAGGACTGTCCAAATGCACCTCTGACACTCTTCCTTGAGTCAGTATACAGTATACATCCCTTTATTTTCACTTAGAAAATACAGTGTCAGCAACAATAGCTACAGTCCAATGCTCTTCCTTTCTGGGAGGATTATATGTTTACAGTGTCCTCCCAATTCACGAGGTAGTAACATGAAAGCAGTACAGCCTCTCCTGTTTGCTTTTTGCCTTTTAGTTACTACCACTATTAGGTAGTAATCAATACCTCTAATTTGTACACCCTACTTCTTTTTTTGTAATTACAGAGCATTCTTCGTCATTCAGGACAGAGATGAGCTTCATCACAATAATCTTTGATAACATCTGAGTGCAACATCAGGAAGTTACACACCTAAGCATGAAGGTGTATGTATTTAATCTCAGCACTCAGAAAGCAGAAGCAGAAGCAGAAGCAGAGACAGGCAGATCTCACGAGGTCAAGATCAGCTTGGTCTATAAGGCTAATAACCAGGCCAGTCAGGGATACAAACTGAGACCGTCTCAAAAAAATGAAAACAAAACAAAACAAAACAAAAATCAAACAACAGCAGCAGCAACAACAACAACAAAAAACAAACAAATGAGAAAAACATATCCTAAAAGTAATATAACATGGAGAGTCAGGATCTATGAATTCTGAGTATGGGAATCAGTCATCCTCTTCCGTCCTTTCCATTTAGTTTACTTGAGACACTGTCTCATTACATAGCCCAAGATGGAATTCGTGATCTTTCCTGTCTTACCTTCTGAGTATTAAGATTACATATATGTGTCATCATGGCTGGCTTTAACCCCTATCTTATAAAATCTTATCTCTTTTCACCTTCCTCAGAAATCTGATCCTCCTGTTTTGTTTTGAGAAAGGGTCTCACTATACAGCTCTGGCTACCCTGGAACTGTAGACCAGGCTGGCCTCAAATTCACAGAGATCACATGCCTCTGCCAGGCAGAAAGTTGATATTCACCGATACTCCCAATCCTGAATATTTAAAATACTTTCAATGTTTGAGCTATTTTTTTAACTTCTGTGGGTTCCTGACATATAAATCTAACTCTTCACAGTTATGAGTTAAAAAACAAAGCAAACAAACCAACAAACAAAAAACCCCTACTACTCATTGACACAGAATGGCCTACCACTAGCTATGTACACCAAGCATGCCTGAAATTCATCTTCCTGCCTCTGTCTCCAAAAGTGTTTGGATTAATTACAGGAAGTACCAGGTGGCTATAGAGAGTGAACTCAGGGCTAAGCAAAAATTCCCCTACTGGGCTACATCCCAAGCCCTGGAAAATGTAACGTCTCTGTTACATATTACATATTATAAGTCTCATAAAATTCTATGATCCCATTAACCACAAGAGCTTGGTATGATTAAGTTTGAAATCATATGAAAGTCTTTCTTTTTTTAAGATTTATTTATTATGATACAGAGTTCTGCCTGCACACCAGAAGAGGGCACCAGATCTCATTACAGATGGTTGTGAGCCACCACTGGGTTGTTGGGAATTGAACTCAGAACCTCTGTAAGAGTAGTCCTTCTCTTTACCTCTGAGCCATCTCTCCAGCCCCGACAAGAAGTCCTTATAGACTATAAATGAAGTATAATCAGTCTGATACATATATAAAACAAATGAACAACCCTTAATAATAACCTGAATTATGTGGTAGCATATACCTATTATTCTAGCATCCAGGAGGCTGAGATAGGAGGATTCCCAAGAGTTTTAGGTCAGCCTGGGCTACAAATTGAATCTCAGGTCAGTTACAGAGTGAGACCCAATCTGTTTCAAAACAAAATGAAAAGAAAAGAAAAAAAAAAAGAAAAAAAATCCTTCTAAATAAGCAAACAACCACCACCCTCTCACCCTCTCAAAATAAACTGTTGATTCTTTTCACTTAGCATATACAGGGTAAAAGCTTTAGCATGAGGAGCTGGAGAGATGGCTATAGCTAAGAGCACTGGTTGTTCTTGCAGAGAAACTGCAGAGGTTCAATTCCTAGCACCCACATGGGACTCAACTATTTCTAACTCTAGTTTCAGAGAATCTGAAGCCCACTTTGGCCTCCACCAACACTGGACATGCATATGGCACACAGATATTCATGCAGTCAAAATAATCATACATGTAAGATAAAAATTTAAATTGCATTTAAACAAGTTTTTGAAAGAGTAAATCTTGGAGAGGAAGGTTCATCACAATGTTTTTAAATTACTATTATTTCCAGCCGGGTAGTGTTGGTACACGCCTTTAATGCCAGCACTTGGGAGGCAAAGGCAGGTGGATCTCTGTGAGTTCAAGGCCAACTTGGTCTACAGATTGAGTTATGAGTTCCAGGACTGGCTCAATGCTACTGAGAAATCCTGTCTAGAACCAACCAACCAACCAAACAAACAAAAAACAAAAACAAAAAAGAAAAGAAAAAAGAAAAAATTATCCCATACCTTGGTAATAAGCACAATGCCTACAGAAAAAAACCTCTATAAATATTTGTTTTTTTAAAAAAGATTTATTTATTATGTATACAATTATCTGTCTGCATGCATGCATGCCAAAAAAGTGTGCCAGATCTCATTACAGATGGTCGTGAGCCACCATGTGATTGCTGGGAATTGAACTCAGGTCTTCTGAGCCATCTCTGCAGCCTCTTGTTCCTTTATTATTATTATTATTATTAATTAAATCGTTTCCAAATATCTGTTCTTTAACTAATGTGACTATTAGTTTATATTACTAAATGTAATAGGTATGTCATAAAAAAAAAACAACCAACCTAGAGCCAAGTAGCTGACACGCCTTTAATCCCAGCATTTGGGAAGCAGAAGCAGGTGGATCTCTGTGAGTTTCAGGTTTCAGGTCAGCCTGATCTATACAGTGAGTTTCAGGATAACCAGGGCTACACAAAAAAAAACCTGTTTTTGAGGGGGTGGGGGGGACTGGAAAATTAAATCATCTTTAATTGTTGCAAAAAGTGGTATGGATACATCCTTGGTTAGTGGTACCATAAAATCAAGAACTCTGACATCAACGTTATATCCCTAGCTCACAGACTGAAACAACTAATATTTATCAAATGAAAATGCAACAAAAGTTGCATCACGGTGGTTCACACCTTCAATCTCAGCATTTGGGAGACTGGCAGAGGCAAATAGATCTGAGTTTAGGTTAGCCTGGTCTACATAAGGAGTTCCAGGACAGTCAGGGCTCTGTATCAAAGAAACTCTGTCTAAGAAAAAAGAAATAATGAAGACATCATGGACATACTAACCCCTTGGTGTTAAAAGCACAATGGAAATTCATGATTCAAGAACACACACATTTTCCCTTCTTATAGTGTTGGTGATTTCTGAGAACTTCTGAAGAGTTCAAACCTATATTCCATCTTTTAATCCTAATATTTAAAGTCAATACAAATTCTAAGACTATGTTGTAGCTGGGCAGTGGTAACACACACCTTTAATCCCAGCACTTGGAAGGCGAGACAGCTGGATGAGTTCGAGGCCAGCCTGGTCTACAGAGCAAGTTCCAGGAAAGCCAAGGCTACACAAGGAAATTCTGTCTCAAAAAACAAACAAAAAATGCAAACGGGCCAAACATTGTTGATGTATTTATTGTCTGTATATATTGTATATAGTTGTTGTACTTATTGCATATGGTTTTTCTTATATTAGTTATAGCCTCTTTTATTTTAGACAAAAAGGGGAAATGTAGAGGCATTTCAATTATGTTTTCATAAATAAAGAAGAAGAAATAATATGTTGGCATTAACATTAAACATTTTAATGCAAAATTCTTATGAAAGAAAACTCTAAACCATCACAACTTTTTGTACCTGGTGTGTAAGTAAAACGTTGAGACTGGCTTTTTTTCCTCTTGCCATTGCACAGATAAAAGTGCACCTGCACTGCAGCTGTAACTGCTGGGTTGTGATAGGGAGGAACTTCAAGGACAATGTGAGCCTAAGGAACAAGGAAAGCAACACTGTGTTATACTCAGAACTAAAAATGAAATGCACCTGCCAAACTCAGAGCAACTCATGAGTCTTAACTCTTAATACAAGGTCTCCTTGTCACAGAAAATTACGCACACCAACTAGTCATATATATCATTTGGAGATTTATTTACACCAGTATCTTGCTGACAAGAGACAAAATCTTTAAACACTAAAGAAGAAATTGATTTTTACCCGCCCAATTAGCTGTAGCAAAAATAAGAGTCTTTAGGCATAGTGATGTACATCTGTAACCCCAGCGCTCAGAAAGTAGAGGTAGATAGATCACAAATTCAAGGAAGGCCTGAGCTACATTGTAAGACCTTTTAAAATAAATAGATAACATCTCATTACATACTACATTCTGAAATGTGACTCTACTCAACATTAAGATATATATCTTAATAAAAGGCCCACTTCAGAATATGATCATGTTTAACATTCTTCAAGTTGTATTATACTTTTTTAAATTTTAAATGTATGAGTGTTTGCCTACAAGTATGTTTGTGCACATGTATATAGTAACCAAGGAGGTCAGAAAATTTTGGATCCTCTGGAAATGGAGTTATAGAAGGTTCTTAGCCAACACATGGGTACTGGGGACCAATCTCAGGTCCTCTACAAGTGCAACAAGTACCCTTAACTGCTGACCCATCTCTTCAGCCCCTGGGTTAGATTTCTTAGTATGAGATTTATACTCAAAACTTCTAACTGGAAAGTATATAAAACCTATATACAAAGTGAAAACCTTTATTCAAAACCAAATCTGATCATCAATGTAACTGTTCCATGTCTTTAGGAAGCATTGTGGAAAATAATAATATTCTAGTCTAGAAAAGATTGCCTCTATTCCAATCAAGATGCAAGATCATAGTTTCTTCCAGTAAGGATTCTGGAAAGCTTAATGGCTTAATGAGTAGCTGCGGTGTTAGGACGTGTGCTCAATGACAAATCACCAGGGGCTTGTCCCATGAAACAAAGTTGGTGTTTTTTAAGAAAAGTACAAAGTACAGTTGCTAGGCAGCAGTGACATATGCCTCAGAGGCAGAGGCAGGCGGATCTCTGTGAGATCAAGGCCAGCCTGGTCTACAGGGTGAGTTCCATGACAGGCTCCAAAGCTACAGAGAAACCCTGTCTCGAAAAACAAAAAAGGACAAAAAAGAAGTATAGTCACTGTCCTTGTTAGGCCTAATATTACTGTGATTAAACACTATGATCAAACAACTTGGGAAAGAAAGGATTTATCTGGCTTATCCTTCCATATTACTGTCATCATTGAAGGCAGTCAGGATAGAAACTCAAACAGGACAGGAACCTGGAGTCAGGAGCTGATGCAGAGGCCATTAATGGGTACTGCTTACTGGCTTGTTTTCCAGGGTTTGCTCAGCCTGCTTTCTTATAAAACCAAGCACATCAGCCCAGGAGTAGCCCCGCCCACAATGAACAAGGCCCTCCCACATCAATCACTAACAAGAAAATGCCCTATCGGCTTGCCTAAAGCCTGATTTTATGGAAGCTTTTTCTTGACTGAAGTTCTTTCTTCTCCAGTAACTGTAGCGTGTATCAAGTTGATACAAAAACAGCCACAGCAGTCACTTTGGGGAACTGGGAGGAATATGTTATTAGCCTTGAACTTGTGAACAGCCTCAGCCTTAACATCCCTCCTGGTCTGCTTCTTTTTTTTTTTTTAATATTTATTTATTTATTACGTATACAATATTCTGTCTGTGTGTATGCCTGCAGGCCAGAAGAGGGCACCAGACCTCATTACAGATGGTTGTGAGCCACCATGTGGTTGCTGGGAATTGAACTCAGGACCTTTGGAAGAGCAGGCAATGCTCTTAACCTCTGAGCCATCTCTCCAGCCCCTCCTGGTCTGCTTCTTGAATGCTGTATTTAAGGCTAACATCACCATACCTAGCCTGCATCTGCCTCTGCCTCCCACGTGCTGGGATTAAAGGCATGGGCCACTGCCACTAGGCTTGTTTATTCTCTTAAACTTTAATCTGAATACCTAAAAATTCTAACCTTTCTTTTTCTCAAGTGTCTTTCCCATACCATAAAGTTACATTATTCAATTTTCTCCTGAGTTTCTTTAACATTTCTTTCCTTTTGTGGTGGGGGTGTAGGGCCTCACAATAAAGACCTGGCTGGCCTTCACCTTACAGACCTGTACCTAACTCTGCCTCCAAGTTCTGGGATTAAAGGTATATGTCACCATGCCTAGGCCTAAATGCTCTTCTTTTTATAAAAAATTTCTTTGAGATTCATTTTTATTTTATATGTATAAGTTTTTGCCTGCATATATAAGTATATGTACTGTGTGTATCTGAGGAGATGAAAAGAGGAGTTTGGATCCCCTGGAAATGGAGTTACAATGCGAGTATGTGAGTACTAGGATCTGAATGCAGGTCTTCTGCAAGAGGAACAAGTTCCCTTAACCACTAAGACAATTCTTCAGCCCTATTTAAATACTTCTTACTAATTAAGTAATTAAGGTGATTTTCTTACCCCTTGACATTTTTCTCTGATTATTTTTCCTTCAGCCTCCCAATGAGGCCTTCCATCTATTGAAAGAAAAAAATTACAGTTAAAAGCAATTCAAGTTTGAAAACAGAAAATCTAATCTATGTAATATCACAAATTATTAGTAGAGAGAATATTTTTCCTCAAAGACTTTCAATTAAAAAAAAAAAGAGCCAGGAAATGGCACACACCTTTAATCCCAGCACTCATGAGGCAGAGGCAGGTGGATCTGAGTTTGAGATCAGACTAGTCTATGGAGCTAGTTCCAGGACAGCCAGGGCTACACAAAAAAAACCCTGTCTTGGAAAAAACTACAACAACAACAACAACAACAGAAAACAGAACAAAACAAACAACAACAAAAACAAAGAACTTAAAGTCAGTCTGGGCTATATGAGACTTAGTCTCAAACAAAAACCAAAACCCTGAAAAATAAACAAGGGTGAGAAATCTGCTTGAAAGGGGAAGCAAGAGGCCAGGCAGTAAGCCTAAGTATCTGATGATATTATTCTTTTTGTTGTTCCTTTTCGTTTGTTTGTTTTTTGGACACAAGGTTTCACTGTGTAGCCCTATTATTTTTATAAGAATGTTTTTTTAGGGGCTGGAGAGATGGCTCAGAGGTTCTTCCAGAGGTCCTGAGTTCAATCCCCAGCAACCACATGGTGGTTCACAACCATCTAGAATGGAATCTGGTGCCCTCTTCTGGCAGAACACTGTAAACTTAATAAATAAATAAAATCTTTGAAAAGGGGCAGCATCCAAAAAAAAAAAAAAAATTTTTTTAAGCCAGGCAAACATCTTTGCACTTGGGAGGCAGAGTCAGACAGATCTTTGAGTTTGAGGCCAGCCTGGTCTACAGAGTGAGTTTCAGGACAGCCAGGGATACACAAAAACAAAATAATATAAAAGGTATTTTGACAATAGTGGGCTAATTCCACCCCTTTAAACTATGCAACTTAGAATATTCATTCAGATCATTTTTATCATTCCTAATCACTTCTGATGACTTCAAACAACCACAAAACACTACATCTACTTCCTACCTTTGTGAATTGTTTACTCTATATATTTTGTGATGGCTTCTTTTAACACTTGGCCACATTACAACATGCATAATATTCCACTTATATATGATTAGGGTTTTTTTTCCCTTTTCTTGCTTTTTTCTTTTTTTTTTTGGTTTTTTGTTTGTTTGTTTGTTTGTTTTTCAAGACAGAGTTTTTCTGGATAGCCCTGGCTGTTCTAGAATTAGCTCTGTAGACCAGGTTGGCCTCGAACTCACAGAGATCAGCCTGCCTCTGCCTCCCAAGTGCTGGAATTAAAGGTGTGTGCCCCATTACTGCCTGTATATGATTAATGTTAATTGTCAACTTGATGCACTCTAGAATGGCTGGGCAGTCTCAGTGAGGGACTATCTAAATCAAGTTGGCCTGAGCGAATCCTGTGCGATCAACTGTGGATGTTACTAACTGCTTCAAGTTCCTGCCTTCTCACTAGAAGAGTTGGAACTGGGAATTATAAACCAGAAATCCCTTTATCACCTAAATGTCAGGGTATTTTATCAAAGCAACAGAGATGAAACTAGGATAGTGGGACATAGTACATTGTTTTTAACTGTTGGTAAGGATTTGGTTCTTTCCATTTTGGAGTTATTATGAACAATTCTGTCAAAAAAACACTTGTATTTCAGCTTTTGTGTGGGGATGTTCGCAGGTTTCCTGAGTGCACATCAAGGAGTAGAAATGCTGGATGAATTCTATTTTTAATATGCCATTAAAGAGTAAAATTTAACATTTATATATAAATTTATTAACTGTAACTTCCCAATTAACTCAGTGCTTAGATGATGACTATAGCCTAAGGAAATAATATTAATATCAATATCTATATAATTTCATTCTTTTATCACTTAGACTAAAGTTAATTTGTATCTTATATTATTTACCTTGCCCTTTTTCAAGAAAAATGATTTTGGATTCTGGAAGAAAATTTGATCCAGTCACAATCATTTCATGGCCTCCATTGACAGAGCAACTGTTGATACTGTACTTCTCAATATGAGGGAGCTCTTGAGCAGATCGCTGAGCTGTTTTGCGAGTTAAGAAAAACAAAATATTATTTTAAAACATTTCACATATACAAGATGAGCTCAAAATACAAAATAAGCATTGAGATTAATTAATTTAAGCTATTAAAATTCAAGACAATGGTAATAATTCTTATTAAAGAGCTAACATGTTTAGACAGAGTTAAACTGAATTGGTATAAAATTATTTCTTAAGACTACAACTGCAAAAAAACTGATAACGATAAATTAATGTCTTTTACTTCATACTGGCTTCCATACATTTCCCTAATATTTTACTTTTAACTTAGCTTCTTGAGTATGTGTCTTCCACAGAACTGTTAAAATTTACAAACCTAATTACAAAAATCAAGTCCAAAACTATGCAACTAAACTATGAATAATTAAGAGAAGACAAGTATCTAAATAACTACTACAGGACAAACAACCCTTTCCTCATGAGAAATAGTCAATCATCATCACATTAGGTTTTTATAGTAGATAATTTTTAAAATAAATAATACATAAATGAAACACATATTTTACAATTTGATTTCTAAAAGCAGCTGTACTTCTGTAATGACTACATTTCTCTACCTCCACAGGGTTCGAGGAATATAATCTGATTTAATTCATAGTGTTACTTAACTATAAAGTTTCATAATGTATTTTTTTCACCCTTACCGGCTACTTTCTGTTCTGAACTACTAAGTTATATTTTTCTAATATATATATATGTGTGTGTGTGTGTGTGTGTGTGTGTGTGTGTGTATAATATACAAATATTATACATATAAACATAATAGTTTTTCCCTTTCCTTTCAAAAATAAAATGCTGGGACTACTGAGTAGGCTCAGAAGTTAAGAGCACTTGTTGTGAGCTGAACATCTTGACACACACCTTTAATCTCAGCACTCCAGGGACAGAAGCAGGTGGATCTCTATGAGTTCAAGGCTAGCCTGGCCTACATAGTAAGTTTTCAGACTTACTATGCTTAACAAAGCTCATAGTGAGTCCCTATTTCAAAAAAACAAAACAAAACAAACAAACAAAAACCAAAGCACAAACAAATAAAAAAGAAAAAAAGAGCATAGGTTGCTTTCAGAAAACTAGAATTCAATTTACACCACCCACATGGTGGTTCACAACCATTTGAAACTCCAGTTCCTGGGGATTTGACATTCTCTCTTAACCTATCCAGGCACAAGGCACACATGTGGTACACATACACACATGCAAGCAAAACATACAAATACAATAAAATAAACTTGTATGAACACATGAGATATCTGTGCCTGCTTTCACAATACATATTTACACCATTCTCAATGATTCAGTTATACCAGTTAACCTTCTGAGACCTACAGGTCTGCCACCCTTAAAAACATGTCAAGTTCTAGGACATTTTCTCATATCTTATGTTTGTAAATTGGAGGTAAAATCACCCACTTTTTGAAATGGATGTCATAATAATTTGATAGTATTAAAAAAGTAAAAACAAACAAAACCCATTAGCTTGTCATCTAGGTGCATGCCTTTAAGCTAAGCACTGGAGGAAAAGGGAGGGAAACTCTGAGTTTGAGACCAGCTTGATCTAAAAAGAGAGTTCTAGGCCAGTTAGGTTACATAGTGAGTGAGACATTGTCTCCAACCAACCAACCAACATCATTAAATCTTATTCAGTTGAAGAGTAAGCTTGCAAAACAGGATGCTATTATATTAAGGCAAACATTTAAGTAAAACAAAGATAATCATGTAACAACTAAAAGCATAAAGATCATAACTTCCTGACAGGATTCTCAACTGTTTTCATTTATAGTTAATGTGGTAGTTTGAATTGTAATTGGCCCCCAAAATCTCATAGGGAGTGGTAATAATAAGAGGTGTGGATTTGTTGGAGAAAGTGTGTCACTAAGCAGGTGGGCTTTGATGTTTCTTATGCTCAAGATACCATCCAGTGACACAATCCACTTCCTATTGCCTTCTGATCAAGATGTTGCCAGCACCATGTTTGCCTGCATGCCACCATGTTCCCTGATAAGATGATAATGGACTAAACCTTTGAAACTGTAAGCAAGCCACAACAATTAAATGCTTTCTTTTTAAGAGATGCCATGGTCAGAGTGTCTCTTCACAGCAATGCAAACCCTAAGACTGTTAGACAAGGTAACACAAACCTATACTGACCCCAACACATAGACTTGGGGTAGGAGTCAGGAAAAATGTAAATCAGAGAAAGAGAGGGAGGGAGGCAGAGGAGAAGGAAAAAGTTTCTCTATAGTCACATAGCTGACAAGAATCAAATTATAGTGAGAAGACATTTTCTAACATAAAATTAGAACTCTTCTCACCTTGTTAGCTTATTTTCGTGTTAGTAAAACAAAGCAGTAACTCAGAATCAATACTTTGTAGTTTTAATATATATCCCATTTTAATCAAAATACACAAAATTTACATCAAAATCATATTGCATACATTAAAAACATATTACAAGCTCACTTACAGCACTCAACAGGAATAGATGCTATCTGTAGAGAAAGGACTTTTCCACTGGGCTGTGGGATGTGCACACGAAACACCAGTCGTACTCTAGTGTTCTTTCTGCCAATATCAGTTTCTCCTTTTCGAAGTTCTATATCTGAATTTCGAAGTTTCAAAATACCTGCACAGTCAATACTAGAAAAAAAAAAACATTTTAATTTCATTACTCAGAAACTGGTTCTGAACAATTCAACTGCATAAATATGCACTGTAATTTGTCAGGTCTTGTGCACCTGTAATCCCAGCATTTGAGAGGGAGAGAAGCAGGAGGATCAGTAAGTTATAGGTCAGCCTCAACTACACAGTGAGCAAGACCAAAATGGACTACAAGAGACTCTATCTCAAAGTCAAACAAAAATTTTCCAGAAAGAATTCTGTAACCTAAATCTGGTCAAAAACAAATATTTGAGGTGAGCATGACATACATGTTTATAATTCCAATATTTGGAAGACTGAAGCATAAAGATTACCTTAAATTCAAGGCCAACTTGGACCTACAATCAAAAACTAATGAACTGTAAAGATGGCTCAGTAGTTAAAAGGATGTGCTGTTCATGCAGAGGACCCAAGTTTGGTTCCTAGTTCCCCAGCCAGGAAGTTCACAATGGTTTGTAACACTAGTTCCAAAGGATCTGACACTATCTTCTGAACTTCTTGTGCACTGTATACAAATGGTGCACATACATACACTCAGCACACATACATATAAGAAAATAAATATACATAAAAAAATAAAAGGAAATAAAAAGTAAATAGTTGGTTGGAACATGGGTCAGCAGTTATGCGCACTTCTTCTTACAGAAGACTCAGGTTTGATTCTCAGCTTTCGCAAGGTAGCTCACAATAGTCCATAACACCTGTTTCAGAACACACACTGATACAAATACACATTGAGCTGGGCAGTGGTGGCGCAAACCTTTAATCCCAGCACTCGAGAGGCAGAGGCAGGCGGATCTCTGTGAGTTCGAGACCAGTCTGGTCTACAAGAGCTAGTTCTAGAACAGGCTCCAAAGCTACAGAGAAACCCTGTCTCAAAAAATCAAAATAAACAAATAAGTGTGTGTGTGTATGTGTATATGTGTGTATACACACACACACACACACACACACATTGAGCAAACCACTCATACACATAAAATAAAATAGCTAAAAAAAGGTGCCCCCCCAAGACAGGGTTTTTCCTGTATAATAGCCCTCTGTCCTCCCTTTGTAGAGCAGGTTTGCCTGCCTCTGGCTACTGAGTATTGGGATTAAATAAAGTCTTGCACCACCACACCTGGTTTAAAAATAATTAAAAATAAATAATTTAAAATATGTTTAATAAATAAATTAAAATTAAAATATTGGACTGGAGATATGGCTCAGCAATTAAGAGCACTGACTGTTCTTCCAGAGGACCCAGGTCCAGTTCCCAACAACCACATAGTGGCTCACAACCATCTGTAACTCTAACTACAGAGGATCTGAACCCCTCTTTTAACCTCCTTGGGCACCAGGCATGCACATGGTGCATAGATATACATATAGGCAAAATATCCACACATAAAATAAATATATCTCAAAAAATATCTAAATTTTGATAAGTGATTTTCAAAAAAAACCCAAATTATTATAAGATTCTTAAAAGTAAGAAATGCAATCCCACCAAAAAAATCTATATAAGCTTACAAAAATTCATATTTACCGATGAAAATACATATTAATTTGTTTGAAATGACCTCTTACTTAATTTTGTTTTTTTTTTTTTGAAATAAGGTCTCACTTTGTAGTCCAAATGACCTCAAACTCAAAAACTGTCCTGACTTAGACTTCTAAATGTTAGTATACAGGTATATATTAAGAAATTAACCTTTGTTTTCAGTAAGGTGTAACACTGACATTCATGTTCACCCTATTTTTCAGACAGGAAGAAGTTAAGAGTAGGTAAGAAAATAGATAGTGGCAGCATATATCTAAGGTACCTTGTTGGTCTGGAGAGGTGTCTCAGAGGTTAAGAGCACTGACTGCTCTTCCAGAGGTCCTGAGTTCAATTCCCAGCAACCACATGATGGCTCACAACCATCTTTAATGAGATTTGATGCCCTTTACTGACCTATAGGATATATGTAGGCAGAATACTGTATACATAATAAATAAATAAATCTTCAAAAAAAATAATAAAAGTACCTTGTTCTGTATTTTCGTTGTTGTTTACTCCTCGGATGTTTGTCTGTTTGTTTTTGAGACAGGATCTCAGTGTGTAGCCTTGACTGGCCTGGAACTGGAAATATAGACTAGGCTGGCCTCAAACTCAGAGAGATCATCTGTCTCTGTCTCTGCCTATTGACTGCTGAGAATTTCAAAAGCATGAGCCATCACGCTGGTCCTTGTTCCTAGTTTTTGAGGTAGGGTCATATATAGCTCTGGCCAGTCTCTAACTCACTATGTACTCAAGGATGACTCTGAACTCCTGTTCTTCCTGAATCTACATTCCAAATTCTGGGATTATAGGCAGAAGACACCAACTTTCTTTCTGGAAATATGAAACTTACTACCCTCCTGAATAAACTTTCCAGAATTATATAATATTAGTAAGATTGTTTAAAACAATGAATATTTTATAGTTAACTAAAAACCAAAACCAAACAAATCATGTATTTTTCTAAGAACTATTTCAAGAAAAAAAAACTGATTTTCTTAAATTAAGGTTTTAAAAAAATTATTCATAATTATGTAGGTGGGAGATGGGGTAGAGGGATGTGCATGCACGTGCGTGCAGGGCTTGTGAAGGTTATGGGCATCAGATAGCCCTGGACCTAGAAATACAGGCAGTTGTTAGCTGCCTGATGTGGGTGCACAGAACCTAACTCTAGTCCTCTGAAAGAGGAGTATGGGATTTTAACTGCTGAGCTAGCTCAATGCTCATTTTAACAAAGGTTTTAAGATACCTGGCTAGACGCAGAGACAGATGGATCTCTGTGAGTTCAAGGCTACCATGGTCTACATAGTTAGTTTCAGGACAGCCAGAGTTACATAATGAGACCCTGTCTCAAAAAACAAAAACAAAAACAACAAAAACAGCAAGAAAGAAAGGAAAGAAGGAAGGAAGAAAAAGAAAGAAACAAACAAACAAAAAAACCACAAAACCCAAAAAAGATACCTGGCTGACATATTATTTTCGGGTAGAAGTGGGATTTCGAGAACTTTTGTGCTGGCAATTATTATCTCTTGACTTGCAGTAGCAACTGTCTTTCCAGTAATACGATGCACCTGGTAAAACGCGTGAGGTCGTAAATATCGATCATCAGCTGTTCCAATAAACATCTGTAGATTTATTGGCTTTTCACTATAGCCCAGGAGCTAAATGAAAAGAAACACAAAAGTACATTTCATTATCCGCACATTTTATAATAAGCTTAAAACAAGCCAATTATATTTATATCTTATTATTGTATATAAAAGTATTATTACAAAAAAGACAATAAAAGTAATTCCAAATTTTCTCTTTAAAATTTTTCTTTTATGTACATGAGTGTTTTGCCTGCATGTATGCCTGTGCATTTCTGTGTGCCTGACGCCATCAGAGAACAAGAGAGCACAGGATTCCCTAAAACTGGAATTACAGAGTGTTAGTCACCATGTGAGTGCTAGGAATCAAAACTGATATAAGTGCCAAGATATATGGCACCTGAGTAACAACGCCCACTGTTGTCTTCTCTCCTCCAAACAAATGTGTACACACAAACATACATAGAGACAAAAGACTACATGTAGTCACGTAATTAAAAACAAGTTCACATAACCGGACAGCGGTGGTGCACGCCTTTAATCCCAGTACGCAGGAGGCAAAGGCAGGCAGATCTCTGTGAGTTCGAGGCCAGCCTGGTCTACAAGATCTAGTTCCAGGACAGGCTCCAAAGCTACAGAGAAACCCTGTCTTGAAAAAGAAGGATATATTTTTATATGGTTCAGAAAAATTAACTTAGAGAGTTTTGTACAGAATAAACATATATTCTATCACTGAGCTGTATCCCATAATCCCTGCAAAGGCTTTTTAAAAAATCAATCTGCAAGAATATATTTTCCCCTTGATATTATTGTAATATATTACATTAATTTGTTTTCATATGCTGACTTACACTTGCATTTCTCAAATAAGTCTTATTTGATATACAATCCTTTTAATGTTCTGTCAGATTTGGTTTGTCACTAATTTTCTGACTATACTTAAATCTATAATCATAAAGACAAATATTTTTGGCCTTCATCCCTATCAGTATGTTTTTGATATTTATTTATGTATTTATTTTTCAGAACAAGGACTTGTTATACAGGGTAAACTGGCTTTGGACTTGCAATCTTTCAGACTTAGTCTCCCATTCCCACCGACCTCCATATATACATGAACTGCCACATATGGCTTATTTTTTTCCTTTAAAAAAGAGAGAAACACTGGGTGGTGGTGGTGGGCGTGGTTCATGCCTTTAATCTGGAACTAAACAGTGAAACCCTGTCTTGAAAAACAAAGCAGGGGAATGGGGGGGCGGGCTGGAGAGATGGACTAGTGGTTAAAAGCACTGGTTGTTCTTCCAGAGAACCAGAGTCCAATTCCCAGCACCCTCATGACAGCTCACAATTGTCTGTAACTACAGTTCCAGTGGATCTGATACCTTCACACATATATGCAGGTAAAACACCAATGCACATAAAATAAATAAATCTATTATTATTATTTTATTTTTTACTTTTTCCAAAACAGGGATTCTCTGTGTAAGAGCACTGGCTGTCCTGGAACTCACAGATATCCACCTGCCTCTGCCTCCCAAGTGCTGGGATTAAAGATTTGCGCCACCACTGCCTAGCAAATAAGTTCTTACAAAAAAAAAAAAAAAAAATCACAGACAAATGAAGACGGTTCAGCAGCTAAACGCACCTGCTGTTAAGTCTAACAGCCTAACATCCTGAGTTCCATCGCCAGACCCACATATAGTAGGAGAGATGCAAAAGTTGTCCTCTGACCTCCACATATGGGCACCATGGCATGCCCATTCTACATACACATGCACACACAATAAATAAATAAATGTATTAATTTTTAAAAATTCATAGTCCCTCACATCATCCCTATCCTCCACTGAAATCTCTCTAATGGCTTTCTCCTACATCCAGAGTTAATTCTAATCCCTATGATGGTTTACATGTAAGGGCTATGAGATGTGGACCCTTGCTGTTCCTACCTTGTCCTATGCCTTCCCACAGTCCTACTGTCAACATGCTGGTTTTATTACTTGAACCACTGCTCATTCCTAACCTCAGACTTCATTATTTATTTACTTATTCATTTATTTATTTTGGCTTTCTGAGACAGGGTTTCTCTGTGTAACAGTCCTGGCTGTCCTGGAACTTATCATGCAGACCAGGTTGGCCTTAAACTCACAGAGATCCACCTGCCTTTCAGTGCTGGGATTAATGGCCTGGTCCATCATGCCTGGTTTTAATCTCAGGATATTAATATTTAGTATTTTATCCCTCTTAAATGTTTTCTCTGATCTTCATATTATCCTCCTCCCTCATTTCATTTAGCTTTGTACAATTATTAGTATCCTCAGAGAAACCTACTTTTTTATTTACATCTCTTATACTGCTTCACTATTTTTCATAGCGCTGACTGCTATCAACATTATTTTAAATTGAGTTATTATCTGCTCTCCTGGGAACCACACAAGCACCAAAAGTAGAAACTGTCTTATTCATCATTTTATCCCTTTTGTCTTTTAGTGAGAGTCTAATATGGAAGCAGTCTTATTTATTGAAATGCTACTATTTCAGCCAGGATTCCATATATTCTAAGTGACATTAAAGAACAAGGGGCTGGAGGCTGGAGAGATGGCTTAGAGAATAAGAGCACTGTGGCTGCTCTTCCAGAAGTCCTGAGTTCAATTCCCAGTAATCACGCTATGGCACCTTCTTCTGGCCTGCAGGGATACACACAGACACAATACTATATTCATAATAAATAAATAAATTTAAAAAAAAAAGAAAAAAATAAGCCTTATTAAAGGCTCAGCAGTTAAGAGTACTTATTGCTCTTACAGAGTACCCAAGTTTGGCTCCCAGCACACATATCAGAAGGCTCACAGCACCTGTAACTCCAGTTCCAAGGACTCTGATGCTACCTACTTTCTAGCCTCTGTGGGCACTACACATATTTAGTGCACATACATACACACATATAAATCTTTAAAAAGACAAAATATGCAGCATGTGTTAAATTTTAAGGAATTAAATGAAGTTCTTAGAAGGTTTAAATTTATTCTTAAAAATGTAAGCACATTAAAAAAAATTACTTAAGGTTGAATTTAAAAAAAAGAGAGAGAATGGGGCCGGACAGTGGTGGCGCACGCCTCTGATCCCAGCATTCGGGAAACAGAGCCAAGTGGATCTCTGTGAGTTCGAGGCCAGCCTGGACTATAGAGCTAGTTCCAGGACAGTTAGGGCTACACAGAGAAACCCTGTCTCGAAAAACCAAAAGAGAGAGAGAGAGAGAGAGAGAGAGAGAGAGAATAGAAAGAAACATAGACACCATTTGGAAATCTGAAAACACTAAAATCAAAGTTTTGAAATTTTAAATTAGGGTAAAGGCAGGAATATAACAGAAACTATGAAAAAGTTATAAATACAATGAATCTTAGAAATCCTAAAGAGTTATTTGTAATTGACTACATACAGCATAATAAAGAAAACAAGTCAGAAATTCTAAGCTTCAGTACCTAAACGATGATGGCATTATTAACAAATAAAGTATGACTCTACTACAGTAAGTAGAAGGGATGATATGACAGAATCAAGGAAAAATAACTCCTTATGATATTTTTACTTTTTAATTTTTCTTTATTTATTTGTTTGTTTTTGAGACAAGAGTTTCTCTGTGTTGCCTTGGCTATCCTGGAACTCGAGCTGTAGACCAGGCCGGCCTCGAACTCATAGAGATCCACCTGCCTCTGTCTCAAGTGCTAGGATTAAAGTGGTGTGCCACTACTGCCCAGCTCCTTATGATAGCTTTGTAAGACTCAGAGAGAGAATCCAGTGCCTTGGTGGTGGTGAGAAGATAATTTCTCTTTTCAAAGACCTTGCCATGCGCCTGCTTTTCTGTCTACGGCATCAATAACCTTTCTAATAAACTCTACTTACATCCAAGAGAGTCTACGTGAGCAGGAAGTTTCAAATGAACATCACTGATTCCTACCCTACATGCTGTTGACCTCCCCCCATGCCAAACAATCTAGTGTGCTAATGTGTTTCCAGCTTAATGGTCAAGCTGAGGATGTCTGTTTCCTTCTGTGGTGTGTGGCAGAGTATGAGTTTAAACAGAAATCATGTAAATCTATATCTATATATTAATCATATAACACAATGTCCAAGAAGAAATGCAACTAACAAGAGAAAAAGGACATCAGTAACTATAAGGTACCTACTATTTACCAGTGAATACCAGCATTCTGCTTATTGTGGGAACAGTAATTACCTAACACCAGATAACAAGCTACTCCATATTTATAAACTCATGGTTTGGTCAGTAATTTAGGCTGGAATCAGCTGAATTCTTTCTGGTGTGTGTACTTTTGATGGTTGACAAGGTGGATCAGCTTCAGAGGATGAGCTGGTTGTCAACAGGATTATTATTATTTTCTCTTTTATAATATCTCAACCTCACTACCATACTGTCATGTTCTCACAGTGATCGCATCAAACCAAGATTCCATGGCCCGAGTCTATGTTCCAACCTGAAGATAAACTCAGGTTTGGACACAGAGTGGCCCAAGAACACTTTTAAGTATTACAAATCCATAGAAGATCCTAAGGATCATCTCCACACAGTCACTCCTGTCAGCTGATATCAACAGCCACATTCTCAAAAGACACGGAACCTATTTCTAGCTTCAGATATGCAGCATCCTTCATGTTCCTGCCTCCCAGCAAGATGTCAAAGGGTAAACTGAGGCTACAGTAGCATCTCTTGGGCCTCCTAAGCAGAGACCAGGACATTTCAATAGACCCTAAGAAGGCAAGCGGGTGTTTCTGGTTTTTGGTTGTGAGCCTTAACAGCTGAGCCTTCTACCCAGTTCTGGCTTTTGTTTGTTTTGTTTTAAAACAGGGTCTCAGGTAGTTCACACTGACTTCAAACTCATTATGGAGCAACAGTTGGCTCTGAACTCCTTGAGTGCTAGAACTACAGGCATGCATCACTATGACAAGCTCTGATACAGAGGTTCTTCCAGAGGTTCTTCCCACCCCCCAAGATAGGGTTTCTCTATGTAACAGCTCTGGCTATCCCCAAACTCACTTCTGTACATCAGGCTGGCCTCAAACAGAGATCTGCCTGCCTCTGCCTCCCAGTGCTGGAATTAAAGTCATGCACCACCCCTACCCAGCTAAGACAGCAGTTCTTAACTGTCCTAATTCTTCGATCCTTTAATACAGTTTCTCGAGTTGTGGTTCACTCCCTACTATAAAATCATTCCATTGCTATTTCATAAGTGTAATTTTAATTCTGTTGTGAATCATTATGCAAATATCTGTGCTTCCTGATGGTCTTTTTGGGGTTGCTATCCATAGGTTGAGAACCACTTGGCTAAGAGATACACTCTTTTAACTCAACCATAGCATTACTGCACAATTAACATAAGCCTTGATATTTAATAACAATATAATACATAATATATGTGCTATGCCTTGAAAAAAAATAACACTGAGGAGGCTTTCCTCTTCTTGTTTGACAGTATGCACTGATAATATTTTAAGACCCAATATGGTATTTACAGCTGCATCAAGGTCCTCTTCGGGTTTCAAGGGGCATTGCACACACATAGTGCACAGACATATGTGCAGACAAAATACCCATACATAATAATAATAATAAATTAAATAAAAAGAGAGACTAGTGGCTTTTAAATAACATATAAACATCTTCAATCCTATTCCCCTAGCAAATATGTACTTAAAAAAACAAGATGTTAAGCCTGGCAGTAAGCCAGAAAGATCTCTGAGTTCAAGACCAGCCTGGTCTACTAATAAAATTCTAAAACAACCAGGGCTACACAGAAAAATCCTGTCTCAAAACAAAAAAAAAAAAACCCAACAAAATAAAAATTCAACCCAGCATTTTGTTTTTGCATTAAAACTATATGCATGTTACAGATGAGCCATATTTTAAATATGTACGTACAACCTTTTTTCTTTATCTTTTCATCTTTCTTTCTTTTCTTTTCTTTTGTTTGTTTGTCTGTTTTTTTTCGAGACAGGGTTTCTCTGTGGAGCTTTGGAGCCTGTCCAGGAACTCCCTCTGTAGACCAGCCTGGCCTCGAACTCACAGAGACTCACACGCCTGTCTCCCGAGTGCTGGGATTAAAAGGTGTGTACCACCACCACTCGGTCTTTTTTCAATTTTTGAGATAGGTTCTGACTCAGCAGCTCAGACTGGTCTTGAATTTGAGGCAATCTTCCTTCCTAAGCTATTCAGATGCTAAGTTTACAGGTATGAACTACTATGTCTAGCTTTATCTGTAGATTTTAATTATATTTTCATAAAATTTTGTTTAAGCTAGCGTTAACCAAAACCTTTTATATTAAGAGTCACTATGCCTCTTCCCTTATATATTTGATCTTAATTAATTACATTTTTATTAAACTTTCTGTTTGAGCTAGAGTTAATATATGCTTTTCATGTTAAAATTAGGTTTAGGTGATTATAACAGAAAAATCCAAAATAACTGTAACTTAAACATTTTAAAATAATGAAGTTTATTTTCCATATTCTATAGGTCTTTTCTATTGGGTCAGTCAGTACATCTAAAATAAATCCTTCGGTCTCTCATCTAACAAGAGAATAAACTTACTTCAAGTATTCTGGAAGTTAAAAAAAGGTATCATACATAGGCTTTACTATTTAGTCTGTAAGCTTTCAGGATGTCTCAGTCAATTAGCATTTTCAGCAGATCTACCAGGGTTGCCCTCAAAACCTCTAATTCACGTCCTAATGAAGATCTTTACATCATCTACTAAAATTACTAGCACTGTTGCATGACATGATAGAAGTTATCAGCTGGTCTACAACAACCACAAACACACTAACTATCTAGGAAGCCTACCCTTGTTTTTATAGACCTTTTTCAAATTCTATCGTTTTCCTCCTCGTCTCAGATCCCTTTTCCAGAGACATGAGTGTCTCAAAATCTTGACATTACCTGGGGCTCTTAAGGTACAAAAATGAGTTGTGTTCTTTCATCCCACCAAAAGGTTCAAGTTGCAGCTGTCTTTCATTCAACTAGAGTAACAATGTGTAATTTACTATTCTCAAGCAGAATTTATGGCTTTCTGTAAATAACTTTAAAATTTACAATAAAAAAATCTACAAGGTCGGGCGGTGGTGACACTCAGCTTTAATCCTAGCACTTGGGAGGCAGAGGCAGGTGGATCTCTGTGAGTTCGAGGCCAACCTGGTTTACAGAGCTAGTTCCAGGACAACTAGGGCTGTTAACAGAAAAAAACCTGTCTCAAACCACCCCCCCCGAAAAATAATCTACCAATATTTTCAGTTGTAATTCCTTTCAACTGTTTTGTCATAAACAGATTAATAAAATTAAAATTTTAATTGAAAGGAAACTAGTTAATAAAACATAAAATGTTCAATATGAACACAGTAAAAAAAAAAAGGCCTAAATAACTAAAGAAGAAACTGGGAAGGCACACATATACATATGTACACATGGAGAAATTAAATGATTTTCTTTTGATTCTATAGCAGCAAATGAGTTAAGTGATTATGCCACACACACACACACACACACACACATACATAAAACAACACACCCCTCTACCTCACTTATAGAGAGACAAAAAGTCAAGGTAGAGAATGGCTATATATTCTACTTTAACTGAGTCCATTTAATCCTAAAATTCCTGTAGAGTATATGACATTTTTATTTTCCAGTCTACAGATGAAGATTGTAAAACTAAAAACACATACAAAATAAAAAAAAAACTAGAAACTTTTTGAAACTCAATGTTAATAAATGCTTCCTTCTACTACCTATTGTTCTTTCATATTCAAATTGTATGAAATCAACAGATCAACAGTTCGGCCAGTGATGGAGGAAACAACTTCAGCATTTACCTCTAAGTACTTGAAGAGAACAGCATCCACCTTCTATCACTAGAGTCTATGTGTAAGTTTAGTACATTAAAGACTCTACATCATTGTTGAGTGAATAAATTTTGGAATAAGAGAGACAATTTCCTAGCACAAAATAACTCAAGACTGGTAAATATTGAAACAATAAATACTAAGTACCTAGCCAAAATTATGTAGTTAAATCTTTAAAAAAAAATACAAATTTAAAGATATTCCTATCACATGACAAGTGGACCAGCACCATCTATCAAAGAATCCTTAGTCACATTAGATGACTCATATTCATACCAGCCTGGCAAAGATGTAAGCCACCTGTCCTTTTCACTTTGATAAAATAAACTACTGCTGTGGGAAAGTAATCATACATATAAGATTTCAAAGGGAATATATATAAATATATTTCATAACTCATACTTCACCAACATCTGCTTAAGTACATATAATACAGCATAAGAAAAACAGTTCTGCTCCTCTGCATCTCAGGGTTTTAAAGAAGAATAAACTAGTTAGAGTATCACCTTATCCCATCCCAGAAGAAACACATATGTTATACACTATCAATAAATTACTACTGTTAACATTATTCTCTAAAATCGTTCATGTACTATCAGTACTCTCCTAGTCAGGCCACCCACTGTAGTGTGAAAGAAAGTAAGTCATTGTTTGTTATGTTTCTATATTGTTTCCATAGCAAAGGTCTGTGCCTGCTTAATTTAACTTAAGCTGGAAGGTTGAAGCCTGAAGGTCACTACAGGACACTACAGCAGCTTTCACAACAGTTCCATTATCAGTCCTGTCAAATTATTCAGGGAGGGCTCTTGGATTTGACTATATCAGAAACATTGTACTAGAAACAACTGTAGAGATACTAAAAATACAAAATTAAAATTTCATAATATAAATCAGTTAAAAGTAAAAATGTGACAAAACAAAAAAAATGTTAAAATGTACACATAACAATATCATATAAAAATCATCACTAGAGTCAGGTATGGTGGCACACACCTGTTATCCTAGCACTTGGAACACAGGCAGGAAGATCAGTACTTCATGGCCATCCTTAATTACACAGTGACTTTTAGGTTAACCTAAGCTACATGAGATCTTGTCTCGAAAAATTAAAACAAATCATCACTAGCCAATGAATCTTGACATGATAAAATACGAAGTCTAAAAACAAAATTTTAAACCTTGTTTTTCAAACTACAGTAATTTCTAAAATATTTTTGCCTCAGGCTAGGAATTCAGTCATACAGTACTTGTGTAGCATGTATGAGGCCCTGGGTTCTGCCCCTAGTACAGCAACAAAAAAGAAAAGAAAAAGCTGACTTGCCAATGTTTATTCTATACTCTCTATTTTTATTTTTGAAACAGGGTCTCACTAAGCAGACCAGGTTAATCAAACTATATAGTATAAGATTTTTTTTTTCCTTAGCGAAAGTTACAAAAATCCCAATGGGTCAGCATCTTGATTTCATGTGTATGCATTTATGTATTTACGTGTTGTAACATGCACTTACAGCAACGAGCTGTATTAAAAACCACTGGCACCAGTATAATTGCTAACTATAGTCCCACACAGTTTCCACATATTTCATATGCATTCTTGTATGTTTGTTTGGTTGTATGCATTTTTATCACAGGTAGAGATTTAAGTAATTACTACACTGGTAAAGATATAGACATATTCCATTACCACAAATACATTTTCTTGTGCCGCCCCTTTATATTAACTATTTCCTGCTAACTATTAATTTGTTCTGTCTCAAAAGTTTACTTAATTTGAGAAACTATATAAATAGAACCACAGTGTATATAATGCTGTGAGTTTTTCTTTATAATGCTGTCAGTTTTTCTTTTCAACCAACACCCTTCCATAGAGAACCATGACAGACCAAAATTACTATGGAGAACCACAAAAGTTGTTGCACATATCAACCATTTGTTCTTTCTAACAGACAGATGGTGGTACCCTATAAATATATTAGAGGTTGTTTAGCTACTAATCTACTTGAGTTGTTTCTAATTTGGATTCATTAACTGCTATGAAAATTGGTATTCAGGTTATTATATGTTTTCTGTTTAGTTTTTCCTTTTGCTGTTTATTTATTTTTTTCTTTAAGGTAGAGTCTCACTTTGTAGTTCCTGGAACTACATGTCCTGTTGTCCTGGAACTCATGATACGTCCCAGGTTGACCTTGAATCCACAGTGATCCTCTTGAGCTAAGTATTCTGTGCTTTTGTTTTTGTTTTATTCAGACAGGGTCTCACTCTGTAGCCCTGGCTAGCCTTGAACTCACAGAGATCCTTCTGTCTCTGCCTCCTTACTGCTGGGACTAAAGGTGTGAATCACCACTCTAAATCTTCTGAAGGTTGGGATTACAAGTAAGGATCACCACCAATAGCTTAAGATTCAGCATTTCTTAGTAACTATTTTCTTTTACCTTTCTAATTTATTTATTTATTTATTTATTTGTGTGCATTGGTGTTTTGCCTGCATATATCCTGGAACTGGAGTTACAAACAGTTGTAAGCTGCTATGTGGGTGCTGGGAATTGAACCTGGGTCCTCTAGAAGAAAAGCTAGTGAGTGTTCTTTATCACTGAGCCATCTTTCCAGACCCAAAGTTTCATTATTTTTTAATATTATCGTCCATTCAAGTGAAAAATAAAAATATCTTGATTCAAAGCTTTAAAATATGAGACATATCTGAAAGACACCAAATAGGCAAATTTTACATAATTTTATTCTAGTTAAGTTAAAAGAAAATAAATATTTTAATCTCTCTACTATGGTTTATGTATATGTTCTCCAAAGACCTATTTGAAAAACCCTTGGTTGCCAATATGTGGTGATATTGAAAAGTGGCAGAACTTTAAACAGTGGTGGTTAATTGGGGAAAAAAATTAGTTTACTGGATATGGTTGGGGGTATTTCTCTTTAATGAGTTGTTTATTTTTATTTTATGTGAATTCGTGTTTTGTCAGCATATATGTCTGTGTGTGAGTGTTGGAGCCACTGGAAATGGAGTTACAGATAGTTGTCAACTGCCTTGTGGGTACTGGGAATTGAACCCAGGCCTCTAGAAATTCAGTCAGTGCTCTAATCCCCTAGACTCTATGAGGTGAGGGTCTTCCTCTGCCATGTGCTCCCACCATGGTATACTGGCTCACCACAGACCCCAATAAAAATCAACAAAACAATCAACAAGAATGAAACCTCTAAAATGAGCCAAAATAAGCCCTTTCTCACTACAACTTGATGACCACATGCATAATATCACAGTGATGGAAAGTTTACTAACCTACAATCCTCAAAAACTTATGAGGCAAGTGATGGTGGCATAGGCCTTTAGCCCCAGCACTTGAGGAGGCAGATGTAGGAGGGTCTCAGTGAATTCAAGGTCAGCCTGGTCTACAAAATGAGTTCCAGGACAGCCAGGACTGCTACACAGAGAAAGCCTGTAGCGAAAAACAAAAAATAAAACAAAACAAACAAAGAGGGCTAGAGAGATGGCTCAGTGGTTAAGAGCTTTGCTTGCTCTTCCAAAGGTCCTGAGTTCAATTCCCGGCAACCACATGGTGGCTCACAACCATCTGTAATGAGGTCGGGTGCCCTCTTCTGGCCTACAGACATACACACAGACAGAATATTGTATACATAATAAATAAATAAATATTTAAAAAAACAAAGAAAAAAAACGGTTAAAAGCACTTGCTGTTATTACAGAGAACTTAAGTTCAGTTCTAAGCATGCACACCCTGAGGATCACTGCTTCCTCTAACTACAGTTTCAGGAGATACAGGCACAGACAAGTAGGCACAAACAAATACACATAAATAGATTTTAAAAAATTAACTGATCTTTCCTGACAACTATCTAGTCTTCCACTAAATATATATTCAAGAGAAAGGTGGGGGACAGGAAAAGTGAAATGTTACTAAAATTTATCAGATGTTGTTTATTTTTCAGAGTGACAAATTTTGGATAATCTATTGCATTATTCTTTCTACTTTCTGCATGACTGAAATCTGCATGTTCATATATGTGTATTGTATGATGTGAACGCACACGCAGTTCCTTTATCTATTTTCTGCCTTACTGCCTTGGGACAAGTTGTCTCACTGAATCTGAAGCTGGATCTTTTGACTAGGCTAGGCTGGCTGGCCAGAAAACTCCTGAAATCAGCCTATCTCTTTGCCCTAATATTGAGAGTTACAAGCATATGTATTTATGTCTGGCTTTTAAAGCCATTTTTTGAAATTCAAACTTAAATCTTCACGTTTATAGAATATGCTTTTTCTCCAGAGTCATTTCCTTAGTCTTGTATTACTTATATTTTAAATGAGCATGTAATATATTTATAAACACAATATGCTCTTTTTTTCTGTGTTTGCTTTTTGAGACAGGGTTTCTCTGTGTAGCCCTGGTCGTCCTATAACTCACTCTGTAGACCAGGCTGGCCTCAAACTCAGAGATTCACCTGCCTCTGCCTCCCAAGCGCTGGCCACCACTGCCCAGCACAATATACTCTTTCTAAAATCAGAAAAACAGTAATTTGATCAGCAACATCTTATTTTCTCTGATGAAAAGTTAGACAGAAAGGTTTCTTCTAGACTAACAAAGAATATTCAATGCAGAAGTATGACCATATCAACAAGCAGACGAAAGAGGCTCACCACATTTGCTTTCTCTTTTCGCTAAATCAATATATTCATTCAATCATTACTATGTGCACAGATCTATGAAGCAAAGCTCCAAAGTTTCATACCTTCACAACAGGGTGACCACCAGTAGAGGCTTTCACTGCCCCACGGCTACCTTCCGTTTCATAATGGGCTCGATGATGAGTTTTAGGTTGCACTTCTATTTTCAATTCACATTGTCCAAAGTGAGTTGGTAAAGGCCAGTCTAATGGAGGTAATGAAGATGTGCTATAAACAAAACACACACAATTTCACCATATTATCAATGCTAAGCAGAGATCCAAAGCATCTCTTTGCCAGTTCCAGTACTTTTTCCAGTGGTTTTTGCAACAGAGTATTCCAAAACCAACTTCACTTAGTAAGTTATAGTACCAACTATGGTATGTATTTAATAGACTATCCTTTTAAATTAATTTATTTATACTTTATTTATTGGTTTTTTTTGAGATAGAGTTTCTCTGTGTAGTCCTGGCTGCCCTGAAACTCACTCTGTAGACCAGGCTGACCTCGAACTCCAGTCTAGGCTGAGATCCACCTGCCTCTGCCTCCCGAATGCTTGGATTAAAGGTGTGTGTCACTAAAGTCCCATGACTATTCTTTTTAATGAATAAATAATTATAAATAATTCTTTAACCTGAAGATTAAAATATATTGTTTCTACATTTAGTATTCTTTTTTATTTTGAAAAAGGACAAACTCTGTAACGATTTGTAAATTCTCAACTCTGTATATAACCATAAAAGCAATCAAAAGACAGTAGTTCAGCTTCTTAAAGATATCTATTATCTGTGTGTGTGTGTGTGTGTATATATATATATATCAGTATCTCTGTAAGACTAAGTATCTTTTTTAATGTATATGAGTGTTATGCCTGCATGTATGTCTGTATGCCATGTGTATGTTTAATACTGCATAGGCTAGAAGAGGGCGTTGTATCCCTTGGACAGAGGTTGTCAGCGGACAGGTAGATGCTGGGAATCGAACCTAGATCTTCTGGTTTTGTAGAATATTAGTTTAATGTGTGTTACATTTGCTTATGTTGTGGGATATTTGTTTAATAGTACAAAGATGTGTTGTATTCTTTTATGTTGCATTTATTTAACTCTGCAAAGTTAGGTTACTTTGTCTGCCTAAAATATTTGATTGGTCTAATAAAGAGCTGAACATCCAATAGCTAAGCAGGAGAGAGAAACAGCCAGGACTGGCAGACAAAGAGAATAAACAGAAGAAACCTAGACAGAAAAAGAGAGGAGGAGCAAGAAAAGGAGGAGAGGAGGATGCCAAGGGTCAGCCACACAGTCAGCCACAGAGTAAAAAAGAAAATCAGAATAAAGAAAGGTAAAAAGCCCAGAGGCAAAACATAGTTAAAGAGAAACAGGATAATTTAAATTAAGCTGGCTAGAAACAAGTGAAGCTAAGGCCAGGCATTCATAAGTAAGACTAAGTCTCCATATAATTATTTGGGAGTTAGGTGGTGGGCCCCAAAGAGTTTAAAAAACAGTAACAGGAAAAACAAAAACAAAAAACCAAAAAAACTACATTCTTAAAAAGCAGTAGGTACTCCTAATAACTGAGCAATCTCTCTAGGTCCCAAGCCTAAGGACCTTTAAAATCTAAGTTATTCTATTTCTTTCAGTATATATCTCTCCACCCTTGTGTATAGATCTGCAGAAATCAATCTATTATGCTTCTGGCCTCATCCACTTCCTATCATTTCACTCTTCTCTCTCTGAAAAACTGCTTACTATCTTAGGTATCCTCTGTATCTTGAAGAAAAATTTAGTTTCAGTGCATAACTGCCTAAAACAAAAACAAAACATCTGTAGTATATTTAAAAAGGTTAGTATTTCCTTGATTCATAAGAATTTAAACAGTATAATGACTGAAAGGTTAGTTTAGCTATATTGATACTGAAAATGTTATAAGGGATAGGGAGATTGTTCAACAGGAAGAGTGCTTGTCAGTCTTTGATGAGGGCTTAGTTTGAATCCCCGGAGCACACATATAAACCAGCACAGTGGCCCAAGCCTGTAATCCCAGAACTGGGGAGGCAGTGACAGGAGGATCCCTGGGGCTATCCAGACAACCAGGTTAAATGAGATCTTATCTTTAAAAACTAAGGGGAGAGGCAAATAAGGAATGAAGAAGACATCCAATGTCAACCTCTGGCCTCCATGCACACGTACATGCACACATGTACAAATACAGACCAAGAAAATGTTTAACTAGAAAATTATTTACATATCGACAAGTTAAACAGTAACAGACACAAAGCTCAGTTAGTAGAGTTCATGCCTAGCATGCAAGAAACCCTGAGTTTGAATCCTATAAAACTAGGTGTAATGATATATACCAGGAGGCAGGGGCAGGGAAATCAGAACTTCAAGGTCATTGCCAGTTATATAGTAAACTTGAAGTCAGTCTGAGTTATATAGGACCCAGTCTCAATGAAAGAAAACAAGACTGTCAAAAGTTTAAAAAAAAATTAAGTTAGGAAGGCCAAGCACAAATAGCATGTACCTATAGTCCCAGCTACTCTGGGAGGCAAGAATAGGAGGATCGCACATTTAAGGTTAACATGGGTCAACACAGGCAATATAGCAAGACACTGTCTGAATAATATAAGCATTTAAAAGTAAATAAATTGTGAGGAAAATGCTTGCCTTCAATAGGACAAAACTAGAGAACTCAGTCAGTAAAACACTTTTCAAACTATGCAAGAACCCACATAAAGGTGGAAGGAAAGAATCAACTCCAGAAAGTTGTCTCTGACCAACACACACAGGGCATGACACACATCTCATTCACACACATCTTTCTCAAGTGTGCCCATATACAACAATAAAATTGATTTTTTTTGTTTTGTTTTATTTTGTTTTCAAAGCTTGGTGAGCTCTCAAGCCACTAAGCAACCTTGTCTCACAAAACAAAATAATGACTCTAGGGAACAACACCCATAGCTGTCCTCTGGCCTCCACGTGAACACACACACGCACCTGTACACATACGTCTTCAAAATACGCAAATTCCCAGTTAATTTATTAGTAATATAATTCATACTATAACCCATCTGTACCATAATCTTTTCTAAATAAGGAAATTCCTTAAATGTCATTTACTATCATCTACAATGTATCACCTATATTTTCTTCATTTATATACCTTTAAATGTACCATTAGTCAATTTAAAAATACTTTTAAGACTTAAAGGGAAATAAAAAGGACTTCTATGTTTTTTGCTGGTAGAATTTATTTTTTTTAAATACAAAGAACAAGAAAGATGAGGGCAGGGAGAAGGAAAAGAGAAGGAAGGAGAGAAAAGAAGGAAAAGGGAAGGGGAGGGGAGAGGAAGAAGAGAGAGAGAAAGAAAAAGGAGAGGTTCTCAAACATAAACAGAGAACGTAGTTAGACAATGCAAATGATCTTTAAGCATGAAAAAACAATCAGCAGTCATTTCTATCAACTCACCGAAATATAGGGGTGTGGCCAGGCTTTGGTTTGCTCCAGGTAAAGGGTGAAGGAACTGAAAGAAATTGGTCACCAGATGAATCTTTCTTTAAAGGATACTGAGATCCAAGGCCATCATCTACTGAAGTCTCCCGGGATGGCGATAAGCTCCCTTGATCATCTGAACAGACCTCTAATTTTCCTGGTAGTATGGCAGCTTGATCTTCAGAAGTCTTCCTTGTTTTCAAAGGGATATCAGTCTCGACACAGTACTGAAATGGGAAAGGTGTAGGGCCAAGGCCTGATCCAGTGTGGACAGAAGCAGTAAGCCAGGTATCTTCTGTTACACTTCCCCTAGGGGAGTGGCCAGGGGAAGGAACAGGTGAGTGATGGGGTGAAAGGGAACCAGCATAACACACTTCAGCACTAGAGTGCCGTCGTTTACCACAGGGAGAAGTGGGCCTTGATGAGGGTCCTGAGGCTGGTCTGGGGCTCAGCCAATTCTCATCAGTGATACTGGATCTAGGAGAGTGGCAAGGAGATTGCCGAGGTGACAAGGAGTGTCCAGGTCCATACTGTTGCTGCCAGGAGTCTTCTCCAGGACAGCCTCCTGGAGAGCCACCTGGAGAAGTCAGAGGTGAGCCGAGAGTAAATCGAGCAGCAGCTTCATTCAACTCTGAGTCCACATCATCATAAATGTGTGAGAGAGATTCACAAGAAGATGCATCTGAGAACCAGCTCCTAGAAGAAAGGCTGCTGGCAGGACTAGGACTAAAGGAAGACTCCCGGTAGGATGGCTCAAGTGGAAGATAGAGATGATCTCTAGAAGGTCTTTCCAAATATTCCCTTTCTGGGTCATTTATCTGTAGGTCATCTTCATGTGCATCTGTTCCTTGATGACAGTTAGGAGAGATGGATGTAATTTGAATACTTGGGCACTCAAAGGGTTTGGGACCACCTAATGGACTATATTTAGATTCAGAAATATCACCAGTTTCTTCATAATTTTTGTGACCTTGGAGCTGAAATGATGGTGACAAAACAGAGGAGTGAGATTGCAGCAGTCCATGATGTGGTAAGCCAAGTGATGAGTTTAAAGTAGATGGAGGTGGATCTACATTAAAGATGTAAATGGATGCACAATCATCTGGCTCAAGATCTATGAGAGGGAAGGAAAAACAAAAAACCACCACAACCAAAAAAGTCAATAAAAGAAATTAGAAAATTCAAGTGTATAAATTACTAGATGAAAAAGTAATAACAATTCTGAGAGAAAAAAAAAATTGGACACCAAAATGCATGTCATTACCTCCAGTAAAGGGTTGGGCACAGTGATTCTATCTATTTATTGCAACACACAGGCAGAGGATTACTGAACATTCAACGCCTATCACAGCTATACAGTGGGTTTCAGGTCAGCTTGAGCTATTTCATCAAGCCATATCTCAACAAGAGGTGACTTCAAAATACATCTATTTATTTTTGCAGTTATGCATGACTATTATATATGGAAATATTATTATGTGACATTCTTTTTCTTTACTTTCACATTTCCAAAAATTATTCTCTGAGAATAGACTATTTTTTATAAAATGTATAGTGTGTACCTATATACTCACACACACAAATAAAAAAATTAAAGCCACAGAACAATAAGATAATATAAATTGAGTCAGCAAGATGGCTTAGTGGGTAAAGGGGCTTGCTGCTAAGTCCAATGATATAAGTTCAAGCTCTGGGACCCACATGATAGGAGAAAACCAACTCCTGCATTTTGTTCTATGACTTCCATAGGGGCACTTTGGCATATGCACACTCACACCATCATCCTAGAAAAAAAAATACTCTGAATTTAATTTAAAATTTCAGATATTTTACTATATTCATTTTTGTGTTTGCCTGCGTTTATATTAATATACCACATGGGTACAGGTGACATCAGATCTCCTAGAACTAGAGTTACAGAAGGTTGTAAGTAACTTTGTGGGTACTAGGAACAGAACCGAGATTCTCTGCAAGAGCAGCAGGTGCTTACAACACTGATGCAGCTCTCCAAGCCTCAAAGAATTTTTCTTTTTGGTTTTCTGAGACAGGGTTTCTCTGTGTAGCCCTGGTTGTCCTGAAACTCACCATATAAACCAGGCTAGCCTCGAATTCACAGAGATCACCTGCCTTTGCCTCTCAAGTGCTGGGATTAAAGGCATGATCACCACCACCACTGGCAAGAATTTTTTTTAAATGGTAGTGCTATATTTGGCAATTGCAGGTTAAGACTGAATGAAACAGTTTTTGAAAAGCACCTGGGACATTGAATGGTGGTGGCACATGCCTTTAGTCCCAGCACTCAGGAGGCAGAGGCAAATGGAACTCTGAGTTCAAGGCCAGCATGGTCTACAGAATGAGTCCAAGAAAGTCAGGGTTACAAAGAAACCCTGTCTGGAGTGTGGGGGTTGGGGGTTTGGGAGGGGGAGGCAGAAAAAGAAAGAAAACCACCTTGGGAGTTGGGAGGAAGTGATGGTTCATACTTATTTTTTAAAAATATTTATTTATTTATTATGTATACAATATTCTGTCTACATGCATGCCTGAAGAGGTCACAAGGCCTCATTACAGATGGTTGTGAGCCACCATGTGGTTGCTGGGAATTGAACTCAGGACCTTTGGAAGAGCAGGCAATGCTCTTAACCGCTGAGCCATCTCTCCAGCCCCGATGGTTCATATTTAAATCCTAGAATTTGGAAGGCAGAAGAATCACCAGTTCTAGGCCAGGGTAGGCCAGACAGTGAGTTTGAGACCCATCTGGGATACAAAGTGAGACTGTCTTAAAAAACAAATTGTAGGTTTTTACTAATTTTTGGTGGAGGTATGTTTGTTGTTGTTTGTTCTACCCTACCATTAACTTTGACTCTTACTCACAACATTTACCCTCTAGAGGTCTCAGTTTCCTTGCAATAAAACTCAAGATTTCTCTTTTAAGAAGTGTATATAATTAACACAAATATCTTCTTTCTCTGTAGTCATATCATCAGGAATTCATGTTTGCACATAGCAGAACAGGATGGGGCTGGAGAGATGGCTCATCAATAGAGAGCACTGGATGCTCTTCCAGAGAATCTGGGTTTGATTTGTTTTGTCTTTGAGCTTTTGGTTTGTTTGTTTGTTTGAGAGAGGGTCTCACTATGTTCTGAAACTCACTATGTAGACCAGACTGGCCTTAAATTCACAAAGATCTTCCTGTCTCTGCCTCCCAAGGGCTGGAATTAAAGGCTTATGCCCACAAACCCAGTGTCTGGGTTTGATTTGACTACCAGCACCCATACAGCAGCTTGTAAGTGTCTGAACTCTAGTCCAAGAGGAACCAATGTCCTCTTCTATGGGTACAAAGCATGCACATGCTATACCATTAGATAAAATATCCATACACATAAAATTAAATTAAAACAAAAAAGCCAGATACCGCTAGATCCTTTACCAAAACAGAAAATAACTGATTGAAGATTTTGACTTATAGTTGATTATTAATCTTCAAAAAATTAGAATTTTTAATTGATTCCTTAGCTAGGCATGGTAGCACACATGTATAATCTCAGCACTCCAGTTTGGGATAGAATTTAAGGCTAGCCTTGACTACCAAGAGAAACTCTGTCTCAAAATAAATAAGTATTAAGTAAAATAAAATCCACCCCTTGCTAGAATATAATACTAAGCAAGTCCTGCCAGAGACTTAAAACCATACTAGCAACTATTATATTCTTCATCACTACATAATCCAGTTTTTTTAAAAAACTCATTTTTACCTAATGTACTTTTTAAAAAAAAATCTTATTTTGAGTGGAAATCATTTATGAAAGACTTTATAGTTTCATTCTAAAGCAATTATTATACCAATGTTATTTCAGTGGTTGATTAATGCTGAAATTCATAGCTTCCTCCAAGTAAACTGTAGATAAAAAAAGCATATAAGTGATGTCTTGAGCAATGGATCATTGTGTATCAGAGCTTTCTGTGTTGGCATAAGAACTTGAACTCGAATCTCTATCAACTAATGAAAAGAGATGGGTATGGCTGCACATGTCTGTAGCCTCAACACTGAGGGCTGAGAGGCAGGCAGTTTCTCAGGAATTCCCAGCAGGCGAGCCTGCTTAGTTGAAATGGTGGGCTTCTGGTTCAGGGAGAGTCTCAAGGCTATAAGGTGAGTAGCAATAGAGGAAAACATCTGACATCCTCCACAAGCCTCTTTGTGCATGGGAGCATGGACACACACTTATAAACACACAGGCAGAATGTCTTAAAGTGGTATAAAGACACAAAAGATAATGTAATATACTGCTTCATCCTTTTCTTTGTGTCTAGAAGTCTCAACTCTGAAAATGATAGCAGCCACTCCAACCACACATTAACAGTCATAAGATTTTCAACTCTAGATGCAAGATGCTCCAGAACCATCTCAAGACTTGTTTAATTTTTTAAAAAATGGGGCTGGAGAGATGGCTCAGCGGTTAAGAGCACTGCCTGCTCTTCCAAAGGTCCCGAGTTCAATTCCCAGCAACCACATGGTGGCTCACAACCATCTGTAATGGGGTCTGGTGCCCTCTTCTGGCCTTCAGGCATACACACAGAATACTGTATATATAATAAACAAATAAATAAAAAAAAAAAAAAATGTTCTATCAGAGACCAGAGAGCCCTAGGAAAGCAGGCAGCAATCTGGAGAACATAGATAGCACAGTTCACGTCTTTACTAACAGTAAACCAGGGTTGGCAAAATACAGCCTGTGAACCAATCTGTCCGACCACCTCTTTTTTTGTTTGTGACAACCTACAAGCTAAGAATGGTTTTTAAAAGAAACTGTTTTATGAGATACAATAATGTGATTCAAATTCTGGAGTCTATAAATAAAATTTTATTGGAACTTGGCCACATTTAATTATGTGCTGTTCATGGTTACTGTCCCATAAAGATAGAGAAGAGTAACTTTGAAAAAACACCGAAGTAGATGCCACATTGTTGCTTGGGACACAGTAATATAGTTTTGTTGTTGTTTTGTGGTGCTCAAGACTGAACCTAGGGCTTTACAAATACTGGGCAAACATTCTACACAAAGCTATATATCCAGTCCTTTTTGTTTTGTTTTGAGATAAAGAAGTGTGGGGGAAAGAGTGTCTGTCCATGAATCTCTGACTTGTCTGCAAACTGCTATATACACAAAGCTGACCTACAACTCTCTTAAGTTTACCAGTCTTGTGTTGAACCTGCAGTGATCCTGGACTCTGTCTTGTGAAAAACACCAGTAATCCCAGAAGTTGGGTGGCTGAGACAAGCAAGACTCTGTCTCAAAACAAAAATAACAGTAACAATCAATCAATCAATCAATCAGTAAGTAAGCAAGATGAATATGGCATACATGCACATACTCTCAGCACCAGGAAGTGAAGCCAGAAAGATTAGGAATCCTAGATCAGCCATGGCTATATACACCTGGCTCCTCAGTTCAGTTGTTTTCAAATTTTTAGCAAGGCACAGTAGCGCATATCTGAAATCCCAGTACTCAAGAGGCTAAGGCAGAAGGACTGGCACAACATAGTGAGTTCCAGAATTCTGGGCTACAATCTCAAAAAGAAAAAACAACAAAAAGAATAACTATGGATTAAGCAATTCTTCCCAGTTATATATTCATGAAAACGTGTCTCTATAAGAACTTGCACACATATGTTTGTAACAGCATTATTTGAAATGGCCAAAGGGTGAAAAAAATCAGATAATTCTCAATATATTAATGGATAACCAAGCTGTGGTATATTCAATGAAATATAAAGCAGAACAAATAAGATACATTGTGGGACTGCATAAATGCAAGCCAAGCTACTTATTAGGCTGAAGCAACACAGTAAGAATCTTTCTCATTAAGAAAAGAAATGCCAGGGAGCTGGAGAGATGGCTCAGTGGTTAAGAGCATTGCCTACTCTTCCAAAGGTCCTGAGTTCAATTCCCAGCAACCACATGGTGGCTCACAACCATCTGTAATGAGGTCTGGTGCCCTCTTCTGGCCTGCAGGCATACAAGCAGACAGAATACTGTATACATAATAAATAAATTTAAAAAAAAAAAAAAGAAAAGAAATGCCAGCTGGAGAGATGACTCAGAAGTTAAGAGCACTGGCTGCTCTCCCAAAAGACCTGAGTTCAATCCCCAGCAACCATATGGTGGCTCATAACTGTCTATAACGGGATCTGATGCCCTCTTCTGTCATGCAGGCATACACACAAATAGAGCACTTATATAAATAAAAACATGAATAAATAAATCTTAAATGAAAGAAAGAAAAGAAAAACTAAGCCAGGTAGAGGTGGTGCATGCCTTTAATCCCAGCACTCTGGAGGAAGAAGCAGGCAAATCTTTGTGAGTTCGAGGCCAGTCTGATCTACACAGCGAGTTCCAGGACAGCCAGAGCTACACAAAGAAACCATGTCTCAAAAAAACCAAAATGAAAAAAAAAAGGACAAAAAAAAAAAAGGAAAGGAAATACTACATCTTGAGTTAAACTTAAAAACATTTTAAGTGAAAGGCATAAACACAAAGTCACACTGTTGCCCTTTATATTATATATCCACAATAAACAAATCCAGAATCAGGAAGAAGTGAAGGCAAACTAAAAAACTAATTGGGTACAAAGTTTTTTGGTTTTGGGTTTTTCTTTTAATGAGTAACTAACCATGCTCCCAAATTTCCACACCTCCCAAGTCTACTTTTTCTTTAGGCAGTAAATGAAATGTTCTGACAAGGTGAAAGGATGCCTAGGCAACCACACTGAAAACAGGATGATGAAATAAAGCCATTCTAAAACGCCTATACTGAAACCCTACGTGCTTTTCTACTCCCTTGGCTCACAGCATAACACACTACACTCTCTAGGCAATAGACTGGCAGACTTTTCACTTGGGAATCTAATAACCTAAGAAAAAGAACTACAGATAATGACCTCAAAGGTAAAAAAAAAACAAAAAAAAACCTATAAGGCCTACAGTTAGCAAACATCCTCGTGATCACAGAATATGATTTTGTTTGGTGCCCATTTTAAGTGATTAGCAGGTTACAACAACCACCACACAGCTGAGAAAAGCTTCAAAATTTAAAATAGTCAAGTCAGGCATAGTGGCACATGGCCCTAATCCCAGCTATCCAAAGGCTGAGGCAGAGAATCTCAAATCTGAAGTATAGTGAGCTTCAAGATAGCCTAAGCAGCAGAGCAAAGCCATGACTCAAAAAAAACAAAAAAGGAAAAACAAACAGATGCCCATTAAGATTCAACAAGCGCAGGTGTGGCAACACAAGCTGTAATACTAGTACTAAGGAAGCTGAGGCAAAGGATGTGAAACTCAGTGAGAGATCCTGTCTCAACATGGGAAAAAAAGACATACACACATCAGTGTACCAGACACACACCGCATATATGTAAAAACACCAATAGTGATTTATCTGTAGTCCCAGCTACTTAGGCAAAGGCCAGACTGCTTGAGTCCGGGAGCTTACTGTGAGACTGGGTCATATAAAAATATACTGTCTTTAAAACGGGTAGGCTAGGGAGATAACTAAGTAATGTCTGTGAAGGGTCTAAAGAGGGCACTGGAGGGGCTGGAAAGATGGCTCAGTGGTTAAGAGCACTGGCTTAGCTATTCTCCCAGAGGACCTGAGTTTGGTTCCCAGCAACCACATAATGGTTCACAACGGTCCATAATGAGATCTGGTGCTGCTCTCTTCTGCCCTGCAGAAACTGAAGGCTAGCCCAAAGACCTAGGTAGAACCAAATACGGCTCCCCCTCCATCAAGAAAATGATAGCTAACGATGTTCTACTACACTCGTAGACTGGTGCCTACTCATCGTTTGAGAGGCTGCTTCCTGCAGCTGATGGGAGTGGATGCAGAATCCCACAGCCAAACATTAAGTGGACAGCAAGGCTAGAGGTCTCCACTGGGTCCCTCCTCTTGAGGAAGAGGAGAGAACTGTGGGAGCCAGAGGAGTCAAGGACATTGGGAGAGAAAAACCCACAAAATCAACTAAGCAGGGCTAATGGGGGCTCACGGAGACTGAAGTGGCAATCACGAAGCTTAAATGGGTCTGTGCTAGGTCCTCTGCATATATGTTATGATTGTTGGCTTGGTATTTTAGGAGGACATTAGACAGTGGAAGTAAGGGTATCTCTGATGTTTTTTTAATTAAAATAAAAATCTTTTCTCATTTTACTGGCCCAAATCTAGTACCCATTCCCTCCCTTTCTCCAGCTCCCTCCACTTTCCCCCCATCCCAACCTCCATCCACTCCTCATAGATAGAGGGTAAAGCTTCCCATGGGGAGTCAACAAAGTCTAGCACATTGCTTTGACGCAGGACCAAGGCCCTCCCTGTTATATCTAGGCTGAGCAAGGTATCCCTCCAAAGAGAATGGGTTCCAAGTATCTGATTCTTTTGCCCACTTTTGGGACCCTTTTCCTCCTACTGGGTTGCCTCATGCAGCCTTGACGTGAGGGTTTATGCCTGGTCTTATTATATTTTGTTGTGTCATGTTTGGTTGATCTCTCTGGGAAGCCTGTTCTTTTCTGGAGTAAGAGGTGGACTTGGAGAAAGGGGAGGATGATAGGGAATCAGAAGGAGTTGAGGGAGGGGAAGCTGCAGTAGGGATATACTGAATGAGAAAAGAATAAACAAGAATTAAGAGAGAAAATTAATCTAATAAAAAACTACCCCAAATTATGAAATACAAAAGAAATAGAAAATTCTAAAGCATTGACAAAAACAAAACAAAAATTAAAAAAACAGGGAAAAAAGAAAGAAATTAGAGAGGGAATGCAAAGGTCTGACAAAGGATCTCACACTAAAACCCAGGCTGACCTAGAACGTACCATGAAGTCAAGGTCAGACTCAAACTCACAGCACAGTCTTGCCTCAGTTTCTCAAATACTAGAGCTGCAGGGTTGGCTGAAATGTATATTTTAGATGCAAGAGCTTTTACCAGCTGCTAGCAGCACGACATACTGAAACGGTACATTTTATAGGAAATAAAAGTTTAAGTTACTTCTTAGCTGTGTCTGCATTTTCAGGCTTTCACTGAATTACAGTTCCTTTTCATACACAAATACCAATGTGTTAAGTAGACCTTTCCAAAAATTAAAAAAAAAAATTCAGCTTATGGTAAGCTATCAATTCACAGGCTATCTCACTTAAATCTTACAACTCCAATCACTTCTCTTGCCAAAAGCTTGCCAACTACAAGCAAACAGGAAAAGTCATATAATATATATATATATATGTATACACACACACACACACACATATACACAAAAAGCTCATTCTTATTTGTGTCTCCTTCAAGTCTCCCTGACTAAAACTGACTCCTCTGTTACTTGAACCACTTATGGAATGTTGGGGCAAATTACATGACTTGAATTCAGTTTTAGAAGGCAGGCTTACTGCCAAGTTTGCTGTGTCTGTGTCTATTCTCCCTAGGATAGCTTTAGACAACACCTTTCTTATTCATGTTACTGCTATGATCAAACTATAGTATGCTATCAAATAGGGCTCAACCTACTCAGGTTTCCTACATCGTATGAGTGATGTGATTGCCTTTATTGCATTATAGCCTCTCAGCCCCAGTCCTATTTAAAATAAAAAATTCTCAACTACCAATGGTAAAATAGAACTGGTAATACAATTCACTAACTTTTTAAAAAAAGTTTGTTTCATAAATGGAGCTAGAACCAGTGGATATCATTCCCTAGCATGTGAAAGGCCCTGGCATTAACCATACACTCACAAGTATCCACACGCACACACACTCCAATTCATAAGTTTTTTAAAAAGATTTTTATTGTGTGTGTGTACATTTGTGTGTGTGAACAAACACATGTTTCAAAGGTACCCTTGAAGACCAGACAGGATACTGAATCCCCACAGAACTAAAGTGTTAGAGGTGGCTGCACACTGTTCATTGTGGGACCAAACTCAGGTCCTCTGCAAAACCAGCAAGTATTCTTAACCAGTGAGCCCTCTTTTCCAGTCCCTAATATCAGTTTTTATGACCCAAGAAAAGCAAACAATATAATTTCTCTTCAAAAATGCCTTTATGATTAGACTTAACGAAACAAAAGAAAGCAAACCTCAAAAGCAGAGTTTGGACTATGCCTGCTATAAAAATAACTATGATTTTAGGGATAGTTTATGGATACTGCTGAAAGACAAGTTGATAACAGAAAGTAGATTCTGGGTTAGTGATACAATTTAATTGGTAGAGAGTGCTTGTCTAAAATGCAGGAGGCTCTAGGCTCAATCTCTAGGACCACATTCATTGAGTGTGGTAGCACACACCTGTACCTCAACACTCTAAAGCAGGAGGATCAGAAGTTCAAGGTCATCTTCAATATACAAGTTCAATACCATCCAAAGATACATGAGATCCTGTCTTAAGAAAAACAAAACAAAAAGCATTAAGTTGATTCTGATATATTTCCAGGCCAATCTAGAACTTGATATACAGCTAAGACAAGCCTTGAACTCTTGATCCTCTTGCTTTCACCTCAAATTTTAATTTTTATATTATTCTATAAAACATTACAGTAAAACCTCTACTAATATTTCAGAATACATGTCAAAATTGAAAGAAAGAAAGAAAGAAAGAAAGAAAGAAAGAAAGAAAGAAAGAAAGAAAGAAAGAAAAAGAAAGAAAGAAAAAACTGAACGAACTGAAGAACTGAAGTACAGTCTGGGATACATAGATTTGTCTCGAATGATGAAAAATAATGGAACACCAGCATTCATCTTGGTTTCCTGATTGTGAAACAAAGTAACCAGCAGCCACCTCAGCTACCATAGCTAACCTTCCCTGCCAAAAGGAACAGTATTCCCTCAAAACATAAAGAAAGTAAACCTTCTGTCAAGATAGATTATTTTTGAGTACTTGGTCACCACAATGAGGAAATTTCCTTTGAAGTAGGGTCTCAGTAACTCTAAATTCTGAAGAACTCTGCTTCAGCTCTTTGAGATACTGCTTGTACATGTTTGAGAAAAGAATGAAGAATCTTGTCAAAACCACCTGAACTGGAGGAACTTAAACAGAAGCCTCAAAACAATGAAGAATAGAGCATGCTCTAATCTAAGTCCCACAGGGAAGCTGCAGGTAATTAACACAAAGTGGGGTCTTTCTACCTTTGTAACTACTGAGGAAGTCACTATCTCCAAGGAACCCAACTATTTTCATTGTAAAACATTTTAAAGAAAACTTTTCACCTATCTCTGGAGGCTTGGAGCTGAATGAAGAAAGCTCTCTGGTACTTCTTTTTTTAAATATTTACTTATTTATTTACTATGTATACAATTTTCTGTCTGCTTGTATGCCTGGATGCCAGAAGAGGGCACCAAACCTCATTACAGATGGTTGTGAGCCACCATGTGGTTGCTGGGAATTGAACTCAGGACCTTTGGAAGAGCAAGCAATGCTCTTTACCGCTGAGCCATTTCTCCAGCCCCCTCTCTGGTACAATTTTAAATTCTATGACAAACTCAAGTAAAAATCAGTAGCAGTACCATTACAGATAGATGTGTCTTTTAAAATAAAGAGATGGCAATATTAGCAAGCAAAACAAACTAACAAACAAAAATCACACACACAAACCCAAGGCCCAGTCCTGAAACACAATGTGATGAAAACAAAAGAATGAGGGTCAGCGGGCCTTCTCAGCTGGTAAAAGTGCTTGCCTCCAAGTCTGCTACCCTGAAGCTCAGATTTGACGGACAGCACTGGCTCCTTCAAGTTGTCTCCGGAACTCTACACACGAGCTGTGGCAGTGCAAGCGGAACCAAAATAAATATTTAAAAAATGAACATAGGTTTTTGTTTTCTTATTGGTTTCTTCCCTTTTTTTTTTTTTTGTTTTGTTTTTTAAGACAGGGTTTCTCTGTAGCTTTGGAGCCTGTCGTATAACTACTTGTAGACCAGGCTGGCCTCAAACTCGCAGAGATCCACCTGCCTCTGCTTCCCGAGTGCTGAGATTAAAGGTGTGCACCACCACCACACGGCTTGGTTTGGTTTATTTTTTAAATTATTGTATGTATGATGCATATATATATGATGTATGTAGGCATGTGCATGTCACAGTGTGCATTCGGAGGTCAGAACCTTGGAAATTGGTTCTATCCTTTCATCTTTACAGGGAGTTCAGGGACTAAACTCACCTCATCAGACTTGCACAGCAAGTCTTTTGACTGCCATACACATCTTGCAAGTCCTTTTTTTTTTTTTTAAACTGGTTTCAGGTAGCCTAGGATTGCTTCAAATATTTTATCTAATAACTGTAGGTTAATCTTGAACTCCTGATCCTCCTGCCTCAACTATTCGAGTGCTAGGATTACAGGTATATATCATCATACCTCACATTAGATGAATTTATTTATTTGTTTGTTTAGTTAGTTAGTGTACCCCTGGCTGTCCTGGAACTTGCTCTGTAGACTAGGCTGCTCTCGAACTCAAGAGATCCCCCTGCCTCTGCCTCCCAAGTGCTGGAATTAAAGGTGAGTACCACTATTGCCCAGCTAGATCAATATTTTTAATAAAACAATTATCACTCTCTTTTCTCCCCTGGGTTTTTCCTCATATTCACTAAAATACACTTACTTATCTCTGTCACACAATTTTGCTAGTATCTCTAGGAGCATCCTTCAATTCCTATCAAGTAAAGTGTGAAACAAACAGAATATTAGCGGGAACATGATGGTCCACATCTGTAATCCCAGTATCTAGAGAAGTAGAGGTAGGAGGATAAGGATTTTAAGATTCTCCTCAACTACATCAAGAGTTCTAGGCCAGCTTGGATTACAGGAGACCTTTTCTCTAAACAAACAAAACACTGAGCTTGATGGTACATTCCTTTACTTCCAGCACTTGAGGAGCAGGGCAAGAAAATCTGAGTTCCAGGCTAGCCTGGTCTACACAGTGAGTTCCAGACCAGCTAGGACTATACAGTGAGACCCCATTCCAAAGGAACTAAATAAATAAATAAAGCCAAGCATAATGGTGCATACTTGTAATTCCTGTACTCGGGAGGTGGAGGCAGCAGGATCAGGAGTTCAAGATCAGTCTTGGTTACATGGCCCAGCTTGGCATACACAAGACCCTACCTCAAAACAAAACAAACACACAAAAGCACAATATTAAACTATTATTCCAAGTAAACAGTGAAATGTTAACCACTGACTCAATTACTCAATACATATTTTCACTGCATCCAAGTCTACAGAAAAATCTAGTGTATGGCATGAAAATATGGATTGGTAGCAAACAAATTCTCTTCTACAATACCTAATATATGAACTGTACAAATATTACAGAAAATCCTAACAAGAAACTTCCCTTTTTTCACCCTGATTTAAATATCCATTTATACTTGTATGATCATTAAATCAATCTCTTTCAAAACTTACTGAGTCAGTAACTCAAAAAAGTAGAATAATATAATTAAAAGCAAAAGAACATCAGTATTTTTTTTAACGTAAGGTCCATGTAGCCCTGGAACTCCACTATAGAGACCAAAGTAGCCTTGAACTCACAGAGATCCTCCTGCCTCTGCCTTCTCAATGCTGGGATTAAAGATGACTTACATTAAAAGAAAAAAAAAAAGTAATGAAATCAGGGCTAGAGGTGGCTCAGTAGTTAAGAGCACTGACTACTCCTCCAGAGGACCTGGGTTAGATTCCAGTGACCCACACAGTGACTCTCAACCATCTGCAGCTCCAGTCCCAAGGGAATCTCACACCCACTTCTAGCTTCTGCAGGCACTGCACATACGTGGTGAACAATTATACATACAAAAACCCATCATGTATAAATATTAAAAAAAACTTTTAGAGAATAACATGTGTATTACCCCAGTTACCAAAAACTGAACAAAAGCACTGAGTGAAAATAAAAACAGAGCTGGGCATGGTGGCACAGGTCTGCAATCCCAGCATAAGGGAGATTGACAGAGGATTATAAATTCAAGACCAGCTTGGATTACATGGTAAGACTGTATCTCAAAAATAAAAAATAAGGGCTGGAGAGATGGCTCAGAGGTTAAGAGCACTGACTGCTCTTCCAGAGGTCCTGAGTTCAATTCCCAGCAACCACATCTGGCGCCCTCTTCTGGCGTGCGGGCATACACGGAGGCAGACTATTATATGCATAATAAATAAATAAATCTTTTTAAAAAATAAAAAAAACCCTGGACATTAGAAGATAATTTATCAAAGACATAGTAAATTATATTGACAGCATTAAGCAAAGTAAATTACAGCCAAAAGCTCTATCTAGAAAAAAAGCCTCAAAGTTTACACATGAAAAACCTGTGCAGTAGGTATAGCTGAAACAAGAAAACTACCATGAGTTTGAGAATAGCCTGGGCTACAGAGGAAGCTATTTTTAAAGAAAAAAGGTATATTAATATTTGATGATTATGTAAATTTCTTGCAAAAATACATTATAAAACAAAAATATTTCTTCTCTTCAAAAACTCAAAACCAGTAGTAAATAAGATATTATGCATAATGTAGCATGCACTTCTTCTGGTGATTTTCATTTTGGACTAGAAAATACTTAATAAATTTTGGGGTAGAAAGATAGCCCAACAATTATGAGGACCCACAATGGGTGGCTCACAACTGTCTATATCTGCAGCAAGGTGGGATGTAGAGACCCGAAGATTGTTTAGGGCTTGCTGGCCACCAGCATAGCTTCAGATTCAGTGAAAGATCCTGTCTTCAAGAAAAAAAAAGCATAGAGTAGTAAAACAAAACATTGCACTTCCTCCTCTGGCATCTGTGCACATGGATACACACACACACACACACACACACACACACACACTAAAGCATACTCACAAAAACTTTGAGTGAGTTCAAGCCTGTTTTATGGGACCCTGTCTCAAATAAATAAAGAAACTGAAACTGAAAGCTAGTCACATGTGGTAAGACAGGCTTTTAATTCCAGCATTAGGGAAATAGAAATAGGAGGACCCTGAGAGGTGGTTCCAAGTAAGAGTCCAAGGTCATCCTCTAGTAGGTTATGAGAGGTAAGCTACAACTATAGCTAGGAAGACCTTGTCAAAATAAATAAACAAGATGGGAGAAAATTCAGTATGTAAAGTACTTGCATCACAAGCATTAGGACCAGAATTTGGTTCCCAGAAGCTATGCAAAAATGGTGGGTGTGGTAATGATACAGGTTTGTAATCTCAGCACTGGGGAGGCAGAGACAGGAGGATCCCTGGGCTTGACTAAATTGATACATCTAACCTAATTGCTAAATTCTAGACCAATGAAGGGACCCTATCTCAAAACAGATGAGCAGCTTTACTGAGGATGACAGGTAACCTGCACATTACATGTTCACACCCACACCCACCCACCCACCCACACACACACAAAGAAACTGAATTTTCAGATAACAATTATTTATAACAGCAAACAGTACACTGGAGTACTACAAGTTGCTCTTTATGATAATGGTGTGCACTTAACACAGGTAGGTTTTGTTGTTGCTTAATGCTGTTTGTTTTTCTAGTCTGGAATTCTCTACATAAACCATACTGACCTCAAACTTGTGGTCGGCCTGCCTCTACCTACTCTGAACATGAACAACACTGAGTTACATTAAATACTTTGCCTAGCACTATATTAATGCTTCTAAAATCTCTATGAGGATACACGGTCAGTTTGAAGCTAGATATTAGGAAAAAGTTTAACAAAAATAGTCTGATTTAAAAAAAAGAAAAAAGAGAGCTAGGCAATAGTGGTGCACACCTTTAATCCCAGCACTTGGGAGGCAGAGGCAGCAGATCTCAGTGATTTTGAGGCCAACCTGGTCTATAAAGCAGGTTCCAGAACAGACAGAACTGCTACACAGAGAAACCCTGTTTTGAAAAATCAAAGAACAAACAAGCAAACAAAAAAGGCTATCCTGGAACTCTCTATGTCGATCAGACTAGCCATGAACTCACAGAGATCTCCTCCACCTACCTCTGCTTCCCAAGGGCTGGGATTCAAGGTGTTCACCAACCATGTTCAGCCTCCACAAAGAATTTTCAAAATACTTTTTCACTGTATGGAAATTTCAATGTGCTCTATCTATTCTCAAACCTTCAGAGAAATATAGAACCAATGTAGGCCAAAATTAGAAAACCCCTTGCATTTCAAGGCCAGCCTGGGCTACATAGTGAGTTCTAGGCTAGTCTGTGATACATAGGGAAACAATGTCTCAATAAAATACAAAAGCAAAAAGTTTTATTTTTCATATAAATTTCACCATAATGGAAAACATATTTTTAAGAAAATGACCAGTTGGGCGGTGGTGGCACACACCGTTAATCTCAATACTCAGAAGGCAGAGGCAAGCAGATCTCTGTAAATTCAAGGCCAGCCTTGTCTACAGAGTGCCTGACAGTCTCCAAAACTACAGAGAAATCTTGGGGGAGGGGAGAATGAAAGAAGGGAGAGGGAGGGAGGGAGGAAGGAAAAAAGAAAAAAAAAAAAGACTGAGGAGGCTGGAGAGATGGCCCAGTGGTTAAGAGTACTAACAACTCATCTGAAGGTCCTGAGTTCAATTCCCAGCAACCACATGGTGGTTCATAACTATCTGTAATGAGATCTGGCATCCTCTCTGGCTTACAGGCATACATGCAGACAGAACATAGTATACATAATAAACTTTTTAAAAAATGAAGACTGAATATAGTGGCATATGCCTCCAACTCCAGCACTTGGAAGATGAGGCAGGAGCCCACTTGAAATTAGAGACTAAGAAAGAAATAATAGGGAAAAATTAAAAAGAAGAGAGGAAAGAAAACCTCCTAGAATATTTTAAAGTGGGCTTCTGGAAAAACTAAAACTATTCATGTTTACCTCTAGGAATTCCAAGTGCAAATCGAGTTACAAACTTTCTTCCTAAAAATTCACTCAAACAAGTTGTTTTTATTTTTTTTAATCTCCATAATCTAAGTACAATTCAATGCCATTCTCTCCATAAGCTCCTCTTTCCTTTTTGTTTCTTTTATATATAAAATTTAATCACAACTCTGATTGCCTAATAATACAGTTATTTGGGCTATGTGTCTCTTTCATCTATTTCCCAACCTCCTCAGGAGCCCGAGATTTGCACTACACAACTAAGTATCCAGTAATATCTTCAACAAGAGCCTGGCTCAAATAATGCTAGTGGAACTGAAAACAAACACAGCCAACACTTAACTATTAAAATTATTTATTACATTGAAAAACGCATCTAACATATAAAGGCTGAAAAGGAACTAATAAAACAGGTATTGTGCCATCTAGAGACTCAGCTTACAAAAAAAAAATCTTTCAATGCAACTCTAGTAGTTTCAATATAGTATAGATAACAGCAAGTACTGAATACTAGACAGAAAAATAGAGATACTCTTTCCCATCTTCTCTAAGTTCTCTTACATATGTAAAGGGAAACGAACTTAATGAACCACACTATTCCAAACCAGGTCACAGGAGAGCGTTAAGTCCCCAGTCATCATCCTGTTTCTATTTCCTGACTAGCCTGACCTGCAAGCATTATGGTGCCCGGCTTTCTCAACCTAAGATCTCCTTTTAAAGCTTTTTTCTTAAAACAAAAGTTGACTTCTAGAACACTATAGCGAATTTATGGAAAAAAGCACCCTAACTTTAAAAAAAAAAGAGAAAAAAAAAGAGAAAGAGAAAGAAAGAAAAATCTCCAGAAACACTTTGTTCAAGTAAAACAACCCGGTTTTCAGAAAAGTCCGTTACAGTATACTTGAAATTAAGTGTGGAATATAAATTTGCAAGACTGAACAATTTCTCGAACGTGTTATCCCTCCTAGCAAAATAGATTTAAGAAAATACACGAATTTTAAAAGGATCCTACTCTTCTACAAGAGTACGCATCTTTCAAATGAAGAACTTTACAAACAACCTAAAAACAGCTATGTGCGCTTACGCGTGCTTCGCGGGGACGTTTTCTTAGCACCACGCTGGCACAGCAGCGACAACCAGAAACCTCTTGGGGCTCTGGCCCCAACCCTCGGCCACCCGGAGTCGAGTTCCCTACGACTTCGCTTCCAGCCGAGCCACTTCCACGTCGCCGCCAACCACACGCCTCCTCCACCTTCTTCTCCTCCTCCTCCTCAAATTAAATCAGGCTTCACTCACCACACGCACGCACCAACCAGGGGGACCAGGGGAGAGGCGAGCTGGCGGGAGCGCGGGGAGGGCACGCTCCCCAGTCCGGGCTGGCCCGGCACTCACCTGCAGGCCGCGAGACCTGGGACACCGGCGCTGGTGCCCCGTCCTCGCCGAAGACGAGTTTGAAGTCGAGCTCGTCGTGGGCGCCACAGTTTGCAGTAGTCATCGGCGAGGCCCCGGGTGCTGCGGCTCCTCCTCAGGCGGCCGCGGCGGCTCCTCAGCGCCGCTTCATGCTGGGCCGCGCCGGCCGGGAGGTCGCCGCTCCGCTGCAAACTTTCCGGGCGGGGCCCGCGAAGCCAGGCGTTCCGTTCCGACCTGGAAAGCTGGCCGAGCGCCCCGCCGCACCAGGAGTCGCCGCCGCCAGTCGAGGGTGCCTAACAGCCACGGTCGCCTGAACCAAGGTTCCCCGCCCCCCCTCCCACAGTCGCCGCCACTGCCGCCACCGCCGCCGGCGCGCTCCCGCGCCCTGCAGCGCGCCCAACCCCGCCCCGCCCCCCGCCGCGCTCCCCTCCGACGGGGCGGCCCATAGGCCGCTGGCTCCACTGACGGTCTTGGGCCCCGCCTCCCCGCCGGCCTATCGCGTGACAGCTCTGCGAGGAGGAAGTCACGTGAGCAAGGCGCTGTAGGGCCCCGCTCCCTCTTGGGAGTTGTAGTTAAAGTCTATTTCTTCCGCAATTCTAAGCCAAAAACGAATGTGGGGCCAATAGCGCTGTCTAATTAGACTGGAAACCCGCCATAGGACAATTGGAGACTCTCCCTTTCCCCATTGGGCGGAACTCACGTCGAGGAAGGGGGTAGCAGAGCGCTGAGGTTATGGGTATCCTGGTATTTGCCCCCACCGAGGTATTTCCCCCTTATAGCTGGGTTTAGAGAGGTTGCATCAGACCACTTCAAGGTTTCTTATACACCACTCATTCCCTCCATACCAACTTCAGTGGCGGAATCTCGAGAGGGTCAGGGATTGGTTCGAGCTTCTCGGTAAATTGGGGTGGAGCTGAAACTGGAGTTGGTTCAGACCCAACCCTGTGGGGCACCCTCCACCCCCACCCCGCCTCATTGTGCCTTTGTCCCCACTAGCTGGCGCCGATAGCTGCTCCTTTGAGGACACAGTGCATTCGAAGCTGCACCTAAATCAGAGGGGCCAGGTGTGGTCCCTGATGGATGAAGAGCAGACACAATGGAAAGGCCCCTTTTGACTTCCTCGTCCCATACACAACCATAAAACTGAGGTTTTGTGACACGGAGCCAATGACCACATATAGGAAGTGACACTGTCAAAAGAACCCATTTTCAGTCCTGGCTCCACCCCAAAGAGCCTGCCTTCCCCGGTGAGACAAGAGATGGCCCAAGACACCATACCTTAGAGTCTGGGGACTCAGTCTTGTTTACTTAGGGCATGATTGAGAGAGGGAGTTGGGAGAAGCCATAACTCCTCCACCCCCCACCCTGACACACACACAACAGCACATCTCATACTACTCACAAAAGCCCCTGGGAGAACAAGACAAAGACAAGCTCCTTGCAAAGATCTCACTATCTCAGTCCCAGGCTACTAGGAAGGCTCAGCTAAGCCTGGGTCCAAAGGAGCAAGGAATGTTCTGAGCACGTGAGCCACTCATTTTGGACTGGTTCGTTCCTGCTCAGGGCTTTATGCCAGTACTTATGCAGGACCTGGAGATACAGAGATAACCTCCCTTCAGGGTTAGGAGAGAGGAATAGCGAATATATAATTACCGTGCAAAGAGATTAGAGCTCTGATAGGAGCTCTGAAGACATTGAACACACACCCAACTCCAGGGCCTCCACGGGTTAGTAGGAGCTGGAGAGCCCAGACAGTAGAGGAGCAAGGCTTGTTCAGAGAGGGAACAGTGGGCAGAAGTCAAAGGGATTCTGGATGGGTGGGCAGAGTACAGCAGGTCACTGTGTGATGCTTGGACTTTATCCTGAGGACAGTAGGAAGCTATACAAGGGTTTGAAGTAGGAGACTAACACACTCAGTTCCGTATGGAACACTTGTCTGAAGACATTAAAAGAAGAAGAACAGAAAGCAGTTAGGCTTAGTGGCACCTGCCTGGAATCCCAGCACCTTGTAAGGTGAGGGCGATGGATCAGGAGCTCAAGGTCATCCAGTGTTACATAGTGAGTTTGAAGACAGCTTGGGTACAGGAGAGCCTGTCTCAAGACAAACAAACAAATAAAATGCAGACAGAGTTAACATATAAGGTGGATGAAAAACACTTTACAATATGCTATCTTGCCTTCAGAGAGTCTAACTAGAAAGCTTGACTATGAAACTAGGAAACCAAAGGCTCCTTCAGCTCTGCAACCTTTTGTCTGAGACAGGCTAGAGGTTTACCAACTAGTTCACATGATCCCACTATCCTATAAAGCCCCCCAGATCTGGTCAGCTTACTTCTCCATTTCCATAAAACTTAAAGTAACTTTCACCCCATCTGTAGACACACACTTATAATTTAGTTTGAGAAAGTAGACCCAGTCTACCCTCCCTCTGGCTATGACCACATGAACTAGGGGCTCAGTCCATTAGGCTAATGCAGAGATAGAGGAGCTGTAGACATAACGCAGTGGCTAAGAGCATTTGCTGTTCTTCCAGGGGACCTGGATTGTTTCCAGCACAGACAGGGTGGCTCACGGCCATCTGCAACTTCTAGGGAATCTGATGCCCTCTTATGGATTGATAGGCACACACGTAGTACCCACATATAAAAGTAGGCAAAACAATCATGTACATGAAGTCAAAATGAATAAATCTTTTAAAAATCAAAATCTGGCTAGGGAGGCAGAATGGAGACCCTGGCCTGTCAATTCCAACACTTCATAAGGAACCACATGTAAGAGAAGTTACAGATTGAAAAATCCACCCGTTTATTAAATGCTCAGCAACAGATCTTTTCCCCAGACACTGAGTACCTGATAATATCTAGAAAGGGGTCATGCTATAGGGAAGGCTTCTGGTTGGGGGGTGAACTAAGATTCTAACATAGAATAATAAGGATCAGCAAAGCTAAGAACCAATTAGGAAATGAGTCATAATCTTTGTAAGAAAGGCAGAGTGGATTAGCGGGGGTTAGAAATGGCTAGGATCCTGTAGGCCATGAAGATTCCCCCCAACACACACATACAGAGGCTCCCCGCTCAGGTATGTATACTCTTCTTCACTGCTTCCCCAGCTGGGGCCAAGATTTCCCCCACCCCCACCCCAAAGCTCAACATCTACTCCATGTGCAGATCTCTCAGGGGGCCTGAGGTACAGTTCAGTAGATAGAAGTTCAGAGCAGACAGAGACTGTGGGGGGTCTCTGTAGATCCTTTCCCCTCCAGTGTAAATTATGGCTCAGGCCTGAGAATCCAAAAAAAAAAAAAACTTTTTATTTCACCTGTTGCCACAGGTCTGGCCATGAGACTCTACTGCCGAAGCTCTATACCTCAGAGCCATGGGATGGTACAGCCTTGCCCAGCCCAGTTGCGTATTTCATACGAGAGAAAACCAGAAACCTTCAAGTTTAGGAATTCTTCCTCTCTGTGCCATATAGCCCCCGACTCTAAACTCTTATTTTATTTTGTTGTGCCTGCTTCCTGCCTCTGTGCCAAGGCTGGCCGTAGAGAAAAGGGCTGCCCCTGAGCAGCTTTCAATTTGGATGAATAGGTTAAGACCAGCCAACTACAACCTCAAAAAACAGTTGCTCAGGGCTGGAGAGATGGCTCAGAGGTTAAGAGCATTGCCTGCTCTTCCAAAGGTCCTGAGTTCAATTCCCAGCAACCACATGGTGGCTCACAACCATCTGTAATGAGGTCTGGTGCCCTCTTCTGGCCTGCAGGCATACACACAGACAGAATATTATATACATAATAAATAAATAAATAAATAAATAAATAAATAAACAAACAAACAGTTGCTCAAGTCAGCACAGAGTGACGAGAACCCAGGCTATCACTGTGTCTTCTGCTGCTGGACTGAGGAGGATTGCCCACAAGCTGGAAGCCAGCGTGGTCGACATAGCAAGCTTCATAAATAAGTAATTCATAAATAATTCATAAATAAGTAATTCATAAATATAAGCTTCATAAATAAGTAAATAAAAATTGTCACTGAGGATGTAGGTCAATGCACCAGCTGGTTTTGTGTGTCAACTTGACACAAGCTAGAGCCATCGGAGGAAGGAGCCTCAGCTGAGGAAATGCCTCGATGAGATCCAGCTGTAAGACATTTTCTAATTTAGCGAACAATGGGCGAGGGCCCAGTCCATAGTGGGTGGAGCCATCCCTGGGCTGCTGGTCCTGGGTTCTATAAGAAAGTTGGCTAAGCAAGCCATGGCCTCTGCATCAGCTCCTGCCTCTGGGCTCCTGCCCTGCTTGAATTCCTATCCTGACTTCCTTCAGTGATGAAGAGCAATATGTGTAAGCTAAATAAACCCTTTCCTCCCCAACTTGCTTTTTGGTCATGGTGTTTCATCGTAGCAATAGAAACTCTAAGACAGTCTGTTATGAGACTGCTTCCTGGCATTTACCAACCTCTGGATTCAACCCCCAGCACAGTATAAGGCTGGAAATAAAAATAAATTCTAAAAAGAAAAATCTGTACAAGGGGCTAACAAGATGGCACCTACCACACAAGCCTGATTGAGTTTGATCCCTGAAAAACCACATAAAGATAAAATGATGTCATAAAGTCATCCTCTTGATATCCAGATGCATCCACACACACACAAAGTGATAAGCAATAAGTAAATAAATAATAAATACATATAAATTAATATAGGCTAGCTTGGACTGCACAGGATACTATTTCAAAACAGAAGAAAACAAAAGACCCCAAAATGTGATAAGCTAAGGAGAGCTTCAATCAAGGACATGGAGGGGGGATACCACTACTAGTCTAGGAAGGTATTGGGAAGTCTTTTTTAGTCTTGTTTTGTTTTTTCGAGACAGGGTATCGTTATAGCTTTGGAGTTTGTCCTAGAAATTGCTCTATGGACCAGGCTGACCTCCAAATCAGAGATCTGTCTGTCTGCCTCTGGAGTGCTGGGAGTAATGGTGTGCGTCACAACTGCCCAACTGGCTGGGAATTCTTAAGTAAGTCATGCTAAGGGTAGACTAGAAGACCATGGCTCCAGGCTTGACTGGGCCTCTCAGGTAGCTCACTGAGTCCAAGGTAGACATCACTGAAATATGATAATACTAATGAAGAAATGGTTTGAGGATGAGGACCAACACATTCATTCAGGGTCTTCACCAGCTGTCCTCCATCACTGGACACAATCTAACCAACCCCTCTCCCCAGGGTCGTTGGAGCTCCTCCCACCTCCCCCCCCCCTCAGGGCAACCTGAATCTTAGCAGCACTCTACCCTTGTCTCTGCTTCCTGTAGCAGAGAAAATTAATCTGACCTTGCCAAGGAAGGGGTTTCCCCAGGAAAACCACACTAATGGTAGAAGAGGCTTGATACCAGTGCCCAGGACCACTTAGGCTGCACTTGATGCTGTCCCCAGAATCATCCTCCAGCATGGAGGAAGTGGTCCTCTGTGACCTTGGTCTTCCTACTGCCAGCCTTAAGTATGAGGAAAAGTAAAAGGGGAATTTTAAACCAGGTTTAGTAGAAACAAATAAATCTGGATACAAACTTTCTCAATCTTGATGGCTGAGATCAAAACAAGACTATCTTTCCCCTTAGTGGGCCCCCCTACTCTGACAGCCTTAGAATGAAAAGTTAGGGCAGTCTCTCAGCAAGCAGAAACATACCACATAGTAGCCAATCACAGGCCAGCTTCACTTAAGCAGAGGACAATTATCCCACTATGAGGCTGATTACTAGAAATGAGTTGCCCAAGGTCAAAAACGCAAGGGGCTCTGAGAGGCCTCTGGGAGTATGGTATCCTTATCTAACAAAGAAGAGCAAGGGTGGGTGTCCATGGAAACAGGCACAGCCTAAGTCATGAACCTTTGATTCAGAGACAGGCAGGGCCAGGGGCTGCCCGATGGCACAGGACCATGAGGCTGTCCCAGGGGACTTGGGGGAAAGACAGGTTTGGTTTAGAAGGGAATTCTCCCCCCATATAGCCTGGCAAAAGGAAGGTCACACAGCCTGTTTACAGCAGAGGAAGTGGGGTGGGGCAGGGTAGAGACCTTTGGTCAGGCCACCCCTCCCAAGAGGGGAGTGGGGAGGCCCCAGTAAATGTGGTGGTAGTTGTTTGTTTGCTTCTCACTGCCAGGAGGAAATTAAAGAGAATCTGCCATTTCCTTCCACCTCAAGTGGAGCTGGGGTGGGTAAAGTGACAGTGTGTGATCTGCGAATGCTCCATTTCCCCAAAGCCAAATTGCTACCATGAGCAGTCCCGTGTGTCCCCTGCCCTGAGTAGGCACTTTATCAGGTCTGAGCTCAAATTAATTGTAAGGCAGAAAGGAGACTCTGTGGCCCTTACCCCCCACCCCAACTCTACTACACTGGCCCTTTACTGGGGTATCAGATACCCTTGTTTTTCTGGATTACACAGAACCTCTCATCAGCAAAGTCAACTGATGGTTAACACCTAGGTTTCCCACTATTAAAATGGTTTTCTTGGTCCTTTCTTGCTTTCACCAAAACCTAGTGGACCCCAAAGGTCCACACCTTCCCTACATGCAAGAGGCATGCTTTGGGACTCGGCAGCAATTCAGAGGGTAAGGACAGAGTAATTATGCCAGGATGTAGTCCAAGGCTGACGCAGTTGGCCATGGGTGAAAGTCAGGCTATCTTTATTGCACAGTACCAATGTCAAGTTAGAGGTGCGGCCTGAAAAACCTTGTTTTCACAAAAGCATTCAGGTCACTGGGAACTTGGCTCAGCCGTTCAGACCTGTGAGGGGAGATAGGGTTACCGCTGGACGTTCCTTGGCACTTGCTTCAGACTGATGGCCTGGGTCAGGACCTCTAACGTCTGCAATGGCGAGGGCCAGAAAACTGTCCAACACCCAAAACCACTTTCACGTCAGTCCTCACACTGGTGACACTGGTGACAGGGACAGTAGTCAACAGCCTTCCAGGAGATTATCTTCAGTACTTCCCAGGGTTACAAATGGCTTCTTGCATATCTCCCCAGGTAGTGCTGGCTCCTGAATTCTGGGGCCCCCAAGATCTTGGTCAGGGGCCTCTCGCTTGCGCTTGTTCAAGGAGGGGTTCTCCTCACCCAGTCGGCCCTCAGGGAGGCCCTGACTCCGCAGACAGACGATGGCTGCAGTCTGCTCCGCCAGTTTCTTGGACTTGTCCCTGGGTAAATGAAGCAAATATTAATAAAGCAAGCAAACAGCAGCACTACGGTCTTGAAGTCCTGAGTCTCGTCCTTTCCAGAGATTCTGATAAACCAGTGAGAGGGTCATCATCCAGTGCCCTCACAAACAATACACCCAACTCTCCCACACCAAGAGTCTCATAGCATCCAATGAGAAACTCACCACAACGTGGACTGGTACCTTTGCTCCGCAACAATGACGACAGAGCAGAACATGCGATCTATAGGCCGCTGAACCTGGTGCAGGGAGAGCAAGGGAAACACAAGATTGCCCACCTGCCTCATCACATGGAGAACACAGAAATAAAAGGGAAGCACTTCTAACTTAAGTGAAGGCTGCCTGATCACATGCTCCGCCCATGTAAAAGTACCTGCTGCATCTATCAAGGGGAAAAAGGCAGTTATGCAAATTGACAATGATAGCAAGTGTGTCAGAGTTCTGCCACTGAACTAAACAAAGGACCATCAGAGCCCGAGTATGACTATGGGGCCTCTGCCTACTGACTTCTATGTGGGCTAGTTCCCAGCAGAAAGGAGTTCACCAGATGGCAAAGGACTGAGACGGGACAAGGGTGGGGGCAAAACAGGTGCACCTGGTAGAGGGATCAGGGGATGTGGCTGGAGTAGAAAGCTGAGTGGAAGAGATAAAACAGCAAGGTATTTGGGGTCTTGTGTTCTGGGGAGCTGGTAACCTGAACAAAAGAGACAGATGTTAGGTTTGTTTTCCAGGTGTCACTCTGTAAGAGGGGACACTAGACCCAGAAAGTGTAAGCCTGGAGGCCAGAAGGCCAGTACGAAAGACAGAGCAGCCACAGGGACCAGAGGAAGTGAAGCAAGACTATCTCAAGGTTTCCACCCAAGGGGCCCTGAATGTGGGCATAATTCTGTTTCCCATTGGCTGAAGCCCAATCCAAGAATATATCTGCCAGAATTGGACAAAAGCCCAAGGTCAGAGGTAAACGGCTATCAGTAATTAGCTCTGCTACTAGTAACTTATGCACATCTGTGGGGATCAAGTTCAGATGCTAAGAACACAGCCCAGAGCTGAGCATATAAGCTGTGGTGCATGGGGTGTTGATACCAGTGCAGGCAGCACTGTGGTTGGATGCCAGACGGGCAGCAGCCAGAAAAACTCACTGTTTCATACACAGGCTGTGGCAACTTCTCTCTCCGACACCATTCCAGTAGGCACATCTTGGGGGTAATTTGGGGTGGGTATGCTCTCCTAGGGAAAGGAGGAGAAACAGTTAAGGCCCGTTCACCATTTCTACGCTATCCCTTAGCAAGAGCCACCAATCAGCCACTGATAGGTGCTACCGGAACTGGAGAAACTGAGCTATCGGGCTGCTGCCCTGAGGCTTTTGTACCCACTCCCTTCCTGTTCTACCAGCAGTTGCAGCCTATGTTTTTATCTAAAGGAAAGATGGGCTTCTACATGCTTAGAATAATGAGTGCACATGTGAGAACTCCCAGTTTCTCCAAGCTGCAACCGGGAAAACAGCCTTCAGTGGCCAGAAGGTTCACTTTGTCTTTCAAGGAATGGAGGTGGCTATACAGGGGGCTGAGAGCTCTAGCTTAGTGCCCACTGAGTCCATCTGCCGAGTGTCAGGGTTATCTGCTCTGCTACAGACACAGTAAACTCTGGCTTCAGAGTAAGTCTGTGACAGGGTGAAAGGGGCATGCTCCGTCTTCCACAGGGAACTCCCTCTGGCATGTGATTGCCCAACAGCTGACCTCTTAACCCCACCTCAAGTCCTTGCCAGACAAGACTGGCTCCTGGTCTGGGTATGGAGACCAGAGAAGGCTCAGACCCAGATGGCAGAGTACAAGAATGAGAGCACCATTCAAAGCTGAGTCAAAATGTGAGGCAAGAGTCAGACTAAGGCTACTTCTGCCCAGAGAGGGCACCACTGGCCCGGTGAATGACAGCAGTGTAGGAAGGGTACACAGTCAAGTAAAGTCAGGGTTCCTACAGCCCCTGAGGAGCTTCAGGAGAAAAGCACAGACTGAAGAACAGAAGACCCATCTCCCTGTCCCAAGTTGTGAAAGGGAATGAGTAGATCAGGAAAAAAGTGAAGTTCGATTCTGTCTGTCTTAGAAAAATATGCCCCCAGCAAGGCTGCCTGGGCTTTCAGGGACCATCTTCCCTGAAAACACCTTCTCTTGGAGGGCAAGAGGAACAGGAGTTCAGGGTCATCAACATCCACACAGTAAGTTCAAGGTCAGTGTAGGCTACAGGAGACCTTGTCTTAAATAATACAGTAGCAGAAATCTGGGTGTAGTGGTGCATGCATATAATTCCAGCACTCAAGAAGCAGACAGAGGGAGACTCTATGAGTTTAAGGTCAACTTGGTTTACATAGTGAGTTCCAGGACAGCCAAAGCTACACAGAGAGACTCTATCTTGAGGAAAAAACAAAATCAACAGTAAAAAGTCTTGAGGTGACACACGCTTTGAAAGTCAGAAATCTGGAGGCAGAGGCAAGAGGATCTCTGTGAGTTCAAGGTCAGCCTGGTCTACAGTGAGGAGTTCTAGGACAACAAGAGCTGTCTATGTAGAGAGACCCTGTCTCAAAAACAAAACAAACAAACAAACAAGAAAAACAGTAATGAAAAGCACCTTCTTCGGAAGTTGAAGACTAGGAACAAGGAGACCTGTAGTTGCTAAGTTTGACATTATTAACATAACAGTCCCTAAAACTCCTACACAATTGGCCCTGGAATATAGTAGAAACCTACCGGTCAAATCTGATAGCCATCTTAATGATGCCAGATGTGTCTTCAGTGGGTTCCTCAGCTGCCTCTGGAGTCTTAGCCAAGAGGTCAGCTCGTCGGGCATCTAGCTTCCGAATGGTCTCCTCATAGAAGGCACCAAGGCCAAAGGCCTCACTATGGAGAAAGAGGTGGAGCAGGATAGAAACCTTGGTGGAACAGAATCCAAAGTACTGCAAGAGCCCATTACCCAACCAAAAAAAAACCCTCCTGTACCACATATAACAAAACCAGGGTCTGACACACCCTAGCATCTGCCTAGAATGGAAAGTAGAGAATGAATTTGAATCTTTGAGTATGAACACTGGAGGGAGGCTGGGTTGGGGAGAAAAGGTTCCAGAGGTTATCCCCCATGATTCTCAGCTCTCTCCCAAGGATGACCACACAGATGGATATACCCGGGAGTCATGGCAGAGCTGGCCTATACTGATTCAATGACTGGGATATACACAGTATCATCCTCATGAGGGCCCATGGGAGGAAAAGCTAATTGATTCCTCACTGCCCATGGCTACCATGGACCACTCAGAGCTCCAGAGTTACATTCTCTTATAAAATTCAAAAAACACTATGTTCAGAGGCTTGGCATGTATGGGATGGGGCAGAGTCAGCAGCACCAGCCAAAGGTAGAAAAAAGATTCTGGAAGAGCTTTGCCTTCTAGAAAAAAACCATGTGCATGGGTCTCTGAAGGCAAGAGTGATTCAGAAAGCCGATGGAGAAAGAAAGGTACAGACAGCCAATATGAGTTGAAAAGACCTGTAAGACAGAGGACCCAAACATGAGTTATGGCATCAGTAGACAGGAAGCTGAAAGAGCTGGTTGCCAAGGACCTCCAGGTGTTAATCACCTGATCTGAAGGACCAGCAGTAGCCTCTCTGAGCAGGATAATGGACACAGGCATATGTCAAGAGCTCCATTCTAAAGCCTTGTCTCTCTTACCACTTGTTAGTCTGGCAGGCAAAAGGCCCATTAATAGAAAAACTTCTTCCTCAGGAATTCCCAGACCTTTGTTTTGCATTCCTCTATTTTAACAGTACCCTGGTTACCAAACTGCTGCTTAGATCAGTCAAAGAATGGAAGGCTTCAAAGCCATGAAAGTACTCACTTCTATAAAGCAAAACTATATGACCACTCAGCTCCTGCACATACACACCCAGAAGCTGTGCCCCTGGTCCTTCAGCAAAATAGCTTAGGGACCAAGGTCAAGTCCGGGTCAAGTCTCCAAGAACAGATGGATAGACCCTTGTACTCTTACCAAATTTCCTGGGAAGACTGGGCAGCATGGAGCAACCTTCCTTGGGGCGACTCCAGCTGCTCCCGCAGCATCTGGCACAAGCAGTACTTGGTGTTGGTGTAGCGGTTATCATACTGCACCGCCTAGGAGGAGAACCAGCATGAGCCCGCCGGTTACCAGCAAACACTGAGATCTGAGCTTCCACCGGGAAGGAAAAGGGCTCTCAGAGGGCACTAGAAGTGCTTACAGCCACCCGACGTGACCCCATATGAGAACCTGCCATCCAGTCCACCTGCTGTCACACAAAGCTTGAGCATTAAACTAGGGCTCATGTTCAACAGTATACCCACCTAGATAGCCTGACTGAGGGATAACAGTATAAAGAACCAACCCACGCTTCAGCTACCACAGGCTACCACAGAGAGCCTAATGCTGAGCATCTTCTGGGGCAGAGAGAAGAAACACACCAAATTTTGGCAAGGCAATCTAGTCCTAGGACAGGGGTAAGATTCCTTACAACCAGGATCAACTATATCTTGACTAACCGATCTCCAATTTCCCCTATATGGGTGGGGCACAACCCCATCTCCTAAGCATGTTCATACACATGACTTATCAATTTGTATATCTATGCAAAGATAAGTACAGCTGTTACCTTACTCTGCAGCCTGAGAAATGAGGCCCAGAGAAGCAAGATGGCTACCCAAAAATAATACCATGGATGTTCACCCAACCAGGTGCTGGGCAGAAAAGCAGCAGGAAGTACTTTATAGATAGGAAGGCTTTACAGATAGACCTCCAGAACTCCTTCCAAGCACTCACCCTCTACGCTTGAAGAATTTCCTCTAGGCCTGTCTCCAGTGCCTAGGACTGTGCCATGGCATGCTCAGAAGAAAGTATGGGATAAGTGAGTAAGTCCCAGTCAGGGCAGGACCGTGATTCAGCTTGTCTGGCCCAAAAAGTACCTGATAAGACCAGAAGCACCCATGTTGATGCTTGGGGCTACTCTCTTTCTCCAGGACAACACACCCTCTTGAAAGCTGCCAATGATGGCTGAGCAAGAGTGACAACCTCACCTTTCACCTAGTAAGCAGGCTCAGCACGGCTGAACATCTCTTCTCTGCCACACACTTGCCAGGTGGCCAGAAGAGCTGGACAGCTGACCTGGGCCGGAGCTGACAGTCACCAGCCTATACACAGGACACCCAGAACCAGTGCTACAGCGCTGAGGAGAGGAGGCACTCAGACAGAAGCTGCCAAGAACTGGACACCTGCCTCATCCTACCATCTGAGCATAAAAAGCACCGAATGCATAGACAACCCCAGGCGTTAGAGAGACTTGAGAAGGAAAAGGGAGGTGGAAAACTGCCCTGGGAGAGGGCTGGAGCTTCTGTTCAGATCCAGCTCCGTGAAGAACTTTGAGGACATTTTATTGTTTCTGCCCACCAGAAACAGGCATAGCCCAGTATAGAATCCCACTGCCCCTAGAACTGTACCCAGGAAACTCATTTAAAAAAAAAAATCCTTGAACACAACTGCCATACTCATAGTGAGAAGAAATTGGTTTAGGAAAGGCTATTCTCCAGCATGTGGTGACATATGCCTGTAATCCCAGCGTGTAGGAAGTAGAGGCAGGAGAATAAGGAATTAGAGGTCAATCTAGGCTATGAGACTCTATGTCAAAACTAAAAAGTAAAAGAAAGAAAAAGTGCAAAGACTTACATATTGGATGTACTTCTGCATGACGTCCTCCAGGGGACGGAGGCCGTCCTGGAGGAAGATAGAGGGGTTCCACATGGCTGCTCGAGCCACCATCACCGAAGAGGCAGCTGTGGCTTGTCGAAAGTCCTCTATGTCCAGATATTTCTGGATGTGGTCATGAGATCCTCCACTAAAAAGCAACAGGGGCACAGGAAGATCCCATAATGGAACCCATCAGTATTTCCAGAAAAAGATGTTTTTCAGATCTGCCATTCATCACTAGTACGGCGTTAGCCAAGTTTATTCAACTATCAGAACTTTAACGAAGTGATTATAAAGCATACCCCCCAGCAAGTGAACCATGGCTGGCATTGAAGAGGTATTTTAGAAATTTGACTTTTCTCTACTACCCAGAACAGTGGCCAAGGCAGACAATATCTGAAGATGTAGGAGTAAACCTGAGCTATCAGCTGACATATAGCTGTAACACCAGCACCCAAGAGTGAAGGCAGAAGTATCATGACTTCAAGGTAAGCTTGGGTCATGTAGCCAGTTCTAGACCAGCATGGGGCAACACAGTAAAACCCTGTCTAAAATATAAGACTGAAAAAACAGGGGCTGGAGAGATGGCTCAGCGGTTAAGAGCATTGCCTGGTCTTCCAAAGGTCTTGAGTTCAATTCCCAGCAACCACATGGTGGCTCACAACCATCTGAAATGAGATCTGATGCCCTCTTCTGGCCTGCAGGCAGACACACAGACAGAATATTGTATACATAATAAATAAATAAATATTTTAAAAAAAAAACTGAAAAAACAAAAGCAAAACCTGTGGAATTGCGGCCACAGAAAAAATTCCAAGCTGAGAAGTTGTCCATAGACACTCTGCGGACCAGCTCAAAACCCTAGACTAAAGGAAGGTGGTGGAAAATAAGGAGACTCGGTTTGGTCACAGTCCCCCTGCTTCCACCCTGTTGCTCTAAGAGACTTCTCTGTTCACCCAAAGTCAGTCTCCGTCCAGAGACACCTGTGCTGGGAGGACTCTGAGGTGACAGGAAAAGCAGAGGTTCCAAAGTCTTCAGTTAGCCCTGAAAGACACCTCTGAAAGTTCTGAGATCATATGGCCTAGCAACCACCCCATTGCTACTTCTTCTTCCTCCCACTGATCAGAGGTAACTTTCCTTAGGACTTCCCTGTTTCCAATGTCCAGGCTCCCTGAGTTTCTGGTGTCCTAAGGTGCAAGGCTGACTGGACTCCTAGGTGTTCAACACAGACAACGAGCTGTAGTCAAACTATTAAATCTTTGGGGTGGTCATCAAAACCCACATTTGCTAGCACAATTGTCTGCAGTTGCCCAGTGGGTCTTTCCTCTCCTCCTCTCCCCTCCCCTCCCCTCCCCTCCCCTCCCCTTCCCTTCCCTCTCTCCCCTCCCCTTTCTCTCTCTCTCTCTCTCTCTCTCTCTCTCTCTCTCTCTCTTTCTTCTCTCTCTTTTTCTCTTTTTAGGGTCTCTCTACATAACCCTGGCTATCCTGAATCTCACTACGTAGACCATGTTGGCATCAAACACTAAAGATCCGCCTGCCTCTGCCTCCCAAGTGCTGGGATTAAAGGTGTGTGCCACCATGCCTCATCCATCTATCCATCCATCTCCTTTCCTTTCTTTTCCTCTCTCTCTCTCTCTCTCTCTCTCTCTCTCTCTCTCTCTCAAAGATACATCCTCACCATATTCTCTTGGCTGACCTGAAACTTTCTATAGAGACCAGGCTAGCCTTAGATTTATAGAGATCCACCTGCCTTTGTTTCCCAAGGGCTAGGATTAAAGATGTGTGCTACCCAGTCTTTGTCTACTTTGTCTGGATTTCTTCTACCTGACTTATGTTGAGTCATGTTGCTAAGAACTTTAGTTTGGGATTCCTCACATTGCCCCTGCACCTTGCACATCTAACACTAGGTGTGGTACCATCTTGCCCTAGGTCTGATTCTGCAACCTTTTCACTGTCTATATTTTCATTCCTACCCACAGCGTAGCCCACCATCAGAGTGCTAGGTCCAAACACCAGTGCCAGCCTCACTCCTAACTTTCTATTTTCACTCCATTCCCCCCACTTTCCTTTATTGCCAGTTTTCTTTTTCTTTTTATTTACCTAATTATTTTACATGCTAGCAGCAGCCTCTCCCCCTCCCCTCCCCTCCCAGTACCTCTCCCCCATTCCTCTCCCCCTACCTCCCAATCCCCTCCTTTTCTGTCTCCATCCAGAAAAGGACAGGTCTCCCATGGATATCAACAAAGCATGACATATAAATTGCAATAAGACTAAGCATCTCCCCATGTATTAAGGCTGGCAAGGCGACCCAGTATGATAAGTAGGGTCCCAGAAGACAATGAAAAGTCAGAGAGAGTCCCTGTCCCTGTGGTTAGGAGTCCCATAAGAGCCAGGCAGTGGTGGTGCACACCTTTAATCCCCGCACTCAGGAGGCAGAGGCAGGCGGTTCTCTGTGAATTCAAGGACAGCCTGGTCTACAGAGCTAGTTCCAGGACAGGCTCCAAAGCTACAGAGAAACCCTGTCTCAGGAAAAAAAAAAAAAAGTCCCATAAGAAGATCAAACTACACAACTATCACATACATATAGAGAGCCTAGGCCAGTCTCATGCAGGCTCCCTGGTCCTCACTTCAGTCTCTGCAAGCCCCTATGAACCCATATGATCAGTTTTTAAGTATTTCTTTTTTATATTTATTTGGTTGGTTGGGGATGGGGGAGCTAGATGACATGACCCAAGTGGAGGTCAGGGGTCAAGTTGCAGGATTCAGTGCTCTCAGGGACTGAACTCAGACGGTCAGGCTTGGTGTCAGATACCGTTAACTGTTAAGCAAAATTTCCAGCCCTGTATTTGTTTTGGTTTTTGTTGGAGTTTTTGTTTGTTTGTTTTTAGACAAGGTCTCTCCTGTCTGTCCTGAAACTCCTATATAGATCAAGCTGGCTTTGAACTCAAAGAGATCCATCTGCCTCTCTGACACCGTAGTCTTGGGATTAAAGGTGTGTGTCACTGTGTCTGGCTTGTATCGTTTTTTCATGTTCTGTCATTCCAGTGTTTAATGCTAACACAAGTCTTTTCTGAATGAGGTGGAACACGGGCAAATGAGGAAGAATGGAGGCTTACTTGGCTATGACAGGAATGGAGAGGGTTTCGGCGATGGCTCGTATAGCTTCACAGCTGACAGGGTGCTGAGGTCGTTCCTCCCGGTTCCTTAAAAACGAAGAAAAGAGATGGGACCTGGGGGCTGAGGGCCAAAGGTCATAACACTCCTAAAATCCTACTGTCCTTTCTACTGAACCTCAAGCAGACCAGACAGCTATGGGGCTATCTAGGACAGGTTGCTGGGAATGACCTCCCTGACCTAGGGGAAGAACTCTGTCCGAAGGCACAAGAGAGTGAGGTTAAGCCTAGTTCTCAAGATCATTAAGATGGGGCATAGCTGCAGAGGACCAGTGTGGGTGGCCTGATTCCCAAGGTCACCCTGCTTTTCCCTAGCTACCCCTTGCCTCTGCCAGAAATAAGAGACAGAGTCACGAAAATGCTTTCCCTACAGTCCCAGCCCTGCCCTTCCCCGGGGACCGGGAACAGCTGCCACTGCTCAGACAGGCCACTCCCACACAGCTGCCTATGCTGAAGCCAAGCTGCGCAGCTGATCGTTGGGAGAAGCACCTGACACAGGGGAGGCCCCGTTCCAGGGGCCACCAGGGCAGACCACAGACCATGACCATCACGATAAGTCACAGGGGAAGCAGGACAACCCAGGGCTCCTTCCTACCAAGGTTAACAGCAAAAAGTCCTTGTGCATGAGTAAGCAAATCTTAGGTATGCTGCGGTGATGCCTGGGCCAAGCTATGTGTGAAGACAAGCAGAAGAGGTGACTAACCAGTCCTGGCTTGAACACAGCCCCTGTGCTATATTCTGACTCCTCAGAAGAGCCTGCCAACCCAGCTTCCATCCTTATAGCCCCAGGAGCCAGTTTTATACCACACTAAATGGCCACATTTGCTGAATTACTGATGGTCAGTCAGGAAGTTCTTCCTTAAACTCTCCCACATTCGTCTTCTAATGTGTCCAACTTCTGGGAAAAGTAAGTTTCCTACATATTGTGTGCAAGGCTGTTCATTTACAATTTCATAAAAGAGTCAAAATAACAAGAAGCAGAAATTGTACTGATTGATATGTGTCAATCAGAGAGGTTAAATGAAAGGGAGCAAACTGCAGAGCTGGGATTTCACATCAGGCCATTGAGTCCACAGCCCACTGCCTCAGCAAGGAATGCAGTATGTGTATTTATGTGCACATGGACTTCCAAACCCTCCTAGCTTCGATCCGGACAGGTCCACTTCACTGTTCTGCTTGTTGTTGTTCAGGGTATTCCCCAAAATTTAGTAACAGAGATCACCAGCAACCTGGGCTGTTCCTATAAACCCCTTAGTTCCCCACACAAGGATGTCAGCCCAAGTCTATTTGTCAGGATTACACACAAAAGGATGTGCTAGTTGCACAGGGAGATAGAGAGCAGGTTACAGAAACACTCTGGCTCAGCAGGCCCTAGAGCTCAGGCCTATAATCCCAGCACTTGGAAAACTGAGACAAGAGGATTGCCATGAATTCAAGGTCAGCTTGGGCTAGATGATGAGATTTGGCCCAGCCAGAGCAACAATGAGAGCACCCATCTCCCAAATTTATATGCACTTGTGTGTGTGTGTGTGTGTGTGTGTGTGTGTGTGTAGATGGCCCCGCAGTTAAGAGTGCATACTACTTTTATGGAGGACATAAGTTCAGTCCCTAGCACCCACATCAAGTAGCTTCCAAATGCCTGGAACTCCAGCTCCAGGAGATCCAACACTTTTTTTCTGGCCTCTGCAAGCACCTGCACTGAGACACACAGACGCATACACATATACATAATTAAAAATAAAATAAAAAAGAGTCAGTTCTCAATAGAGAACACATGAGCTACAGATACAAGAACTGTCTAAAGCAGACATCAGGGACAGCTGGCAGTCCAACAACGGTAGGCAAGAAAGCCAGTGTCTTTAAATGAACAGCCATCTGCTTGCGGTCATTCAAAGGCGAAGCCAGAGCTCAATGAAGTAGAAAGAAAAAAAGATGCAGTGAGTGTGGTGGTTCATGTCTATAATCCCAGCCTTGGGAGGCTAAGGAAGAAGGATTATTCACACTAGCCTAGGTTGTATAGTGAACCCTGTCTCAAAAACATAAATTTACTAATTAATTAATTAAAAAAAGAGAGAAAGAGTTGATTATAGTGTTGAATACCTATAATCCCAACATTTAAGAGATGAAGGCAAGAAGATCAGGAGTTCAAGGCCAGCCTCAGCTATGCATGGAGTCTGAAACCAGTCTGGGCTCTATGAGATTTTATAACAACAATCAAACCAAACCAAGAAATGGAAAATGGACTGGGCATATTCCTCAGTGGCAAAGCACTCACCTAGCATATACAAGACCCTGGATTTAATCCCCAGCACTAGAAAGCAAGCAAGCAAGAAAGGGAGAAAGAAAGAAAGAGAAAAGAGGCACACAGACAGGGAGGAGGGGAAGGGACTTTCTTCTGTGTTTTTGTTTGTTTGTTTGTTTGTTTTTGTTTTTTGAGACAGGGTTTCTCTGCGTAATAGCCCTGGGTGTCCTGGAACTTGTTCTGTAGACCAGACTGGCCTCGAACTCACAGAGATTTGCTTGCCTCTGCCTCCCGAGTGCTGGGATCAAAAATGTGCGCCACCCCCACTCCTCTTGTTTCTAATGCTGAGGTTGTTCCTCCCGTCAGAAGATACTCGATGAATAAACAAATGCAGAGCTTGAATGGTCTCTGAATTCACAGGCTGTCAGAGAGCTAGGCAGAGGTAGGCCATATACAGAGAAGCTGTTCCTCACATATGGTCTGTTGAGACTAAGAAGGCAAACACTCACCTCCCATGAACTGCAATGGCTGAAATGCCAGTCCTCTCTATCCGTTTCACAAGCTTCAGGGTGTCTTCTAGCTGGGTAAGAAAGATTACAGCACAAGGTGGTCACTAAGACTCCAGAAAGGAGCTGCCGACTCCTAAAGCAGGCTCAGCTCGCCACCAGATCACACAGCACCCGAGAGAATAACCTCAAATAACACATCCTTACCGATGGCAGGATTCGGATTTTACAAGTCACAGGTCTGTGTGTTCCTTTAACAAGAGTGCTGAGAATCTGCAAAGAGGAGCAAAAGGAACATCTATCTCTTCTGGAACAAACACCACACGACTTGCACTAGTTAACACACCTATAAGACCCAGGCATAACAGTAGAAGGACAGTTTGTATATTCATGACTGCTTCCATTTATCTGTTGTATATATTTACATGTAAACTCCATGGGGCAAGAATTCTGCCTCTATTCTATGCTAAAATCCCAACACTAGCCAGTCCCTGCCTGGCACATACAAGTATACATATGCATACACGTTAAATATACTGAAGGGAGAAATGAATGGATCTGCACATAGTCCTGTGTGGAACACAGGGATTCTTTGCCAGGGAAAATATCAGAATTACCTGGAGGTTTGGTAACACAAACTCTTAGATCTGACCACAGCATTTCCTGAGTGGGTCTCCAGGGACAGAAATTAGAAACCTGTGCTTTCCCTTCATGGGACCTAAGCACTCTGCATATATGTTACAAATGTGAAGCTTGGTCCTTTTGTGGACTCCTAACAGTGGGAGCAGAGGCTGTCTCTGACTCTTTTACTGGCTTTTGGGACCCTACTCCTCATACTGGCCATCTTAATACATCTTAATACTGGCCAGTCTTAATACATGGGGAGGTGCTTAGTCTTACTGCAACTTGATATGCCATGCTTTGTTGATATCAATGGGAAGCCCACCCTTTTCTGAACAGAAACAGAGGAGGTGTGGGTGGGGGGCTGAGGGGGGAGGACTGGGAGAAGAGGAGGGAGGTAAAACTGTGGCCAGGACGTAAAATAAATAAGCAGAAACCCATGCTTTCAAAATCATTGTCCAACACCCTCAATATAATCCTGAGGCTTAGTCCTGGTTATGAGCACATGACTGACAGCTTTCTTTCTCTCATCCTCTTCTTCTTTTCTTCCAAAGCAGGGTTTCTCTGTGTAGCCCTGGCTGTCCTGGAACTCACTCTGTAGACCAGTTGGCCTTGCCTGTCTCTGATTCCCAAACGCTGGGATCAAAGGTGTGCACCACCACTTCCAGCAAATGACAACCTCCTTTCTGAGTTAAAGGGATATTCCAAGTACTATCCCAGAACTACAGAATGAGACTAGGAAGATCTTGAAGGGCCTAGGCCCCGTCCTCATGAATTCTTCTCTTCTGAGAAGCCAGATATACAAATATGTAAACTAGAAAAGGAAACACAACACATTGAATGTATTTTTACTGCTCCCTAAACAAAAAGGGAGCAGAGAAGGATCAATACGTCACACAGTAGTCAAGGAGGTAACATGACAAGGCCACATGAGACTCAGAGATCACGAGAGACAAATGACAATGAATGTCTGTAGCATTACTATCTTCTTTCTACATCAGAATTTCAGGCCAGGCACAAGGGAGGGAAGGTGATCTCAATAGCCCTCTTCCAAGAACTGAACTTCTAACCAACAGGGCAGCAGCTATATGATAGGCTTGAGCACTTGTATTTCCCTTGACTCTAGACAGATGGGGGCAGCAGAGAGCCAGTTATAGTAAAACAGGCCTTACCTAAGACCAGAGGCCACCTCAGACATCAGGCCAAGGAACCCTGCTGAAAGGCAGACAGTTCACCAGCAAGACCAGTAGGAAGGAACCCTCTCCAGGTGCTGCCTCAGACAACAGACTAGACCTGATTTCCCACAGTCATCTTGCCGAGCCTTAAAGAGGCATTTGCACTTTAAGGAAGGGGACTGCCAAACTCACAGGGAAATGTTACAAAAATTCTCACTCTAGGGAATAGTGGTACGCGCCTCAGTATTTGAGAGGTAGAGGCAGGAGGAGCAGGAATTCAAGGTCATTCTTGACTACAGAAGGAGTAGAAGGCCAGCCCAGACCAAGTGAAACCCTGTCTCAAAATAGACAAATCAACAAACATCTCTAGAAGGCTGAACCCTTTGAAATGTGAGGACAAAATAACTGGTTTGATACAGTATTCAGTCTTAGAGAACTTCCTTTTGATTTGTTCAAAGTAGCTCTGGGAACTTTCTTTAGAATTTCTGTTCACATGCACATTAAAGATTAGGAAGGAAATTAGGGAGGTAAAAGACCCAGCCACTTGCTAGGATCGCACTAGGGAGAAATGGGCACCCCCTACCCCCACTTTGTAGGTGAGACAGGGTGTCTCTGTGTAACAGCCCTGGCTGGCCTCGAATTCACAGAGAGCCACCTGCCTCTGCCTCCTGAGTGCTGGGATTAAAGGCATGCAGCCCCACTGCTGGGTTTCCTGAGGATGTCTTTCGCCGGGCTAGGTAGCATGAAATTTTTGACACTCTAAATCACGCCACATGTCGCTGCCAGAGGACGGAAAGGACCAAAACCCAAAATCCAGATCTGATAAGGGGAACAATACATCTACCCACGGCAGGCTGGCCTCACCATAACCACTGGTCAGCTTGGCATGTATAAGATCCCCTCTCTCAAAGGAAAGAAGCAGGGAAGAAGGGAGGGAGGGAGGGAGGGACGGAGGGATAGAGGGGAAAAAAGGAAGGAAGGAAAAAGGAAAAAAAAAAGGAAATTTGACATTGTAAGTTCTCTGCCCAACCCCCAACTTCTCTGTTTTAGAGATGGGTTTCACTGTATATCCCAGACTGGCCTGGACTCCCTTACATAGTGCAAGATGCCCTCAAACTCACAATCCTCCTGCTTCAGCCTCTTGAGTACTGATTTGAGACTATAAGTGTCTGCTACCTTTCTTTTTTTTTTTGGTTCTGTTTTGGTTTTTGAGACAAGGTTTTTCTGTATAGTTTTAGCTGTTCTGGAACCTGGTAGATAAGACTAGGCTGATCTCAAACTCAGGGGTCTAGTGTACCTGTCTCTGCCCCATTCCCCAGTTGCTGGGATTCAAGGCGTGTACCACCACACCTGGCTCAAATACTTCCAAGTGTAACTAATTCAGTTACATTCACAATACGGTACAGCTAGCATCACGGCATTATTTCCAAAGCTTTTTCTCAACCCTACATGAGCATTTTGAGAAAATTTTCAAAGTACCTGCAAAGTTCTCAGCCAGTACCCAGCTTACAATTACACTGTGGGCCTGAACCGAATCCTGCCCCAGATGCCGAAGTCACATTCACTGTGGAAGGCTGCAACCTCCCTTTCATGAGGTAAGCCCCATTTACTAGTCCAAGCTGGCCCCGTGACTGTAGCAGGATGAACTGAGCTCCTCAGATGGAAAGCAGCGCTGCTGCCTCCTGACAAATGTGCCTCCCTAAAGTGACAACCGTCACTGGGCTAAAAAGTAGGAGGATGGAGGAGAGTGAAAACACCTGTGTGCACACGTGACCCAAAACCTCCTTCGAGGCATCTCCTACTTGAGTGTGGAAACCACTTTGAGATTCATAGTTATCCACTCTATTATGCACAGGGGCATCTGATTACAGCTTCTAGAGGTCGGATGGCTACTGAACTGTGGCTAAAAGCTTAAGAACCACCATGACCACCTTTAACACGAGGTGTCACTGAGAAGGGACGCTAACGCCATGGCTAGGAGTCACAGAACTACAGCTCTGAGTTGGCTCCGTCTGCCACATATTTGGAACAGGATCTTAAGCAATTTACTATCTTCCTCTCTGTGCTTTGGTTTTGGTCTTTTGAGATCAGGTCTCATAAAGTCCAGTCTGGCTTTGAACTCCTGCTGCTCCTCCTCCCAGTTGCTGGGATCTCAAGTATATGTGTACCACATCCAGTTCAGTCTCAAAAAATATTCTGGGTTTGTTTGTCTGAATTTTATTTTTAGGTTTTTGTTTGTTTCTTGCTTGTCTGTTTAGTTTGGGTCTTTAGTATTTTTATCAAAAAGATAAAAATTGGTCTGGTGGTAGTTTAGATGAGAAATGTCTCCCATAGGCTCAGGCATTTTAAGACTTGGTCTCCAGCTGGAGGTGCTGTCTGGAGATGTTACAGGGAGACACGACCTGGATGGAGAAAGTGCATCCCTGGGAGGCAGGCTTTGAGTTAAAAGCTTGGACCACTTCCAGCTTCCTCTCTCTGATTCAGTCTGTGGTCCAAGATGTTATCTCTCAGCATCCAGTTGCTGCCATAACTCAGGCCATGATGGACCCTTATTCCTCTGGAACAATAAGCCATTAAACTCTTCCTCCTCCTCTTCTTCCTTTCTCGTGTGTGCGCGCTCTCTCTCTCTCTCTCTCTCTCTCTCTCTCTCTCTCTCTCTCTCTCTGTTTTTTTTTATTGATTTTTATTGAGCTCTACATTTTTCTCTGCTCCCCTCCATGCCCCTCCCCTCCCCTTCAACCCTCTCCCAAGGTCCCCATGCTCCCAATTTACTCAGGAGATCTTGTCTTTTTCTACTTCCCATGTAGATCAGATCCATGTACACCTCTCTTGTCCTAGAACTCACTAAGTAGTCCAGGCTAGCCTCGAATTCAGAGAGATTCGCTTATCTCTGCCTTCCAAGAGCTGGGTTAAAGGCGTGGGCCACCACCTTCCAGCCACCCTTCCTTCTTGAAGTCGCCTTGGCCATGATATTTTACCACAACAGAAAAGGAACTGATACATAGTGCTAACATGGGAGAATTGTTGGAGCCCAGGAGTCTGAGACTAGCATGGGTGGCACAAGTAGACACTGTTTCAGACACAGAAAGAAAGTGCAGATGTCTGCCATGCCTACTCAGAGGGACTTTAAGAACGAAATACTGTAGTGGCCATCGAAAAGAAACTACTTTATAAACAAAGATGCATAATAAAGTAGCCTACAGAGACATGACCTGAGCTGAATAACGGGAAAATGAGAAGCTACCTAGCGTACAGTATTCCTGAACATCCCAGAGATCCCTCGGCATGATGACTATACAGGACTGAGCTGTGACAGCCAGCACACACCATGGCAGCTCTCACTGGTTGGGTCTGACTGCAGTCACTCAAGTCTGTAGAAAGCACCATGAGGCTCAAAACCCAGGCATGGAAGTAAGAATGGAGGGTGAAAAAGAGGACAAAAGAGCTGGCAGAACAGTAAGGTGAGAAAATCAATTTCTAATTAAGAAAGAAAACTAGTGCTATGGCAAGATTGTTGCCCACACATGCCCAGGCAGCCCACTGCACTAGGTATCAAACGCCAGTCTATCTCCTGGTCCTCATTAACTCCATTTGTAGACTCTCCAAAGAATGGAAAACAAAGGAGATTAACTTCAGCTTGTCTCATATAACCCTGGCCTGGTCTGCTCTCAAAGGGCACTCAGGAGACTGAGACAGGCCAGGCAGTAGTGGTGCACACCATTAGTCCCAGCACTGGGGAGGCAGAAGCAGGTGGATACCCGTGAGTTTGAGGCTAGCCTGGTCTAAAAGAATTAGTTGCAGGACAGGCTCCAAAGCCACACAGAAACCCTGTCTTGAATGCCCCCCCCCAAAATAGAGGCTGAGGCAGAAGGATTGCTCAGAGTTCAAGGCTAGTCTCAGCTATATAGCAAGTAACAGGCCAGCCATAATCATACAGCAAGACCCTATCTCAAAAAGGGAGGGGGGATAAGAAAAAAGGCGAGGTGGGGGAGCAGGGGTTGGGAAGTGGCCTGTGGTACACTCTACCCATATGGTCCTATGCACAGGACACCCTGCTATTCTTATCCAGCCCCCTAGGAGAGGCCTGTCCCTCTACACACACAGACTTTCAAGCATGCCCTTACCCAAAGTGATCTGCCCTCTGCTCCCAGATCATCCTGGAAGGGAAAGTGGCAACATAAAGGAGGAGGAGGCCTTATCTGAGTTCTCAGGCCCGCTGGCTCTCAGGTGACATGTCCCTATCTATATAGCTTTTACAGAACTCAAGTGCACTGAAGGCTGACTGAGGGTTCCTAAATCTAGCTGCATATCAAAGTCCCTTTTTAAAAAATTTCAGACCAGGGTTGGAGAGATTTCTTAGCAGTTAAGAGTGTACCATGCTCTTGCAGAGGATGGAGTTCAGTTCCTAGCACCCACATCAGGAAGCTCATGAACCACCTGTAACTTTATTTCCAAGGGAACCCATGATCTCTTCAGGCACTTCATGTACATGGTGCAGACATACATGCAGGCAAAACACCCATAGCACAGAAAAACAAATAAATTAAAATTTTTGCTCTCTGGGACCCAAATAGAGAATCTAGGTAGACTTCAGTAAATCTGGAATGGGGGAGAGACATTTTAGGTAATTCTAAATCACAGCATGTCTGGGGACCCTGCTGTCACTTACCTTCTCAATCTTGTCAGGGTCTGACAACAGAGCAGCTCCCATTCCTCCCTAAGGAGAAGCATACAGAAGGCCTTACGATTGAAGGACGATGGTGCCAACCACAGTAGGCAACACAGTGTAGCAACACGGTAGCCAAGGTTCGCTGGAAACCGGCATTTCCCTAACCACAGAGGAAAGCAGCATTGTCTGCACACACCACAGATCCCACCAGGAACCAGGATGTGATGAACCCGAAAAGCTATCATTCTGACCATTTTTGCAAAACCATGTATCAACCTAGAAATGGGCACTAAAGTTTTATTTTCTAGGTCTTCCTATCCCCATAGAGATCTCAGAGTCATAATAAACTGGAGCTCACCATCTACTGTATCCTTAAAACAGGGAGTTCACCTGAGCATCATGGCACACATACTAAAGAGGCTGAGTCAGGGGGCTCAAGAGTTTGAGGCCAGCCTCAGTTGCACAGTGGTGAGTTCAAAGCTAGCTTGTACTTCATAGATATATCCTGGGTCAAAAAAAAAAAAAAGTCCAGCAATAAAAACCACCAACTCAAAGAGCAATTTAGAGTTCAACAATGATAACAATCTCAAAACTTTTTAACATTTATTTATTTTGTGTGTGTGTGCGTGCGTGCGTGTGTGTGTGTGTGTGTGTGTGTGTGTGTGTGTATACATGTGCGCAGATCAGAAGACAGTTTACAGGAGTCAGTTCTCTCAATGTGCATCCTGGGGTTTAAACTCAGGTCACCAGGCTTGGTGACAAGCACTTATCTGGTGAGCCATCACTCCTGCCAACGGCTGTTTCTTGACAGCAGACTTATTTACCAATAATTTTCCTGCATTGGAATAATCCTTCTATATGCAGTGAGTATGTATTCCTCTCATTGGTTAATAAAGAAACTGCTTTGCAAGGCAGGATAAAGTCAGGCGGGAAAGACAAACTGAAAATCTAGAGAGGAGAAGGGTAAAGGGAAGAGACGCAGTAGACTGGTAAAGTCACAGCCACATGGCAATACACAGATTAACAGAAATGAGTTAACTTAAATGTAAGAGCTAGTTATTAATAATTCTGAACCATAGGCCAAACAGTCTATAATTAAACCTCTGAGTAATTATTCTAAAACAGCTGTGGTATGGGGCGAGACAGAGAGACCTCAGATACATTTTCCTGCTTTTTTTCATAATTGTCTGTATTTTGGAAGTACTAGAATTACTATGGATTACTTTGTGTTTTGTTTTGTTGACATGGGATCATGTTATATAACCCTGGAGGAGTTCAAGCTGGCTTTGAACTCTCTGCAGTCCTCTTGCCTCAGCATGAGTGCTGAGCTTATCAAGCTGCTGTGAGTTATTTTAATAAATCGTGGGTGGGGAATAGAGAAGGGATTTTTTTAAATATGTATGTGTCTGTGTGTGTATATAAGCCACATGTGTAGGTATGCCCTCAGAGCCCAGAAGGGTTCAAGTCTCTTAGAGCTGGAGTTCCAGGTGACTATGCTTGACTTGTGTGCTGGGAACTGAAGTCAGGTCCTCTAGGCGAACAGCAAGCGCTCCTAACTGCTAAGCCATCTCTCTAGCCCTACAGGGAGGATGCTGTCAATTTAATTTTATTTGCTGTTATTGTATATATGTATGGTGTGTGGGGAGGGAGCACATACATGCCACAGCGCATGTGTGGAGGTCAGAGGAAACTTTTAGGAATTGATTACCTCCTTCCACAGCAAGATTCAGAGACTGAATTCATGTCATCAGGCCTGTATTGCAAGCACTTTTGCCCACTGAGGCAGCTTGCTGATCTGCAAAAGTCTGAATGTATTAAAAAATAAAGTGAAGGGACTGGAGATGTAGCTCAGCTGGTAGAACTGTAGCTTAGCACACAGAAAGACCTGGGTTAAATCCCTAGCACCTCATAGAAATGAATGTGGTGGTAACACCTGTAAGCCCAGCACTTGGGAGGTAAAGAGTGTTGGCTCAGAAGTTCAAGATTATCCTGTAGTTTAGGCTAGCCTCCAATTCATTATCCTCCAGCCTTGGCCTGTGCGAGTTCAGATTACGAGTATGTGCCATCATACCTAGCCTAATAACATCCCTGTGAGCATTTTCCTCATCCAGCACAGGATCCAGCTAGCCCAGAGCCAGACACTATACTTAACTGTCATGTATAGTAAGCCTCATTTAATCTGCACAGTATACTTATAGGGAACATAAAGAAATCATTTTACCTTAGTGGAATATTCTTTTGGACAGCCCATATTGACATCAATGCCAGCTACATCATTTTCTCTGAAAAAACATGAAGGAGAAAAGGTAATAAATATTCTACTTGAGGGAAAAAAAATAGATGACAGACAAAGAGATTCTGTGCTCCTGATTCTCCTGGGCCTGTGAAACACACTAATTCTCAATCATAAATGCTGAAAATCAGAAAAGAGTTCCATCCCCAATCTGCAACTGCCTCATCTGAGCAGAGTTCCAGAAGAAAGACGTAATGAATGCACATCTATAAAGAGCTGGATATAGAGGACAGCTACACTGAGGGCGGGGAAGTATTTCACATACAATCTGCCACCCTAGGACCATTTCAGCTGAGATACTGGAGGCCATTTGTCAATATAGAAAAGTGGTGTGAGCACAGAGCCCATTGCCAGAGCACATCTTCTATAAAGCTACTACACTGAGTCAGCTATGGTGGCATAAACATGTAATCCCAACACTCAGGAAGAGGGGGGAGGCATGAAGATCATGTTTGAGACAAGCCTGGGCTACGTAGGAGAGGAAAAAAGAAGGAGGAAGAGGTGGTGTTACTGGTGGTAGTTGTAATAGACTGGCTTCCTTTGCTGAGTTGCACAACTGGTTACTCCAAACAATTCTGTGATATAGAAAGGATCCTCCCCTTAGCCACTGGTTTAGAACAATATGTGATGTGCAGCAATTATGCCCTAAGTTCTTTCTTACGCTCACCGTCACCAATCACAAGCGCTGATGTGAGCACTCATGATGTACCACATGTTGCAAAGACATGACATGCATTATTTCACTTGCTGTTTCCTACAATGCCAGAGGTTAGTAGGCATCATTTCATAAATAAGAGAACAAAGTTCTCAATGATTATAGGGAATTTACCTAAGTTCACAAAGTTAACAAAGTGCAGAGCCAGAATTCCAGCTGAGCTCTCTTTTAATTCCAAAGACCACCACTTCAACTATGCATTCTCCTGACTGTAAGATCAGGAAGGAGTATATCCTATCCACATTTCATGAGGGTTAAAGCTTCAGGACTCCCAGAAGAATCCCGGGAAAGGGAATCCCATGAATAAACACTAACATGAAGGCCCGATAAAGAGGCTCTATAGGATATAACCAGAGTGGGTGTACAAGAGTCCCAGGACAGCCTTCGGGTAGCACAGGGAAAGAAACCCAATACCCTTCACCTGAAAACAGAAGGTAAGGGGCTAGGAAGAAAAAGATGGATTGCTATAACATTAAAGTCTCACGGCTTACAGAAGAGACAAGGCATTCCCAAGGAGGGAAGAACTTACACAAGCCTGGCCACAGCAAGGGCTCTCTCTGCGTCTGAAGTCCCCTGGGAACACAAGAAACTACATCAACCTGTCTTGACACAAGTGCACACAAGTAGACAAACACACCTATTGGTATCTTACACACATACATACATACATGCACGCATGCATGTGCATATGCCAGTAAGTATACGAGTCAGGCCTGCTTCAGGCTGCAGAGATGAATCAGCAGTTAGAAGCACTGGCTGCTCTTCCTGAAGACCCCAATTTGATTTCCAGCACCTACATGTCTATAATTCCAGTTCCAGAGAATCCAATGACCTCTGTAGGCATCAGACACACACAGGGTACACAGACATACATTCAGCAAAACACCCATATACATAAAATAAAATAATAATAACTAAAAATTAAAAAACTCAGGTCAGTACACTACACTTGCTCACCAGCAAAAGAAAAAGAACTTGGAAAGACTAGACAATCTCACTAATGTCATGGTTACTTTCAAACAGGGGCTGAAGAGGTGGCTCAGTAAATAAAATATTTGCTATGCAAGCATGAAGGTTAGAGCTCAGATCACTAGCACCCACATAAAAACCAGGTAGGGGCCAGCAAGATGGCTCAGTGGTAAAGACACTTGCTGCTAAGAATGTCAACCCCCTGGGATCCATAAGGCAGAGGAATTAATTCTGCAAGTTGTCCCCTTCCCCCTTCCCTCCACATGTGCACTGTGGCACACACATGTACACATATATACACACACACATAAATAATAAGTAATGCAATAAGTTTTTATTTAAAAAAACTGGGCAGAAGTGGCAGCCTACTTATAACTCCAGTGCTCTGGAGGCAGAAACAGAATCTCTGGAGCAAGCTGGCTAGCTAGACTAGCCAGATCAGCAAGCTCTGGGTTCAGCAAGATACACACCTCAGTCAACAGACTGAAGAGCAAGGGAAATATCAAACATCAACTTCACACAAATGCATGCACGCACACGCATGCACGCACACATGCACACACTATTGCCACATACCAAAAAAAGTGAAAAATTGTATAGCATATATTCAGATACCCGTAACTCAAATTCTACAATAAATATTTTGCTATGCTTTTTGTCTACCCATTGACATTGTTACTAATTTTTAAAGTATCTAAATGTCATTTAGGAGCTATTCCTAAAGATGCCAAGCTATGCCAAAAGAAACAGAGAAAAGCTAGCCACGTGGTGGTGCTACACACTTTTAAGTCCAGCACTCGGGAGGCAGAGGCAGATAGATCTCTGAATTCAAGGCCAGTCTAGTCTAGAGAGTGAGTTCCAGGATAGCCAGGGCTATACAGAAAAACCCTATCTGGGAGTGGGGGAGGGAGAAAAGCTATATTATGGTTTTATCTGTAACATAAATTTTAACTAACCTTTAGAAAATCCAAGTTTTTTGGTATATACTATATAAAACATTTTGGCCAGAAAAATCAATCCTAAAGATTTTTTTTAAATATTTATTTATTTATTATGTATACAATATTCTGTCTACATGTGTGCCTACAGGCCAGAAGAGGGCACCAGACCTCATTACAGATGGTTGTGAGCCACCATGTGGTTGCTGGGAATTGAACTCAGGACCTTTGGAAGAGCAGGCTATGCTCTTAACCGCTGAGCCATCTCTCCAGCCCCCCAATCCTAAAGATTTAAAAAAAAAAAATACAGAAGTCATACCAAACAGATAATTCCCATAATTAACTAAGTTTGAGACTGGAGACTTGGAACAGATAGCAACAGCTTGGTTTCCAGTCTCCAATGGTACACCAATCATGAATGAATCTCTGAAAAATGTTCAAGTGAAATATATAGGCTGCTACCACTGCGCAGTATATTACAGGCATCCAGCACTGGCAGGCATACGCAGGAATTAGGAAACTCCAAGGACCAGGGAACCTCAGAAGGACACTAGACGCTCGAGTGGGAGGCATCTCTTACCATCTGGAAAACCACCCTGTTCCGTTCTCTTTCACATGTACGGAAAACTACTCGGTCATCAGGAGCAACAAAATCCACTGTGCTCAGCACCTCTGCAATAAAACACAAACCACCCAATTAAGATGCAAGTTCAACCCAGTCTAAGCCTTGGAAGCCACAGTCAAACTATAACCCGGAAAGGGAAAAAGTGGATTCTAGATAAATATTCTTCTTTCTCTCTTTTCTTTCTTTTTTCTTTTTGTTTTGTTTTGGTTTTGGTTTTTGAGACAGGGTTTCTTTGTGTAACAGCCTTGGCTGTCCTGGAACTTATTCTGTAGAGCAGGCTGGCCTCAAACTCACATAGATCCACCTACCTCTGCCTCCCACCTCCCAAGTGCTGGGATTAAAGCTGTGTGCTACTACACCCGACTTAACATATATTCTTCTTAAAGGAAATAAATGTGCACTTCGAAGCTTTTTGAGTTGCTGAAGATGGTCTCTTTTCAGAGTAATGATGGTTCACTTTACAGTTATTTGATAAATGACATGTTTATAGCTAATGTCCTGCAATCTTACACTGGTCTAGAAAGTAGCACTCTCAGGTTCAGCAAAGCTATCATTTCTAATTATGTGGTGCCCAGGCAGCGTGAGTGGAGACTATACATATATATGTGTGTGTGTGTGTGTGTGTGTGTGTGTGTGTGTGTGTATAATATACATATACATATATATATTATACACACACACACACTGTGTGACACCCTGCAATGTCCAATGTCACTATGACAAACGAATACGAGATGAAGAGGTGGGAAAGATTGAGGACAGAGCGGTGAGTAGGTTGTGGAGAGAGGCAGAACTAAGAGGCTACAGCGTCAGTAACAGGTGTGAGAGAGGCTGCGGTGTGGGGGATGGGGGGACACATGCTGCTGTCAAGCAAGGTCGGCAGGGTCCTGTGCAGCAGCCTGGAGTCTGCAACTCAGCCCACGAACACACTGTCTAGCCAAAGAATCACCCTGGCTGAGCCACGCTGATGTCTGTGGCCTGTGCTGCTCCCAAGGGCCATGTTGGGGGGCCATACAGATGTCTATGCCAACGCCTGAAGCCATGCTGATGTCCATGAGGGGCCACACTGATGTGAGCGGCCTGTGCTACCACCCAAGGCCATGCTGATGTCCATGATTCTGGGCTGCCGCTAAGGGCTGTGTGGGGTCTGTGGTCTGAGTTGATGTTGGAGACCATGTTAAGGTCCGAGGTCAGTGCTGCCGAGAACCTGTGGATGCCCATGGTCTGTGCTCTCTCCTGAAGACATGTTGATGTTTATGGGCCGGAGAGTCACTGGAGACAACAGTGGTGTCCATGGCCTGTGCTGCCGCCAACGGATATGATGATGTCTGTGACCCTTGCCGTGGCAGAGGTCTGTGTTGATGTCCATGGTCTGTCTGTACTGCCACCAGAGACCATGCGAGGTCAGTGGCATGTGCTGATGCCAGGGACCCTGTGGAAGTCCATGGTCCATGCTCCCTCTGACTGCAAAGGACAAGGAAGCTACTTTTGTAATGGTATTGAGGTCTGCAGACTCACAGTGTAAGGACCTGACTTTGCAAACTCCATTTTAAGGAAGGGGCTTCATCTTAAGCCATATAATGAGTGTGGGGGGGGAGATCTCAGCTCCAGAAATGTGCTTCAATAGCAGAATTTGAACAGATACCCTGAAAATAGCTAATTAAGGAGCTAGGGTGCAGGGCCACAAAACTTAATGAGGTCTAGATGTTCCTAGGAGGCATCCTGTCCTTTGAAGACACCTTGTCAATTATTAATGGCTCTTTGTAAGGGTTTTCATGCCCAAAAACTGATCAGTGTTTTTAGAAACTACCTTATCCTATGCCTTCCTTACCCAATCCCAATACGACAGGACTCGAACTCCCTTGATTACGGCGTTTCCCTTTAAAATTCCTCCCCTTCCCCAGGCTCAGCGGTGCACTGCCCTCACCCACTGTATTGGCGTGCTGTAGTCTAAACTCGAGTCTGAATATTAAAACCCTCGTGCATTACATAGGAATCCGGTTCCGTGGAGTTTCTTTTTTGGGGATAATGAACTTGGGCATAACAACAGCTGAGAAAGAAACTCATGAAAGGCTTCAGTGACAATCCCCACCTCCCCCCAAAAAAGTAACAGCCTAGACAAGAGGCCATTGAAGAGAACTTTTTTTTTATGTATACAGTGTTCAGCCTGTATGTTCTGCCTGCAGGCCAGAAGAGGGCACCAGATCTCATTACTGATGGTTGTGAGCTACCATATGGTTGCTGGGAATTGAACTCAGGAAATCTGGAAGGGCAGTCAGTGTTCTTAACCTCTGAGCCATCTCTCCAGCCCCTGGAGAGAACTCTTAAATTGTGATAAGGGTCAGGCCGTGGTGGCATACACCTTTGATCCCAGCACTCAAGAGTTAGAGGCAGGTGGATCTCTGTGAGTTCAAGGCCAGCCTGGTAAGTGCTAAGCGTGCTGAAATAAATGTAGCTCTCCACAACTGACGGCTTCTGCAGGGTGTGCAGGTGGGAAGCTCGTTTTCTTTAAGGGGCTGGCCACTGGGAGTCTGACCATCCTCCAGTGAGTATATGAGCTTGTATTTTTTATTGTTTTTATTGTTTATATTTATTGTTTATATTGAACTTATATTTTTATTGTTTGTTTTCTTTTCTTTCTTCTTTCTTTGGGGGGGGCATAACAGTGGGGAGGTAGAACTGGGAGGACTGGGAAGTAAGTATGATTGGGGTACATTATGTGAAATTCCCAAATAATCAGTAAAAATATTATGTTGGGGTGCTGGAGAGATGGCTCAGAGGTTAAGAACACTGACTGCCCTTCCAGAGGTCCTGAGTTCAATTCCCAGTAACCACATGGTGGCTCACAACCATCTGTAATGAGATCTGGTGCCCTCTTCTGGCCTGTAGGCATACATGCAGATAGAATACTGTGTACATGATGAATAAATAAATCTTTAAAAAAAATATGTTGGAAAAAAAATACAGGAGATTTTTTTAAGCATGTAAAGCACACCCACAATGGATCTGTTATTAACATCCCAGCATGGAACAGATAGGCAGCCTTTGTAAGAGGGCCCCAGACCCGAGCACAACTAACTCCATGAGGAAAAGGCCATTCAGGACTCAGGCAGAGGCGGCGCACACCTTCAGTCCCAGTTCTAGGACAGCCAGGGCTACGCAAAGAAACCCTGCCTCCAAAAACAAAAACAAAAGGAAAGAAAGAGAAGAAAAGGAAGTGCCATTTAGGCTGTAAACCTCAGTATGTAAGCAGCACCACCTGCCAAAGCTAAAACCAAGGCCAATCCATCAAAGCCCACAGTTCTGGGGCACTCTAAACATGCTAACCTTGCTTTTTAGCTTCTGTAGTTCCACTTCTGGCTAATGGTTCTTGTTAGCTGATGTGTGTCAGCCCAGAATGTGATTCTGTGCTGAAAAGCTAGCTCTGGGAAGGGCTACGGGCTACGTTGGAACCAAAGCATTCAGTGTACTGCAGGAAATAGCTAGCTAATAAAGATTTTCTACATGGCTTAAAGCCATGTCTGGGCAGTCTTCTCTGGTGAATGCCCCACAACAGGGTAATACCCCACAACAGTTATGAAAGGGAGGGTAGAGGGATGCCTTGCTGAGAAAGTTAATTAATTCCTAGCAGGGATAGCCAAAGATGGTAAGAGGTCTAAGAACAATACAAAACTGGTAAGGTTATGATGCAGAATTAGAACAGCAAAATACTGGAAAATCCCATTAAGGAGCTGATGACACCCATTCTGATATGGTCACCTATAGTTTCTGACACAGAAAATGTTCTATCAGAAAAAGAGGCGGCAAAGCAGTATGTGAGGCGGAATCTCCAGGGAGAAAGACAGACATAACAAGTCACAGTTATATATGAGCACTATGCTTACTGTGTGTGTAGAAAAATAGACACTACTCCTCTTGGAATTTCCACTTTAGGTATGGGATTCTGGAGCAGTTTTGTTTTCTATGTTATACAGATCTGTAATACTAAAATTTATTTTGGACAAGGTCTCAAAAACAGGCGTTAGGTTCCTAATGCCCTGTCAAAGTGATGAGGTTACAGGCATACATTACCACCTATATACTGAAGTTGTTTGCTTGTTTAAGACAGGATTTCACTATGTAGCTCTGGCTGGCCTGGAACTCACTATGTTGGCCAGGCTGGCCTAGAAACCACAGATTCTGCCTGCTCTGTCTCCAGAGTGCTGGAATTAAAGGCGTGTACCATTGTGCCCAACTCTGAATTTTCATAACACAAAATAAAATATAAATTTAAAATACATAGTACTGCACAACTGTAATCCTATCACTTAAAAGGTAAAGGCCAGACTATCAGGAGTTCCACGGCATCTTCCACCACACAGAAAGTTCAAGGACAGCCCAAGAAAACAAACAAAGTACTTTGCACACCAAAGCTCTGTGGGATGGAATTCTAGATCTCTAAGGAGTATAATGCTGCCAGGCACTGAAGGCACATGTCTTTGATCCCAGCACTCAGGCGGCAGAGGCAGGCGGATCTCAGTGAGTTTAAGGCCAGCCTGGTCCACAAAGTGAGTTCCAGACAGGGCTACACAGAGAAACCCTGTCTCAAAAAAAAAACAAAAAAAACAAAAAAAAAAACCCACAATGCTAATTAAAGCACAATCAACTCATGAATAAAGCAGAAGGGATTTACAATGCGTCACAACGAATTCCATCCCACAGAGCTTAAGGTGTGCAAAGTACTTACTGGTACTTTATCTCCTTTATGCAACAACCCAACTCTATGAATTAAGTAAAACTAGACTTATGATTTTCATTTCACTACCTAGAATCTGAGATGGAGACAAGACATGAGATTTGCCCAAGTCACACAACTATTAGAAGTCTGAGCTAGGGGCTGGAGAGATGGCTCTGTGGTTTAGAGCACTGACTGCTCTTCCAGAGGACCCAGGCTCAATTCCTACCACCCACAGTTACAGCTGTCTGTAACTCCAAGATCTGACACCCTCAGACATACATTCAGGCAAAACACCAATGCAAATAAAATAAAAATAAATAAATTATTAGGAAAATAAATATATATTTTTTAAAAAGTCTTAGCTGGGCCCAGTACTAAAGCTATCCTTACTCCAGGACTCCAAGGTCCTACCTACACTATGAAATATGGAAATTTCTGCTCTATCAAGTCTATTAGAGAAAGGCACTCATAGCCTATTTCACAACCAATTTATTTATTTGTTTGTTTCTGTGATTCTGAGGATCAAACCTAGGCTTTCAAACATGCTAAGCAAGCACTCTACCGATGAGCTACACCTGGGAACCTCACATATGGCTCTTGTCACTACATCAAGAGCAGTGACGGCTCTTGAGGGAGCAGGTGTCTATGCAACTACACAATACAAGGGAGGATTCTGGGCAATGGCGGAGACAGGTGCTTGAGCCACCTGCACACACCCAATCCGGAGGCCAGGGCTACACTTACCATTTACCACCCGCTTGCACTGGAGCATCTTCAGGTCAATCAGCTCCTGCAGAAGAATAAGAAGATACCTGTCAGTCCTGGACCCCAGGCTTCTACACAGATGGAAGATCTTTATTACATCCCTCATGACAGCAGTGCCGACAACAAACCACGGCTCTGGGGACACACTGTGCTGTTTCCTACAACTAAGCCTGGCAAAGCAAGGCCCTGAGTGAGCTCCTGTGAATCTGCTGTTTTCTCCAGGGCTCTGACAACGGACAAGCCACTCAGAGTGCTAGAAAGAAGGGAATCGTCCAAGATACGGACACTGAGACACCGTTCTTAGAAACTGATCTCAGCTCAAGCCCCACCACTTCAAAGAACCTCCCACTGCAATTACTAGGCAAAGGGCAGGCAGTGAATGGTTCCCAGAAGCAGCCAAGGACAAAATTAAAACTGGAGAATAATAGCCCAAAGAGGAAGGTTTGAGACAAACACAGGAAATAAAAATCTACTCAGCTTACTGTATGTAAACAAAGAAGTGAGCCTCCCACCAGGGTAAGATAATTCCAGCAGATTCAGTACAGAAAGGGAAAAGAGATTTCTTCAAAATTAGCATTATAAATGGAGGGAAATGCGATGTCTTCTGGTAAGTAATACTTGGTTGGTTACAAGACTGCTCTGCTTTGTTCAGTGATTCAGCAGATGTGGAAGCTCATGGCCATGGACTCTGGGCAACCAAGAAAAAGTAAAAGATTATCATCCAAGATATTCATCCCCATATGGATCTCTTAGGAGCCTCAGCAAACCACACCGCAGCCTGGTGATACCATTCCATGTATAGGAGTATCAAGGAGATGAGCAAAAGGTCCTGATGGGTCCACATGGCTTCTATCAACATAAACGACATATGGGTAAACACATGTCTCTGTGTCTATTCCTTCAATACAACATTCAAATCACCAAACATCTAATGTCCAGTCCTGAACAAAACCACGGTCAAGTTTGGGCACGTGGTTCTGATTCTATGCCCCATGTCCGCAATCTCAACTACTTGGGAGACAGAGATAGAAGTTAGACATTTAAGGAGAGTCTAGCCAATTTAGTGAGATTATACCTCAAATATAAAATTGTATATTCAAGCCTGGCGGTGGTGGCGTACGCCTTTAATCCCAGCACTTGGGAGGCAGAGGCAGGCGGATCTGTCAGTTCGAGACCAGCCTGGTCTACAAGAGCTAGTTCCAGGACAGGCTCCAAAGCTACAGAGAAACCCTGTCTCGAAAAACCAAAAAAATAAAAATAAAAAATTGTATATTTGAAAAAAAATTATTTTTATTTCATGCATATGAATGTTTGGCTTGCATGTGTATGTACACCGTGTGCATGCCTGGTACCACAGAGGTCAGAAGAGGGCATTGGATACCCTAGAATTGGAGTTATTGATGGCTATGGCATGTTTTCTCAGTGCTGGGAACCAAACCAGGATCCTCTTGTAAGAGCAGCAAGTGCTCTTAACTACTGTGAAGCCATCTCTTCATCCTCAAAACAAATTTTTAAATAAGTTGAACTGCACCACATAAACACTCAAAAAAATTTTTTTTGAAGAGCTGGTAACGTTCCCTAGTACGACCAAAGCAAAAACAGCAAAATGAAGTAGGACATGGTAGTGTCTGCCTATAAACCTAGCTCGAAGATTTACAAGTTCTGAAGGCTGGAGATTTACAAGTTCAAGACCTGCATAGAATATTGGGTGCAGAGGCTCATGACTGCAATTTCCAGGAGACAGAAGCAGGCAGATCTCTGTGAGCTCAAGGTCAGCCAGGACTAACTATTAACAATCTGTCTCACTGGAGATGTAGCTCAGTTGTTGAGTGCTTGCCTACCGTTGACAAAGCCTGAGTTCCAGCCCCCAAACTGCATAAAAGCAGCAGTGGGTTGCACACCTGTAATACCAGCACTTAGAGGGCAGAAGCAAGAGAATCAGAAGTTCAAGGTCATCTTTGGCTACATGGTGAGTTTTGGGTCAGCACATGAGATTGGAGCACATGAGACTCTATCTCAGAAAAGAAAGACTAGCCTGGATTGCAAATTAAAACCCTTTCTCAAGAAACAAACAAACAAAAAAAAAAACAAAACGAAAGAAAGAAAAAGAAAAAGAAGGAAGGAAGGAAGGAAGGAAGGAAGGAAGGAAGGAAGGAAGGAAGGAAGGAATTAGGGGAAGGAGCTCTCTGTCTTTCTCTCTCTATGTACATGTACATGTGAATGCCATGCCATTCACACACAGAGGACAGGACAACTTTGGGAGTAGTTTCTCTCTTCCCACTGTGTATGTTCAAAGGATTGAATTTAGGTCATCAGGGTGGCAGCAAGAGTCTTTGCTCAGTGAGCCATCTCACTGGCCTTAGCTAGGTAAATTTGGTTTTATTTTTGTATTCTTTTGATTTTTAGCCTGGGTCTTGCTTTGTAGCTCATGGCTGGCCTGGAACTCAGATCTGCCTGTCTTTGCCTCCCGGGCTGGGATTAAAGACATGTATTTCCACATACGGCCTAGATACATCTTAAAAACATTGTGTTAGAGCCTGGAGAGATGATGGCTCAGCATGAAGAACACCTGCTGCTCTTGCAGAGGACTAGCGCTCAGTTCCTAGCCTCCACAGCAGGTGGCTCACCACTGCCTGCAACTCCAGCTCTGGGGACCTGCTACCCTCTTGTCACCTCCGAAAACACTGCACTCATATGCACATGCCCACATAAAGTAAAATGAATCTTTTTTAATTAAAATAAATCTTAAAAAAGACATTACAGGGGCTGGAGAGATGGCTCAGCGGTTAAGAGCATTGCCTGCTCTTCCAAAGGTTCTGAGTTCAATTCCCAGCAACCACATGGTGGCTCACAACCATCTATAATGAGGCCTGCACGTAATGAGGCTCTTCAGGCATGCACATAGACAGAATATTGTATACATAATAAATAAATAAATATATAAAAAAAGACATTACACTAGGTAAAATAAACCAGCTACCCAATGACAACTACTGTAGAGTTTCTATTACCCGAGTCACTCACAGGAACAGAAAGCAGAATAGCGGTTACCAGAGCTTAGAGAGGAAGGAAAGAGGGGAGTTGCACTTAAAGAACTTCAGTTTTATAAGATGATAGATAGAGCTTCAAAGATCTGTTTCATAGCAACATAGATATACTGTACACTACTGAACTGTACACCAAAAATGGCTGAGAAGGGAGGAGGAGATGGATTGGTGGTTCAAAGCACTTGTTGCTCTAAAAGAAGACCCAGGTTTCATTTCCAGGGCCTCGCACGGCAGCTCACAACCACCCCAAACACAGTTGCAGGAATCCCATGGAGCACCAGGCACCACAGCTTGCACAGACATTGCTGTGTAAGAGTTTCCTCTGAGACTAAAGGATTTCTTTAATCTCAGCACTCGGGAGGCAGAGACAAGCAGATCTCTGAGTTCAAGGTTAGCCTGGTCCACATAGTGAGTTCCAAGACACCCAAGGCTACACAGAGAAACTCTGTCAGGAAAAAAAAAAAAAGGAAGAAGAAGGAAGAGAAGGAAAAGAAGAAGAGGAGGAGAAGAAGAAAAAGAAGCAGAAGGAAGAGGAGGAGGAGAGGAGAATGAGAAGAATAAAAGATGAAAAAGAAGAAAGATTCCATCCTACAGGGACGCTTGCTAAGACAGGAAGTAAACAACTCAAGTTGGCTGACCAAATTCCCTAGGCTACTCCCTCCCCAAGCATAAATAAGGATTGCTGAGACACTCTCAGACCAGTTTGACTACTTGGAAGAAGTTCAGACCCAGTAGCCAGGAATAAACAGATCAACCAAGCAGAATGGAAGGAGCAGAAACCCCCAGAATTTCTTAAAAGAAACAAAAACCAGCTGAGCTGCCTGGAAGAGGTTCAAACAAAACAAGCCACCTGGAAAGTGTACCCTCCAGCCTGTTAAGGTGCCTGGAGGTTATGCGGTGTGCTCTGAGTTTCTGGCTTTTGTGAGCTGTCATCCATGCTTGGGCAGGCCTTGGTCTTTGAGTCATTTCCAGTTTTTAAGCAACCCCAATAAAACTCTGGTTCACCAAACTGGACTTTGGGTTGGTATTTGTACTTTTTTGGTCTGCTGTTGGCTCCATATCTGGGATGAGAGGCATTTGCTCACATCTCCCCAGGAATAGTGTCACACATAAAAGTGAAATACCCATATATCAGATAAAAATGAAAAATAAATCTTGTCAGGTGTGCTGGCACATGCCTTTAATCCCAGCACTCAGGAAACACTGGGAATTCAAGGCCACCTTGCCCACCACTGCAATGACATAAGACCCTGTCTCAAAAAGCCAATTATATACATGAAGAAAATAAGGCAGGTGTCTCCTTAAAGTCTGTACTCCTGGAATCCCATTGTACAAGACGGGTGAGCTGAGTCGACAACTTAATCACACAGATCAACTATGTCAATCACCTAGAAAGAACATCCTGGCAATTCATCCTGATTTTGGCCTGTAGAACAACTCTGGTTCCACCAGGGGGCACTAGGCACCACACTGTCGCATGTCCAACACTCAGACTCTGGTTCCCAAGCCAAACAAGAGATGCAGCTGCTACTTCTCTGCCTGCTCTCTTCAGAGGCTGGGCCTGGGTGGAAAGCTTAGGACTCCTCTAACTAAAACATCTTTGTTCATAAATCACACCGAGTCTCTCAGCATAGAACACATCAAACAGGTATAAAGTATTTGGAATTTTTGCTCTCACTCCAAATCTGAACAAGAACCTAAGAGAAAAAATTAGTCACATTTACTGGTAAAACATGTTTTTCAAGTTGGGGAGACAGCTCATCCAATAAGGGCTTGGTGTGCAAGCTTGAGGGTTCAAGTCACTAGTCAACACCCACATTAAAACAAAACAAAACAAAACACACACACAAAAAAAACAAACAAGTAAGCAAACAGGTACTGTGGCTCGGTAAATGGCCTGACTGGTAAAGTGCCTCCTGATACCTAAGAATAAGAACCTTGGCTCAGTCGCTCAGCCGTAAGCAACTCTAATAAACACTCCAAGCATATATAATGATTATATTACATATAATTATTAGAATTTATATCATGATTATACACATTAGTTCTGTTCCTTTAGTGAACGCTGACTAATACAACACCAACACATGGAACGTGGAGATAAGAGTGTTGAAGTCATTCTCAGCCACACATGAGACCCTATCTCAAAAAAACAGAGAGGGGAGGAAAGGGAAGAGGGGAGAAGGAAAGGAAGAGTGGAGCGGTGGGGAAAGGAGGCATACACTAAAATAATTACAGAAACCTTGGGCGCCTAACTTCTAAATGGCTTGAAGTAGCCCAAGGATTCCCAGAGAATTAGCTGACAGTGTGGAGCCTCGCAGACAGACCGCTCCTGGGGCACAGGACCCCATTAGCACAGATGACCCAGGCTGCCATCGAACCATGAATGTTAAAACAAGCACTGTACTGTGAGGGTCAGCCTACCCTCCCACCACATATAGTCTACACTTCTCTCAGTGGAAACATACCCAGGTTCTGGCTCTCTGGGCTCTCAGGAAAAATGAAGGTCATAGGAAGGTGCTGAGTATATAAATGTAGGCATCACTACATTGAGCCCACAGGAGCTGATGATTCGAAAGAGCTAAGGTCCTTACCACCACCTGCTTCAGTACATGACATTAGTAAGATGGGCATGGCAGGGACAAGATGCCAGCACTCCATGGATCAAGTCTTTCTTACAAAAGGCACAGGTTTAGGAAGCGATAGGACATGGGGCAGACAAAGATTTATCAATGAAGACAGAATGCAAAATGCAAGGACAATGGAGTGGGACACCATTCACCCTGAGCTTTGAGGTGACCCTGGGAGGGCACAGCTGGACAGAGATGGAGTAGACAGCAGGTAAGCTGGGGGTTTCCCCTAGAATCTGCCATCCCCCGAACCTGCCTGGCAAAAAGGAACTCCACTGGTGAAGAGTTCCCATGTCCCTCTCTGTCGTCCTGCAAAAGCATGTGAGCTCACCATAAGGAAGAAAACTTAGCAACTGCCTGCTGGGCATAGTGGTGCATGCCTTTAATTCCTGCTCAGGAAAAGAGATGCAGGTGAATCTCTGGAAGTTTGGGGTCAGCCTGTACTACACAGTAAGTTCTAGACAAACCAAGGCTATAAAGTGAGACCCTGTCTCCACAAAAAAAGGGGGGGGGGCTGGGCTGGAGAGATGGGAGAGATGGCTCAGAGGTTAAGAGCATTGCCTGCTCTTCCAAAGGTCCTGAGTTCAATTCCCAGCAACCACGTGGTAGCTCACAATCATCTGTAATGGGGTCTGGTGCCCTCTTCTGGCCTGCAGGCATACACACAGACAAATATTGTATACACAATAATAAATACATATTTTTTTTTAAAAAAAGGACTTAACAGCTGTCTGTTCCCTGGGATTTGGTCTTGTGTGTGTGTGTGTGTGTGTGTGTGTGTGTGTGTGTGTGTGTGTGCCCCAGGCCTCAGGCTCTGAGAAGTCAGTGATTCTTACTCTTCCTTTTCCTATTTCCTTTCCAAACCCAAGAAAATTTTCTGGAGGGTAAAGGTTAGTGCTAGCCAAGAAAAACTAAGAATAACACACAGCTGAGCACCCCAGGGACCTTTCGTGTCTGGCGCCCCAACACCTAACCCCAGGACACAGCTTTCCTCCATGCCAAGGCAGGTCTAACACGAAGGCTCACAGACCTGCCTGTTCACAATCCCTATCACATTTCTCTGCAGATATTTAGGAACCAGGATGTGAGCCTCTGTGAGCCCCAATGCAGAATCATGCTTTCTGCCCTCTGCACTAAATTTTTGGAAGAACCATCCCGTGGTGGCACATACCTGCGATCTCAGAACTCACAGCACTTGGGAGCACAAGAAGATCTAGACTTCAAGGCTAGCCTTAGATATGGAGACAGTTTGGGGACAGCCTGAATTACAATAAGACCTTGTCTTGAAAAAACAGGAAAAAAAATCTCTTTGGTGAACACTTTCTCCCACTTTACCTTGCCATCGTCTTAGAGACCCCTGGCCCTATGCTATAGCATGACAATCCCCAACCATCAGCATATCCCCCTCATCCAGGCTTCTCAGCTTTCTGTTCCATAGGCTGTGAACCGTCCCCTTCCCCAGGTTCCTGCAGAGATGACTAGGAACACCATCCTATCCCAACTTTATTCTGTGTCGGCCTGGTCACTCCTCAGCCTTCCACACTTCACCACCCCCAACAGTCACCTCTGCCTTGGCAGCACTTCTGGAACTGTCCATGACCTTGACCATGGCCCAGACGATGCAGTGTCTAGAAGATATTGCTGAGCCTCGAAAAGAAAACACGTTACCAAGTAGTGGTGGTGTACACCTTTAATCCCAGCACTTGGAAGGCAGAGGCAGGCGGATCTCTGTGAGTTTGAGGCCAGGTTGGTCATCTACAGAACAAGTTCCAGGACAGCCAGGGCTACACAGAGAAACCCTGACTCAAAACAAACAAACAAAAAAAAACAAAAAAAAAAAAAGAAAAAAAAGAAAACAGATGTTACTAGGCCTCTCTAAATCCCTCACTAAGGTTCTGTCTCCCATAATCATGATTTTTGTCTTTGAAAACTCTATACTTCTGATGTAGGGACCGGAGAAGAACACCCTTCTCATTGCACAAGGTGCAGGGCCTTATAAAAGCCCTTCCCTTTGACCTACTCTCTGCTGTCTTTTTCCCATTGAGAGGCAGCCACTGCCTTGTATTTCTACCCAATAAATCTCTTGTGTGACTTTGTGGTATTTCCTGGCTGCCAAGAAATCCTTCTGCTGGAAAAATCCTTACATCTAATCTTGGGTATCAAGAGACTTTTCAGAGGCACCAGCCCATTCTTGGTTTGGCCATTAATAAAAGGACTCAAAACTAACGGGCTTAATCAGCATGTGGTTAATAACTGCACTACATGGATCATTTCGTTACCCCATTCCTCATTTCCAACAAAAGAGTGGCTTTCTAATCATCCTATAAGTCTATGGCCATGGGACCCGTTGGCTGAACTCCCTCCATTACGTCTTCCTCACCTGTCTGTCAACTCGGGGAAGGGCCGGTCCCCCCACTTTGCCAAGAAGTTTAGGTTGGTATTGTGAAGCGATTTCCTCTAAGATAAAACCTTTCATTTTAGATATTCTTTTTTGGTTTTGTTTTGTTTGTTTTTTTATGTATGCAATGTTCTGCCTGCCTGTATGCCTGCATGCCAGAAAAGGGCACCAGATCTCATTATAGACAGTTGTGAGTAAACCATGTGGTTGCTGACAATTGAACTCAGGACCTCAGGAAGAGCAGCCAGTGCTCTCAACCTCTGAGTCATCTCTCCAGCCCCCTTTGTCTTGTTTTTTTTTTTTTAATATTTATTTATTTATTATACATACAATATTCTGTCTGTGTGTGTGCCTGCAGGCCAGAGGGGGCACCAGATCAGATCCCATTACAGATGGTTGTCAGTCACCATGTGGTTGCTAGGAATTGAACTCAGGACCTTTGGAAGAGCAGCAATGCTCTTAAACTCTGAGCCATCTCTCCAGTCCCCTTTGTCTTGTTTTTTGAAACAGGGTTTCTCTATGCAGCCTTAACTGTCCTGGAACTCACTCTGTAGGCCTCAAACTCACAGAGCTCCGCATGCCCCTGCCTCCTGAGTGCAGTGTTAGCTTAGCCAACACTGGATATTCTAAAGAGAGATAAAATCTTCCATCCTTTAACCTTCCATGCTGGAAGGAGCCTCCCAAAGACACAGGATGTTTTTTAGGGGAGGTGAAACATGCCTTCCTGAAGGGGAGCACCTTAGGCTCAACAACTCAAAGGCTCCAGAAAGTCCCTGAAACCAACCAAATATACCAGGTTCCTTCCATCTGCAACTATATATAAATACTTCTAAAAGACACTGTCACTCTCAGATTAGCTAAGCCACCTAGAAGGACAGAGACTGGCTGAGCTATCTAAAAGAGGCTCAACAACTGAGCTTTATAAGAAACATTCTCCAATCTGTCTAGTTGCCTGAAAGTTGTGCAATGCATGCCGCATTTCCAGCCTTTGGAAGTCACCTCCCATGCTGGGGTGAGCTGTGGTAAGACAACTGTCTGGGAGTCATTTCTGCTTCTGTATGTAATGCCTCTCCTACACTCTAATGTAACTCCAATAAAACTCATTTGGATCATTATGTTATACTGTTATAATTTCAATAATAATAATAAGAAGAAGAAGAAGAAGAACAACAACAACACCCTTATTTGTTCACCAAATTGGACTTGGTGGTATCTGTACTTTGCTCTGTCACTGGTACCCTTTCTGGGATGAGTATGTGTTCGTTCATATCTCTCTATAAATAATGTCACACAACAGCTGGCAGTTGGACATGGTACCACATGACTACAGTCCCAGCACTCTGAAGACTGAGGCCAGTCTGGGTTACAAAGGTAAGATTCAGTCTCCAAAAAAAAAAAAGAAAAATAATAAAATAAAAAAACACGATCCTGGAGCCAGTAAGGGGCTGAGGAAGTAAAACACTTTCCTTCACAAACTTGGTAACCTAAGTAAGACCTGACCTTCCCTATCACCCTAGCCCCCTCAGACCAAATGCCTTCCTTCCTCTCAGTCTATAAACATTCAAGTCACCTACAAATGACTTTCTTCACCTTGCTGTTCACTCCTCAAGCCCCAAGCCCTCTAATACACTACATATGTTCCCGGCTGCCTCGTTCCCTTATCAAATACTTTCTGGCCTTCTTCACGGAGTTCATTTATTTATTTGGCTGATCAACTATTTGGTTGATTGCTTTGATTTTTTTTTGAGCTGGATCTTACGTAGCTACATCTAAGCTAACTAGGCATGTTACCTCTCACTTCCCAGCACTAGGGAAACTGAGGCAACAGAACAGGCTTTGGGCCTAGACTGGGCTACATAATTAGATGAAAATGGAAAAGAAAAAAAAGCTTACTTGTTAAAAGATTGGCCCCCTAATGAAACATTTCCAGAAATGGGGCTTTTGACTTCATCAGTAAGTTCATCTAATGACATTATTGGAAGAGGACAGAAATTTGCAGAGATGTGGCCTAGCTGGAGGAAGCATGTCTAAGGGGAATGTACGCCTGCTTCATGTTCTCTCCCTCTTGGCTGACATGGGCTGTGAAGCCTCTTCTCCCTCACATCTCGACCACCACATTCTGATAGCCCTCTAGGTAATTCCGGTAAGTGTTCAACTAAGAACACTCCCTCACTATCCAGCATCAACTTAGTCTTGCAACCATTTTCCTATCAGATCTTTCTGAACCTGGGTCTGAAGCCCTAGCAATCTCTGGTGCAGCCAGTGGATTTATTTACTGACCTATCACCAAAAAATCCTATGGCCACCAATGCCAACCTCATCCCACTTCCTTAGCCTGCATCTGATTCTCTTCCCCCTTCCAGGTGTCAGTTAGTACACCTGTGTACTGGGGGGGGGGGCTGTGCAGTGACGAGACAGGGTGGACATCTATCCATCTGACCCACTGCTGTTGCTGAGGGCCTCAGGACCACCTGACCTCATCAGTGTCACGTGTGCTATCTCTCCTGATTTTAGTGCAACCACAAGTGGAGGTCCCATTCCACCTCCCCCTCTCCTAAACACTGCCATACCCAAAGATGAAAACTGTTCCCCTTCCCGAGGCGCCCAGAAAACCAGGAATAACTTACCTCACAGTAAACAATGTCTGCTCCATAATCCAGGGCCAGGAGTCGCATTGGTAGAGTCCCTACCCGAACCATGGGGGCTAAGATAAGCTTATTGTGGTAGCACAGGGAGAGGCTGTTCCCAATCATTCCTTCTCGCTATGCCTGAAGAAAGGGAAAACACAGGTTAGAACGAGAGCGGCAGGCCGGTGAAAGGGTTCGGCGGGTAAGCACATGTGCTATGCAAGCCTGACGGCCTGAGGTTGATCCCTGGACCCTGCAGCAGAAGGAGAGAACTGACTTCTGAAGGTCATCCTCCGGCCTCAGCACACACACAATTTAAAATCATTTTTAAATTAAAAAAAATAACGGAGAATTGGCGAGAAATCTCAGTGGTTAGGAGCACTCTTGCAAAGAACCTGAGTTTGATTCCCAGAACCTACATGGTAGCGTACAACCTTCTGTAACTCCAGTTTCAGGGGTTCTGGCACCCTCTTCTGACCTTCGCAGGCACCAGACACAGAAGTACAACAAAGATACACACGCAGGCAAAAACACTTCTATACATAAAAAATAACTTTAAAGAAGAAAGAAACATAAGTGAATAAAAAAATCCCTCCTATCATCCTGGGCAGGCTTTCTCTTTTTTGTTTGTTTGTTTGTTCGAGACAGGGTTTCTCTGTAGCTTTGGAGCCGGTCCTAGAACTAGCTCTTGTAGCCCAGGCTGGCCTCGAACTCACAGAGAATCACCTGCCTCTGCCTCCCGAGTGCTGTGATTAAAGGTGTGTGCCACGACCGCCCAGCTCATCTTTCTCAGTACTTCTAACACTTATCTCTGATTCATGCATAGCCATTCATCTAACAGCTATTCATTAAGTGCCAGTCACGGCCAAGGTCTCTTGGGAACAAAAATGTCATAGACTCAGAGAACAAAATGGACTAGCGGGAGTAACAGGACTCCTGCCCAGCAGAGTGTGCAGTCCAGGGTGGGGGAGTCCTCGCAAAAGCCAGTAAGTATATAAATAAGTAAACCATTAGATAGTGTCCTGGGAAACTAGCAACACACAAGAATTAAAAAAAAAATAAAAAGGAAATGAATCAAGATGGAAAGCATTAGAATCAGTTTTTAAAAAGAGAAGTTGGGGTGTGTGTCATAAAAAGATAAGATTTAAACAAAGATTTGGATCAGTCAAGTAGGAACGTACTAGGATGCACAACACAGGCAGTGGCCAGTGCACAGGGCAACAGAGGAGCCTGTCTGGTACTTTGGAGGCGTTGTACGGAGGACAAGGAGGACCACACAAGGAGAGGAAATAACAGTAGCAGCCGTGAGATAAGAGGTAGCCCTGAGAAACGTCTCTGTGGGACATCAAAGAGATGACCTAGGAAAGGCTTATGAGTGGAGAAGGAGCAGGAGTTCGTTCATGTTTTTCCAGGATCACAATGTCTGTTGTGTGAATAGGAAACTGGAGGAAGGGGTCAAGAAAGGACTTTCAGCAGGCAGGACTGCAGGGAGATAAATTCAAAGGCAATTCAGTGATCAGCATGAGAGGTGGCAGGGATTCAGTGAAGTTGGTGAGAAGTAGTCACACCCGAGAGCAACGATGGAGAGACAGGGGAACTAAACTAAAAGAAAGTCAGGGGCTGGGGCTGGGCATGGAGAGCTCTAAGCTAGCCAGGCTACATAAAGGAAGAAAAGGAGGGGACCGGGGAGGCTGACAATCAAGGGCTGGGACTGTAGCTTACTAGGGAACCACTTGCTCAGTTCACATGCACAAGACCCTGGCTTCCATCCCCACTACCACAGAGAAGTAGAAAATCAAATCCTATGTCCTACTTTTTTATTTAAAGACAGGGTCTCACTATTATAGTCCAGGTTAACAATGGTATTTAGACCAGGCTGGCCTCCAACTCAGAAATCAGCCTGCCTCTGATTCTCAGTGCTAGGATTAAAGGCATGTGCCACCATGCCCAAATAAATTCCGATCTTTTTAATGGTACAGTCATCAATAGGTAGCTATCAGGGACTTGTTTAGAAACCTCAATGACACTAAAATCTGAAGATGCTCAAGCTCCTTATATAAAATTTCTACATATCTATCTATATACTTTTTTGGGAGATTGAATTTAGGACTTCATAAATGATAGTAGGCAAGCATAGTATCACTAAGCTATATCCCAATCCTCATATGTTTGGAATCATTTCTAAGTTACTTATAATGACTCATACAATATAAACACAATGTAAATAGTTGTTATACTATATTGTTAGAGAGTAACATTAAAGGAAAATGTATACATGTGTTTAGTACAGACACATTTTTTTCATGAATATTTTCACTCTACAGTGGGAAAAATCCACAGATGTCCACCTATAAATATGAAGGACTAGCTCTAGTTAATGAAATTAAAAAACTCCCTCCTGGGGGCTGGAGAGATGACTCAGCGGTTAAGAGCATTGCCTGCTCTTCCAGAGGTCCTGAGTTCAATCCCCAGCAACCACATGGTGGCTAACAACCATCTGTAATGAGGTCTGGTGCCCTCTTCTGGCCTGTAGGCACACATGTAGACAGAATATTGTATACATAATAAATAAATAAATATTTTTTAAAAAAAACTCCCTCCAGATGTTAGAAAGCTTCCAGGATGCCAGGCAGTGGTGGCACACGCCTTTAGTCCCAGCACTTGGGAGGCAGAGGCAGGCGGATCTCTGTGAGTTCGAGGCCAGCCTGATCTACAAGAGCTAGTTCCAGGACAGGCACCAATAACTACAGAGAAACCCTATCTCGAAAATAAATAAATAAATAAATAAATAAATACCTTCCAGATAATCAATCCACGAACATCGACCTTATCTCCCACTCCAAGCCTTTTATACTATATAAAATATCTGACATCCATTTTTCCCAGATGTGTCCAAGAAGAATAATTTAAAAAAAATTAAATAACCTGAACCACCAAATTCAAGTTAAGAAGTCTGCTTTGTGAGATAAGCTTAATCACTCCATAAGGCTAACGGGACCCTTCTTACTACTTCTATTCAGGCAATGTAGATCTGTCCGAGAAGTCAATGGATATCAAGAGTGATGAGTCCGGTATGAGAAGCTGGAAGGGGTTACAAGGAAAGGAGGGTGAAGTTTGCCTGGAAAGGACGGGACAACGTGTAAAAACGAGAAACTCCTTCTAAAAGAACTGAGACCTTATCTCCTACTTCAGAGATGAAATAAGCAGCAGGCCACCAGCAAGCACTATGGAGTCTGAACTAGAAACAGGGTTAAGCCTAGAACCGGACTCCCAACCTTTGCATCAGTCCCCCGGCCTACTGTTCATTCAGTCTCTCAACACACTTGAATCACCCAGGCTTTGAGCCGAGCGCACATGTATGAAAACATCGCCGCACTCCGCAGCCTTGGAGTCTTATGGGACGCTTGACAGGGACAATGAAGACCACAAATAAGAATGTCAGAAATTGAGCACCCAATTGAGAGGCCATCCTCACTCCTGATGCCTTGAGCCTGGGCCCCACGGCCACCTCCTATTGGCGACCCCGGCTCCTGCCTCCACCGAGCACCCTTCCCTAAAGATGACCCCAATCTGGACGTAGCCATGCGCGATAGGAACCTACACACCTCGCAGCCACTGAACTCTTAAGAATCCTCCCTCTTTCCGGACGATGCTGCAGCGCCACACGCCACACTGAGCTGAGCCAGCCACCGTACTCAAGACCACGGTCGCGCACTTGACGTCACTAGCATGCGCCTCTTCTGCATCAAGGGAACCATGGCTTTAGCCCGGCCCATGCGACTATTGTCGCTAGCGGTTCGGTTGCTTCTGGAGCCCCGACGGAACATAGCGGTGCACAGTTCCGATGAGCCCTTGCCAGTGGTACGCATTCCGCGGGCTCTGCAGCGACGGCAGCAACAGCGACAGAGCGATCGTGGGAGTTTCCCACGGCCGGTGCTAGTGCGACCGGGTCCACTGCTGGTCTCGGCGCGGCGGCCGGAGTTGAACCAGCCCGCGCGCCTCACGCTGGGTCGTTGGGAGTGCGCGCCACTGGCTTCGCGTGGCTGGAAGCATCGGCGATCGCGTCGGGATCATTTTTCCATAGAGCGAGTGCAGCAAGAGACGCCCGCGCTGACGAACCTCTCGTCTCGTGGCAGCTTCGTGGACCTGGGTCTGGAACCCCGAGTGCTGCTCGCGCTGCAGGAGGCTGCACCCGAAGTCGTTCGGCCAACCTCGGTGCAGTCGAAAACCATTCCCCCAGTGCTTCGTGGCCGCCACCTTCTTTGCGCTGCCGAAACTGGTAGTGGCAAGACCCTCAGCTACCTATTGCCCCTATTCCAACGTCTTCTGAAAGGACCAGGCCTGGACTCCCGCAGTTCCGCAGCTCCCCGAGGCTTGGTTCTAGTACCTTCCCGAGAATTAGCCGAGCAAGTGCAGGCCGTGGCCCAGTCATTGGGTCGGTACTTGGGCCTACAGGTGATAGAGCTTGGAGGCGGCCTCGGCATGAGTAAGCTCAAACTGCAGCTGTGTAGACTACCATCAGCAGATGTGCTTGTGGCCACTCCAGGGGCTCTGTGGAAGGCCCTGAAAAGTAAACTGGTCAGCTTGCAGCATCTTTCTTTCCTCGTGCTGGATGAAGCCGACACATTGCTGGATGAAAGCTTCCTGGAACTTGTGGACTACATCTTGGGAAAGAGCCCAATAGCAGAAAGTCCAGCTGAGTTAGAAGACCCCTTTAATCCCAAAGCTCAGTTAGTGATGGTGGGAGCCACGTTTCCAGAAGGCGTAAACAAACTGCTGGGTAAAGTCACCAGCCCAGACTGTCTCACCACCGTCACCAGCTCCAGGCTCCACTGCATCATGCCTCATGTCAGACAGACATTTATGAGACTAAAGGGAGCGGAGAAGGTAACAGAACTGGTTCAGATCCTCAAACAGCATGACAAAGCAAATAAGACAAAAGCCTCAGGAACCGTCCTGGTGTTCTGCAACAGCTCTAGCACTGTGAACTGGCTGGGATATATTCTGGATGACCACAAAATCCAACATCTGAGACTGCAAGGGCAAATGCCAGCCTCGATGAGGGCCGGCATCTTCCAGAGATTCCAAAAAGGCTCCCAAGACGTCCTTGTCTGCACAGACATAGCATCCCGAGGTCTAGATAGCATCCATGTGGAACTTGTTGTCAATTATGATTTTCCCCCTACTCTGCAGGATTACATCCACAGAGCAGGAAGGGTGGGTCGAGTGGGCAGTGAAGTGCCAGGGACCGTCATCAGTTTTGTTACCCATCCCTGGGATGTGAGCCTGGTCCAGAAAATTGAGCTGGCAGCTCGTCGAAGAAGAAGCCTTCCAGGATTAGCCTCTTCAGTGAAAGACCCTTTGCCTCAACAAGCCTGAGATTTGGCTGGCTGGAATACTAAAACAGGGATCTTCCTGGGGACTCAGGAGGGTTGAATACTTTGGTCAGGGGGTGACATCGGATCACCACACCACCCCTTGCCTCTATTAAAACGTGGTGAACTGTTTGGAGATTTGAAAAGTAAGCTATTGGCCAGAACTGGAGACTAACATATTTTAAAAAATAAATAAATAAAGTGGAGTTTAATGTCATGATTTCATTTTTCTTCTTTGTATGTGTGTGTGGTCAGAAGACAATTTTGTGTAACCAATCCACCTTTCTGGGTGTTCCAGGGATCTAGGCTCACTTGACTTGCTTGGCAAGTGCCCTTGTCCACCTAGCCATCTCAACGGACCTCATGTTATGATTTCTAACAAGAAATGATCTGTGTATTTTGAAACAGGTTGACACTATGTAGCTCACAATTGACTTGAACTCACTGTGTGTCATTAGCTCAAGTTAGTCTTTAGTGATCCTTTTCTCCCCCCTTTTTTTTTTTCTAATTTTTTGTTTGTCTTTTTAAGACAGAAAAGTGGTAGCACATGTTTTTACTCCCAGCGCTCAGAAGGCAGATACAGAAGGATCTCTGAGTTTGAAGCCAGCCTAGTCTACACAGCAAGTTCCAGGACAGCCAGGACTACACAGAAAACCCTGTCTCCAAAACACAATAAAACACACACACACATAAATAAATAAATAAACAAACCCAGAATCTCTTAATGTAGGCCTGACTGTCCTGGAACTTACTACATAGACCAGGCTGGCTCCTAACTCACAAAAAAACTGTGTGTTTCTGTCTCATGAGTGCTAGAACTAAAGGCATGTGTCACCCACATGTGGACCATTGTTGATCTTAACCTGGCTGATAAATGCTACGACTGAAGGCTTGTGTCCCTACCCCTAGCTAATCATGGTTTTGTGTGAACTTCCCTAACAGTAACCACCCTCTGAACAGAATTTAGTAGATTTTGAGGATTTACACTTCATCAAATGTAGGATTTTGTTGGCTTGGATTGGGTTTATTTTTTTTAAGGTTTATTGAATTTTGAATTATTTGTATGTGTGTCTGTATGAAGCACATGAAGCAGGCACCTTCAGAGGTTAGAAGATTGGGTGAGATTCCTAGAAGTGGAATTATATTTAACTGAATGTTCCCATAAAGGTGGTGGAAACCAGACTCTGGCTCTCTGCAAATATGCACTCTTACCTACTGAGCCATCTATCCAAGCCCTGTTTGGTCTGTTTCTTCTTGTCATGGTTGTTTGCCATACTGGCACTTTAACCTCAAGTGTATTGGTCAAGTGTTCTACTGCTGAGCTAAGCTGCATCTCAAACACTATTGTTTTTTGTTTTGAAAAGGGAAGTGGAGGGGTTGTCCATTTATGTCACTGCATAAATACTGTTTCTACAAAAATATTCTGCTAATCCCACTTTGTAAAATCAATGACAACTGTTTTCCCTTGGAGCACCTTTAACATCCTCCCAGTGTATGTCAACTTTAAATACAATGATCTACAACACCTACAGTAGGAGCCTGTCATCGTGTTTCTGAACGCTGTAAGTCTGGAATCCAAACATGAACAATATGAAGCCATAGTCTTGCTGAAGAAAACACCGATCCTGGGCCACTGAAATGACTAAGTGACTATGGCACCCGGCATCAAGTCTAACAACCCACATGTCGAAAGGCGATTTGTTCTCTGATCTCAGCACTAATCTGTGGCAAATGGGCACACACACAGACATACAAACAAAAAAATCAATGTAAAAAGGAAGTTTTCTAAAAAACAAATACAGTGTCTGTGTGACTTCGGGTAAACCTGTAGATTTCATTGTTTGAATTTGGCAGGGATAGGAGACCAGGTTTGAGGTTTTTTTGTTTTTTTTTTTCAATTTCAGTTTTTTATTTTGTTATTTTGCTTTTGTTTTTTGAGGCAGATCTTACCATGTAGCTTGCTGGCTTGAAACTTGCTCTGTAGACCTAACTGGTCTCAGACTCAGAGAGAGCTCTTCCTGCCTCTGCCTCACACGTGCTCGGATTAAAGTTGACTGTGCTGGCATATATGACTCATTTTCAGCAGTTTGGAAAGGATTTTACTATGTAATCCAGGCTAACCTTGAACACATACTGATCTTCCTACTTCAGCATTTTATTATTACTGCTACATTTATTGGAGGAAGCCCATGCCTGCTTAAGTCTTTTTTAAATAATGGAATAGATCTGCCAGGCAGTGGTGGTGCAAGCCTCTAATCCCAGGACTCGGGAGGCAGAGGCAGGCAGATCTCTGTGAGTTCAAGGCCAGTCTGGTCTACAAGAGCTAGTTCCGGGGGCTGGAGAGATGGCTCAGTGGTTAAGAGCATTGCCTGCTCTTCCAGAGGTCCTGAGTTCAATTCCCAGCAACCACATGGTGGCTCACAACCATCTGTAATGAGGTCTGGTGTCCTCTTCTGGCCTGCAGACATACACACAGACAGAATATTGTATACATAATAAATAAATAAATATTAAAAAAAGGGGGCTAGAGAGATGGCTCAGTAGTTAAGAGCACTAACTACTCTTCCAGAGAACCTGGGTTCAAGTCCTAGCACCCACATGGCAGCTGACAACTGTCTGTAACTCCAAGATCTGGCATCCTCGCACCGACATACATGTAGCAAAACACCAATGCAAATAAAATAAAAATAAATTATATAAAAAAAGACTAATTCTAGTACAGGCTCCAAAGATGCAGTGAAACCCTGTCTTGAAAAACCAAAAAATTGAATAGATTTCTTTATTGAGAGGAAACTATTTTTAATGGTAATTTTTTATTGATTTTTATTGAGCTCTACATTTTTCTCTGCTCCCTTCCCTGCCTGTCCCCTCCCCCCTGAAAGGAAACTATTTTTAATAATTTATTTTATGTTTATGAACACTCTATCTGCAGGTACACCTGCACTCCAGGAAGACAGCAGCAGACCTCATTATAGATGACTGTGAGCCACCATGTGGTTACTGGGAATAGAACTCAGGACCTCTGGAAGAGCACCCAGTGCTCTTTTTTTTTTTTTCCCAAACCAATGCCTGCTGGACTTAAAGGCGTGTGCCATCACCGCCCAGCTCACCCAGAGCTCTTAACCACTGAGCCATCTTTCTGCTGGCTGCTTTCTGATCCTGCTGCATCCACTCCTAAGAGCAGAAACTACAAGAGTATGCATTCTGGTTTATGTGGTGCTGGGGATGGAACCAAGGACTTTCCTGCAGGCTAGGTGAGCACTCTGAATATATCTTTATACCAAAAGCCTACTCCTTAAATTTTCTTGAGACCTCAATTGTAAAAAGATAAAAGTTCTACGACTGTATTCTTTGGACAGAACAAAGTCAGTAGAAGCCTGGTTTTGTGTGTGTGGTCTGTGTGTTGGGGATTATGTTTTTATTTTATGTTTATGCTTTCCCTGCACGCGCGTTTGAGAACGACAGTCACGCAGTGCCCTTGAAGGCCAGAAGGTGTTGGATCCCATTGGAACTGGAGTTACAGACTGTTAGCACGTGAATGGTGGATTAAACCCAGGTACTGTAGAGGAACAGTCAGTGCTCTTCTCTGCTGAGCCAAGCCCTTGCCTTTCGTTTTTGCTAGCTGGTATGTCTTTTGCACTTGTAAAGATTTGACTTTTTTTTTTTTTTAAGGGTCTCGCTATATTGCTTCGGCTGGCCTCAAACTCAAAAGATCTGCCTGCCTCTGCCTGCAAGTGCACCGAAGGTGTGCACCACCACACCCATGCTCTCTGGCTCTCTAATCCACCCAAACTTCTGCCTTTCTGTTGCTTAGGGGTTAGTTAAGGTTAATCTTCACTCTGTCCAATCTTAGAATTTGTGTTTCTCATACCCTCTAGTGGCCACTGGGACTGTAACCACCAGAAGTGCTCCACAGGGATCCACAGGGAGTGGCTACTTAGGTAGATGGTGTGGAAGAACCCTATCCAGGGTTCCTCTCTGTCTTTGCCCTGCTCTCCTTAAAATCTCAAGGTCTGTTCCATATGTTCCATATGTGACCTCAGTAGGTAGTGATGACATCACAGCTCTCAGTTTCCGTGGCCATGTAACTATAGAAACTTGGATGCCTTAGGAAAAACATTCCTATCGTTTCTGTACTGGATGCGAGTCTGACTGTCTGAGAATGACTGACCGGATCTTCTATATTAACTGTAACTTGTCCTCTATCCCCTGTGAGGGCTGTTATTCAGGTAAATCTAGACCAGGCATCTGCACAAGAGCCTTTGGTATACATGTAACTTCACTGGGGACTGTATATTTCTCTGAGGCTTGTCATCCCTCAGAATTTCTATAACCATGAGTAAGGGAAATTGTAACACTGACTCATACACCAACTATTCTTGCTAAATATTGAGGACAAATAACAGATCCTCTCTGGGCAACTAATCTTCATCAGTTTAGTTTTCCCTTTGGGCTATAAAATGATTCCCCTTCCACCTCACAGAGTCTTTGTTTCTGACTCTGGTTGTCCTGGAACTCACCCTGTAGACCAGGCTGGCCTTGAACTCAGAAATCTGCCTGCCTCCCTCTGCCTCTGATTGCAGGAATTAAAGGTGTATGCCACCATTCCCAGCACTTTTGTTTTGTTTTCTTGGTGTATTTATTTGTTTGTTTGTTTGTTTGTTTGGTTTTGTATTCTGGCCACAGTTTCCCCTCCCTCCTCTCCTCCCAGTCCCTTCCTCTCACCTCCACCCCTCTGTTCCCAGCTACCCCCAATCCACTCCTCCTCAGTTTCTGTTTAAAAAGGGCAGGTCTCCCGTGAGTATCAACAAAACATGGCATATCTTCAGTAACACTAGACACCTCCCAATGTTTTAAGACTGGGCAAGGCAACCCAGTATGAGGAGTAGGTCCCAAAAGCCAGTAAAAGAGTCACATACAGCCCCTGTTCCCACTATCGGGAGTCTGACAAGAGAACCAAGCTACACAACTGTAACATATATGCTGAATGCCTAGGTCGGGCACAAGGGAATCTCCCAGGAATCTCCAAGGATGATCCCAGCTAAGACTCCTAGCAAGAGTGGATAAGGAGCCACTGGCTATCTCCTGTAACCAGGCAAGACTTTAAGTGGAGGGAGTGGGAAATCAACCCAGCCACATAACCTTCCACCTACAAACTGTCCTGCCTATGGGATGTGCTGGGGTAAGGGTGGCCTAGAGATTGAGGGAGTGGCCAACCAATGACAGGTCTAGCCTAAAACCTATGCCAGGAGAGTAAGCCCATCCCAGCACTGCCTGGACACCAGAACCCAGAGGCTGGATGACTCAGAGACCTAGGATAGAACCAAACATGACTTGTGGGGGAGGGGAGGCAGTCAGCCTGATGATATTCTGCTATACACATAGATTTTTGTTTTTGTTTGAGACAATGTCAGTATGTGACTCAGCTGGCCTACAACTCTGCATGTAGATAAGGCATGGCCCCAACTTGTGACAGTCCTCTAACCTCTGCCTCCCAGGAGCTAAAATCAGGTGTGCACCAGCACATCTATCTACCTTTCTTTTTTTGGGGGGGGGGGGGGAATAGGTTTCTTTTTGTTTGTTTGTTTTTCAAGACAGGGTTTAGGGTTTAGAAACTGTTTATAAACTGGCAAATTGATGGCTCGGTGGTTAAGAAGTTCAAATACCACTCTTTTTTTTCTCTCTTATACTACATCCCAACCTCAGCTTCACCTTCCTCCTCTCCGCCAAGTCCCTCTCCCCCAGATCCACCCCTCCTTTGTTTGCCTTCAGAAAAGAGCCGGCCTCCCAGGGATATCAACCAAACACAGCAGAACAAGTTGCCGTGAGACTGGGCGCGGCACTGAACCACATATGATTTTTTTCTAGTTCTATCCATTTGCCTGCAAATTTCATAATGTCATTTTTAACAGCTGAGTAATACTCCATTGTGCAAATGTACCTCATTTTCTTTATCTATCCTTCAGTTGAGGGACAGCTCAGTTGTTTCTAGTCTGACTATTAAGAATAAAGATGCTATGAACATAGTTGGGGAAGTGTCCTTGTGGTATGATGGGGTGTCCCTTGGGTATATGCCCAGGAGAGGAATGCCTGGATCTTGAAATAGGCCAATACTCAATTTTCTGAGAAACTGTCACATTTCCAAAGTGACTGTACAAGTTTGCACTCCCACCAGCAGTGAAGGGGTTCTCTCCTTGTTCCACATCCTCGCCAGCATGAGCTGTCACGTCACTTGTGTTTATGATCTTAGCCATTCTGACAGGTGTCAGGAATCTCAGAGTCATTTTGATTCATATTTACTTTTGGGGAAGGGGGTTTGAGACAGAGTTTCTCTGTATCTTGCAGACCAGACTGGCCTTGAACTCACAGAGATCTGCCTGCTTCTGCCTCCCAAGTGCTGTGATTAAAGGCTACACCACTGCCACTGCCGCCTGACTTGATTCACATTTTTCTAATGGCTAAGGATTTTGAATGTTTCTTTAAATGTTTCTCAGTCATTTGAGAGTCCTCTGTTGAGAATACTGTTTAGATTATTTGGTTTCTTTATATATTTGAATTCTTTATATATTTTGGGTATTGTAACATGCCGGTTGGCTTGTTGGAGTTTCTGTCCTGCCCTGTACCCCACAACCGGCAAATCCCAAAGAGAAATCACACACAGGACTCCATAAGGTTATAAACTGATTGGCCATTAGGTCAGGCTTCTTGTTAACTCATAACTTATGTTACCCCATTATCCTTATCTACATTAGCCACATGGCTCTGTACCTTTCTCAGCTGGGCAAGTTACATGCTGCCTCTTCGGTGGTCTGCGCAGGAGTGGAGAGAGAGCTTCCTGTGTCCCAGAATACTCCCAGTCTCTTTGCTCCACCCCTACTTCCTGTCTGGCTTTCCCGCCTATACTGCCTGCCTGGTCAATCAGCGTTTTATTAAAATATGATTGACAGAATACAGACAATTCTCCCACACCAGGGTATTAGTCCTCTTACAGGTGTGGAGTTGGTAAAAAAAAAAAAAATTCCCATTCTGTAGGCTGCCATTTTGTCCTATTGACTGTGTCCTTTGCTTTACAGAAATGTTTCAATTTCATGAGGTCCCTTTGACTAATTGCCAGTCTTAGGGTCTGTGCTGCTAGTGTTCTATTCAGGAAGTGGTTTCCTGTGCCAATGTTCAAGGCACTTTCTCTTCTATCTGGTTCAGTGTATCTGGTTTATGTTGAGGTCTTTGATCCTCATGGACTTGAGTTTTGTGCAGGATGATAAGTATTGATGTATCTGCATCCTTCTACAAGATGACATCCATTTAGACTAACACCATTTGTTGGAGATGCTTTCTTTTTTTCATTGTATATTTCTGGCTTCTTAATTAATACTCAGGTGTTCATATGGATTTATGTTTGTCTTTGATTCCATTCCATTGATCAACCTGTCTGTTTTCATGTTAATACCATGTAGTTTTTACTACTATAGCTCTGTAATACAACTTAAAACAAGGAATGGTGCCAGGCATGGTGACATACACCTTTAATCCCAACAGGGAGGCAAGACTTGCTGTAAATTGCCTTTCTTTTTTTTTTTTTTGTAAATTGCCTTTCTTATACCTACATTTAAGTATGTCTTTTGTATCGTTGATCTCTCCAATACTTTTATCACGAAGGGGTGTTGGATTTTTGTAAAAGGCTTTTCAGCATCTAATGAAAAGATCATGTTTTTTTTTTCTTTCAGTTTGTTTATATGGTAGATTACATTGACAGATCTTCATACATTGAACCATCCCTGCATCTCTGAGATGAAGCCTACTTGATCACAGTGGATGATCTTGTAGCACGAATAATAAAAACTCAGAGACAGATATTGGGGTTCAACCTGAAGATAGGAAAAGCAAAACAGCCAAGCCACTAGAGAGATCTTACCTGTGCCAGGGCTCAGACAAACAAAGGGGCGATCCTACAATGCTCTCCACCAACCTCAGATTCCACACTCCACTGAGTTCCTGTCTCTTCCCCTTTATATTCATCTCTCTGCCCAGTCACTCCCTAGTGCTGCCTCCACCTCCCTAGTGCTGGGATTAAAGCCATGTGATCCCAAGTGCTGGGATCATTTTTGTATGAGCTCTGTTTCTCTACACAATCTTGTGTAGTCCAGGGTCTCATAGAGATTTGTCTGCCTCTGTCTCCCAAATCCTGGGATTAAAAGTATGTGCCACCAATCCCTGACCTGTGTGACTGATTAGTATGGCTGCTTTGCCCTCTGATCTTCAGGCAAGCTTTATTTATTAGAACACAAATAATATGTCACTATATGGTCTTTTTGATGTGTCTTTGGATTCCATTTGCATGTATTTTATTGAGTATTTTTGCTTCAGTGTTCACAATGTAATTCCCTTTATTGAATCTTTGTGTGGACTAGGTATCAGGTTTGTGACTATGGCCTCATAAAATGAATTTGATTATGCTCCTTCTGTTTCTATTTTGTGGACTATTTTGAGGAGTACTGGTTAGCTCTTCCTTGGAAGTCTGGTAGAATTCTGCGCTAAAATTGTCTGATCCTGGATTTTTTTGCTGACCCTGGGTTTAATGACTGTTACTATTTCCTTGGACGGTTATAGATCTATGAAATGGTTTATCTGACCAGTTGTAGCTATAGCTTTCAGTATATTAAGATGATGTCTCAAAAAAGAAAAAAGCATACCAAAATCTAGCTAAAACAGGGCTACAGTTGAGTGTGGCTGGAATGAACAGATCCCAAGAGGGGCAGCCAACCACAATGGGAGGAGTTCTTAACAAATTTATCTTACACCGCTTTTCCAAACGTACTCATTACAGCCCAGAAACAGCAGGCTTTTAGAAATCCTTCTCATTTGTGGGAGGAGAAACGAAGGGGGGGTCTCAGCTGTAGCTAGCTTGAGGGTCTACCGTTCTTTATGGAGATGGGCCACACATGCAGGCCTCACACAGCTGCCACTGGCTCCCCAGAAGCCAAGTGCTCTTACAGAAGCTCCCTCCAAGGGGACCCACGGCAGTGACAGGCAAGGCTGTGTCTGGGATGCCAAGCAGACAGGAGGGCTTCAGGCAGAGACAGGAAGGGACCTGAGAGGAAGGGCTCTGCAGCACAGAGGATGGAGCAGGAGGGACTGATCAGTTCTGGTTTTCCCTGCAGCACCCATTCCTCCCACAGCCCCCCCTTCCCCCGGATACTACCATGTCCTCTACAGAGAGCACGCACAAGCCCAGATAGCCTGGCATGGAGAGACATACTGCCTGATTGGAGGCTACCGTGTCTATGGGGATGCTCCGCTGGCCACCCCGGCAAAGGCTGAGGAAGAGAAGCCAGCACCCAGGCGGGCTCGCAAGAGACAGAGAGTTCAGGAAGAGTCAGACCAAGATCTGGGGTGTCCTAGTGCCAAAATTCCTCGCCTGAAAATGAAGTATGGTGGCAAAGGGGTAGTCCCACAGAAGCACGCTGCCTGAGCATCACTGCCCAGAGGACAGGCCAGTGGCTGCCTCAGATGACTGAGCCCTCTTCAGCAATGACCTCCACTGACCACCAAAGTAGCTAGAACTTTAACTGTTGTGCCTGCGCCTGCGTCAGGAATCTGCTTGCATGCCAACTAGCCACGAGCAAGAAGCCTCAGAGAGGAGTAACTGCTTTGAACAGCCCCCTTCCTTCAGTCCTCTAGAGTCTTCTTGGGCAACGAAAAGGGACAGTCGGCTGTGAGTGGAGGAGACAAGCGCTGAGAGGACACAGAGGGGCCAAGCTGGGGCTCTCTCTGTGAGCAGACTTCTGTTCTTAACCAAGCCAGCAGCCAGCAGCACAGGACAGGTGTGGCTGCACTTCCTAAAACTAGAAGAAACTAGCAGCAGTTAACTAAGGAGGCTCCTGTCTAAAGGCTCAAGAGGCAGATGAAGAACCCCAGGGAGACCTGCTGCCTGGGGTAAGAACACTGTGGAAAAGTACAGCAAATACCTCCCCACCCCCTGCCTGAGGCTCACAGCCAGCACTGCTCCAGGGAGGTCCCTTCTGTCCAAGAGAGTGATTTTCTGTGACCAATGTTGGACTTGAAGTTCAAGACCAAGCCTCAAGCCTTCCTGCTCCTCCGAAGTAAATTCCTTCACAGAGAAACCGGTTCCTAAAGTCCTGTGCCTACAAGGATCCCCAGGGTACACCTTCTTTCTGGCTCCTACTCTTGAGAAGAGCTTTAAACATCGAATCAGCAAAAGTTTTCAAGGTGAAGCCCTGGAAACACAGCTTCAAGAGCTTCCTATGTTCCGGGCGTAGGGACACACACTTTAACCCCAGCACTGAAGGTAGGTCTCTGAGTTCCAGGCCAGCCTGGTCTACATAGTAAGACTCTGTCTCAAAACAGACAAGAAATTCCTTCCTATAACTGGCCACACTGGTACATGCCTGAAGCGCTAGTCAGAGGCTGAGGAGGGAGGACTGTTTATGTAGATGGACAGGATGGGTAACACAGAGAGCTTCTACACCTCTAAATAAAACAAGTAAAAATGAAAAAGCTCTTCACATATTCCAGTTTATAGGAGACACAAGGAGCAGAGAAACACATCAGATACCATAGGATATAATTAGTAAACTCAAAAACATGGAAAACACCAAAGACAAAACCCAGCAATTTTTTTCAGTAAATCAGTTTCAAAGCATTCGCTTTCTTTAGAACTCAAACTAAACCATAACAACCACATTCAATATGCTGTATCATTTTTACACTAAAATTCAAATAATTTTAGAAAATAGGCCATCATGAGGATTTGAACAGGATAGTTTGGGACAATAAAGATGTTTCGTGAAGTCCAGTATAGTGACACACACCTGTAATCTCAGCACTTGGGAGACTGAGGCACCAAGAGAATTGCAGTGAATTTGAGAATCACCCAGACTACATAGTAAGTTCCATGCCAGCCTGGGTTACAGAGACACCCTGTCTTTAAAAAAAAAAAAAAAAAAAACAAAAACCCTAGGGATGGCAGATTGTTAGCAGGTAGGTAAAGGTGTCTGCCACCCGCTAGGAACATTTCTTAGAAGAGTCTCTCCACCGATGCAAATAATTTCAATCAGACCAAATCAGACAGAATAAAAGATGCCCATGTTTAATGCAGTGCTCCCAGATGGCACCCGGAAAGCATGGTGAGGAGGAAAAGAGAGAAGGGGAGACCACATGAAAACCAGAGACCATGTGTTCATTCTCTGTGGGGCAGCCTAAATAGCCTGTGAGAGTGGTCCTGACCCTCCCTGGGGCTGGGTCACTGCTTGGTGGGCTTTCCTGGAGGTGGAGTCCAGACCAAGGCAACTCCCAGGGGAGGGGGCTTAGAAAGGAGCTTCCTGCTCCATTCCAAAGATGGGTGCCAGGGACTGGGATGAGGCCCCCAAATATAATATTCCAGACTCTTTGTATAAAAGAGTGCTAGGGAGCTGGGGTGATGCTTTTGACCAAACACCACCGAGCCTGAGTTTAACCCCCAGATCACACATGGTGGAGCAAAGAACTGATACCCACAAAGTGTCCTCTGACCTTCACATTTGTGCCATAGCACATGTACACACACTCGTACACAAACACACATATACATAAAAAGTTAACCTCAGAAAATGTATTATGAGATTTTGAAGACGCCTCTCTAGTGATCTGTTTTTTCAAGGGTCCTGGCCTTCTGAGATAAATGCCTCCATAGAAATGAAATATACATCTGTGGTTTGCTTTACATTTTTATTTTTTGTTCTCATCCCTAGTACTGTTGCTCAAACTTAGGGCTTTGCACATTCTAGACAAGCCTTCTACTACTGAGCTACATCTCAGCCCTATGGTTTGCTTTAAAATAGGGCCATGACTGGAGAGGTGGCTCCGAGGTTAATAGCCCTTGTTGCTTCCAGAGGATCAGGATTAGATCTCAGTACCCACATGGTGGCTCACAAGCATCTGTAACTCCAGTTCCACAGGGTCCAGTGCCCTCTTCTGACCTCTGAGGGCACCAGGCATGCATGTGGTAGACAGACAGACATGCAAGAAAAGTACTCATGCACACAAAATAATAAAAAATAAATTTAAAAACTTTTTGAAACAAAATAAGGCCAGCAAGACAGTTCAACAGATGATGGTGCTTGCTGCCAAGACTGGCACCCTGCGTTTGATTTCTGACACACACACACACACATGATGAAAAGAGAGAACCAACGCCTGCCAGTTCTTCTCTGACCTCCACACAAGTACCCACACAGGAAAGTAAGTAAATAAATGTAATTAAAAAATTTCAAAAACAACCTGTAGCAGAGGTGGAAGAAATAGCTAAGATGGTAAAGTGTAAGCATGTGGACCTGAGTTCGGATCCCCAGCACACAGGGAAAATATCAGGCACATCAGCCTATATAATACCAGCATCAGGCAGGGAGGGACGGAGGAAGGACGATGCCCGGGGCTGGCTGGTCAGTCGGGGCAGCTGACACGGTGGGCTTCAGGTTCAGTGAGAGACCCTGCTTCAAAAAATAAGACGTAGAGTGTTGAGGAGAACATTTGGAGCCCTCTTCTTTTTCTTCCCCTCAGCTTCCTGGGGCTTATTAGGAATGGAACAAATAGGAGGTTACCCTCAAACCCACAACTGTGATATGGAGACCAACATGTCTAAGAGTTTCTCTTCCCTTTTGCCACTTGGCAGTGGGGGAGGGGAAAGGTAAGGAGCTGGGCCTGAGTTGGGATGGGCAGAAAAGTGCCCTGGCCTGACCCTAAAGGAATACACATTCTGTAGTGGGCCTGCCAGTGAGCAGCAGGCAAGGAGCTGACTGCCTTGAGTGTAGCACTATCACAGACAGCAGGCACTAGTGTGCAGTCCTGGAGACACAAATCCATCCCTGCTGTGTAGTCCAAGATTTCTGCCTGCTTTTCAAAGAGTTTTCTCATTTCCTTCTTAAATTTTAATATTTATTCATTTGAGACAAGACTCACTTTGTAACTCTATCTGGTCTACTCATTATGTAGACCAGGCTAGCCTTGAACACATAGCCGTTTGCCTCTGCCTTTCAAGTTCTGGGGTTAAAGGCATTTGGTATCATGTTCAGCCTCCATTTCCTTTTTTAACAGGGCTTCTCTACCACATAAACCAAGTTTTTTTTTTTAAAAAAAAAAAAAAAGAGGGCTTCTCATATATCCAAAGTGCTTATGTCACCTGAGGAAGGGTCCAGAAAATGGAGCCGCTCCACTAGCAGCAGGGATCACGACAGAATCTTGAGTGATTGACAGGAACGGCAAAAGTTTTCTGGTAGAGTGTGAGCAGAGCTCTTGAAGGGGCTTTACGTCATTTAGAGAAGTCCCGTCATTGGACTTCTACAAAAACGCATGCCCCGTGGGTGCATTGGTTCGCGTGTATGTGTGTGCCTGTGTGTCTCTGCGGCTGGGGGTGTTCCTGGAGAAGAGAAAGGGTGAGGGCTGGGAACAGGGTGGGGCTTGCAAGGAAGGAAACTAAGCCCCCGCAGTTTCTGGCAGAGCTCAGGCCACAAGAGCCACAGATAAGGTGTTTAAAGCCACTAGACACAAGTGCCAGACCTTAGAACTCATACTTCTGCCCTGGCTTCCGCACTGAGGTGGGAGGTAAGTTTGCAGCCCCGGGGAAGAAGGTGCTAAGATGGGGCTCTGCTGCCCTGGAAAATATTTCATTTCCTTCCATTTCACTAGCTAATCGACTTTGTGCCTGTGCTACTAAGTAAGTATCCCCTGAATGCGCACCACTTAGTGTGTATTCAGTTCTCATCTCTGATGGGTCATGGTGAGAGTTCTAGGCAGGTACAGCATCAACAGAGGAAGAGAGCAGTCGTCACCTTGAATGATGACAGAAGGGGGTTGGGGTATGGAGGTGTGTGCTCTGAGTAGCTCCCAGTTGCTGGCTGGGAGTCAGGGACACGATGTGGTCTTGCAAAGAGCTCACTTTCGTTGTGTGAAAGACTACCACAGGTCCGCTTTCTTGGAGAGCAATCCCTAGAAACAGCCAGAAGCCACCGAGATTGACTGGGAACAGTAAACAGAAGAGAAGGCATGGGACAAAGGACGCCCAGAGAGGAGCTGAACTGAGTGCTACCGGCTTCAACTAGCCTGCCCTGCTGAAGTGCCCTTAGAGATTAGGATAGTAGGGTTGTAGGTCCCCCTGGCGGCTGTGTTGCGCCTCATCCGTTGACCTCAAACCCCTTCTCACTAGACCCGGTCTTTTCGTGAGTCTCTTCGTGAATTGAGGGTCGGGATTACATCGTCACCTTTTGTCCCTCTCAGGCTTTTGAGACGTTCACCTATGATCGCTTGCCCCACCCTGAGCAAGATGCGACCCATGGGCCTCGGGGGTCACCGGATGCTCAGCCCAATGCTTTCAGTGTTCCTATTGGTGCTGCTCCTGTTAGGGCCGTCACAGCCTCTAACGGGGATCCAGACCAAATCAGGCATCTTTGGAGCGTCCACTGCACCAAGTACTCCCAGAGCCCTCATCAAGCCCGACAGCACCTCCAGCACTTCAACCACTGCCGGCAACTCCAATTTTCCAGACCTGCGAGATCGCGCGAGAGCCCTAATGCAAGACTTCCCTCTTGTGGACGGGTATGGAAAGGATGGCTTGGGACTGAAACCGGGCTGAGCATACTCCTGAGCTGCGGAAGGTTCTGAACCTGCCGGTCCTCTCCTACTACCCACTTCTAGATGTTGTCCGCTATCATCAGTGGTTGGCCTTTCTCTATCATTCCTTCTCTGGTAGCCCACCCAGGCTTTAGGGCATCTCAGTATGGTCTGGGTAACAACGTGGGTTAGGAGTAGCAGAAGGAATTATTTCTGCTAGACCTGGAAACCAAAGAGGTAGAGCCATGTGTCCAGTGAGTGGTGTGTGTGTGTGTGTGTGTGTGTAAGTGTGTGTGTGTATGCCCCTCTTTCAAGCCCAGGCTGCTCCAGAACTTACCATGTATCCTAGACTGACCTGGAACTTTAAATGATGCTCCTGCCTTAGCCTTCTGAGTGCTGGGATTACAGGCACTCAGGATGGATACCATCCAACCAATTCTGTTTGAGCTAAGCTCTTTCTTGGCTCTCCTGCAGTCACAACGACCTGCCTCTTGTCCTGAGGCAGTTTTACTGGAGTGGGCTACAGGATGCTGACCTGAGAAACTTCACCTACGGCCAGACAAGTCTGAATAGGCTGAGAGCTGGCTTTGTGGGAGCCCAGGTAATACACACACACACACACAAATGCCAGCATGGCTGCTGGGGAAGGTTGGAGAACTTGGGGCCCCAGAAATGACAAGTTAGTCAGATGGGAACTCTGTTACTATAGTGACTTAAAAAAACAATATGATGCCGTGGCTAGAGGGGTCAGTAGCAAGCCAGCAAGTGGGTATGAGAGTACCACAGAGCAAAAATACGTTCATTATAAGTGGTCTTTAGACCCACAAGTCTGTCAGCTGTAAAGGCCCAGGTTGCTCCCCTGCACAAGTCAACCCCTGACTTTGCCTCCAGTTCTGGTCTGCTTACGTACCATGCCAGACCCAGGACCGGGATGCCTTGCGCCTCACACTGGAACAGATTGACCTCATTCACAGAATGTGTGCCTCTTATTCTGAGCTGGAGCTTGTGACCTCCGTTAAGGGTAAGTGGACTTCTTTAGGGTATTGGGGACTGGATGAAACTACTACTCCTGGATATAATCACCTGACCTATGCCTACAGCTCTGAACAGCACCCAGAAACTGGCCTGCCTCATTGGTGTGGAGGGCGGCCACTCACTAGATAACAGCCTCTCCGTGCTTCGAAGTTTCTACCAGCTGGGGGTGCGCTACCTGACACTCACACACACCTGCAACACACCCTGGTGAGCACAGCGCAGATGGTGCGAGCCCGCTGAAGCAGAAAGCTGCCCTTGCGGACACAGATCAAGGTTTACCGATAGCACCTGGGACTTGCATACAGGGGCTGGTAGTTGAGGTTTATAAGGCAAGATTGGGATTCCTCCTTTTACCAGGCACAGTCCAACCAGGGTTTTTGAGTTAGCTCTGCAGGATTGCAGTAATGAAGAGTTTGGAGGGCATGACCACTAATTAGCTTGTCTCTTGCCTGTCCTGCAGGGCAGAGAGCTCATCTAAGGACGTCCACTCATTCTACAGCAGAGTCAAAGGACTGACCAGCTTTGGCGAAGTAAGGACTCTGGGTGATACTCCACGCAAATGCACGTTCCCCTTTCCTGGATGAGTAATGCATGCATGTATGTACCCTGCATGTACCCCTTTCCTGGATGACTAATGCATGCATCTATGTACCCTGCATGTACCCCTTTCCTGAATGACTAATGCATGCATGTATGTACCCCCTGAGACCTCCTCCTAACCTGCCCTCACAGAAAGTGGTAACAGAAATGAATCGCTTGGGTATGATGGTTGATTTGTCCCATGTTTCGGATGCTACTGCACGGCGGGCCTTGGAAGTGTCCCAGGCACCTGTGATCTTCTCCCACTCGGCTGCCAGGGGTGTGTGCAGAAATGCTCGGAATCTTCCTGATGACATCCTGCGGCTTCTGGTGAGAAACCTTCTAGCCCTGGGACCTAAATCAAGAAATTCAAACCAGGAGGCCTTGAACTTGAAACTTGTCCCCTCTGTCCCCTCAGCCCCCAGACTGACCATTCACTACCTCACAAACCCACAGTCCATTGCCCCTAAATTCTCTGTCGTGGGGTGAGGAAGTTGTTCCAGATAATTATTCCTTTACCCCTCAAATTTAGGGCCAAGACATCACCTAAATCAGAGTTAAGTCTTGCTCATTGACACAAACCAGAGCTTTCTCACAGGGTGTAGGTAGACACATAATTATGCTGGGGAGCCAAGCTGAGTGTCCTTTTGACCATCTTTGCAGAAGAAGAACGGTGGCATCGTGATGGTGACATTCTCTGTAGGGGTGTTGCAGTGCAACCCCTTAGCCAACGTGTCCACTGTGGGAGGTGAGTCTCCCAAAACCTGCCTCTTGGCATATCTTTTTCTCTTTTCCTTTCTTTTTTAAACACCAAAGACAATCTTATTGGAGTTTGAAAGGACAACACAACAAGAAACAAGTCTTAAACATCAGCATCTTCAGTGATGAGGGAAGGCGAGAGATGGATGAGGGGAGACAGGCAGAGGGAGGAAAAGGGGGGAAAGTTACTTTCTGAGGTAAATCCCAGCAAGGGCCCATGCTTAGGGTCCATAAAGGTTTGGAAGCCATTCCTCCTTAGGCTTTCTGAATGGTGCTGAGTTTGACCCGAAGACTTCGGGGTGTCAGCACAGCCTTAGCAGTCTAGACAAAAATGCTGTAGTTCCATTTGTAGAGCACGTGGCTCCTATGAAGGCCTGGATTGACCCCTCCCCCTGCCCTCACTAGCTGTTAATACAGAGCAAGTTCCAGGATAGCCAAGGTTATGCAGAGAAACCCTGTCTCAAGAGAACATTTTAAACCGGGCAGTGATGGCACACACCTTTAATCCCAGCCCTTGGGAGGCAGAGGCAGAAGGATCTCTGTGAGTTTGAGGCCAGCCTGGTCTACAAGAGCTAGTTCCAGCAGGACAGGCTTCAAAGTTACAGAGAAACCCTGTCTCGGGGGGGGGGGGGGAAGGTTTGAAGAAATGTCCATGATGGGCAAGACACAGAGAACTTTAGTACGACCTTGGAACCAGAGTCAAATAATCCAAACTGCCTTGTGAGGCGGAGTTGGGGTCCATTCTAGAGCGATGTGCCAACTATCTGTAGTTCTGCATGGGCTATCCTACCTGTCTCTGATTTCAGTCTCGTCCAAAGGAGGCCCTGCCAGGTTTTCCAGACTGGAGTCAGAGATGAATTAGGTTGGATATGAACTAAATCAGTGGTCCTCTAAACGCTTTCACTCCAACCTGAAGCCTAGTCTAGAGCAGCTGGTGTTAGTTCTGGTGCCAGGACTGTGTGTGGAGTAACAGCTACAGTTACAGAAATCTGGGCCACAGATGCCATCTTCCAGTAATTCACCAAAAATGCCAAACACAAAAGGAAAGAAGAAAGCCACCCTCTGTAACTTCTCCAGGCCTTTTCTTTGTTTGTTTTGATTTTATATGTCTGTGTACCCCAGACATGCCTGGTGCCTGCAGAGGATAGAAGAGGATGTCAGACCCTCCAGAACTGAAAATATAGATGACCTGTGGATGCTATAAATCAAACTCAGTTCAAGTCCTCCGGAAGAGCAGGCACTGCTTTTAACCACTGACCCATCTCTCCAGCTCTTTCTAGGCCTTTTAGGAAATATAGATTTGCTGCTTTGACCACGTATATACAAATCTATGAAAAGGATAATACTGTAGACATCAGGAAGATGGGCACTATTCAGAAAGGAAGGCCTCATAAATATTACCCTGGCAAAACTGTTTACAATATCACGCAGCATGCTGCTGGCTTTGTTGTAAATAGGCAAGTCAAGGGCAAGATTCTTGCCAAGAAAATGTTCAGACTGAGTATTATTAAGCTCTCTAAGAGCCAAGATAGCTTCCTGAAATGGGTGAAGGAGAACAAGAAAAACAAAAGAGAAAAAGAAAAATAAATAAAAGAAAAGGAAGCCAGAGTAAGGTCAACTGAAGCAAATAATACCAGTCTCTTCCAGTCAGAGATACTCACTTGGTGGGAACTGACTGGGAAGGAGCCCAGGCTGCTGGAGCCTGTTCCCTGCAAAGTCAAGGCTTATGAAAATTCTAGACTGAGGCAGGCAGTGGTGGTGCACACCTTTAATCCTAGCACTCAGGAGGCAGAGACAGATCTCTGTAAGTTCGAGGCCAGCCTGGTCTACAAGAGCTAGTTCCAGGACAGGCTCCAAAGCTACAGAGAAATTCTGTCTTGAAAAGAAAGACAGACCTTGGGGGCTCAGTCCAATGCTCCAATGTGGTTCTCTGTCTCAATCTCCATCCATCAACGGGTGAAGGTTCCCTCTGGTGTTGCCTTCTTTGCTCACGTTCTCTTTCCTTCTGCTTCTCGTTTGGACCAAGGGAGTTAAGTCCAGTGTTCCAATGTGGGTCTCTGTCTCTATCTCCATCCATCGCCAGATGAAGGTTCTATGGTCATATGCAAAATATTCATCAGTATGGTTATGGGCCAAGGCCGGTTCAGGCACCCTCTCCTTTGTCCAGAAAACAATCCATTGACAATGACACTGGGACTTGTTTCCTCTGCATATACTGGATTTTTGGGATCCAGTCTGTTTGGATGCTCACCTTCCTGGACCTGGAGGGAGGGGGGAGGAACTTGAACTTCCCACAGGGCAGGAAACCCTGACTGCTCTTAGGGATGGAGAGGGAGGAGGAGAGGGAGTGGAGGGAGTGGGAGGGTGTTGGGAGGAGGGGCGGAAATGGAAACTTTTATAAATTAATAAACTTTAATAAAAAAAGAATATACGAATATAAAAAAAGAAAAGAAAGAAAGAAAGGCAGGAAGGCAGGAAGGCAGGAAGAAAGGAAGGAAAGAAAGAAAGAAAGAAAGAAAGAAAGAAAGAAAGAAAGAAAGAAAGAAAGAAAATCCTAGACTGTAATCTAAGAAGGAATGGGATCAGCCAAACCTACTTCCAGGGCCACTCTTTCCCTGAAAGCCCCATTCTGTTGACTGTCCATTTCCCCAGATCACTTTGACCACATCAAGGCAGTGATTGGACCTGAGTTCATCGGGATTGGTGGAGATTACGATGGCGCCGCGCGGTGAGTATTTCAGATCCGTGGCTGATCTGAAGCTGCTCTCGCCGCATCAAGGTCCTCACGGCCTTTAGGCTTTGCCCATTTGACATCTCTCCATCCCCAGGGCTCTTTCCTGTGCTCTCGTGTATGTCTTCAGCCCAAGGCCCTCATTAAGGTACTTTGAGAAAGCTCATTTTTTTAGCCCGTGCACCCACTGCAGACCTCTGAGCGGACTATCTTCTCTGCCAGCTGTTGTTCTCGGTGCTGTTGTTAAGACAGGGTTTCTCCGTGTAGCCCTGGCTGTCCTGGAACTCACTCTGTAGACCAGGCTGGCCTTGAACTCAGAGATCTGCCTGCCTCTGCCTCCCAAGTGCTAAGATTAAAAGTGTGCACCACCACCGCCGCCCGGCTTCTCTGCCAGTTCCCAGGAAACTTCTTGCCTTCATTCCCACCCTCCCTTCCTTTTATGTTTGTTTGTTTGTTTGTTTCTATTTTGGACACAGGATCTCACTATGAATCCCAAGCTGGTTTCAAACTATTTCTTTTCTTTTTTTGAGAAGTTGAGGGTTTCAAGCCAAGGTTTCTCTCTGTAACAGTCCTAGCTGTCCTGGAACTAGATCTTGTAGACCAGGTTAGCTTCAAACTCACAGAGATCCACCTACCTCCCTCACAAATGCTGAGATTAAAGGTGTTCGCCACCACTGCCTGGCTATTCCTTTTCTTTTTTTAAAAAAAAATATTTCTTACTGGGGAAGTGGAGTGGGTGTGCATACTAGGGCACACGCGTGGTAGGAGTCAGTCCTTTCTTCTCCCGTGTGGATTCCAGAGACGGCACTCAGGTTGCCAGGCCTTTAGTCACTGAACCAATTATTGGCCCCTGCTTTTGTTTCTTCAGTATTCTTTTCTCTTTTCCCAGTTCTAGGAATCAACTTCAGATTTTTTTTTAAACAGAGGGCATATTTGCATTTATTAGAGAGCATAAATCTTTTCTTGTTTGTTTGACTTTGAAACAGAGTTTCACTATGTAGCCCTGATAGGCCTCAAACTCAGATCTGAAGCCTGCCTCAGTCTTCCAAGTGCTGGAATTAAAGGCGCACAAAGGCGCACACCACCCCTGCCCGACTGGAAGGCATAAATCTTAAAGCACCATTTAGGGAGTTTTAGGAGCTATTCAAGGAAGGGGCTAGGAGTGATAGGGCACTTGCTTATCTAAGAGTCCCAAGGTTTGATTTATAGCACTGCCTATTTTTTTTTTTAAAAGAGATTTTGAGACCTCTGAAGAATTAGGTTGGAGCAAACTACTTACCCCTTCCTAGTCTCCAGCCCCACATATGACCATTGCTGAGGGTGCAACTCAGATAGAGCTGAGGTTTTCAGTTGGATTAGGATACCGGTCTGAGGCTCGCCTGCTGGTGACTACACAGGTTCCCTCAGGGGCTGGAGGACGTGTCTACATACCCAGTGCTCATAGAGGAGTTGCTGAGACGGGGCTGGAATGAACAGGAGCTGCAGGGTGTCCTTCGAGGAAACCTGCTGCGCGTCTTCGGACAGGTGGAACAGGTATGGTGAGGCGGCAAGGGAGCGGGGCATGGATCTGTGCAGGGGCCTTCGTAGCATTAGCGGGCTACAGGAGACCCGGAAGAGCTGCTGACTGACAACTGTCACCTCCAGGTCCGGGAGCAAAGCAGATGGCAAAGTCCTCTGGAAGACATGATTCCAGAAGAGCAGCTGGACAGTGCTTGTCACTCAGTCTTGCCACGTCGACAAGAGAAACGGCAAAAGGAAAAGAACCAATCAGAGATCCCAACACATCATACACTCAAGTTATCATCCAAGGAGTTACACTCAAAATCTTCTCCCCACATAGCCCCAATCCTCACCATTGTTACAGCCTTTCTAGGCCTCATTGTATGACTTTGTGATCCACGCAGCCCTCTCTGTTATCATTCTGGTACCCTCGATTCCCCTCCACTTGTGCAGGAGCAAACATTTAATGGAAGTAAATGTGTTTAATGTAGAAACAGATGTGAGCGTCCTTCTCTGTGGCAGATCAGGGTAACACGGGCTCCCAGTGCTCGTGGTCTGTGGAACGTGGCCTTTCAGCCACCATTTGCTCAAGGAAGTTGTCAGTGATCAGTACCACCTAGGTGGCCGGGCCCAACACCGGATGAAGCTGATGGGTTGGGTCTGGCTTCAGGGAGAGGTCTGGAATTTAGGGGTCATTCTGATCATTTCACCTCAATACACAAACTGAACCACTGATTCCCACCATACAATCTCTCAAGCAATTCTTTAGGTTACTAAGAAGGGAACCTGGCTGGACCATGAGTAACCTTCATTCTTCTTGGGACAAAGACCAGAACTCCAGGACACATAATGGGTCATGGGCCTCTGCTGGTTGGACAGGTTTTGATGTGGTGATCTTTCAGCAGTCAGGAAGGTCCTCTTTACCAGGTACAAACTGCTTAGGCATCCATGCCATCCAACGCCCAGGGCCTGACTGCAAATTAATAGCAGCTGCAATAATAATAACAAGCAATATTAAGAGCTAATACTGGGCTCTTTTGTAGCTTAGTTGGTAGAGCGCTTGCCCAGCATGCAGCATGTGCAGCACTGCATAAAACCAGGCCTGTTGCTGCACATCTGCGGCTCTAGCACTTGAGAGGTAGAGTCGGGAGGAGCAGAAATTTCAAGGTCAGGCCGAGCTGGGGAACCAGCCTGGGGTACTGGGGAACTTGTCTCAAAAATAAATAAATAAACAAATAAATAAATACTAAATAAACAAATGAAAGCTGGTGCAATAGCTCTGGAAGTGAAGTGCTTGCCCTACAAGCAAGCATGAGGACCGAAATTCAATCCTTCAGACTCAAACTTTAAAAAGCCCAAGAGATGGAGATGGCTCAGAGGTTAAGAGCAGGGCACTAGGATACCCCAGATCTTGGTCTGACTCTTCTTGAACTCTCTGTCTCTTGCGAGCCCTCCTGGGTGCTGGCTTCTCTTCCTCAGCCTTTGCCGGGGTGGCCAGCGGAGCATCCCCATAGACACGGTAGCCTCCAATCAGGCAGTATGTCTCTCCATGCCAGGCTATCTGGGCTTGTGCGTGCTCTCTGTAGAGGACATGGTAGTATCCGGGGGAAGGGGGGGCTGTGGGAGGAATGGGTGCTGCAGGGAAAACCAGAACTGATCAGTCCCTCCTGCTCCATCCTCTGTGCTGCAGAGCCCTTCCTCTCAGGTCCCTTCCTGTCTCTGCCTGAAGCCCTCCTGTCTGCTTGGCATCCTAGACACAGCCTTGCCTGTCACTGCCGTGGGTCCCCTTGGAGGGAGCTTCTGTAAGAGCACTTGGCTTCTGGGGAGCCAGTGGCAGCTGTGTGAGGCCTGCATGTGTGGCCCATCTCCATAAAGAACGGTAGACCCTCAAGCTAGCTACAGCTGAGACCCCCCCCCTTCGTTTCTCCTCCCACAAATGAGAAGGATTTCTAAAAGCCTGCTGTTTCTGGGCTGTAATGAGTATGTTTGGAAAAGCGGTGTAAGATAAATTTGTTAAGAACTCCTCCCATCGTGGTTGGCCGCCCCTCTTGGGATCTGTTCATTCCAGCTACACTTAACAGTAGCCCTGTTTTAGCTAGGTTTCAGTATGCTGTTTTCTTTTTTGAGACATTATTTTAACATACTGAGAGCTGTAACTGTGATTGACCTTGAATTCTAACTCTCTCTCTTTCTCTCTCGTATTTATTTGTGTTGTGTAGTTGCGTTTGTGGGTGCATGTGCCTGGGCAGGCATAGAGGCTAATGCCAGAGGAGGGCAACCCGTGTCCTACCCTATTATTTTCTACCTTTGAGGCCTGGTTTCAAATTGAACCTAGAAGTTCTTTTTAGCTAGGTTGGCAACCTCAAGGCCCCAGCAATCCTCATCTTCTGCCCTCACATCACTGGGCTTACAGGTAATTTGAGGCCATACCCAGTGTGTTACCTGGGTCCTCTGAGCTGGGCAACAAGCTTTCTTAAGTGTGGAGCCATCACTCTACCTCACTTCATTTTTAAAATAAGATTCTTTTTTTTTTTTTTTGCAAGTTCATGGTGTAACCCTGGCTTCCCTAGAACTAGCTCTGTAGACCAGGTTTGACCTCAGACTCACAGAGTTGAAGAGGAACTTTTCCTTATGATTAAAGGCATGCGTCACCACACCCCAAATCAAAGATTACCTCTCACACATTACTCCAACTTCCTGAGACACCGTTTCCCCTTTTTCTTTTTTTAATATAGGGCTTCTCTCTGTAACAGCCCTGCCTCTGCCTCCCAAGGGCTGGGATTAAAGGTGTGTGCTCCAGCACCAGGGAAGATACCTTTTCCTTACTCCTCCATTCCCAACATGACTTCCCCTCCACAAGCCCTACCTCCTGTGTCTTCCCATGTGTATGACGCCTTTTCTCTAACACTCAGCAGCTTCCACTTACAGGCAGCAGAGGGTCAGCATGTGTTTTCCAGGACAGCTCAGGAAAGCCCCTGAAGGTTTCAACAGCCTTTCCCAAGCTCTTCCATTCACCACTGGGCAATAAAGTACATTGTTTCTGTTGAGTCTCATCAAGAAAGGGTCTGGCCAGACATGGGGTGTGTGCCTCTAATCTTAGCTCTTGGGAAGGAGAGGCAGGAGGATTGCCACAGTTTGGAACCAGCCTTATCTCAATGGAGATGTTGTGGGTTACCTGGGTTACATAGGAAAACTGTATCAAAGATTTTTTTTTTAAAAAAAAAGTCTAATGAAAGCACTTTATATACCAAAGAAAAGGCTAAATTAATAAGATGAGGGGCTTTCCAAATAAACACTTGCCTAGAGATGGAATGTCATTCGCCCTCAATATTGAACAATAACTGGTCCCTAAATGGGACCAGGCTGTGGTGGTTTGAATAAGAACGATAGCTCTAGTCAGGTGGTGGTGGTGCACATCTTTAATCCTAATACTTGGGAAACAGAAGCCGGTGGATCTCTGAGTTTGACGACATCCTGGTCTACAGAGTGAGTTCCAGGAGAGCGAAGGCTACAAGAAAAACCCTCTCTGGAAGGGGGCAGGGATGGCCCCTATAGCCTGGCCCTGGTAAAAACAAAACAGCACCAAAACAACAGAGCCCCCACAGGCTCATATATTTGAGTGCTTGGTCTTCATTTAGTAGAACTGTTCCAGAAGGGAACTGTTTAGAAGGTTTGGCCTGGTCAGAGGTGGCTTGTCAGTGTGGGGTGAGGACTTTTTTCTTGAGAGAGGGTCTCACTATGTAGCTCTGGCTGTCCTGGAACTCGCTTTGTAGACCAGGCTGGCCTTGAACTCACAGAGATCCACCTGTTTCTGCATCCCAAGTGCTGAGTACCTTTATTTATTTGCTTGGTTGGGTATTTTTTTTTTTTCGAGACAGGGTTTCTCTGTAACTTTGAAGCCTGTCCTGGCTCTTGTAGACCAGGCTGGCCTCGAACTCACAGAAATCCACCTGCCTCTGCCTCCCAAGTGCTGGGACTAAAGGTGTGTGCCACCACCACCCAGCCCTTGTTTGTTTATTGATTGATTGATTGCACAGAGTCTCACTCTATACAGACTATGTATCCCAGAAATTGCTACATACCCCAATCTGATCTCAAACTCACTACAATTCAGCCTCAGTCTCCCAAGTGCTGGGATGCTGGGATTACAGGTGTGTGTCACTATGCCAGGCTTCATAAAACATCATTATTATTCTAAACTATCAAGTTCAAATATCCATGATTGTTCAATTTTTATAGTTGATTATTTGAATCTTAGTATTCTAAAGATATTTCATATTGTATGCAGTTGTTATGACTTAATCTGTAGGTGGGTCTTCCTCCTTTAAAAGAATTAGTAATTCCTTGCAATTGGATTTGTTTTGTTTTTGAGACAGGGTCTCACGATACAGCCCCAGCTCGTCTAGAACTCTATGGAAACCATGCTGGTCCCTAACTCACAGAGATCCACTTGTCTCTGCCTACTCTGTGGAATGTGGGGACTAAAGGCAGGCACCACCACACCCAGGATGAAACTGACATTAAAAAAGAATACTGGTTTTGTCCTTGGTATTTTCTGGGTTTTGTTTTGTTGTCTTTTAAAAATTTTTTGGAAATATATTTTCATCGATATATTCTATCACAGTTTCCCCTCCCTCAACTCCTCTCACCCCATTTTCCGTGTTTTTGAGTTTACTGATTACACCCTAACAGTGTAATTTAGTGTGTTCCTCTGTTTCCTGTTTCCTATATACTGGCAATTTGGGGAAGTTTTTATTTACCTGTTTGTTTACAGGTGTGGAAGCCTTTTATTACTTAACCTGTCCTTCAGGTTGTGGCATGAGGAATCCTCCTGCCTCAGCCTCCTAAGTAGCTATACTACAGACATGCACCAATGTAGCCAGCTATTAGAGGCTTTTAACTGTGTATTTCTGGGCCTTCAGTTTCAAAACTGGTATGAGTGCTAGGATCTAGCATTCATTTTAAAATTATTTATTTATTTATTTAATGTCAGCCACCATGTGGGTTCTGGGAATTGAACCTAGTTCCTCTGGAAGAGCAGTCAGTGCTCTCTCCAGCACCTACTTATTTTATGTGTAAGAGTTTTGCCTTTACATATGTATGTGCACCATGTGTATATCAGCTATCCTCATCAGATACCTGGAACTGGAATTACGATGGTTGTGAACCACTGTATGGGTGCTGGGAACTAAACTTTGACCCGCTGCAAGAACAAGTGTTATTAACCACTGAGTCACCTCCCTAGCCCCTCTCAAGAGTCCTAAGTGAGTTTGTTTTGTTTTTGTCCCTTGTCTCAGAACTGTCAAACTCTTGGGTCTCTCCAGTGACCCCACATTGGTCTTCGCACAGATTATCAGAGGCCCTGTGGTGGGCTAACAGGGTCTTCCCATGGAGAAGACTCTAGGAGCCCCAGGCCTGTATCGCCATCCCCTAGCTTCATTATGGGAACTTCGTGGTATTGCCTGAGGAAGAAGCATCCGTCCTGCTGCTCTGGCTCCTGAAGCTGGCTGTGCTGTCTCCAGGGCAGACTGACTAGTACGAAAGACAGTGAGTTGCTTATAATAGCTGCTTCCTGTTCCAGGTGACTGATGTGGGTAGTCCTGGACTACACACCCAACTCTACGCTGTTCCTTCTCTGCTCACAGCCCTCCCTCCCCTTCCTTAGGACCAGCTGTCCACTTCACCACTGGGAGACATTCCTCTGTTCGCACTCGTCGCTTTACCTAGCTTGCGGCAGCCAGAGTAACCTTGTCAGCTTCTATATCAGATGTCCTAACTGTCTTGTTCAGGTTCCTCCTATAACTCCCCTTCAGACCAAAGCCAAAAGCAGCTCTCCTCACCACAGCTGCCAAAGCCTTCTGTAGCCTGTCCAACACCTACTCCCGTCACAACATTTGCTGCTCTGGATCTTTCCTCACCGCTGCTGGAACAGGTTGGCCTCATTTCTGTCTCACGGTATTTACACATGCTGTCTCCTCCAGGAAAACTTTCACTCTGGCTCCCAAGACTCCCTCGCTACCTTCTCCGCTGAAGCCTTCCCTTAGTACTTAGTCTAACAGAACATCCCTTATTTCTCTTTCTTCCAGGCAGGGCGACATGGCTCCGGTTTGCACACAGCTCACTATGGAGTCCAGACTGGCCTTGAGCTCTCAGTCCTCCTTTCATCAGCTTAGCAAGTGCTGGGATTACAGGCATGGCCACCACACAGAGCTTTGTTCTAGTAATTATCTGAAGTTGTAGTGTGTGGGAGGCCTTGCTGTTGAAGGTCACACTCAGAGTCTTGCACATGCCTGTCAAGTGCTCTGTTACTAAGCTACAATTCCCATCACGGATACCTGCATATTCTATTACTTATTTTGATCAGTCTATTTTTTTTTTCGAGACAGGGTTTCTCCATGTAATACCCCTGACTGTCCTGGAACTCACTCTGTAGACCAGGCTGACCCCAAACTCACAGAGATCTGCCTGCCTCTGCCTCTCAAGTGCTGGGAGTAAAGGCAAGTGCCACCACTACCCAGCATACCCTAATTTCTTTTTTAAAGACAAAGTCTTGCTATGTGTCCCTGGATAGCTTGGAGCTCAGTGTATAGACTAGGCTAGCCTCAAACGTGCTAGGATCATCTTGCTTCTGCCTCCGGAGTTCTGACATTACAGTGGTTCTCCATCAAGTCCAGTCTGTCCCATCTCCTAGTTCTGAGTGACTTGAGGCACACTAGATGGCATAACAACCCTTGTTCAATAAACAGATAGATGGATGGGGTTGGCTAATGGGCTAGCGTCAGTCCTGCCTCTCCTGCACTCACGTAACAGCCCGTGCAGCCTGTTAGGATGAAGTTCTTTTTGCCTTAGGCTCCATTTTTGACTTTATTCTGAGTTGTCATTGAGTAACTTCTAATACTGTTGTCTTTATTTTTTTAATTATTTATTGCTTAGGGTTTGTTTATGCGGAAGCAAGGACGATAGCCCAGGCTAGACTAAAGCCATTGTGTCGTACAGAACAGAACGCCCTCTATTTCAAGACACTTTTCCCGCCTCGGGCTTTCCGTAGCCGGGATGTTGGCAGGAACTACTGCTGCCCAGCTGCTCCTGCCAGTTAAAGCGGAGGGAACGGATCACAGAGTTGCAGCAAAGGTACAAGGTGACACTGAGGTGAGCTCCAACGTGAATTCTGAAAGCTGTATTCACCTTTCTAGATTGTAGAAACAAAGGAAAAGGAGCGGGTGCCAGTGGGAACTAGACACTTACGGAGCCTCATGGTGCTGAGCCAAATTTTTTTAATTGTTATTTGGGTTGTTTTTTTTTTTTCTGAGATAATCTTGCTGTGTAACCTAGGCTATCTTCAGACTTCTGACAATCCTCCTGTCTCAGCCTCCTGAGTCTAGGGATCACAGGCATGTACCCGCATGTCTTTGTTATGAGACTCTACGTCTGCCCTGCAGGCGGAGATGCTCTAATGCCAAGGCAGGTCTGTGACAGTCAAAAGAAACTGGCAAGCAGAGCCAACCACTGCTCCTGAGGGTGACGAGAGGAACAGGAACAACAGGAAAGACACCCCTCTTTCCTCCTCCTCTCAGTGTCGGCTGAGTGGCCCTGTGGCAAGGAGTCTTAGTAATGTGATTCCAGCACTGATTGCTTCCAGTTCAAGCCCCAGCATCACGATGTGTATCCTTCAGCAGAGGTAAGGCAGCTCTACTGGTAAAGAAGCCATTACTTAGCAGATGCAGAAAAGCCAGACTCCAGGAGGAGCGCAGGGAACCCTGCCAAAGGGGGTGGTAGTGGTGAAGGATTGGAGAAGCCAGAGGGGCCAAGGACACCATGAGAACACAGCACATAGAATCAATTAAGCGGAGCTCATAGGGGATCATGGAGACTGAATTGGCAATCATGGAGCGTGTATGGGTCTGAGATAGATCCTCTGCATATACGTTATGGGTGTATTCTTGGTATTCTTGTGGGACCCCCACAGTGGGAGTAGGAGTGTCTCTGACTCTTTTGTCTTTTCCTCCTACTGGGTTGCCTGGTCCAGCCTTGATATGAGGGTTTGTGCCTGTTCTTATTGTAAATTGTTATGCCATGTTCAGTTGACATCCCTGAAAGGTCTGCTCTTTTCTGAAAGGAAACAGAAGAGTGGATCTGGGGAAAGTGGGAGACGGGGAAACTGGGAGGAATAGAGGAAGGGGAAATTGCAGTCAGTATGTAATGTATGAGAGAAGAATAGAAAAAGGAATTGCTTAATAAACACAATTGCAACATGCCTAGGGACTCTAATTCTGAATCATCCAGCCTCCGAGGATGCATTCCTCATGTTCCAGCTCAAAACAGAGAACATATTTATCAGGGTTCCCATCGTGTTGAATGTGCGTCTTTGTCTCCACAACATCCGTAGAGAAAGAGATAGCCCAAAGGTAGATCCTACTGAGCAATCCTCCAACCCTCTTTTATGTCTTCTAAATGTTTTTTCTGCTTTCAAGAAGACTTTTTTAAGATAGGGTCTTCCTCTGCAGCCTTGGCTAGCCTGGAACTCACTGTATAGACTCAGGCTAGCCTGTCTCAGAGATCTGTTCACCTCTGCTTCATTGGTGCTGGGATTAAAGGCATGTGCCACTATACCTGGCTAAGAAGATAGGTTTTTATTTTGTTTCATTTTTTTTTTCTTTTTGAGACAGGGTTTCTCTGTGTAGGCCTGGATGTCCTGGAACTCCCTTTGTAGACCAGGCTAACCCTGAACTCACAGAGATCTGCCTGCCTCTGCCTCCCGTCTGTGTGCCACCACTTCCCACGGAAAGTAGTTTTTTTTTAATGTCCTTATCTACTCAAATATGGTAGTGGGGTTAAACCTAGGCCATCGTACATGTTAGGCACTCGCTCTACCTCTGAACTGCACCCTTTGTTTTACTTAGCTTTTTTATCTCCGTTTGTAAAAATTATTTTATTATTATCATGTGTGTGAAAGAAAGGAGGCAGTGACTACCTACCATGACATTCCTATTGAGGTCAGAGGACAACTTCCTCCTTACTGAGGCAGGGTCTTTCTTCCCTGCAGGGGTGCTGAGGTTACAGATACATGCCACTGCATCTAAGTCTTTTTTAAAGATGAGATATGCGGGGCTGGAGAGATGGCTCAGTGGTTAAGAGCACTGACTGCTCTTCTGGAGGACCTGGGTTCAGTTCCCAGCACCCACATGGCAGCTCACAACTGTCTGTCACTTCAGTGCCAAGGGATCTGACACCATCACACCAATGCACATAAAATGAATCTAAATAAATTATTTTTTTAATAATGAGATATGCACATAGAACTCAGGTAGTCTGGCTGGCATAGCAAATGCTCGTACTCAGAGCCATCTCGATGCCCTTCACCTTCTTTATGAGAACAGCAGAAATTTATTATTACCATTTTGTTTATGGACTTTCTGAGTGATTTGTTTGTATGTAAGTCTGCTCACCAGAAGAGGGCATCGGATCCATCACTGATGGTTGTGAGCTGCCATGTGGCTGCTGAGAATTGAACTCAGGACCTCTAGAAGAGAAGACGGTGCTCTGAACCACTGAGCCACCTCTCTAACCCTAGAAATTTAGTAAGAAACCATTTTAGTGTATCTTGGAAGAGATGTTTCAGGAGGGAGAGAGATGTTTAGGGAAAGCTAACTACAGTCAAATGCAGACGCAGGTTTCTCAGCGGAGAATCATAGTTTAGTTTGCTGGTTACCTGGTTTGAGACAAGGTCTTACTCTTTAGTTCAGGTTGGCCTAGGAGTCTGTGTAGCCCAGGTTGGCTTTGAGTGTTCTGAAACCCTCATGCCTCCGTCTTCCAAATGCTGGGATTATGTGTGTGAGCTACTACGCATGATGTTTTATTCTGATGCAGGATATTGCTTTATAGCCCAAATCGGCTTCAAACTCACAGCCCTGCCCTTACCTTCTGATCGCCGGGATTTTACACTTGACTAGACAAGATTTCTTCTGTTAGTGGCGATGTGACAGTGCTCATATTGTCGATAACTTGAGTTCAGGAGCTCCAGGCTAGTCCCAGCAACACAGCGAGACCCCACCACAAAAACAAGTCTAGAAAACCTAACAAAACCCACACAGATCTAACTTACTACTCTAAGCGGAACTTAGCATGATATTTGACCCTATTGAGGATAAGTTACATTTGGGCGTTAACACGTTTACGTAACGGCTATGGGGTGAGATTAGTTAGATTTCTCGCCCTTCCCTTATTGTTCCCCGCTAGTCTCCCTCCTCCTTCATCTCAGCCGGAAACCAGAAGCAGTGAGTGAGTAGGTGGATGCTGCAAGCAGAGACCCGCCAGGCCCAAGGGGGCGCCCTTCTACTTGGGGGAGCGGAAGAGCGGTGGTGCCCTCTAGCGACTGCACTGCGCTTCTAGGGGTGGAAAGTTCCAGAGCGTCCGTTGCACAGCCGTGTGACTGCAAGCTTTTCCAAGCGAGGCCGCGTCCTAGGCACCCTGAATCGAAGGTCAGAACCCCATTGACACCCTCTGTCCTATCCCAGCCCTTCTCAGGCTTTTGTGACCAAGCCTGAGCAACATGCAGCCCGCGGGTCTTGAGGGTCTCCGCGCGCTCGGCCTACGGCCTCTGGGGCCCTGGCTGTTCCTGCTGGAGGTGCTACTTGTAGTTCCGCCTCTGTGGGTAACCTGCACCCCGACCACTCGGAGCATCTCCAGCTTTTCGACCACACTGGCGACCTCCAGTGCCAATGCCACTCCGGGCACTTTCAATGCCTCCACCACACCTGGCATGACCAGTGACCCTCGACTTCGAGAGCAAGCACTGGCCCTGATGGGAAACTTCCCGCTCGTGGATGGGTGCGTATGTGCCGGCGTGGGACCGAAGAGGGCTAAGCTTGCTGGGAGGCGGTGACGCATGTTTTTAATCCCAGCACTCGCGGGTGGCAGAGGCAGGCGGATCTCTGTGAGTTTTAGGCCAGCCTGGTTACAGAGCGAGTTCCAGGACAGCCAGGACTGTTTCACACAAAAACCCTGTCTCGAAAAACCAAAAGAGAGGGCTAAGCTTACCCTTAGACTATTGATGAGGCCCCTTCACACCTTCGCTGGATGGCCTTTCCCTTCTGTCGTTCATGGGTGCCCCTTCTCCCTTTGGCGCCATTGCCTGTGGAAATGCTTTCCAACTTGGCTTGAAGGAGGTGGTGCCTGGTGAGGTAGGGGAGAAACAATACCCGGGCTGAAGCTTCTGACCTGGAGACCATGTTCTCACACTGACCACATCTTCAGCCATAACGACCTGCCTCTGCGCCTGAGAGAACTCTTCCAGAATAAGCTGCAGGATGTGAATCTGCGCAATTTTACCCGCGGCCAGACCAGCCTGGATAGGCTTAGAGAAGGCCTTGTGGGCGCCCAGGTAACCATGCCAGAAGAATGGGGACGTTGCGGGACACAGAAACCTGAGTAGGCCAGGCCCTAGACGGCTAGGTACTTGGGGCATGCAGTACACCGTCATGCAAATACAAGGATGTATGAGGACATGGAAGACCAACACAGATGAGCTGCACAGATGCTCAGGTTCAGGGGAATACATAGAAAAGAACCAGAAAACCCCTGGAGAGTGTGGAGGTTGAGGTTGCTAGAACCACAAAAGATATGGTAGCCTTGCCTGGGACATTCACACGGGATCATGGACAGGCAACGGCTATGTCATTAGTCCACAGCTTATTCACCGGCTGCCAAGCTTAATACTCATGAGGACACTATGGGGAACCATTGGCTTACATGGCTGCTGTCGGGGCTGAGGCAGAAACGGTGGGCCTAAGAGACCATATTGGCTTCATTGTGGACCTCTGGACCTCCCTCTAGTTCTGGTCAGCCTACATCCCATGCGAAACCCAGGACCGGGATGCTGTGCGCCTTGCCCTGGAACAGATCGACCTCATTCGCCGAATGTGCACTGCTTACCCTGAGCTGGAGCTTGTGACCTCAGCTGAAGGTGAACTGGGACACAGCCTGGGATGACACCAGTGGCTCTTTTCTGCTTATTTAATTATTTATTTTATTTTTTTCCCCATTAAAAAATTTACACTTCCTCCCCTCCCCCACTCCTCTCCCACTCCCCCACTCCCCCTCCTCCTTCCCCCTCCCTCCTTAAGAGAGGGCAGGGAACCCTGCCCTGTGGGAAGTCCAAGGCCCTCCCCCTATATCCAGGCCTAGGAAGCTTTGCATCCAAATAGACTAGGGTCCCAAAAAGCCAGTACATGCAGTGGGTCCCATCAGATGTGGCTGTTGGACTCACCACTCTTTTCTAGGTCTGAATAACACTCGGAAGCTGGCCTGCCTCATTGGCGTCGAGGGCGGTCACTCACTGGACACCAGCCTCTCAGTGTTGCGCAGTTTCTACAAGCTTGGAGTGCGCTCCCTGGCACTTACCTTGACCTGCAGCACACCCTGGTAAGCATGGTGCCTGGCCCCGGTGGCATGGCAGACGGTGTGGTGAGGAAACTTCTCTCCGTGGCATGGACCTGGCAGAAGCAATGACAATAAAGTGATCTGCGCGCGTGGGGAGGGTGAGGGTGAGAGGAGGGGAGAGGTCTCCCAGCAGGTCCCTCACACTTCCACCAGCTAGCTGGCCCTGGTCCTCATCTGTTCTACGTGTAGAATGGATAAGCAGAGCCCCCGCCCCTAGTCACCAACTATAGCCAGCAAGAATTGCTTTCTCTTGTCTGTCTTGCAGGGCAGAGAGCGCCACGAAATTCAGACACCACTTCTATACCAACATCAGTGGACTGACAAGCTTCGGTGAGGTGAGGACTCTTGTACCATACTCTCTCTCTACCCTGTGTGTTCCCTGCAGATCCTTGTACACACCTTTGCTCCCTGACACCCTCTGCTCCCTCCCAAATCCAATTGTCCCTGCAGAAAGTAGTAGAAGAAATGAACCGCCTGGGCATGATGATAGACTTGTCCCACGGCTCAGACACCTTGGTGAAGCGGACCCTGGAGGTGTCTCGGGCTCCTGTGATCTTCTCCCACTCAGCGGCTAGAGCTGTGTGCGACAATTTGCTGAATGTTCCTGATGACATCCTGCAGCTTCTGGTGAGCAGCCAACTGGGCCCTCAATCCCAAGACTAAGTACACTTCATCTGAGAAACTCACTCTGTAGACCAAGATGGCTTTAGCTGCCTAGAACTCGTTCTGTACAGGACAGGCTGGCCTTGAACTCACAGAGATCCACCTGCCTCTGCCTACCAATGCTGGGATTAAAGGCATACATCACCACTGCCTGACTTTTTTCCATTTTTTGAGACAAGGTCTCATTATTTGATTCTGGATGCCCTGGAACTCGATATGTGGACCAGGATAGCTTTGAACTTGCAGAGATCTGCCTGCCTCTGCCTCCCAAGTGCTAGATTAAAAGTGTGTGCCAGTACATTTGACTCATTTTGAGGGTCTTAAAGCCAAACATAATAACACATGCCTACAACCTCAGCACTTGAGAGGATGAGGTAGAAGGATCATGAGTTGAGGCCAGCCTGGGCTACATAGCAAGATCCTATCTCAAAAATTCAAAAAGGAGCGCTGGAGACATGGCTCAGAGGTTAAGAGCACTGACTGCTCTTCCAGAGGTCCTGAGTTCAATTCCCAGCAACCACATGGTGGCTCACACCCATTATAATGAGACCTGATGCCTAGAACACTATATACATAATAAATAAATTTTAAAACAAAACATTCAAAAAGGAAGTAAAGAACGGGGAAAGAGTCTTGTTTGTTTGTGGTAGGGTCTCTTACATAAATAGTTCTGTCCTGTCCTACCTGGACCTTATACTAACTCTGCTTTGGCCTCCCAAGGGCTGGCCTTATATGTGCCATCATATCTGACTGGGAGGAGAGTTTTGACCCTGAGTAAAGAATGCTATTGGCTGACTAACCTTCTTCCATCTTTGAAACCAGGTCCAAATCAGTTTTACCCAGGGAGCCCCAAACTCAGGAGAAAACATTCTTCCAGCCGCTGCTGGATTGCTGCCCTGCAAGCATCCTCCATTAAGGGAAGCACAGTAGCAATCCAGTGGGGCCGGGCTGACTGCCCCTTTTCTATCCCCTTAGAAAAAGAACGGTGGCATCGTGATGGTGACACTGTCTATGGGGGTGCTACAGTGCAATCTGCTTGCTAATGTGTCCACTGTGGCAGGTGAGTCCCATCTCAACTCTTAATTTTAAAAAAATGTTCCTGGGTATTTTCCCTACCTGTATGTCTGTGTACCATGTGTATCCCTAGTGCCCCACAGAGAAATGGAGGCTAGAGGGGATGCCAGGTTCCCTGGAACTGGAGTTACAGGTAGTTGTGAGCCACTATGTGGGTGCTGGGCATTGAACTTGGGACCCACTGAGCCGTCTCTCTACCCTGATTCCATACATACCTCAGCTCTGTGCAGTTCTGACTTGAACTCTAGCACATGCTGGGTAGTGGCCGACCTTCCGGGGACTGTAAACTCAGCTCGTCACTGTCACCCAGATGTGAGCTGGATAACCGGCCAGGACCCAACTTTCCATTTAGAAATGCTCCAGTTACTACTCTTCCACCAACCTCTGCTTTCTAGATCATTTTGACCACATCAGGACAGTCATTGGATCTGAATTCATTGGGATTGGTGGAGACTATGATGGATCTGGAAGGTGAGTGCTGTCCCTGGGCTCCTCCTGGGCTGGAGGCAACAGCAGAAGTTTTAAGCCTTAGGTCCCCATTCAAGAGTCGGCTCATCCTCAGACCTCACTGCCAGCTCTGGTCTTCCAGTCCCCATCTCCTCTCCCCACTCCTAGGCTAAAAGAATCTTGGTAATGCGCCCTCCCCAGCCCAGCTCTGTTGTGGGCTGGGTATAGTCACAAGAACTCAATCTTTAAAGTCTGTAAATTTAAAAGTCAATCTTTTAAATCTGTAAAGTCGTGTTCACTAATCTAAAAAACTTGGTCCTTAGTTTTGGTCTTATGTGCCTGGGGCTGGTGGGATAGCAGGCGCTAGACCAGAATTAGGGGTAAAGTCTCATGGTGGATATCTGCACAGGTTCCCTCAGGGGCTGGAGGACGTGTCTACATACCCAGTGCTCATAGAGGAGTTGCTGAGACGGGGCTGGAATGAACAGGAGCTGCAGGGTGTCCTTCGAGGAAACCTGCTGCGCGTCTTCAGAGAGGTGGAACAGGTACATGGGTTAAAAGGAAAGGATAGTGTATTAGTCATGCCTCTCTAAAGGGACAGAACTGATAGAGCATACACACACATACACACTACATACATACATATGTGGGGTGGGGACATTTGTGCATGGTTTCCAGGCTATGGTCCAGGTAGTCCAACAATGGCTGTCTCCTGCTGGAAAGGCCAAGAATGGAGTAGTTGTTTAGTCCACAAGACTGGATGTCTCAGAAGTCTCAGTCTAGTGCTGAAGTCCCAGAGGATTCCTGGAGAGCTGCTGGTCTTCAATGTGAGAATCCCAAAGAAGTAGGCTCTAGTCCTAGAGAAAGAATACCTCAGCAACAGGGTAGATGAGCCCTCCAGCTAGTGAGGGCAAGAAGGCGAAAAGCAAAAACTCCTCCTTCCATATTCTTTGATTTGGGCAGTCACCAGGTATTGGCCAGGATTTAGGGGGTGGGTCTTCCTAAATGAGATTATCCAATCAAAAAAAAGTTTCAGGTGCCGGGCAGTAGTGACACACAGCTTTAATCCCAGGCAGAGGCAGGTGGATCTCTGTGTTCAAAGTCAGCCTAGTCCATAGAGTGAGTTCCAGGACAGCCAGAGCTACACAGAGAAACCTGTCACAAAAAACTAAAAAACAAAACAAACAAACAAAAACCCAAAAATGAAAAAAAGACTGAAAAAGAAAAAAAAATCTCTGAAGGTAATAGAGATGGCTCAGCAGTTAAAAGAGAGCACTGGCTGCTCTTCCAGAGGACCCAGGTTCAATTACCAGCAGCCACATGGCAGCTCACAGCTGTCTGTAACTTCAGTTCCAAAGGATCACAGATTCCTCACACAGACATACATTCAAGCAAAACACCAGGGCACATAAAATAAAAATAAATAAATCATTAACAATGTAAAGAAACAAAGAAGAAATCTCTCACAGGATTGCCCAGTTGTTTGGGTTTTACTTGATTACAGTTATAGTCAAGTTAACAATCAGGATTGGTCGTCACTAGTTGGCGGTGGTGGCACACACCTTTAACCCTAGCATTTGGAGTCAGAGGCAGGCAGGTCTCTTGGGTTCAAAGTCAGCCTGGTCTATAGAGTGAGTTCCAAGACAGCCAGGACTACACAGAAACCCTGCCTCAAAAATTAAAAAAAAAAAAAAAAAAAGGGAAAAAAAGGGGGGAAAAAGAAAGATTGACCATCACAGATAGGTGGTTCACTAGTGGAGCATGGGAGGGGTGGGAGTGTCTGTTTTACTGTGACTCCTTCCCTCAGGTGAGAGAGAGAAGCCTGGGGCAGAGCCCTCTGGAGGTCAAGTTTCCAGACAGGCAGCTGAGTAGCACCTGCCATTCGCACATCCTGACTCAGCCCCAAGAGAAACACCAGGACACTCACTTCAAGGTGACCAAGAGGCCAACTAATCAGGTCCTCCGGAGGGCCTCAGAAGCTCCCCCATGCCGTGTTTCAGGCCTCATGGCTACTGTCAGCTCCCTAGCCCTCGTCCTTTGGCTTTGGTGATCTGGCCACAGGCCAATGTGGCAAAATCCACAAAGTTCCCCTCCTCACTGCCCAGGCCCCAGTTTATTTTGAGAATAAATATTTAAAACATTGAGCCAAGTGTCCAGGGCCTTTCTTTATTGTTGGGATTAGGGTCAGAGAACCCCTGGTGAGGGAACCTGTGGCCATGGTCCTCTGGACAGGCAGAGACAATTCACCAAATCCTGAAAGCAGGGGCCCATACAACAGCGTAACCAAGGATCACTGGGACAGTAAATTAGGGTCCCACTGAAAGGTTATATTTTTGTTTGTTTTAGGGGTTTATTTGTTTTGTTTTGGAGATCAGTGTAGCACAAATTCTAATTGGTCTTAATAATAAAAACCCGGAGGCAGCTACAGGGAGGGCAGGCAGGGGGAGAGGCAGGGAGAAACAGAGCAGCCAGCCACTACAGTTCTTAACTCTACCAATGCTCAGACCAAAGGGACAATCCTGTCCCTTTGAATCCTCAGACTCCTGTGTGTGCATTTGTGTGTGTGTGCCCCCCCATCTTCCAACTCCCCATCCCATCCCCCACCTTATATTCCTCTCTCTGCCTAGCCATATCACTACTGTCTCCACCTCCCTAACCTGTCTCTTTTTCTTTGAGACTGGAGCAATCTAGTGTAACCCAGCATGGCCTTAAATTCACAGAGCTCTGTCTGTCTCTTGTCTCCTGAGTGCTGGGATTAAAGGTGTGTGCCACCACTGCCTGGTCTCTATGGATAACTTGTGGCTTAGCGCTTCACTCTGATCTTCAGGCAAGCTTTATTTGTTAGATCACAAACAAAATCTCACCACAGAACAAGTCTATGTTTCCTAAGCTGGCCTGGAACTCCTGGGTTCAAGTGATCCTCATTCCTCTGCCATCCAAGTACTAGAATTTTGAGTATGTGCCATCCTGCCTAGCTTTCTGGTTCTCTTTACTCCATATAAAAATCAGCCTGGCAGCACTCAGGAAACAGAAGCAGGCAGATCTCTGTAACTTCGAGGTTTGAGACCAGCCTGGTCTACATAGAAAGTTTAGGCCAGCCAGGGCTGCATAGTGAAACTCTCTCAAACAAATATCAGTCCTGGTCTACGTATGATGACTCAAGCCTCTAATCCTAAAGGCAAGAAGATCATCCACAAATTCAAGGCCAGACCTGTCTATTCCAGGCCAGCTAGAGATACATAATAAGACCCTTCATCAAAAAAAAGAAAAAGAAAACAAGAAAATTCTACAAGATAATTATAGGAAAACAGTTCCTTCCTGAATGTGGAGACACTGGACAGAAAAAGCAGGAAGTGTTTTTGCCCAGGTGAGATACAGGGCCGACTGTCCTGAGTATTGCAATTGGTGAGGGGCAGTGACAGTTCTGTTCTCATGCCCCCGGGGATTGCTTTCCTGCCTGTCATGAATGGCAAGGGGTGGGAATGAGGGCATATTTCTCTTACCCTTGCCATCCCATGGCATACGAGGGAGGAGGCAGGGGCAGCTCTCCTGCTCTCACGCCCACAGACCTAGCCTACCTGTGCCCCTGCCAACGGGGTCAGCTCTGGTATGCTGCCCAGGTGAAGTGCCATGCCCGCTCTCCCATGTGCTGCTGCTGGGGGTGGGGGCAGGTTCAGTTCTCCCATTCTCATGGCCTTGGGGCCACCTCTCTCACCTGCCGCAGGTAGCAAGGGGTGAGGAGAGAGAGGGCATTTTACTTCCTCACTCATGCCTCCATACGACAGACAAAGAGGGGCAGGCTCAGGCCTCCTGTTCTCGTGCTCCCCAGGCCTTCTCTCCTCAGTGTTGCTGCCAGCGGGGGCAGGATCGGCTCTCCCATTCTCAAGACTATGGGACCTGCAGTAGGTGGCAAGGGGTGGGAAGCAAAGAGCAAGGGGGGGGTATCTCTTCCTCACTTGTGCCACCGAGTGACAGACCATGGGGCTATCTCTCCTGTTCTGGAATATTCAGGGTCTGCTTACCTGCACCCCCACCAGCGGGGACAGCACTATTTGGCTGCCCCGGGAAGGTGCAGGGCCAGTTCTCCAGAGCAGTGCAGTTGGTGGGGGGCATGGCCAGTTCTCCCTAGTGCTGCAGACAGTGGGGCACAGGACCAAGTCCGCGCAGCCCTATCTTCACTGATTTCAGTGGCAGCAGGAGCCACAGACCAACGCAGACTGAGGCTGTGACAGGGCCACTGACCCAGACATGGTCCCCTGCAGTAGCCTAGGCCCAGGCGGCATCGTGGTCCTGGGTGGCACCGCAGGCTACTCAGATCTGCATGGCCCTGGCAGAGGCTCAACCTTTCGACACTAACCTGGCCCTAGGTGGTCGCCCAGGTCCCTGACGATCTAGTGGCATCAGTACAGACCCCTCATGTGATCGAGCCATGGGCCCAGACATGGTCGTGGGCAGCACCTGGGCTCAGATGTCACCATGGTCCCAGTTGGCAGTGCAGGTCAACTTAGATCACCCAACAGCAGCATGGCCCTCGAGCCCCCACAGCCCCACGTGTAGGCCCAGATCCCAGGCATCTGTACTGCCATTGATGGCAGCAGGAGCCTCGGACACCAACACAGGGCCTGTCTGTGTCAGGGCCACAGACTCAGCTCAGGCCTGTGCACCCTGGCCCCGGGAGGCAACACATGTTACTCAGGTCTGTATGGGCCTAGCAGCAGCATAGTCCTCGGGCACCAAGAAGGCCATGGGTGGAAGCCCAGATCCTGGGCATCAGTGTGGCCTTTGGTGGCAATGTAGGCCTCAGACAACACAGACTCAGGCTGTGGTAGGATCATGGACCCAGACATGGTCCTTGGCAATAGTCTGGGGTCAGATGTTGTAGTATGAGGGGCCGGCTTGTTGGGGTTTCTTGTCCTGCCCGGTACCCCACAGCTGGCAAGTCCCAAAGAAAATCACACACAAGACTCCATAAGATTATAAACTGATTGGCCCATTAGGTCAGGCTACTTATTAGTTCTTATAACTTATGTTACCCCATTATCCTTATCTACGTTAGCCACACGGCTCAGTACCTTTCTCAGCTGGGCAGCTTACACCTTTCCTCTCCGGTGGTCTGGGCAGAACTGGAAGAGGGAGCTTCCCAGAATACTCCCAGTCTTCTTTGCTCCACCTCTACTTCCCGTCTGGCTTTTTCGCCTATACTGCCTGCCTGGCCAATCAGTGTTTTATTAAAATATGATTGACAGAATACAGACAATTCTCCCACACCAAGATGTCAGCATGGCCCTAGTTGGCACTGCAGATCACCCAGATTGGCATGGTCCTAGTGGCAGCATGGCTCCAAAATCCAACGTTTACCCAGGTGGCAGCCCAGACCCCAGGTATCCGCTTAGCCTTTGATAAGTAGGAGCCATGTACATAGACCCACACCCTGGCTGCGGTAGACTCACGAACCCAGACATGGATAATGGCCACATTTTGGGACCAGATGACACCATGACTCCAGGTGGCAGCATGGGCCACCCAGGTCTTTATGACCTGGGCAACAGTTTGACCCTCTAAGACCAACATAGCCTCAAGTTTCAGCCTGAATTGTGGACCTCTGCACAGCCCTCGGTGGCAACAAGAGTCATGGATATCAACTCAGAGTCCCGCTGTCGTAGAACCATGAACCCAGACACGGCCCCTGGCAGTAGTCTGGGCTGGACATCACAACAGTCCTGGGTGGCGGCACAGGAATACTGGATCGGCATGGCCCCTGTGGAGGGACATCTCTTGGACATCACCTTGGTCATAGGTAGTGGCACAGACTCCAGGTGTCCACAGCGCCATTGGTGATAGCAGTCTGGCTAATAAAAATTTAAAAGCAGAGCCAAATGTGGCATTTACCTTTAATGTTACCACTCAGGAGGCCAAGGCAGGTGGATCTTTCTGAGTTTGAAGCCAGTCTGATCTACAAGAGCTAGTTCCAGGACAGGCTCCAAAGCTACAGAGAAACCCTGTCTCCAAAACAAAACAAAACAAAACCAAAAAAAAAACAGAAAACAAAACAAAACAAAAAAAGCAAAACAACCAGGCCAGGTGTGGCAGTCCACAATACCTCTAGTAAACACCTCTAATGGTACCAGTTGGAGGCTGAGGAAAGTGGGTCTCTCTGAGATCCAGGCCAGTCTTGGCTGCATAATGAGTTTCAGGCTAAAAGGCTACATAAAGAAATCCTGTCCTCCCCCTCAAAAAAAAGTCAGGGCTGGTATGGTTATCCATCAGACTTAACCAAGTAAGTCTGGAGACCTAAGTTTGACCCCAAGGACCCCTGGAAAAACAGAGGAGAGAAATGACACCAGAAAGTTGTCCTTCGACCGCCACACTTGCACTGTCATACATGCATACACATGCATGCATCTGTCATACATACATACATGGGCACAGCATTTTAAAGACATTGGGAAGATGTTTAAATAGAAACTTTACAAGAAAAATATCAAAATTTCCAGTAATAATATAAAAAGGTATTAGTCATTAGGAACCCCAAGATTACTCGTATGTATCTCAGTGGTAGAACATAGGTTTAATATGGGTGAAGCTCCGGGCTCAGGTCCCAACCCCTAAAAACAAATTCAGGTCTTAGTTACTGTGTTATTACTGCAAAGAGACGCTGTGGCCAAGGCAACACATTTAAGAGAAAGCGTTTAACTGGGGGCTGGCTTACAGTTTAGAGAGTCCACCCTCACTATGGTGGGAAGCAGACAGGCACGGCACTGGGGCAGTAACTGAAAGCTTTACTTCCTGATCTGAGACAGCAGGCAGAGACAGTAAGACCGGGCCTGGTAAGGGCTTTTTAAACCTCAGCCCACCTCCAGTGACACACCTCCTCTAACAAGGCCACACCCCCTAGTTTGTCCAGAACAGCTCTACTTCCTGCGGATTTAACATGCAAATATATGAGTTTAGGCAGGCAAGGTGGAATCCCAGCACTAGGGAGGCAGAGGCAGGTGGATCTCTGTGAGTTCAAGGCCAGCCTGGTCTACAGAGTGAATTCCAGGGTCTCCAGGACTGCGATAGAGAGAAACCCTGCCTTGAAAAAAAACAAAAAACAAAAACAAACAAAAAACTATATATGAGGGGGCTGGAGATACGGCTCAGAGGTTAAGAGCACTGACTGCTCTTCCAGAGGTCCTGAGTTCAAGTCCCAGCAACCACATGGTGGCTCACGGCCATCTATAATAAGATCTGGTGCCCTCTTCTGGTATGTAAGCATACATGGAAGGAATGTTGTATACATAATAGATAAATAAATCTTTTAAAAAAAGAAAAAAAACTATGTATGAGCCTATAGGGGCCATTCTCATTCACACCACAACACCCAGCCTCTGAGCTTCCTTCTACAGCACAGTAGCCCACTTCCACTTTCTTTTCTTAATAAACAAACCCTCATAATGAAGATGCCTAGGATTCAACACAGTAAAACCTTTTATATCTATGCTTTAAAAAAAATAGCCCACTTACAGCAGGCTTTGGATGTCTCAAATAGCATCTCTCTCTCTTTTTTTTTAATTTATTTTATTATTTTATGTTCTCTGGTGCGAGGGTCAGATGCTCTGGAGCTGGAGTTACAAGCCGTTGTGAGCTGCCATGTGGGTGCTGACAACTGAACTCAGGACTCTGGAAGAGCAGTCAGTGCTCTTAACTGCTGAACCATCTCTCCAATCCCACAGCTTTTTTAAAAAAAAATTAATTATATTAATATATTACATATTATATGTTATTACATGTTATTATATTAATATAATACATATTACATATTATATGTTATTATATTATATCTTATATATGACCAAAGCTCATCATAGTTTGTTTGTTTATTTATTGCTTTTGAGTTTCTTTGTTTATGTCTGACTGTCCTAAAACTCACTCTGTAGACCAGGCTGGCCTCAAACTCATTAATATCCACCTGCTTCTGCCTTCAAAGTGCTGTAATTAAAGGTGTGCACCACCACCGCCCAGAATTTTTTTTTAAAAATATAGCTTCTGGGGATTAAATTTAGGTCCTCATGTTTGCAAGGTGTGCTTGTTAACTTCCTTTGTGCTGTGAGGAAATCCTTGACAAGCATTTTAAGAATCATTTACTTTAGTTCACAGTTCCAGGGTACAGCCCAGCATGGTAGAGCAGTCACAGGGGCAGGAGAAACTTGAGGCAGCTGGTCACAATGCATTTACAGTCAGGAAACAGGAAACTGGATGACAGTATTCAATCTGCTTTCTTCTTCTTTGTGTGTGTGTGTGTGTGTGTGTGTGTGTGTGTGTGTGTGGTTTGAGACAGGGTTTCTCTGTGTAACAGTCCTGGCTATCCTGGAACTTGCTCTATAGACCAGGTTGTCCCCAAACTCACAGAGATTCACCTACCTCTGCCTCCAGAATGCCGGGATTAAAGGCGAGGGCCACCAGGCCTAGCACTGCTTTCTTCTGACATAGTCCAGGACCGAAACTCATAGAATGGCCCCGCCCACAATTAAAGTGGTTCTCTTCACTGCCATTGTCCTAGACTAGTTAACTCCTCACAGGCATGACTAGAGGCTATCTTAATGTAGATAATCTCCCCCAGGTGTGCCCAGAGGCTTGCTGCCTGGGTGATTCTAGACTAAATATTTAAGGCAAGCTCCTTACCAACTAAACTATCTCCCCAGACCACCAATAACTTTTGGTATAGTCACGGGTTGTATGACCATTCTTTCTACCAAGTTCCATAATATTCTAGTCATGATAAGAGGAAACTACCATTAAACAATTACTCTCTGCTTTCTCTCTTCATTCCCACTCAACTGCCAATCTGATTTTTGACTCTGTGGATTCTTGGTATTTCTTTTTTTTTCCTTTTTCTTTTTTTGTTTTGTTTTAGTTTGTTTTGTTTTGTTTGTTTTTTGTATTGTCGAGACAGGGTTTCTCTGTAGCTTTGGAGCCTGTCCTGGAACTCACTCTATAGATCAGGCTGGCCTCAAACTTACAGAGATCCTCCTGTCTCTGCCTTCCGAGTGCTGGAATTAAAGGTGTGCACCATCACCACCCAACTTCTAGGTATTTCTTACAGCTGGAATCTTAGGCTATGTGACTCATGTTGAGTGTCTTTATCTTAGTATAATGTTTGGGAAGCTCGTTCCCAGGTCGGCTTCAAACTCCCTATGTAGCCAAGGATAACTCTGAACTTCTGAGCCTCCAGCATCTACCTCTGGCCTAAATACTGAGATTACAAGCAAGCACCACTTCCTACGCCCCCCCCCCCCCCCCGTCTTATGTAGTATGCACTCTACCAACTGATCTACATCTTGAACTCACTTTCTGTTTTTTTGAGACAGGGGTTTGTATGTAGCCCAGGCTGTCCTCAAACTCCTCCTCATTCTGCTGAGTTCTGGGAATGCAACTTTTTTATCTAGTTTAATTTCATTTTCTGGGATTTTTATTAGTCGGGTGCTGTTAGGATTTCTGTTGTAATCCTCTATCTCTCTTCTTCTCCCCCTGCCTGGCTGCCCTGGGACTTACTAGGTAGACAAGGCTGACCTGCCTCTGCCTCTCTAGTGCTCAGATTAAAGGTGAGTACCAGGTGCTGGAAAGATGACTGGACATTTAAGAGCCCTTGCTGTCACTGGGTGGTGGCGGCTCATGCCTTTAATCCCAGCACTTGGAAGGTAGGCAGATCTGTGAGTTTGAGGCCAGCTTGTCTACTAAGCAAGTTCCAGGTCAGCCAGGGGTACACAGAGAAATCCTATCTAGAAACAAAGCAAAACAAACAAAAAGATGAGTGTCACCATGCCTGGTGTGTGTGTGTGTGTGTGTGTGTGTGTGTGTGTGTGTGTGTGTGTGAACGCTGGCTTGCAGGAGTCCAGAGGGCATCGGATCCCTTGGAGCTGGAGTTACAGGCAGTCGCGAGCCACCTGATATGGGTGGATACTGGGAGCTGAATTTGGGTCTGCCCTAAGAGCTTCAAAAGCTCTTAAACACTGAGCCGTCTCTATGGCAGAGAGTGAAGCATGCGGAGAGCAGAGAAAAGCCCGGTTGGAAAGTATTGAAGGGTGAGGAAAGGGAGGTCGGATAGCAGCCCAGAAAAGCTGAGCAGGGTTAGAAGGTAGACTGCTCTAGGCGAGGGGAGGGTCCTACGGGGCTCCCAGACCTTGAGCAGGCCGGCCCACCCACCGAGTTCGAGCTGGGATTGGACAGCGGCCGTCAGAAGGCGCGGATCCTACAATCAGTCCACGTTTTAAAGGCCGTCCAAGCCAGAAAGGGGGAGAAGAATGGAGATAGACCAGAAAGATGAGCCCTGAGGCTTTCTGATAGTAGAGAAGGTGGGGGGGGGGGGGGAGAGAAAGAGGCCGAAAGGACAACCCAGAAAGATAAAAATTCTGAAGTAAAGGCAACTAGATAAGTTATCTGAATGTGAAAGAAGTTAGCACCAAGAAAGGAAAGGACTTGGGTGCAGAATCGCCAGGAGGCGAGGCTGTGAAGGAGCAATTTCAAATGAGATAGCTGGGCTTAACTCAAGTGTCAAACAGGGCCGGGTGGGTGCCACCTCTGCCGAGGGAGTAGTGGCCTTAAAGAGGAGAGGCTGCAGCAGCAGGACTGAGGGCAGAGACTGTGCATCTGCGGGGATTTGACTACCAGAGACACGAGAGAGACGAGACAGAGACACGAGAGAGAAATGATGGAAACCGACGAGTGTGTATGTGGGGTGATGAGCGACTCGGGGATGTTTGGGGTGGCTACTGAGACACTGGGCGGGCCCTGCCTTCCCTTCCCGCTAAGTAACAGAAAAGTGATTGAAAAGTCATCAAGTCCAAAGCCCGTGCACCCTGCGCCCCGTCTACCGCCATAAAGTCCCTAAATTAAGTGGAAAACGACTTTCCCTCATCTAGGGCTCAGAGAGGGCAATCCCTCAACCAAAGTCACACAGGAACCCAACCCTCCAGCAGCCTGAGTACTCTGTTCTTGGGGTCCTCTCACCACCCTGTCTCCCCCCCCCCCCCCCCCCCCGCCTCGGGGAGGAGCCGGCCCGAGCCCCTCCTGCTCCCCGCCTCCGAGGGGCGGCCCGGGGGGCGGGTGGAGGAAGTGAGCGCAGCGGGGTGGAATGCGAGCGGGCGGGGCGGGGCGGCCCAGGGCGGCGGGGACAGCGGGCTGGAGGCCGGGACAGCGGCCCGAACGCGCGCTGCGATGCCTCACTTCACCGTGGTGCCAGTGGACGGGCCGCGACGCGGCGACTATGACAACCTCGAGGGGCTCAGTTGGGTGGACTACGGGGAGCGCGCCGAGCGGGAAGACTCGGACGGTGAGGGTGCGCCCGGCCGGGGCCGGGACTGGGGGCGTCTACACGGGACCCGCTCGCGCCGCCGGACCGCGCGCGAGCACGTCCATGCGGGACTCCACTTTTCTTGCTCCACGAGCACTCAGACCGATGAGTCTTCTCGGTCCGGGACTCCTGAGCCAGGTCATCCTCCACCCGCCCGCACCCCCAGCTCCTCCCCCGAGAGCCGCGGGCGGGGGCTGCAGACGTGGCCGCCCGGGGAGACCGGCCAGCAGGCTGCCTCGCTCAGGATGGTGCCGAACGCGCGTCCCGGGCCCGGACCAGGCTCAACGGAAGCCTGGGTTGCAGCTTCCTCGCTTTCCGTGAATCGCCCCCATCCTTTTGAGAGTTATCCTTTCTTCCCCTGTGACTCACCGCCCCTCTCTTGTCCTCCCCCCACCCCTGTACTCTGGCCGGGTAGGAGCGAAGGGTGTGCTCGTTGAAGGGCCTCTCTTGGCCTTGATGTAGATCTGTAGGTACTTCATGGCTTCTGGGAAGCAGTTACACGGGGCCAAGCTTGTCTAGGCACTGTACATGAAGCGGCTCGTTCTAATCCTCCAGCCTCCCCCATGGGACAGGTTCTGTTACTCGCACTTAGGAAGAAGTGAAGAGAGGTGGTGAAGAGTTATGTAACTGGTTCCCAGTAGGATTCAAACCCGGATGTGAAAGTGCAGGGCCTTAACCTAGGGCTGGCCATGGAGGCGAACCCTTCCCCTCTTGCGGTGTTCCTTTCTCCATCTTCCACCCTGGAGGGATCCTCCAGGCCAGTCCTGGCACACACTTGGAATGTGACCGTCCGTGGGAATATGTGTCCGTGGAGCTGTGTAGGCATGATGCAAATACATGTGTGAGGCAGAGAGTATGGCAGGGTGAAGGCAGGGTCAGGTCAGGACATCCTCATGGCTACTGTTTCCAGCAAGGCTGCCAGTGAGGAGCGTGATGCTATGATTGATAGAACAAATGTCTATGATGTCTGGGACTGACAGTCACAGAAACGTGTAGGAAATGTGTGTTGTGTTGGGTGATGTTATCAGAGGCTGTCTGATAGGTCCGAAGTGGTGACGTGCTTGGGGTAGCCTGTGTCTGATGTGAATGATGGCAGTGTCACCTGTCTGCCACGTGTAGATGTGGCACAGGCCAGGGGCTTGGGCTGCCAGAGGTCATGGAGATCTGTCAGACTTCACAGCTGTATGTAAGTAACCCTAGGCCCAATGTCCCTGACTGCCTCTATCCTGGTGCAAGGAGTCAGAACAGTTTCCCTCCTCCCCTAGGCCTGGAAGGATGTCTGTCCCCAGATGATGTGCTGAGCCACATCATTAGCCTGGACCAGTGGGCAGTGCTAAGCCTTGGCCCCGCCTTGGTCCTTCACAGGGTGACCGGAGTAACCTGGAGCTATGCTGGCTGCTGGCTGAGTCCGGCCAGGTCCCTCCAGGCTAGGCCACCTCCTCCCACCCCACCCCCTTCTTCTTCTCCTCCTCTTACTCCTTTTCATCCAGACTGTGGCTGTGTTTGCAGCATGGGGGATACCCTGCACCCTGGTGAGTGATTTTGCTTTTTCTTAACTGGTATAGCAAAGGGTCAGAGAGCACAGAACTATCTTAGGCCCAGCTCTCCTGGAACCCCTCAACTTAAAGCTCACACCTCTACCCTGAGGGGCAAAAGTAGGCCATCTCATCTAGGTGGGCTGTGGCAGGAATCGGAAGGTCAAGGAAGGGCATTGTAGATAGATGCTATGTTTGTAGGGACCAATAATGTCACCCAGGTCATTCCCTACCATTGGGACTTTTATAATTGCTGGTAGGAACACACCTGTGTGCTTCACAGGACGCCCCGGGCCTGAATTGTGTCTGGTTCTCTGAGGGTCTCAGGTAATGTTTGAAAAACTTGAGCCTGGCAGGCAGGCATGCCTAAACCTGCCCTGGAATTTTTGGAATAGCTGAGGCCAGGGCAGGTAGCTTGAAGTTTAGGGGAATACAGATCTGAGGCACTGTTTAGACCCTCTCATATCCTACGGGAGGGGTCCTTAAATGAGGATTTGTGGAATCTAAGAAGTGCCTGCCCGTGTCTGAGACCAGACAGAACCTTTTCTGATGCATCAGGGAAGTTGGAAGAGGGAGTTCCTGCCTCTACTTCACAGACGATGATAGCAGTACGGAGAGAGTAAGCAGTTTCCTTTGGGTCACACAGGGCAAGGGGCAGGAACTCAAGCCAGATTGCTGACCCTCCAAACACCCAGAGGCTGGGGTATGCACACAGTGGCCAAACTACATATCCCAGAGGTCATTTCTATGCTGAGGTATCTTAATCTATCCCAGAGTACCCCCTAAATGGACTGAGATCTAAAGTGTGAAAAGGGGACCCACAGCTCATCTCCCAAGCTTGGACCCAGGTCTGGCCCTCTTCACTACACAATCATGCCTTGTCTTCTTCCTGGAAGAAGGTAAATGACATACACCAGGTCAGGTAATAGAAACAGCCTCTCGAATGTCCAAGCCATCTGCGAGTGATGGTTGTAGGGACAAGGGGTCAGCTGGGTCATAGAGGGGTCACTAGTGTGTACTTGCTCAGCAGTTTGTAGAAGTTTTTCTTTTGGTTCTTTTTAACACAAATTTTATGTGGTACTGGAGATTGAACCCAGGGATTTGAGCGTAATAGGCAAGCACTCTTCCACTGAGCTACATTCCTAGTCCTTTGGCTGTTTTGTTTGTTTTCCTTCTGCAGCCCAGGCTGCTCTAGAAACCACTAAGTAGCCCGGATTGACCTTGAACTCACGCTTTCCCAGCAACCGCCTCACAGGGTCAAGGATTACAGATTTGTGCCACCGTGCTTAGGTCTGCAGCAATGACTCTCCACCTGTGGATCAAACGACCCTTTTCACAGGGGTCACCTAAGACCATCGGAAAACAGATATTTACATTATGGTTCAGAACCGTAGCAAAACGGCAGTTATGAAGTAGCAACAAAAAGAATTTTCAGGTTGGGGGTCACCACATCATGAGGAACTGTATTAAAGGATTGCAGCATTAGGAAGTTGAGAACCACCGATCTACAGTTTCTAAATAATCGTCCATTGTTCTTAGAAACGGTTGAGGTGGGCCAGCCAGCATTGTGTGCACTGAGAATCATTTACGTTTATCTCCAGCCTCGTTCCACAAAGGGATCTGAAATACTCAATGAAAGTGCTCTCCAATGAAAGTGCTCTCCGCAAGGCTCCAGAGGGAGAGGGCAAGCACCGACACTAAGTAAATGCTGGCCGCATCTGAGGGATAAATTTATGGAAATTCCTAGTGGGCAAGGCAGGCAGGCAGGAAGACGAGCTGCTGTTCTCATTTCTGTTGTGTTGTTCTGTCTTGTTGTGGTGGCGGTTGTTTCTGTTGTCAACTGAAGAGCTGTCGATGGAGATGGCAACCGTGGCTGAATTTTGACATTTATTTCCTCATGATTCCTTCTTCATGAATGAGCATGGAAGTCACAAATGCCACCGAGTGTCTGGGGAGCTACCTGACCCCACCAGGCTTTAATGCTACTTGGTGGACTGAAATGACTGCTGCTTTGGCATTGACCTACATTGCCGTTGGTCTACAGATCACCAAATGTAGGCAGAGAACCAGGTGTACAGTGCCAGGCACATGCACCTTCTGTGATTCTGGCACTGGGGAGATAGAGCCAGGAGGATCCTGGAGCTTGCTAACAGGCCAGTCTAGCTGAATTGGTGAGCTCTAGGTTTAGTGAGAGACCCTGTCTCAAAAAATAAGGTGACTAGTGAGAAAGGAATACACCTGATGTTGGCGTTGGTCTCCATTCTACATAGACATGTTTGCACACACACACCACATATACAAAAAAAAAAAAAGGGGGTGTGAGAGCTGAGCATGGTGCTTATATCTTTAATCCTAATACTTAAGAAGATGTGGCAAGAGGATCGACACGAGCTTGAGGCCAGCCTGGGCTACAGTGAGACCCAGCCTCAGAGGAAGAGGGGCTGGAGAATGTGGTGGTGGCCCTTCGGTACAGCATTCGCCATAGTGCTCCATGAGTTTGCGGGTTCATCCCGACACATAGCAGAAAATGAAGGCGCGCAGACTCCCTCCTTGCTAGGAGGTTTTCTGGTTGATGAGGCACATTTTCACCGGCCTGAGAAGTGAGTGGAGCCTGCAGTAGGCCTCATAATCTGTCCTGGAGCAAACCGGAACCCTCGGACTCCTAAACTCAGTGATTCCTTTTGGATCTGGCCGACGGATGACACCCCCACCCCCACTGCAGTTCATGCTCCTACATAGCTTCTGCTCAATCCAAGATTCATCCTGTGCCCTGGCTTTCCCAATGGCCATTTCTGGCTCCTTGTGTAACCATGTGAGATTGGCCCCGTCTCCCAGCATGCTCTGGGCTACCCTCCGGGACACCTCACGCGGTGCATGGTGGGGTAGCTATCTGGCCCCTAGTTGGGCCATGGCAGCGGAAGGCACTCTGTGTGGTTTCATCTTCCTGGATGGCAGATTGGTGTCTGGCTACAGATCTGTGGGAAGAAGGAAGGTGGGGTCTCAGCGTTGGTTCTGGGCAGACCCCGCCTCCTCAACAGACCCTGCCCTTCACGTACACTTGGCGCTAGTGTGGAAATGTGGACTCCTCTACAGAGAATGATGCCTCCTGAGATTTGATTCCTGGGGCCTTCTTTATGGTCCTTTTTTTTTTTTTTTTTTTTTTTTTTTTTTTTTTTTTTTTCTCTTGATTCTTTTCGAGACTGTGTTTCCCTGTAGCTTTGGGGCCTGTCCTGGAACTAACTCTTGTAGACCAGGCTGACCTCGAACTAACAAAGATCCGCCTGCCTCTGCCTCCCGAGTGCTGAGATTAAAGGCATGCGCCACCGCCCATCCTTTTTTTTTTCTTTCTTTCTTTCGTGTGTGTGTGTGTCAGGGTTACTTGAAAGCTATGGCTTCCAAAAGTGTTTTAGAGAGATGGTGTTTTTGTGACTTCTCAGCCTCCTGGCTAAGATGTGCAGCGCTGTTTTGTGGGTTGTGGCCGTCTGGGGTGGGGTATAGGCTGGTACCCAGGGAGGCAGCAACTCACTTTCCCTCTCTCTCCACAGGACAGAGTAACCACAGAGAGAACAGCCCTTTCCTTTGCCCTTTGGAAGCTTCCAGAGGAAGTGATTACTATGACAGGAACCTGGCACTGTTTGAGGTATCTGGGGGAGCCATTCGGGTGTGGTGGACAGGTGGGTGATTGGCAGGGGCTTCTCCAGACCGCTCAGTTAAGCCAGGCTGTGGTTCTCTTGGCCCTTTGACGCACACTGTCCTCTGAGACCCTTGCAACCCTACCTCTGTTGCCATCCCAGAGCCTTTGCGTTCCTTGTGCCCCTCACCAAAGCGACTACTTCCTCACACTTTCTTCCCTCTCCATTCCCGGGCTTTTCCCACCCTGTGGCCCTGCTGTCTGCTGTGGATAGAATCTTTCTTTTCATTTCTTGCTGGCTCTTCTGACCCCGTTCCCCTCTGGTTACAGAGGCCTGTTTTTCCTCCTCGCTCGCTCTGCCCTCCGTAGCTGCAGCTATGGTGCACACTTCTCTGGAAAGGTTCCCACATCTCTGCCTTTCAGCGGGATTTTTTTTTCTCTGCAGACCCAAGCTGAGAAATAAGATCTGGACTTAAGACGCGGTTCAGATTCCTAAACTCTGAGCCTGTACATTAATCTGCCTCCTAGCCAAGAAATGTAGGCTTCTCAGTCTGCACACATCCAGAGAACCTCCATCGTCTCTCATCACTCCCAGCCAGACTCCCTGTGTTCCAGGGTCAGAAAGGTGGCAGGGAGCATCACAGCAGGTGGTAAAGTCACAGTGCTAAGGCCACAGTGGCAGGGAAGCCTTCGACCCCTTGAGTGCTAGAAGTCCTGTGATCTGTCCCCACCTGAAGAGAAGCGGGGGGGGGGGGGGGGGGGGAGGGCAGATAACAAACATCCTCCCTTGGAGATTGAGGTATGATTTTCATAGACTAGGGCCTGAGGACACCAGACAGGTCAGGGCTCAGACAACTAATGGATTACAGTTGTCCCGGATGTCCCTTTATCCCTCTTTTGTCTTTCTCGGTTTTCCGGATGTAACCTGGGTGGTGTGTGTGTGTGTGTGTGTGTGTGTGTGAGTGAGCATGCACATGTGCGCACACGTGTGTGTTAAGATAGACGTGAATCCCAGAGACCCAGCCATAGCTTCAAAGTGGCCAAGCAGGCAGGATGAAGTGTACAATCTGTCTGTCTGCCAGCAGGGCCTGCCCTTCCTTCTCCCCTGAGGCGGGTGATTTTCACAAATGAGCTGGCAGTGATTACAGCCAAGGTGGGGCAGAGAGAAGCAGCCGCTGGGCCTTTGAGTGCTGCCTTCTGGGGTGTGGTGCCCACACCTGCCCAGCTAGCTGGCTTGGGCTTCCCCAGGCAAGAACTGGGATCAAGTCCGGGCCTGCTTCAGGGCTTGGCACTAGGCCAGCAGCCGGGCTGCTGGCTACACACAGGTAGCCTGACGCTGGCCTGGCCCATTGCCATCTTGCCCCGTGGCTCTGTTTATAGGAGGAACTGGACATACGGCCAAAGGTGTCATCTCTCCTGGGCAAGCTTGTCAGCTACACCAACCTCACCCAAGGAGCCAAGGAACATGAGGAAGCCGAGAGCGGGGAAGGTGCCCGTCGGAGAGCTGTCAAGGTGAGCAAGTCAGTGTCAGCAGACACTGACATCTGAGGAACCAGATTGCCATGGAATTAGATGCTGGAAATAGATGTTTCCCTCTGGGGTGTTGAGCATACCTGGACCAGTGGGTGATGGCATGGAGGGTGAGAACTGAGTGCCTTAAGCTGAAGGAGACGTCAAAGGCTAAGAGCTAAGGAGGAGCTCCTGGGAGCAGAGGGCCAAAGGAACCTCAAAAGCAACAGGAGGAGCGGTAGCTCCTTGTTCCTAACTGTTGGCAGATGAGACATTGTTTTCAGAGTGGACCCAGGTTGGCTGGGCCGTGGCGGTGGACACCTTTAATATCAGGAGGCAGAGGCAGGCGGATCAAAGAGCAAACCCAGGATCTAGAATATTATTTTCACAGAAAAAGCTTTGAGACGGAAGTTGGGCTTGGTGGTGCACACCCAGAGTCCTGGTGATTTTAAAGGGGCTAACGCAGGAAGATTAGCTGCACCTTGGCATTCCCAGAGGGGCTAACGTAGGCAGATTGGCTGTACCTTGGCATTCCCAGAGCTGTCTGGGCAAGCAGCTGTGCTTGAAAGGAACAGGGGTCTGAGCCCGCTACCACATTCTCCTTGGCAGTAAACACAAACCAAAGTAATTCGTGGTTGAAATAAACCAGATTACTGGCTTCAGACCTGCTTATGGAGATGTGGGCATTGCTGAGGTGGGTCCAGGAAAGTAAGCCAAGCTAAAGTGTGTCCTTTACCTTCTGCCTATGGAAGTCAGCCCCCTCTTCAGAGAGGGCAGCTGATATCTTGAGGTGGTCTAGACCTGACTCCACCTTGTTCTTCTGGTTCTGATTTTGTTGGCATGTTCTGAACGAAGACAGCAAAAATTCAGCCAGGCGGTGGTGGCATGTGCCCTTAGTCCCAGCACCCTGGGTCTGAGTCCAAGGCCAGCCTGGTCTACAGAGTGAATTCCAGGAAGTCCAGGGCTACACAGACAAACCCTGTCTTGAAAAACAAGCAAACAAAAAAGATAGCGAGAACTCTGCCTGTTTCTAGTCATCCCTACCCAAACAAAAAAGATAGTGAGAATTCTGCCTATTTCTAGTCAGCCCTACCCAGCCCTACATAGGAGCAGTCTCAACTTCCAGAGTATTGCTTGGTACTAGTAGAATCCTTGGGCAATGCCTGGGAGCTGGTGACTGGGAATAAAAAAGCCAAGAAAGGCCTGTGGGAGAGAAACCTGAGTTAGTAAGGGGCCCTGGTCCTGAGCTTAATTAGGAGCCCATGAAGATGCTCAGCCACCCATTTACCCCATCCTAGTATAATAATGGTGTAAGAAGATAACTAACAGTCCTAGCTCCACAGCTGACCCATGGAGCGAGGACTCTGGCTAAATCTAATAGGAGCTAGGGAGCCACGGGCCTCAGAAAAGAAGGCTTGAATCAGGGAGAGTGGGCCTCCTCCAACCAGACTATGCCAGGACTGAAAGTCAGCCTCTTCTCTCTGGCAGCCACTTCTGCTCTAACCCAGTGACCTTCTGAGACTGCCAGGGGTTATTTAGGGATGCAAAAAGCATTTCCTGCCCGGCCCTTTCCCACACTGCCCTTTAGAGTGACTCAGCCTAGGCTGGGGATAAGAATAGGAGCTCTCGCTACTACCACCATCCAGTAGGTGGTGTCCTCTGAGAAGGGCACCAGAACCCAGAATAAGGTTTATCTCTCACCTATACAGCCTTGTGCAGGATGGCATACGCAAGCTTCTGTTCTTACTCAGGCTCTTTTGAAGATCCTCAGGCCCAAGGCCCAGCTTCAGGGCAGAGGAGGATTTGCTGGGGTTCTGTGGATGCTCTCAAGTGTTGCCTCTGCACACACAGCCTCTGTCATGGCCTCCTGGGTAGCCCCTCACCTGCCCTTCCAGAGTTGAGAAGCTGCCGGTCTGTATGTTAGAGCTTTCTCGCTTGCTCTCAGAAAGCCTGACTTCTGTCTGTGAGACTCCAAAGCAGGAAGGGATTTAGAAGGCCCCACTCACTGGGTTCAGGAGCACTTTGGGTGGACTTGTTGGGCCTGGTGTTATTAAAACAGTAAACAACTGTGTTAGTCAGGGTTCTCTAGAGGAACAGAACTTAAAGAATATATATACTGAATATATATATTATAAATAATAGGAATATATAATATAATATATGTTATAAAGAATAGGAATGCATATACATATACATATGTATATATGTGGGTATATATATATATAAAGGGATTACTAGATTGGCTTTATAGGCTACGGTCCAGCTAGTCCAACAATGGCTGTCTAGCAATAGAAAGTCCAAGAACCCAGTAGTTGTTCAGTTCACGAGGCTGGATGTCTCAGCTGGTCTTCAGTGTATGCTAGAACCCTGAAGAAGCAGGCTCTAATGCCAGTGAAGGAATGGACTTGCTAGCGAGAGAGCAAGCGAACAAAGAGAGAGCAAGCTTCTTTAGTCCATGTCCTTACATAGTCTGCCAGCCGAAGGTGTGGCCCAGGTTAAAGGTGGATCTTCCCACCACAGAGATCTGAGTTAGAAGTGGATCTTCCCACTTCTGATGATTTAATTAAGAAAATCTCTCACAGGTGTGCCCAGCCATTTGCGTTTTTGTTAATACCAGTTGTAAAGTCGACAACCAGGAATAGCCATCACACAAGCCAAGTCTACTAAATATGGTGGTCATGGATATACTAGTATATAGTCCAGGGAATGTAGTTCAAAACTGGGCCTGACAAGGGAGGTGATGGACTATGTCCAGTGGCCAGAGCCGAGGAGTCTGGACCAAATGCCCCACACTCCATTAGAGGGCAGTGCAGAGAATTTTCAGCAGGAATGATGGCACTGGACTTGGTTTTCAGAGGTTGGCAGGCATGGGAGGCGCCTGATGGACTGGTACAAAGCAGGCTAGTATCCAAGCAGCCTCGAGGCCAGCAAGGCAGAATTCTGTCTACTTAAGCTGGAGATGGGGGATCAGAAAGAGGGAGGGCAGCAACAACATTTTAAGCTTTGACTTGTATAATGAGGCCTGCCAGGTGGTCTTCACTTCCCAGAAGTTGAGCAGAAGTTGGAAGCCAGGTGTGGCAGTCAGTGTACTCAACACCCCAGAGGCTGAGACAGGATCGCCACAAGTTTGAGGTCAGCATGGTTACATAGTAAATCCCAGGCGAGCCTGACCAAAGAGTGAGAACCTGTTTCCAAAAGCAAAAACCAAGAAGAGGAGAACCATAAATCGTGCGTACGTCTATAATCCTAGCACACAGGAGACTGAGTGAGGCGGAAAGATCACTAGAAGTTCCAGACTTTCTTGGTCTACATAGAGAGTTCCAGGTCAACCAGGTACAAAACAAAACAAAAGAAAAAGAAAAGAAAAATCAGGTCTCATACCTTCCTAGTCTGAGCAGTCTTCCTATGGGAGAGCCTGTAGAAATAGCCTAGCTCTGCTGCTGCCTCCTGTGCTCCACTGGACCCCAGCATAGAGGCTGCTGAGTGACTAGGTGCTCCTTCCTGTGGCATATCTGGACCTCTCTGATGCCGTGTGCCCCCTCCCCTTCTGCCCATTTAGGCACCCAGCATGGGCACCCTCATGGGAGTGTACCTTCCCTGCCTGCAGAACATCTTTGGGGTCATCCTCTTCCTGCGGCTGACCTGGATGGTGGGCACGGCTGGCGTGCTGCAGTCTCTGCTCATAGTGCTCATCTGCTGCTGCTGTGTGAGTGTCTGGGGCCGGAGCCGGGCTGGGGCCGGGCCGTCATCTGCTGCTGCTGTGTGAGTGTCTGGGGCCGGGCCGTACTGCTCCCCAGAGCCCACCCAGCTGAGCTGCTCATCCAGGCCTTCCTTCCTACAGACCCTGCTGACAGCCATCTCCATGAGTGCCATTGCCACCAATGGTGTGGTTCCAGGTGAGTAAATGCCACCTGTGGGCCCGTTGCAAGGAACATGGCTCAAATCTACCTAGATCTGCCTGCTGTCCTCCTTTACCCCTCCTTCCCAGGGAGTTTTCTGGTAGGGGCCCATCCTTGACTCTAAGACAGTGCCCTCTGGTAGCTTTTCTGCTCAACAGAATTTGAAGCTGCTGTTGTGTTGTTTTTTTAAAAAATGTTTATTTATTTATTATGTATACAATATTCTGTCTGTGTGTATGCCTGCAGGCCAGAAGAGGGCACCGGACCCCATTACAGATGGTTGTAAGCCACCATGTGGTTGCTGGGAATTGAACTCAGGACCTTTGGAAGAGCAGGCAATGCTCTTAACCTCTGAGCCATCTCTCCAGCCCCTGCTGTTGTGTTTTGTCAATATAAAAGTAGTGCACCCTTCCCAAGAAAGAACAATGTGTATTTACTATAAGAGAGCTTAAATGATCAGGAAGCGGAATGGAAAATCAAAAGTACCCATAACCTCACCACGCTGACTGAGTTTATTGCTGATTGCTTTTGAAAGTGCATGGTCTTAGGTGCTACAAAGTATTAGTCTCTCTCTCTATGTGTGTACAATTTGCATTTCCCCAAGTCTGGAAATTTTCTTGAAAGCAGGTTACTTTATGCTAGGATATAACCAGTTTATGGAATCATCTCCTGTTTGTAGATTCATTTTCAACGTTGTATTTTGTTTTTGTTTTTTGGGTTTTTTGTTTATTTGTTTGTTTTGTTTTGTCTTTTGAGACAGAGTCTCACCATGTAGCTAGCCTTGGCTGGCCAGAAACTGTCTATGTAATCCAGGCTGGCTCTGAATTTGAAGTGATATTGCTTCTGATTTCTAGGAGCTGGGATTATAGGCATATGCCACTACATCAGCCTCCCCCGCCCATACCGTTGTATTGTCATGACAGTCTGAGACACCTTGATTTTTCTTTTAGGGGAGTCCTGAAGGTGGGGTTGCAACATAAAAGAAACTGATCACTTTTGTATTTTTTGATGCCTGTTATTAGACTTTCACCATTGAGGACTTAATGGCAGTGTTGGGCCACTGTCTCTGTGTTCTTTGTTGACTGCCCACCTTCTACGGGTGCTAGATCCTGATAGAAGCCAAGAGTCGGGGCAGGCCTGGACAAGACGCTGGTGCTGCCCTGGTCTGCTAAAGAGAAGCACAGTCTTTGTTCTTTTGGGTGGCTGTGCAGGTTCCCTGTGAGGGAGATCTCACTGAAGAACCAGTCTTGACCTGTGTACACTTTCTCCATCATAGCTGGTGGCTCCTATTTCATGATTTCCCGTTCGCTGGGACCAGAATTTGGAGGTGCCGTGGGCCTGTGCTTCTACCTGGGGACCACATTTGCAGCGGCCATGTATATCCTAGGGGCCATTGAGATCTTGCTGGTGAGTTGTGCAAAGCCTCGGTTAATACTAGTGGTGAACAGTCTCTCTAGACTCTAGAGGCTGTTAGTACTTCCCTCTTCCCTGATCAGGGTGTGGGGTTTTCTGATGGGAGGCCTCAAGGGAGAAGGTCATTGCTCAGATCTGTTTCCCCTTTACACCTGTGCTAGTTTGGGCCAAGCAGGAAAGAGGCCTGGTTGCCTTCAGCTTAGCCTGGTTATTCCTCCTATCCAAATACTGTTTGGGCCATGGCCCGGGGTCTGCCAAGTGCTGGATTGGGCTGATCTGGATGGTGACAGAGAGATTGCCTCCTAGACTTTTGTGGGCCCTGACAGCTGCTCCCCCAGACTCTGTGCCTGCCGGGATTCTTTAGATCTATTTTCTCTTTGTCCTTAAATCAGAGTGAACAGCCATAGATTGCTATCTGGAGACCCTTGAATCCCATGGGTGCTGTCTCAGACCCAGACCCCTACTCACCAATGAATGACTTACACCAATGGGAGAGAAACCGTGGGGGAAGCATGGTGACATGAGGAGAGTGTCACAGGGTGACAGGTGCCCCCTTGGAGATCCAGAGAATAGATGTTTAGAGATACTGTGTGGTACTACCAGCCAGAAGCCAGGACTTTTTGTCTAGATCTGAGTTTTTATTTCCTGTTTCTCACGTTTCTTATGTTATTTGGGAGGAGATGTTATCTGTAAGGAATTGTGTCCCTTTTCCACTGTATTTTTTTACTCAACCATGTAATTATATGGTTTCTGGAGGTTTACTTTGTTCTCTGGGTTACTGGTATAATCTGATACCACCTTTATTTAGTTCCTCAAACCGTGTCTTTTTTGGCCCTTCCTTCCACAGGTTGGCATCTGTGTCTGTCTCCTTTTCTTCCATTCCTTGCCTTCCCTTTCTTTCAATACTGGTTTTGTTGAACTACAACATGCATGGCAAGTAATTCATTACCCATTCAAAAAGTGTACAGCTCGGGCCAGTGAATGACTTAGTGTTCAGTCCTCGGGACTCACATGATGGAAGGCAAGAGCCGGCTCCTGCAAATCATACTCTGACCTCCAACCTGATAAATAAATGATTTTTCTTTTTTTCCTTTTTTTTTTTTTTTTGTGGTTTTTCGAGACAGGGTTTCTCTGTAGCTTTAGAGCCTGTCCTGGAACTAGTTCTTATAGACCAGGCTGGCCTTGAACTCCTAGAGATCCGCCTGCCTCTGCCTCCCGAGTGCTGGAATTAAAGGCGTGCACCACCACCACCCCGGCTTAAATGTTTTTCCTTTAACATTAGAACTCAGGAGGCTGAGGCAGGATATTGTAAGTTTAGTCAGTCTGACTTACATAGCAAAATCTTTCTCTCTCTCTCTCTCTCTATATATATATATGTGTGTGTGTGTGTGTGTGTGTGTATAAAAGCTGGGTGTGAAGGTACAACCTTTAATCGCAGTATTCAAGAGGTTGAGGTAGTGAATCTCTATGGCTTCAAAGGCAGCCTGGTCTACACAGTGAGTTTCAGAACAGTCAAAGCTACATAGTGAGATACTGTCAAAAAAGAAAAGAAAGAAAGAAAGAAAATGTACAAAGTTCTTGGTTTTCAGGATGCTCAGGGGATGTAACCACTGCCAGAATCAGTTTAGAACATCTTCATTACTCTAAGAGAAACTTCATTAGTAATTAGTCAATCTCCCTTCTTCCCATCCCTTAACAGATACTAGTCTGTGTTCTCTCTCTGTGTGGATTTGCTCTTCTGGACATTTCATACACCATTGGTCTTCTACGGTTGGGTTCTTGTAGACACACTTTATAAAGAAAACCGAACGACGGTTTCACCCCCCAGAACGAAGCCTTGAGCTGGAGCTCTGTCTTCTTGTTGCAGACCTACATTGCTCCACCAGCTGCCATCTTTCACCCGTCGGGCACTCATGATGTGTCAAGTGCCACCTTGAATAACATGCGAGTGTATGGGACCATTTTCCTGACTTTTATGACACTGGTGGTGTTTGTTGGTGTCAAGTATGTGAACAAATTTGCCTCACTTTTCCTGGCCTGTGTGATCATCTCCATCCTTTCCATTTACGCTGGAGGCATCAAGTCTATTTTTGACCCTCCTGTGTTTCCGTAAGTAGCTAGGGCATTTGTCCAGCCATTACACTGGCATCCTTTCTAAGCCTTTGATGCTCTGTATATCCCTCAGATTGCTGGGTGGGAACGAACTGGGACTCCAACCGAGCAGGTGCCAGTGCTTCTCTCCCTGCAGGGTATGCATGCTAGGCAATAGGACCCTGTCTTGGGACCAGTTTGACATCTGTGCCAAGACGGTTATGGTGGACAATGAGACTGTGGCCACCCGGCTGTGGAGTTTCTTCTGCCATAGCTCCAACCTTACTGCTGACTCCTGTGACCCTTACTTCCTGCTCAACAACGTGACCGAAATCCCTGGCATACCTGGGGCAGCTGCTGGTGTGCTCCAGGGTGGGTCCTCCCTCTGGTCTCCTAAGCCCACCGTACCCTCAGTCCCCAGGCTGAGCAGCAAAGCAAAACACAGAGCTGTCCTTGTATGCCCAGATCAAGGCAGGCGGGGCAGGCTTGGCGGCTTTCCCTGCTCAGTGGTGTCCTTTTAGCCTGGCTCCTTGTAGCTGAATTTAGGGTGAACGGAGCCTGTTTGGCCAAAATCCCAGGCCCACAGTGAACCCTGTAAAGTTCTGGCATTCCCTTTTGCCTGGCTACCAGCCCCTGATGCAGTGGGGGATGTTCCCACAAGAATCATAAAGGGCCTCTGTCTGGGAGTCAGGCAGTAGTGAGGTCCAGGCTGATGAAGGTTCGGTCACCTTTATCTGTTATAGTTCTAACAGGACAGCATCCTCTCTGGCCAAAGCAGTCCTATGGAAGACTCCATAATCACTGTGCTAAGACTGTCCCCAGAATTCCCCGAGCTCCCCTGCATCTGCAGGATCTTGCTGGGCTGCCCCAGACTTCCCTGGGGACTTCAGTGGTGCTGTAGTGCTTATGTTCCTCCCTCTACAGAAAACCTTTGGAGTACTTACCTGGAGAAGGGTGAGGTCGTGGAGAAGCATGGTCTGCCCTCTACAGACACCCTTGGCCTGAAGGAGAACCTGTCCCTGTATGTGGTGGCTGACATTGCCACATCCTTCACTGTGCTGGTTGGCATCTTTTTCCCTTCTGTAACAGGTAAGGTCTTCATGCCCACACGCTTAGCCCTACCCCAAATTCTGGAGACTCCCTGAGGGAATCTTGTCTGTTTTTTGGAGGCATCATGGCTGGCTCAAACCGCTCCGGGGACCTCCGTGATGCCCAGAAGTCTATCCCAGTGGGGACCATCCTGGCCATTGTTACCACTTCACTTGTGTGTATCCTTCCCCAGGCATGGTAGGGCAGGTGTCAGGGGGGACTTCTGTGTACGTAAGTCACCAGGCAGTGTGTGCGGACACACCACGGGACCTTCTGATGTCTGCAGGTCAAGGCTATGGCTGGGAAGGTCTCTAGGACACTGTGCAGGGAATGAATTGGGGCTACAATTTGGTAGACACCTAGTTTCCTTAATACAGCCCAGACTTCAGCAGTGTGATTCTCTTTGGCGCCTGCATTGAGGGTGTCGTGCTCCGGGACAAGTGAGTGAACCGTGCCCCTCCCTGTCGGCTTTTTCTGCCCTCGCTCCAGCCCATCCCTCACCACCCATGGCCCCACACATCTCAGGCAGTTGACTCTAGTAAAAATCTGTGTAACCAGGTAGGTCAGGACCCTCCATGACCTTTGCCTCTGAGATGATGATGATGTTACGATCAGGATGAGTTAAAGGGCAAAGATGTAAAGTTCAGGGCTGGCAAGTGGTCTCCGCCAGCATTTAGAGTCCTTCCTCTCAGCCTTTCTTCCTGAGGTCCCACCCAGGGCTTGGAGGGCTTCTCATCAGGAGCACGGTCTGAGCCTGGCCTCTGCAGGTATGGTGATGGCGTCAGCAGGAACCTGGTGGTGGGCACCTTGGCCTGGCCTTCGCCCTGGGTCATTGTCGTCGGCTCCTTCTTCTCAACATGTGGTGCTGGCCTCCAGAGCCTTACTGGGGCGCCACGTTTATTGCAAGCCATTGCCAAGGATAACATCATCCCCTTCCTCCGGGTAAGCCCTCCTGTGTGCCCCGCAGCCTTGGCAAGGGGAGGGGCAAATTCAGATGCAGCGTGTCTAGCTACACTGGCCCAGGCCTTGGCAGCCATCCACAAGGAGCTGCTGAGAGCTCCTCTGACCCTGTTTGCTGTTAGCAGTGTTGATTAGACCCAGAGTCTGTGACTTGTCTGTGCTTCATCCAGAGCAGGCAGAGCTGGAGAAACTATGGGGCTGGGACCAGTGGGACGACTGGGGCTGCAGGTGTGGGCAGTGGAGGTGGTAGGAGCAGCTCCTTTTCTGATCCTGCAGGTGTTTGGCCATGGGAAAGCAAATGGCGAGCCAACGTGGGCACTCCTCCTGACCGCACTCATCGCTGAGCTGGGCATCCTCATCGCCTCCCTGGACATGGTGGCCCCCATTCTGTCCATGTGAGCTGGGGAAAGGCACCTCCTTCATCAGCCAAGGACCCCAGCACCTCCCGTTGGTCCTGCCTGGTGTCTAGGGTGCCACTGGGAGATGGGCTGGGCTAAGGGGGAGCTGGCAGGTCTGTTTACCCAGAAGCCAGCCTGGTACAGCCACAGAGGCTGAAGAAGCCAACAGACCCTATCTATGCCCATGGTAGGAGCCTTCCTAGAACAGAAGGGCAGCAGATGCCCACTTTGAAGAGGGCAAGCACCTGGGTTGCCTTAGCCAAGCTATCGCTGCCCCATCATTATTTTTAGTGTCCTGTAAGCTGAGGAGATGAGTGTGCTCATGCCTTTCAGGTGTGGTGGCCAGCATGCTTCCTAGGGATCTCTGAGGCAGTTTGGTTTCTATACTCACCTGTACCCATGTTGGGGTTCTGCTCCACGGCTGATGGTCCTTACTTGTTCAGTTATAAAGGGGCTTGCTTCACACACTCAGCTTACAGACCTGATAGGGCTGCCTTCATCCTGAGCAGCCTCCAGCCCTGTCCCCAGGGGTTCTGTCACCCTAGTTTTGTTTGATTCTTGGTTTTGAGACAGGATTTTTTTGTGTAGCTTTGGAGCCTGTCCTGGAACTCACTCTGTAGACTAGGTTGGCCTCGAACTCACAGAGATCCGAGTGCTGGGATTAAAGGTGTGCGCCACTACCGCTCAGCTAAGCTATTCTTGCTGTAGGTATCTAGAGTGGTGTCTCTCTTGCCTAAACTAAAGGAAATAGGGCATCCTCTGTCGTGTGATTCTTTTTTTTTTTTTAAGACTTATTTATTTATTATGTATACAGTGTTCTACTTGCATGTATGCCTTCAGGCCAGAAGAGGGCACCAGATCTCATTACTGATGGTTGTGAGCCACCATGTGGTTGCTGGGAATTGAACTCTGGTCCTCTGGAAGAGCAGTCAGTGCTCTTAACCTCTGAGCCATCTCTCCAGCCCTGTCATGTGACTCTTGCTGGCAGTCCCATGTTGGGTCTTACTCCCCCATGGGAGTTCCTGCCCCCTGATATCTCCCTCCCTTTGTCCATTCTCTTCATCACTGCAGATGACGCTTGACAGCCTGTCCCCTCTCTTCCTTAGCTGACTCCTCAGAAGGGCTCACACAGCCTGCCTTGCCCATGTCCTAATTCCATATGCAGCGCAGCAGCCCGTCTCTTCAGAACAAAATTGCATGGTCTTTGTCGTGTTTTCCTGACAGCCCCCATTCTGTCCCATGGAGTGTCCCCTGGCATTCCTTGACACGGGCCTCTTACAACCTTCCACTCATTATACCTGGACTTGGCTCCTTTCTCACCTGCTCTGCTGGTGAACACTTCCCCATCCTCTACCACTTGGCTCTCAGGGCATTTTCTCGATACTGCCATCTGCATCAGGCCATAGGAGTGGGGACCTGGGGGATAGGAGCCGTGGTGTGGGTTGTTTCTGGGTCAGGTGTAGCCTGTTTTCAGGTGCCTAGAGGTACCAAGGAAGCTCCTGTGCTCCAGCTGCCTCCTGGTCCTGCAGGTTCTTTCTGATGTGTTACCTGTTTGTAAACTTGGCCTGTGCTGTGCAGACGCTTCTGAGGACCCCCAACTGGCGGCCCCGATTCAAATACTATCACTGGTGAGTGCCTGCTGGATCCCTGGGGCAAGTCCCTTGATAATTGGCCCTACTGGGGAAGCCATGAGACCCTTCTTGGAGGACGTCTGAGTTTCCCAGGCCTTTGCTCCTGAAATACTATGAGGGGGATTCTCTGACTGCACACTTGACCTGCTTCTCACATTTCAGCTTGTGACTTGGGACCTGTAAGGGCCACCAGAGTATGGGACAGACTATGGCCTGGATTCCCCATTCTTACCCTCTCATCGCCTGCCCAGGGCATTGTCTTTTCTAGGCATGAGTCTCTGCCTGGCTCTCATGTTTGTGTCCTCCTGGTACTATGCCCTGGTCGCCATGCTCATTGCAGGCATGATCTACAAGTACATCGAGTACCAAGGGTGAGTGAAGGGCTGCTGGCCAGCCTGGCAATTGCTTGGACAGCTCTGCCTGTGCCTCCTGAACAGTTAGAATGGGCTGAGTGTTGGGGTGGCCTGTAGTTAGGGGCTGTGATTCGGGACCTGGCCTTCCTTCAGCCCGTATTCACATAGAAACCCCTGAGTCCAGTCTAGGAGTGCAGCTCCACAGTAAAGTATTCACTTAACATGCAGAAGAGGGAGGGGGAGAGGGGGAGGGAAGGAACCAGGGGCTCAGTGTCTTGTGGTGGCATCTGTAGGGCTGAGAAGGAGTGGGGCGATGGGATTCGAGGCCTGTCCCTGAGCGCCGCGCGCTATGCCCTGCTGAGGCTGGAAGAAGGGCCTCCGCATACCAAGAACTGGCGGTAAGTTCATGGCCTGACTTGCAGGGCCATCTCAGGATTCTTAGGGAATGCCGAGGGTGGGAGGTCCTAGAGTTCAACCCCAGAGTCTATAAGAGGTACCCTCTTGCTTGCTGAGTCCTTGCCTCTGTGCTTCCCAAACCTGTGGGAGTCCAGATTCTGAGAATGAAAGCAGAGGACTCTTGGGAAAGGCCAGGCCCTCATCTCAGGCTACCGACTTCTGACCACCGCAGGCCTCAGCTCCTGGTGCTGCTGAAGCTAGACGAAGACCTTCATGTGAAGTACCCTCGCCTTCTCACCTTTGCCTCCCAACTCAAGGCTGGGAAGGGCCTGACAATCGTTGGCTCCGTCATCCAGGGCAGCTTCTTAGAGAGCTATGGTGAAGCCCAGGCTGCTGAGCAGGTAATGGCCAGGGGTGGGAAGACAGCTTAGCCAAATCAGTGGTGATTGGGGTGCAGCAGGCATATATGGGAGGGAACCAGTCTGGGTCACTATGGCCAACCAGATGGACAACACAGCCACTGTCTTCAAGCTTGAATGAGTATAGTTGTCCCACCTGGAAACCCTGACCTGTGGGCTGGCAAACACCTTGGGGTAGAGACATTCACATGTAGACTTAAGGTTGATTCCCAAACCCTACAAGGTTTCTGATGAGACCCACTCCCAAGAGTTGTCTTTTGACGTCCATATGATGTCATATATTTGCACTGTATTTACATTCACATACATACATCACATTAGCACACACATAAAATGCATACAATTCAGAAAATAGAACCTGTGGGCGGCAGCTTGCTCCAAGGTCTCCCCTGTTAGGGATCCCAACTGGGGTGGAAACTGGTGGTCCTTGCCTTTTGATGCTCTTGTATTCCCCACAGACAATCAAGAACATGATGGAGATTGAGAAAGTTAAAGGCTTCTGCCAGGTAGTGGTGGCCAGCAAGGTTCGAGAGGGACTGGCCCACCTCATCCAGTCTTGCGGCCTGGGCGGCATGAGACATAACTCCGTGGTGCTGGGCTGGCCCTATGGCTGGCGACAGAGTGAGGACCCACGTGCCTGGAAGACCTTTATTGGTGTGTGAGGGTCTGGCATCTAAGCTGGGCCAGGGACCAAGGGCCAGGGTTAAAGTGAGGTGGCAGAGACCAGAGGGTCACAGGCTGGCAGTCAGCAGTGACCCTCCTCCCTAGACACTGTGCGCTGTACCACAGCTGCCCACCTGGCCCTGCTGGTGCCAAAGAACATAGCTTTCTACCCCAGCAACCACGAGCGCTACCTGGAGGGCCACATTGATGTGTGGTGGATCGTGCATGATGGAGGCATGCTCATGCTTTTGCCCTTCCTGCTACGCCAGCATAAGGTGTGCCGATTGGTTGGGCATGGGTGAGGGCAGCTGGGCTCTTGGGAAGCCAGGTGTGGTTGAACCGCTTCATTGCGGCAGGTGTGGAGGAAGTGCCGGATGCGCATTTTCACCGTGGCCCAGATGGATGACAACAGTATCCAGATGAAGAAGGATCTAGCCATCTTCCTGTATCACCTCCGCCTGGAAGCTGAAGTGGAGGTGGTCGAGATGGTGAGCTGCCTGTCCTGCCCTGGCCCCGAGGATCCAGGGTCCTGCAGCCTGGTCCTCATGGCTTCCCCTCTCTCCAGCATAACAGTGACATCTCTGCGTATACCTATGAGCGGACCCTGATGATGGAGCAGCGGTCTCAGATGCTGCGGCAGATGAGGCTGACCAAAACCGAGCGGGATCGAGAGGTAAATGGCTGCCCTGGTTCAGGCTTGGGACATGGCCGGATCACACCTTTGAAGAACGGTTGTCTGGTGGAGGTATCAGGATGACTCATTTGACCTGGCATGATGGCTTATATCCATAGCTCCAGCACTCAGGGGGTTAAGACGGGTGGATTCCTGTGAGTTCAAGGCTGGCCTACTCCGCACAGAAAGTTCTAGGCCAAAAACCTAGGCTACATAGTGGGACCCTGTCTCAAAAAACAAACAAAAACCAAACAAACAAAAAGCTGGGCATGGTGGCTTATGGCTGTAATTCCAGTACCTAGGAGGCTGAGGCAAGAGGCCAGCTTGTTTTAAACTAACAAACAAAAACCCTCACCTGCTCCACCTGAACCAGAACAATCAGTGCCTATATCCTAGAGGCGGGGTGATCATGCTGGGCCAGCCAGGCCCCCATTTTCCCAGAGTACCGAGGATACACCGTGGTTGTCCTCAGGCCCAGCTAGTCAAGGACAGACACTCAGCCCTGCGGCTAGAGAGCCTTTACTCAGATGAGGAAGACGAGTCTGCAACGGGGACCGACAAGATCCAGATGACGTGGACCAGAGACAAGTACATGCCTGAGCCCTGGGACCCCAGCCATGCCCCTGACAACTTCCGGGAGCTGGTGCACATAAAGCCGTGAGTTCAAACGATGCTGAGGTCTGGAGTGGAGGAAGAGTGGGAGCAGGCAAGCTGTGCAGATGGGCCGGGGACAGAGACCCCTTTGCTAGGTAGCTCTCCGTAGCCTGTGATCAACTGCTGTGTCTGCAGGGATCAGTCCAACGTGAGGCGCATGCACACTGCTGTGAAGCTCAATGAAGTCATTGTCACTCGTTCCCACGATGCCCGCCTGGTCCTGCTGAACATGCCTGGCCCCCCTAAGAACAGCGAGGGTGATGAAAACTGTATCCTTTTGTGTAAAGGCTGACAGTGGGGTGCTATCCTCTCCTTGAGATGCCCACGGGTGGGTGGGAGGTGGTCTTGGACCTGTGGCTGCCTCCTTGACCTGATACCCTGCAGACATGGAATTCCTTGAAGTGCTAACTGAGGGCCTTGAACGGGTGTTGCTGGTGCGTGGAGGTGGCCGTGAAGTCATCACCATCTACTCCTGAGGCCAGTGGAGTCTGGTGGCCTGGAGTTGGGGTGTCTAGGACAACAGTTCCCACCCCTACACCTACTTGCCAGTTCTGCTTTGCCCAGCCTTGCTCTGGACCAGCTTTGCTAGGTCTCCTGGGAAACCAAGCTTGGACCTGGCGATTGAAATGGATCCGAGGACCCGTGGGACCCTGGGGGATGTAGGGACTTTTCCTTCCCATATCCCAGTATAGGCCTATCCTGACTAGAGAAGACTGGTGAGGGTCGATATGGGATTTGAAGTCCCAGTCTGGCCCAGGAACGTTATTTATTGTATATTTATTGTTTGGATGTCATCATCAGAGAAGAGGGGAGGGACAATAAGAGGGGAAATTGAGTTGCTGGAAGACCTGGCTCAGGCCGCTGTGGACAGAGACCCTCATCAAGCCAAGTGGAATGGAGCTGGCCAAGCTGAGCCTGACTTTTTTCAATAAAACATTGTGTACTTCTGGGCCTCCTGCTGCCCCAGCTCTTTTTCCCGTGGCGCCAAGGGAAGAAAGACTAAACTGAACCCAAACCTAGAGCCAGATCCCTAAGGCTATGCCCCTTCCTGGCCACCCCCATTGGTGGTTCTGCCCCTCCCACTGGCCCTGGGGCCCCTCCCAACCCCGATCTAGATAAGGCCAGCCCAGGACTGCCTCATCTGGCAGTAGGCACTGGGCTGGAATGGGGCTACCTGGCTCCCCATGGCAGTGGGTACTGCTGCTTTTGGGGCTGCTGCTCCCTCCCGCTGCCCCCTTCTGGCTCCTCAATGTGCTCTTCCCCCCGCACACCACGCCCAAGGCTGAACTCAGTAACCACACAAGGCCTGTCATCCTAGGTAAGCCCCCACTAGGTCCCTGATGCATCAAACGAGACCTTGGGGAACGTGGGCCCTAGCACCTGACAGCAGCAGATGCTGTCAAGGTTCATCCGCCCCCACCATTAGCCCTCATGCCAGACTTGGTACGGGGAAGGGTCAAGGGTTTGTTCTATAGAGACGCCGCCCCTTTCCCTTCACACTGTTCTGTCTCCAAGTTGTCTTCTTCAGGGGTTTGGGATGGGGTGGTGGTCGGTGAATGGGATGCAGTCTGCCTGTGGCTTTGGCCAGGGCAGTACAAGTTGTGGCCGACTCCAGACACACTGGATACTGGGTTAAGCCCCACTGCTTCCTTGGCTTCTGCCTTACCAAGGACAAGCTACCCTAGTCCAGGACAGGACAGCAGAGGTCCAGAAAGGCCTGCCCCTTGCTCTAGGCCCAGCCTCTGTTCCCCCGTACCTATTTGTTCTCTCTTTGGACTTTGGCAATAATGGAAAGCCAAGCTGGATGTTTGTTTTGTGGGGGCGGAGGGCAGCGGCCTTGGTTCCTGCACCTTCCCTGCCTGAAGGGAGTCTGGAATTTGCAGAGCTGGTGAGACTGTAAGAAGTGTGACGGAGAGAGGATAAGTGTCACCAGAGCCTTGAGGGTGCGGGAGATGGAGGGGTGGGCTTTCTTGGTGACAGGGTTGGGGGTGTGGAGAGAAGCTAAGTCCAGAACAAAAGCTGGTGCCCACAGTGCCTGGCTGGCTGGGGAATCGTCTAGAAGCCATGCTGGATAAACCAAATGTGGTGAACTGGTTCTGCTACCGCAAGACAGAGGACTTCTTCACCATCTTCCTGGATCTCAATATGTTTCTACCCCTTGGGGTGAACTGCTGGATTGATAATACCAGGTATGTCCCATGTGCCCTACCCAGCCCCCTACACATTGCCCTTCGGCTGCTGGCTGCTAAATGTCCCACTGTCCCCAGGGTTGTCTACAACCGCAGCTCTGGGCGCATGTCCAATGCTCCTGGTGTACAGATCCGTGTCCCTGGCTTTGGCAAGACCTACTCTGTTGAGTACTTAGATGACAACAAGCTAGCAGGTGTGTGTGCTCAGGGAAAGGCAGGGGCTCTTCTTGGCCATCAGGCTGGCCTACCGGTGTAATGGACAGGGTCCCCTGTGTTGCTGCCTCCCCACAGGTTACATGCACACACTGGTCCAGAATCTGGTTAACAATGGGTATGTGCGGGATGAGACAGTGCGGGCCGCACCCTATGACTGGCGTTTGGAACCCAGTAAGTGCTAGCAGGGAATGGGTTGGGGGTATGACAGGTGGTCCCAGACCCTAATTGCCCTGGTGTCTACCCATCTCCAGGCCAGCAAGAGGAATATTACCAGAAGTTGGCAGGGCTGGTAGAGGAGATGCATGCTGCATATGGGAAGCCTGTCTTCCTTATTGGGCACAGCCTGGGCTGCCTACATGTGCTGTATTTCTTACTGCGCCAGCCTCAGTCCTGGAAAGACCGCTTCATTGATGGTTTTATCTCTCTTGGGGCTCCATGGGGTGGCTCTGTCAAGCCCATGCTGGTCCTGGCCTCAGGTGAGGAGCTTTTGATTGCTGTCTTCCTGTGTGGGGTGAGGGATGAATCAGATCACAGAGCTGGCTGTCACTCCAACTGAGCTCACAGTGTCACCCAGGGAAATTGTGGGGCATACAGCTGTCCATCAGCTCCTTGAAGACAGCACCATTAGGATGTCCCCTTGTAGAGTCTTTAGTGATGATAAGGGAGGTGATAGAGGAAGTCAGTCCCAGTAGTCTGTCAGCTTCCGATTTGTTCTATGTAGCCCCAAGTCCTCTACACTCTGGCCTTCAGCTTTTTTGCTCCCAGGAATCTGTTTTAATGAGAACATATTTGCCACAGCATGGCCAGACCTCATGCTCTGTGTTTCTGAGTAACTTCCCCAGGAACCCAACACTAATACAGCCACCACTCACTGAGTACCGTTTTATACTGGGCACAGCAAGGCCCAGCCTTCACTGTGGAAGTTCACAGTCTTGTGAGTAACTCACCAGACTATGTCACTGACTGTAAAACAGACGCCATCTAATCCTCCAAAAAAACAATCCTGTGACCAATGTGCAGCATAGGCCCCGTACAGGACCTGAGGAAGAATAGCCAGTACACACGCATGCACACACTCACACACACATACCACAGATCTCCCTCTCTTTAACTGACACACCGTTTGAGGCCCCATAGCTCTGTCTTACAGAAGTACCAGCATAGCCTCTTTGAGCTTGAGCATCAGGCCTGCTTTGGTCTGGGTCTTGGATTCAAGGTCAGGACAGTCACCAACAGGGTTGAGTTCTTCATGGAGGCAAATTGTGAGCCAGGCCCAGCTCCCTGTCCCACCGGGCTCTGTATCCACAGGCGACAACCAGGGCATCCCGATCATGTCCAGCATCAAGCTGAGAGAGGAGCAGCGCATAACCACGACGTCGCCCTGGATGTTTCCAGCCCGCCAGGTATGGCCTGAAGACCACGTATTCATTTCCACCCCAAACTTCAACTACACAGGCCAAGACTTCAAGCGTTTCTTTGAGGATCTGTATTTTGAAGAAGGGTGGTACATGTGGCTGCAGTCACGTGACCTGCTGGCAGGCCTCCCTGCACCTGGTGTGGAAGTGTACTGTCTGTATGGTGTGGGTCTGCCCACACCCAGCACCTACATCTATGACCATAGCTTCCCCTACAAAGACCCGGTGGCTGCGCTCTATGAGGATGGGGATGACACTGTAGCCACACGAAGCACTGAGCTCTGTGGCCGGTGGCAGGGCCGCCAGTCACAGCCTGTGCACCTGCTGCCCATGAATGGGACAGAACATCTCAACATGGTCTTCAGCAATAACACACTGGAACATATCAATGCCATTCTCCTGGGTGCCTACCGTCATGGTACTCCTGAGTCCCCCGCTGCCAGCCCAGGTCCTCCACCCCCTGAATAAAGACCTTTGCTGTTATAAGTCCTGTGAGGTGTGGGTTAAATGGAAGGCACTACTAGGATCCTTGGATTCATGTATCACCCGACCCAGAGGAGCATGAGGTGAGATGGGCTTTGCCAAGCCTGCCATTGAACTGAACAATGAGAGGTGTAGCGTCTCATTGCCCCGGTTGAGCAGCTCAGAAAGCCTGCCCTTTGCCTTCCTTCACAGTACCTGTGCCAATACTCAGATATAAGTACAGCTGTTGGAATGGGACACAGACATATGATTTGAATTCTAGTTGGATACAAGAGTGTAAAATAGGACTAGGCAGTGGTGGTACATGCCTTTAATCCCAGCACTTGGGAGGTGGAGGCAGGTGGATCTCTGAGTTTGAGGCCAGCCTGATCTATGTAGTTCCAGGATAGCCAGGGCCACATACACCTTGATTCAAAAACAATAAATAAATAAATATGGCTGGGCGATGGTGGTGCACACGTTTAATCCCAGCACTAAGGAGACAGAGACAGGCGGGTTTCTGAGTTTGAGGCCAACCTGGTCTACAAAGTTCCAAGTAGACCAGGGCTACTTGTCTGAGTTCCAAGACAGCCAGGGCTATAAAGAGAAACCCTGTCTTGAAAAAAACGACTAAAATAAATCAATAGAGTATAATATGGGGGCTGAGACTGGAGATCTGTTAAGAATGTAAAATTGGGGCCAGAGAGATGACTCAGAGGTTAAGAGCATTGCCTGCTCTTCCCAAGGTCCTGAGTTCAATGCGCAGCAACCACATGGTAGCTCACAATCATTTATAATGAGATTTGGCTCCCTCTGGCACATAGGCAGAACACTATACATACATAATAAATAAATAAATCTTTTTTAAAAAAAAAAAACCACACACACTCATAAGATTGCCTGGTGGTGGTGGTGCACCCCTTTCATTCCAACACTCGAGAGGCAGAGGCAGGTGGAGTTCTGAGTTCGAAGCCAGCCTTGTCTACAGAGTGATATCTAGAAGAGCCAGGACTACAGAGAGAAACCCTGCCTTGAAAAAACAAAAAAGGTCCGGGCAGTGGTGGTCTTTAATCCCAGCACTCGGGAGACAGAGGTAGGTGGATCTTTGTGAGTTCAAGGCCAGCCTGGTCTACAAGAGCTAGTTTCAGGACAGGCTCCAAAGCTACAGAGAAACCCTGTCTCGAAAAACGAAAGAAAGAGAGAAAGAAAGAAAGAAAGAAAGAAAGAAAGAAAGAAAGAAAGAAAGAGAAAAAGAAAAAACAAAAAAGGCAGGGGAATGGGAGGGCTGTCAGAGTTAAAGAGCACTGGCTGCTCCTCCAGAGAGGTCCTGAGTTCAATTCCCAGCCCAGCAACCATAGGTTGGCTCATAACCGTCTATAATGAGATCTGGTGCCCTCTTCTGCCATACAAGCAGAACACGATGGTCTACAGAGCTAGTTCCAGGACAGCCAGGGTTAAACAGAGGAATCCTATCTCGAATAAATAAATAAATGAATAAATAAATAAATGTTTAGAGCTAGGTGATGGCATTCAGGCTAGCCTGGTCTACAGATTGAGTTCCAGGACAGCCAGGGCTACATGGAGCAACCCTGTCTCAAAAACCAAAAAGAAAAAGTCTAGGAAGCTTGGGATCTGAAAAAATGACAATTCATCTAAAGGCTTAATTTGGGGCTGGAGAGATGGCTCAGCAGTTAAGAGCACTTGTGGCCCTTGCAGAGGACCTGGGTTTGGCTCCCAGCACCCATATGGTTCACAATCATTCGTTCCAGGGAATCTAATGCCCTCTTCTGACCTTGGTGGGCACCTGGCATCACTAGAACATAATTAAACCTAAAAGGGCTTCATTTATACTTGAAGAGGTATGTGGTTCAGAGTTTTGCCTGCATATATGTATGGGCTTGCAGTCAGATAAGACGGAGGAACTGAGGAGCGCCATGGAAGACCTGGCAAGGGGCACAATAGCCCCTACCCTCAAGCTCCCTGGAACCCGAGGCAAAGGTGAAAGTGAAACAGAAGCCACACAAAGAGGCCTGCAGCTTCTGAACTGGGGTGGAGGTGAAAGCGAAAGTAGGAAGCGAGAAGCGTCCTGAACAACCCCACCGGAGCCGAGGCAGACGCTTTTCTGCTTCCCCCACGGGCTTCACTCTTTTCATCTGATCGACCTCCGGATCTCAGCTGGCTTCCCTGCCCCGAGATGCTGAAGCAGGCAGTGGAATTCAGAGGAGGCTTCTCTTTCGAGAACTGCCAGAGGTGAAGGGGGAGTGGAGTTCTAGTTGGGAGACGCCAGCGCTCGACAGTAGAAGGCCTTTTTTTTTTTAACTGGTGGAAGTGGGGGAGCCTTATGTTGGGTGACCAAGTAGGGGGATGAGGAGATGAGGAAAGTAGAGATAATTTGGGGGGCCGGCTCAAGGGCTCTCCCTAGAAGCAGAACTGAAACGTGAGTCACCCCACTGTTTGCAGGAATGCGTCCTTGGAACACGTCCTCTCGGGCCTTCGGGTCCCTCATGCACGCAAGACCGGGACTACCATCGCGGGACTCGTGTTCCGAGTGAGCAGAGCGATAGGACTGGAGGGTTAGGATGGCGCCACTGCGGAGAAGAGAGTGGGCATTAAGGCTAGGCTCTTTCTCTGCAGGATGGAGTTATTCTGGGCGCCGATACGCGGGCCACTAACGATTCGGTCGTGGTTGACAAAAGCTGCGAGAAGATCCACTTCATCGCCCCCAAAATCTAGTAAGAATCCCCAGCCCGGTCCCCACACTCAAACACGCTGCACTGTCTGTCACTCACGCCCTCCTCTGTCCCTGCACGTCCCCGTCCACACCCACCATCCCTTTTCCCTCAGCTGCTGTGGAGCTGGAGTAGCTGCAGACACTGAGATGACCACACGGATGGCAGCTTCCAAGATGGAGCTACACGCGCTGTCCACCGGTCGTGAGCCTCGGGTGGCCACGGTCACCCGTGTGCTGCGCCAGACACTCTTCCGGTGAGGAGGTGGGGTAAAGATGATCCCTAGCAGGGGTCATTTATTTGCGGATAGGCGGGTTGACGGGGAGGCGGGTGGCGAGGAAAAGGCCAGGCTGCTGCCTGCAGAGAGACCGGAAGAAGCCAGGCCGGTGTGACCAAAACTGAGTTCCGGAAGAAGCCCAGTCAATTATAGGACGCCAGGTCACAGGAAGGGGAGGGACTCAGATCTAGAAGTGGCCTAAGACGCGGAGCCGACTCCAGTTGGCAGTAACAGCGCCCACTTGTCCACAGGTACCGAGGCCACGTGGGAGCGTCACTGATCGTGGGCGGGGTTGATCTGACTGGGCCACAACTCTATGGAGTACACCCTCATGGTTCTTACAGCCGTCTGCCCTTTACGGCCCTGGGTGAGTGCTTCCTTCCTTTTCCCACGAATCCTGCTCCTGCAACCCTACCTTCAAGGTTTGTTCCCCAGAGGAGACGACAACAGCTGACTTCAGATGCGCCTTTTCACCTGTAGGCTCTGGACAGGATGCAGCCTTGGCGCTGCTGGAGGACCGGTTCCAGCCAAACATGACGGTGAGCGACTTCTGCCCATTACTTCATGCTCACAGGTGGGGAGTGTCAAAACAAACAAACAAAAAAACTGACCAAGTAAGGAAGGCTTGGAAGTGAAGAAGATGACACCTAAATAGGGACCGAATAATGTTGAAGGTCCAGGCAGTAACCAAGCATAGACCACTGAGAGGTGCTCACAAGTGATCATTAACTGAAGGAAGAGGTAAAGCCCACTGCGGTTCTCATGAGGTATGAGGTCTGGACTTGGGAGTGCGATAGAAATTGGCGACTATGTGCTTCAGGAATAACTAAGGCCCAGAGAGAAACTTAGTGACAGAGGACTAGCTTGGTAGGTGGGAAGACCACTGGAAGGGCCCTGGAAGTGTAAGGGGCACTGAGAAGCTTGTACAGAGGACCAGGGAGTGGAGGCAACACAGGGTTTGGGGAGAAAGCAAGTCAGAAGCCAAGGGACTGGAATTTTGCCTGGCAGGAGAGAAAGGAGGTTGGGCTTGCACAGATGGCCAACTGTCTAGGCTTCAAGATTAACGAAGTCCCCAGGTTAGTGTGAGGCCACAGCAGGCTCACTTAACCTCATTCACACTACCACAGCTGGAGGCTGCACAAGAGCTGTTGGTGGAAGCCATCACTGCAGGGATTCTGGATGACCTGGGCTCTGGAGGCAGCGTGGATGCGTGTGTGATCACTGCAGCAGGCGCCAAGCTGCTGAGAACACTGAGCTCACCCACAAAGCCCGTGCAGAGGTAGGAGCAGGGGAAGGGAGGACCGCTGGCTGGGAGGACTGCCAGAACAGGACAGGCTGCATGCTGAAAGGCTGCCCCCCCCTCTCTTCTAGAGCTTCCAGTTACCACTTTGCTCCTGGAACCACAGCTGTCCTGACCCAGGAAGTGAGGCCCCTGAACCTGGAGCTTCTGGAGGAAACCGTGCAGGCCATGGAGGTGGAATAAAGTGGCCTAAGACTTAGAGCTTGGAACAAAGGGGAATAAACCCGGGAAATACAAACACTTAAATAAAAAAGACTCTGTCGTTTTTGAGAGGAGTGAGCCATAGGAGCTTTGTGTCTGGGGCTTCTAAGGACCACAGGCCTGGTTCCTTCATCACCATCTCAGCGGTCGGTCCAGAATTCCAGCTCTAGTCAGCACTGCAGGCTTTGAGGTGGAAAGCTACATCCTGTCATCCCCAAGCCTAATTCCACACAGTGGAAGCATACTCCACTGTAGAGGGCCGAGTTTGAACTGCATAGAAACTCTGTGCAGGGGTGACTTGAGGTAGCATTCTCACTGGCTTGGCAAACCAAGTCAGGAGGAGGCAGGCCTCTCCCATCAGTAGAGTGCCTTGCCAATGGTCAGTCCTTGAGAACACAGATGTGCACTGTGGTTCAAAGGCTCTGATTAGGTTGTGGTTTGTCTTCTGATGAGGTGTTTTTACATTATTATATTACAACAAGAGTTTTTCCCATGACACCGAGCTTTTTGTTTAGATTAGCTAGGGCATGGAGCTCTTGAAATTAGTTGCAACCAAGTGACTAGTCTATGAAACTATTTTCAAGTATTATGGGAACCTAGTTTGAATCATGATTTGAGTATTATAGAAAGAGCACTGGCTTTGCAATAAAGTTTGCAGTTGTGTCTCTTACTCTGCATCCCTTATGTCCTGATTTCTGCAGCACTACCCAGGGTCATCCATAACCGAGGAGGTTGGGGAAGGGTCCCAACACTCCACCAGTCTCCATCTTGAACGACCCCATAGACAGACCCTATTTATTGCCGTTCCCTGGCTTATCAGTGCTTCCCTATTGCTACCAGGTCCACCCTGGGATCCAAGTGAGCTAAACTGCTGATAGAGCAACTGTTTCCTGACTCTAAGGCCGGGTGGCAAGTCCTCACCAAGCACCCCTCATCAACCTACAGTGCCTCTAACTTTATGGCACCTCTCAAACGACCTGGCTGTGTGAGATGCTGGTGAAAAGCTGGGCCTTGTCTGCACATGCGGGGCTGTGAGTAGAGAGATGGATTCCAAGCTCTCTGGGCTGAAAGGGGTCATGAACTCATGGGGAAAGGTGACACACACGTAACAAGAAACTTTTGCTAAGCATCCACCTAGGGCCCGAGGGCCCGGGCCCCTGGGTTGCTGCTAGGAACATCCTGCTCTCAAGTAGCTAAGCCCCACTGGGTCTTCAGAGTGAATAAGCCACATTCTCCAGAGAGGTTCTTCTCCAGGCTGGACATCTTTGGCCCCTGACTTTGTGTTCCCTGACATTTTATTATGAAAAAAATGTATATGCAATAGTAAAGTTAAGGGAATAGTTCACTAAGCATCCATATGTCCATCAGGTTATAATTCATATTTTGTTGGATTTGGTCTTATTTCTATCCACCCCTTTATTCACCCGTTCACTTGTTGCACCCTTTAGACTGGTGTATTAATTTTTTTAAAAAATCTTTATTTATTCATTTTACATCCCGACTGCCTTTCCCCTCCTTCTTCTCCTCCCAGTCCCTCCCCTAGGCTGAGGTATTCTTGAGTCAGTCAAAGCCTTTGATATTCTAGAAAGATTCTTGCCAACTTACCTGTTGCAAGTCTGCACACAGAGACACCCATCTCTCCATTGATTTAGTTCAGCCTGGAGTTCAATAACAAATGCACTGTGGACAGATCTTGCCCATGGCAGTCTGGGGTCTAGAAACAGAGGTCACAGCTGCCACTCTCATACTTCCAACTTCAGTCCAGAGTCTCCATCGCTGAGGGCTCACTCACACTTATGGTAATGTAGGCCTTAGAACCGGACACATGAGAGTTTGGGTCCCATCCCACCTCTCTGGGCAAACCTCTGGCTCCTGTTCCACACTGATGAGAAACCCGAGATGATGTCTGTTAAGATTCAGAACCTCCATCCCTGGTCTTCACAGCAGAGGCACCAGTCACAATACCTGTATGTTCTGAGCTGGCTTCTCTGGGAGTCCAGGACTCCTGATAGCCCTGGGAAACTTCACAGTTCCCAGCCACCAGTTTGGTATTTTACATCTAGTTCAGCCATATGTCCTTAGTATCCAGTGACCAACACTTGGGGTAGGAGGTGGCTCAGAAAGCCAATAGGAAGGCAAGGCTTGGGGAGCCACCTCCCCAAGGTGGGAGCCTCACACCTGGATACTTGATAATTCCAAGGACTTCGGCCTAAGAAGACCTCTCCTAGGCAGGTGTGGGAGTGTGCTAAGACCACACAGCTGGCCTAGTCTCAAGCCCAAGGCTTCTGCCCAAGGACAAGGATACCCATAAATAAAGCCAGGCCATTCTCAACTTCATTATCTTCCACAATGTTACTGCTCAGCCTAACCCTTAGCCTGGTCCTCCTTGGCTCCTCCTGGGGTAAGTGGGCTGGGGACCGATCCTGACTGATCAGCTTAAGGCAACTTAGCTTCCAGCTCCTGTTTAGGGGACCAGAGAAGGAGTCAGCCCGGCTAGAAGGAAAGTGGACAGTACAAGCAAAGGAAAACTAATGTACTTAGGGAAAAAAATACAAAAACAAAACAACTTTCAGGGCTGGGAGTGAGGGACCAGTCTCACAAATAAGTCAGACCTGAGAAAACATGAAAGATATGTATAGTCTATGCAAAGCAGACTTTAACTGCTCGGGTCTGGACTAACAGAAGGCCAAGGAGATGACCCCAGGAATCAGGGAGAAAGGTGGCCTGGAGAATATCAGGACTAGGTTGGTAGATGTGATGTGCACAGGATTTGAAGGCTGGTAAGATCGGGTAACCGAGATAGCTGTGTATGCCTAAAAGGCACTCAGGAGAAGGGCTAGTGAGAAATCCTCATGATCGGATCCCTCTGGAATACACAGCTTGGGGGTCTTGAGCGAGAAGGGAGGGCGAGGTAGGCTGGGATGTGGATACTCACCGCCCTATGTTCAGGCTGTGGTGTTCCTGCCATCACACCTGCATTGAGCTACAGCCAGAGGATTGTCAATGGACAGAATGCAGTGCCAGGCTCCTGGCCCTGGCAGGTGTCTCTACAGGTACACACGCTAGGGGTGGGTCAGGGTCCTGTATGCTTTATGCCTATGGGTAACTGAAACCCATAGTTTCACATATCTGACTTTTGACCCTAGGAAACCAACGGCTTCCACTTCTGTGGTGGTTCTCTCATCAGCCAGAACTGGGTAGTCACTGCTGCCCACTGCGAAGTTGTGTGAGTGTAATCTATCTGCCCTGCCAGTCCATCTCTTTCTTCTTCCTTGTAGCGTCCGTACTACTCACATACTACAGTCCTGTAGCACCTGTACTATGCCTGAGGCATACTGCGGGACAGTCCGCGAGCCAGGCAAGGGGCTGGAGATTGAAACACACAAATACACAGAGACAGAGGTCATCCTTGGATTCTCCAAAAATGCCCCCTTATTGTGTTCAGGGGCAGCTTATATAGTGCTCTGATCACACCCCAGCTCTCAAGATCTTTCAGCTGCAGACCAATCAGAAACCACTCCCCTGCCATCAGGCTGCTCAGAGCAGAGGACAACAAATTGTTTACAGGAAATTCAGGGTCTGGTGGCCTGCGGTCCCCAACACTTCCTTCCCTTGGATGCCCCCTCTGAAACCCCCTAGCAGCTACCCACTCCCATTATCCTTGCAGTGCTGGACGACACTTAGTTGTTTTGGGAGAATATGACCGATCTTCCAATGCCGAGCCTGTGCAAGTGCTCTCCATCTCGAAGGTAAGTCCCTGGCTGCACATGTACAAAGGACAATGGGCTTCAGGCGGTTTGCTTTGGACACAGAAACTCCAGCATGCCCCGACCTACCCCTCGGCGCCAACCTTGGGTACTTGCACATGCTCCAGCTTCCCATGGCTCTCTCCTGGCTCCATAGGCCATCACCCACCCTAACTGGGACCCCAACACTCTGAACAATGATGTGACCCCTCCTGAAGCTCGCCTCACCAGCCCAGTACACAGCACGAATCTCACCGGTCTGCCTGCCTTCCTCCAATGAGGGACTGCCCGAAGGCCTCAAGTGTGTCACCACTGGCTGGGGCCGCACCAGTGGTGTGGGTAAGAACCTGGGTAAGAGCGAGGGGAGCCTGGAAGAAGCATGCTGGGCCAGCCTGACCACCTTTCCTGGCCCACAGGCAACGTGACACCAGCACGTCTGCAGCAAGCAGTTCTACCCCTGGTCACTGTGAACCAGTGCCGGCAGTACTGGGGTTCGGGTGTTACTGACTCCATGATCTGTGCGGGTGCCTCGGGTGTCTCTTCGTGTCAGGTAAGCACGGGCACCCTGCCCTCTGTTCTGTCCCATGGGAGACTTCCTCAACTGCCGTCCCAACTTTCCCCCTTTCCTTCCCTTTCAGGGTGACTCAGGAGGCCCCCTTGTCTGCCATAAAGAAAATGTCTGGAAGCTAATTGGCATTGTCTCCTGGGGCACTGAGAACTGCAATGTGCAAGCCCCAGCCGTATACGCCCGGGTGAGCAAGTTCAGTACCTGGATCAACCAGGTCATGGCCTACAACTAAACTGTCTGCAGATCCTTTCCCCATCCCAATTCAATAAAGACACCAGGCTCGGTTCTCTTGTGTAGCCTTGTCCTCCATCCTGGTTTAGTGGAAAGGAGAGGCTCTCGGGGGCTCTACCCCTGACCTGGACTTTGTCATCCCAGGCTGTGGCCCCTACTCCTCTTTTTTGAACAATTCACTAGTCACATGGCACAGTCATGGTAATCAGAAGAAAATGGCAGCCTTCCCTGGGGATGGCAGCCTGTTTATTGGATACAGAAGATACACTTACAGGGTACACAAAATAAATAACTGCACATTCTCCATCCACGGTCCATGGCATGAACGCCTGGTGGACCTATCAAAGGCCCAAGACACAAACTCCCTCTGCCCTCTCCTCACAACCAGGCCTATTTTGGGCAAGAAGGACAATTAAATCCCCAGTGGTTCACACCCCCAGAAATTTCTGGGGCAACTGGTAGGTGGAGGGTTCTGAGGCTGTGAGGCTCAGTCCTCCAGGGCCTCCTATCCAGAGGATATAAGGAGAGAGAACATAAGGCACAGTTGACTTGGCACACAGTGGTCTCTTTGGTTTGGTGTCCCAATGGAGGTGGCATACTTAGAAAGAGGGCCTAGCCCAAGACTGCCTACTGAGAGGAGTTGTGTGGGAGTCAGACCCTTCTGCCGACAGAGGCTCTTAGTCTAGCTAAGGCTCAAGCTAGGCTCTGTCTGGCCCCTTCCTACCCACTGAAAGCAGCTACAGAGGGAGGGAGCTTGGATTCCAGCCTAGTGTGGTGGTGGTAGGGAGACCATGCCAGCTATAGGAGCTGCTGCGGCTCAGTTCTCTGGGAAAGCAGCCCCTGCAACCCTACCCTACCTCCCAGAGGAGCTCCCTCCAGCTTGACTCAGTGGGGACAGCCTCGAAAGTTAATGCTATGAAAAGAGGTGGGCACAGGGCAGACAGGGCAAGGCCAGCTCTTACAGCACGGTCAGCACCCAAGGCACCCGGGGTTCAGAGGCAGGTAACACAGTATGGCTAAGTTCCAGGGTGAGGTTTGGAGAAGCTGAGCAGAAGGGGAGTTGAGCAGCCCAGGACTCTCCCCCAATTCAGCAACTCCTTTCTTTCCTCTTCCTTTAGGAGGGCTGTGGCAAGGGTGTGCACCAGTCACCACCCCTCCCCCGGCCACCTATACCTAGACCAGACACTAGATGGCGCCATCATGAAGCTATAAAGAGGGCATGGCAGCTTTAGAAAGGAACCAGCAAAGGACAATACCAAAGGGTGGAACAAGGGTTGACAATGGAATTCTGAGGAGAACTCTTCATGCACATCCATCCCCCAGGTAGCAGCAGTGGATCTCCATTTAACCCCTCCAGGTGGGGAAGGAGGCAGCTGGGGAATGACATGGGCATCTAAGCAGGAGAGGGAGACAATGATGGGCTCTGCAGAGGCAGGAGCCTGAGACACGAGGCAAGTCTGGGGGCCAGAAGGGGTCCTGGTGGCACCATGAAGAAATATTGCTCTTGGCTGGGGAAAATGGTGGGGTTGCTTGGATCTGACTGGGCTAAGGCACCCATGAGGCACCCGGGACTTGCAGTCTAGCTATGGCAAAAGCTAGACCTCCCACTGGAGCATACTCTTAAGGATTAGTATGACATAGGATATGGGAACTAGACCAATGCTTTGTGGAAGAAAGGGGGGTTATAAAAGTAATGGATTCAAAGAGTCCTGAGCCATAGGACCCTTTCTACCCAACACTATAGACCCCTTTGGTCTAAGAAAAAGGCAAACATTAAGGAGATCTGTGAGGACTGGGTCCTGTCCTTTCTTCCAGCTCAGCAGCTGCCTACCAGGTTCTCAGGTTAGATGGTCCTGGGCCACCATCCCATTATAACAGGCCCAGGCCCATAAGGAGGTAGGGGCTACTAAAGGCACAGAGAAGAGCTAGGCCCAGACGTGCCCAGCTATATACTGCTGGTCATGATGCCTGGGTACAGAGAAGACATTGGGCCCAGGTGACAAAGCAGAGAGTGTTCAGGAGGAGACAACAGTGTGTCCATGTCACAGCTGGTGGCTCAGCCATTATACTGCTGCTGATAGCGCAGGTTGAGCTCCCGCAGTTCACGCTCCCGAACACGGCGGGACTTGTTGGAGCGCGTGGAGCGGCTGGAACGTGTGGACTGGGAAGATTTGGTGCTCTGGCAACGAGAAGAAGCACGCTTGAGGAGATTCTGGGAGATGGATCGATGCAGATTCTTCATGGACGAAGAGGCTGCCATGCTTACTACCCATGGGTGTCTCAGGGCCTGCAGTGCAGTCATCCGTGCTCCAGGGTCCACTGTCAGCAGGCGGTCAATGAAGTCCTTGGCCAGGTTAGATACACTAGGCCAGGGCTAGAAGCCAAGGACAAGCATTAGTGTGAGAGGACTCGATGCTGCCCTCCCATCTGAATGATACCTCCACAGCACTAGGATCCACCCAGCATCTGTGCAGTCTAGAGACGCAGCACCTCTCCTCTGGCCTTCCCCTCAAGTAACCTGACATAGGTTACTGAGCAGGCGCTGTTTGCTCATGAGTCTGACAAGGAGGAAAAGGATCCATCATCTATCCTGGGAAACAATTTAAGTGCTCTGCACCCAAAGCCTAACTAAAGGGGGTGGACCATGCCAAGACCCCTAACCCACCCAAGGGACTTTTTTTTTTTATTTTTTATTTTTTAAACAGTGTCTCTCTGTATAGCTCTGGCTGTCCTGGAACTAAAAATGTAGACCAGGCTTGTCTGTAAGTCTGTAAGTCACAGGGATCCACCTGTCTCTTCTTCCTGAGTTGTGATAGTAAAGGCATGTACCACCACATCTGGCTGCAAGATTTTTGTTTGTTTGTTTTGTTTTTTGTTTCTCTGTGTAGCTCTGGCTGTCCTAAAACTTACTCTGTAGATCAGGCTGGCTTCGAACTCACAGAAATCTGCTTGCCTCTGCCTCCCTGAGTGCTGGAATTAAAGACTTTTTTCTTTAATTTAATTTTTATACCTGTGTACCTGAGTGTATATATACCCACTACACACATGCAAGTACCCACGGAAGACAGACGGACTGGAGTTTCAGACAGCTGTGAGCCCTCTGCGGGTCCTTTGCAAGGACAACTCTTAACTGCTGGGCCATCTCTCCAACTCTAGATTTTTGTAGAAACTGATCCACATTTTCTCACCATGGCTAAACCCCACCAACCATCTGTCTGGACCATATTGAGTAGAGGGAAATTTTACAGTCCTTACTGAGAGGGTCTCACCTTCTAACTTCCGAGGAGCTCCCCATCAGCATTCAGGCTCCAGGAGGAAAAAACTATTTAGTGCATTTATATTTCTGTTTGGTGACAGGGTAGGGACTTCTGGAGCCAGATAAAAATGATTACCCTTCTCAGAGACTCTGTCGAGTTTGTGTAGTGATATTTCATTTGTTATCTTAATAAATACTGCTTCCCTGAAGTTCAGAGAGTAAAACAACTGCACTGGTCAGCCTGACAGACCAGGCAGTGGGGACACACACCTTTTTTCCCTCTGCTTCCCAAGTGCTGGGATTAAAGATGTGCCCACCACCACCCAGTGTAACACACACCTTTAATCCCAGTAGCCACATTAGTTTGTCACAGAAACCAGGAGGTTGTGGTGCATGCCTTTAATCCCAGCACTAGAGAGGAACATAAGACAGGAGGAAACAGCTCTCACATACAGTCTCATCCTGAGATTCCTGGAGGCAGGATCACCATTACGAACTGAGGTAGAGGGTAAGAGTCGGCGGCTGGCTGTTCTGCTTTCCTGACCTTCAGGCCGAGCCCCAATTCCTGTCTTTGGGTTTTTATTAATTGTGCGACAAGTTTTGTATAACTTCTTTGAGCCACAAAAGCCCCTGACATTAACCAGGTGTAATGGTACCTGCCTTTAATCTCAGCATTTGGGAGACAGAGGATGGCAGACACCTGTGAGCTCTAGGCCAATATAGCCTACATAGTGAAAGCCTCTCTCAAACAAAGAAACAAACAAGTCCTTAAGTATTATGTGCCAGCCTCCTTCTAGTCCATTTCTGTCCTTACGGAGCTCTCCTAAAAGCCTGGTCTGCTACAGGTAACCAGAGTTGCCTTGTCTTAGCCATTCGCAAAGCAGCTGTCAATGCTGGCTCTCAGCCTCCCTAACTTGTCTTTACCTGGATGAAGTTAAATTCTTAGGGGAAAGGACATTTCCTTCAGTGCTCTCCTAGCCTCCAGTGCTTACAATTATTCCAGTCTCTGAGTTCCAAGTTGATTATTACCGTTCGATGTACTGAGCCTTAGTGCTCGGTGCAGCTCACACAGGAGGCACTGAGTAGGTTCAGGTGGTTGAGTCATCACATGCTGTCTAATGGGTACCCTCTGGGAAAGCTGCTTCAGGCCATGGAACCCAGCCTCTGGGCCCCTGAACTTCCCAAGAGAGCTTCTAGAAAGTGTTCTGATGCTCCTTCAAGGGTAGGCCGCCAGGTAATTCCCTGTTCTGCTATATGGGCTCTACTATGATGCCAGGACACCACTGCTCTCTTCACTGCTATGTGAAGGCTGTCTGTCCTACTCCATGGCACCTTTACCTTGGGGAACCTCTGAACATGCTCTCCATGGTACTCGGCACACCTTACAACAGTCCACATTCCAGGTAGGAACATGGCCACTTAACAAAGACACACACCTGCTGATTCACATTGCCTAGCAGGGCTCCCTTCCCAACTGACAGATAGAAGTGATGCAGAGAGAAGACTCATCTGGACTCCTAAGAAGAGGTAAGTAGTTTCCTTGTAGTCACTGTCCTCACCTCTCTGTTAGAAAGCCAAGTTTTCTGGGCAGTGGTGGCGCATGCCTTTAATCTCAGCACTCAGGAAACAGAAATAGGTGGATCTCTGTGAGTTCGAGGCTAGCCTGGTCTACGGAGCAAGTTCCAGGACAAACAGAGACACAGAGAAACCAAACCCTGCCTCCCTCAAAGAAAGAAAGAGAGAGAAAAACGCTAAGAGAGAAAGACACCCATTCACATAGTTTTTTTTTTTCCTTTAAAGAAAGTTCCATGAATTGCTGTTGCCACCTGAGTACAAGCCTCTGCCTATCACGAGATGGATGCAGCAGGTCTATTAGAACACGTGATGAATATGGAAAGCCCAGAGCTGAACAGATCAGATCAGAGTACCTGCATGTGCTGCCCTGCTGGGCTTCTCTGGGAACTGGGAAAGCTACTGCAGCCCAGCCTGGCTTGCTGGAAGAACAACTCCAAGGTGGCCCAGGGTACTCTGAACAGAGCTGAATGATTCTGAGTCTGTCCCTTACTCAATTCTGAACAGGAGAAACTCCTAAGCCAGGGATTTTGGTACACACATTAGATCCCAGCACTTAGCCAGGCAGTGGTGGTACACACCTTTAATCCTGGCACTCAGGAAGCAGAAGCAGATGGATCTGAGTTTGAGGGCAGCCTGGTCTACAGAGTGAGTTCCAGGAGAGGCAGAGCGACACAGAGAAACCCTGCCTTGAGAAAAAATAGTAGTAGTAATAGTAATAATAATAATAAAAAGATCCTAGTACTTAGCGGGTGGAGGCAGGAGGATAAGGAGTTCAAAGCCACCCTATACTTTATAGACAATTTGAAGCCAACTGAGGCCTCCCGAGACCTCACAAACACACTCCTCCAAATAAGAGTAGCCGCTCTGTGCAGAAGGTGGAACAGTGGTACAGCTGGATTCACAAGCTAGAAGCCTAAACAAGGATGAACTGGAGGCTTTCTCCCTTCAGATCCTCACACAGTTAAAGCATGGACGCCTGCGGCTTGCAACCAGTCTGCTACTGTCTTAGGAGGGCCTCTCAGCAGACCTGCACAGTGAGCTTAAACAGCTCTATCTCCAGAGTAGCACACGCACACACCAGGCATTAACCCCTGCTGCCTGCCAAGCGCTCAGCCTGTTAGTGACAAAGCGAGCCAGATTGATCCACGCTTCCTACTCCCCAGACTCTCGCCTCATCAATCATTGTGTTCGTGCCACTGGGTACAGAATGCCAATGGACTCATTTGTCTGCGGCCAGCCCAGCTCTCTGGAAGGCCCCCAACACTCCCCATCTATGAGGAGCTGGGAGCAGCTATGCTGGTCTCCAAGCCAATGTGACTCAGGTCACACTAACCAACGTTTCTCCGTCTAATCTTTGTGTGTTGGAAGAAACTACAGTAGGAAGTCAAACAGGCTGAACACAGGGAAGTGGCCCTCATCCAGCTTGCAGACAGTGAGGCAGGGGCTTGGAGTGACCTCCAGTTGAGTGACCTCTTACCTCGACCTCCCACATTACTCAGAAACGCAAGGCCTCCTGTGTCCTCCACAGTCCCACTTCTGGACTTAAGCTCATTCCAGCACCTCCCAAGAAAGCGGCCATTGCCTAAAGCCCATCCCACCTGCTTCTCTGAACCCTAAGTATGTCTGTCAGGCTATGACTGACTGGTCAGGAGGCATTCTGGACATGAGAAAAAGAAAACGATTAAACAACCACGCCCTTCAGTTTCCAAAGTTCCAACTGCTTTTTCTGGCTAAAGGACACAACTCTGACCTCAGTATATATATCCTTGTGGTCAGATAGGGACATTCATGGGCCTCAGGTGACTGACAGATGGGACAGGTCCCAATAGCAGCTGGTTAGTCTCCCATTGGTCTCTACCTGCATCTGGACCATATGAAACCCAGGAGGGGTGAGGACTAGAAGGAAGAGGTCAGTTAGTTCTGCCTGCAGACAATGAGGAGATCAGAAGACAGCTTCAGTATATGCTTCTAGCCCATACTCTCCATAAGTCTCTGGACCCTGCATGTGTGGGCTGGGCCTTGGGCTGAGGCTGTGGGAGGAGGGTAATCACTGGCACTCCAAGTCTGACCATCAAGCTGGCTGCCTTTTTCCCAGTACACAAACTCCGAAAGACCTGTTCCCTTGCAGTTAAAGTACCTACTCTTGAGGTTCTAACAGCAGAGGAGACATCTACAGTGAGTGGGAGGGACCGCTCCCTCAGCACCCCCTCACCAATTTCCCGTCGTTATCCCCTACTTTTCTCCTGGGCAAAGCCATTCCTCTGTGGACTCCAACTCTCTCCTAGAGGGAGAGGCACCAATACACAAAGGCATTGTGTTCCAGCTCAGAGCGTGTCTCCCTTTTCTCTCTGCCCCTTCTACTTGAGTGGGAAGGTATGGCGAGAACATTTCCCAAGGCTACGACATAGTCTCACTTTGAGCCTGAAAGCTAAGAAAAGGAGGTTGGAGGCAGCTGTCCAACCGAGGCTGCATAGGGATGAGAAAGCTGCTTCCTCCTAGCAGCAAACCCTGCTCACCTGCTGCCCCAGACTTCCCCTGGTAGAAGGCTGACTACTTTTGTTTTTGTTTTTGGAGACAGGGTTTCCCTGTGTAACAGTCCTAGCTGTCCTGGAACTAGCTCTTGTAGACCAGGCTGGCCTCGAACTCACCGATCTGCCTGCCTCTGCCTTCCGCGTGCTGGGGTTAAAGGCATGCGCCACCACTGCCCAGCTAAGGCTGACCACTTTCAAGTGAGATTACAAAAGGACAAATGGCCCAGGTCTTTTCTGGATGGCATCAGGGTGATAGGTTAAAGTGTCAGGCTACAAGCCCAGTGGCCAATTCCATTTCTTTGTATGACCTAAGAGAACTCACAGCCTAACTATTTTCAACACAGAAAGACTGAACACAACATAATTCTAACTCTCTTCTAGATTTTAAGAAATGGCTTCCCATCTCTCACTCCTTGGCTGCATGCGAGGTCACAGGATGTGCTATTCCAGCCAACCTCCTGACCCCTGGGGCTCATCATACAGCCCATGAGTTTGGGATGAGAAGGTAGTCCTACTGCACAGCAGTCGGGGGAGGAAGGAACAAAGTTGGGCTTGCTACCATGACTCAGTTCTTCCTTCAGCTTTATCTCAAGATGTATTTTTATATTTTCAGACCCAGTATTCCCACCCTCAAAGGCCTCCTTTCTGTACTTACGTGGGCCTGAATCAAAGCCAAGAAAAGGGCACAGAAGAAATTCTTGGAAATAGAGCTTTGGGTTTACTTAGGAGAGCAGAACTCTCATTATAACAATAAGGACAACACACTCAGAATCGGCCTCCAAGGTTATGTTTTTTGAAAAATGTAGCAAGTTTGGACACTGGTAGAGCCAGCAAACCCTCTGATGAAGATGGCAACATCGGCTCCCTCCCACTGAGGTCCATGGTGGCTAGGGAAGGAGAAGAGGATGTAGAAGGACAGTTTAAAGAAAGAAATAACAGAAATTTTAAGGAATTTGTAGAGACAAGGTCTCAGGTCAGCCTCAGCCTTCTGGGTGTTGGGATTCTAAGGGTATACCATCATGCCTTGCTGGGCTTTGCTTTTGTTTTTGTTTTGATACATAGCTCCACTCCCCACCCCCCAGGCAGGGTCTCTGTAGCTTTGGAGCCTGTCCTGGAACTAACTCTTGTAAATCAGAAGGGCCTTGAACTCAGAGTTCTGCCTCTACCTCCTGAGTGCTGGGATTAAGACCCCTGCCACCACCACCTGGTGTTTGTTTAGTTTTTGTGGTGCTTCAAGCATACTAGACAAGGAGATCATATCTAACCCTGAAATTTGCATTTGATCTTAGCCCAGCAATTCTCAACCTGTGGGTTTCAATCCCTCTGGGGTTGCACATCAGATTCATAACAGCAGCAAAATTAGAATTATGAAGTAGCAATGAAATTTTATGGTTGGGGGGTCACCACATGAGGAACTGTATTAAAGGCTCACAACATTAGGAGGGTTAAGAACCACTGTCTTAGTCAAAAGGCCAAGAAACAAAAAAAGGAAACAACAAAAAATAACAACAACAAAAACAAACAAAAAAGATGAGAACAAGGGTATTTTGGGTTTTTGTTGTTGTTTTTCAAGACAGTGTTTCTCTGCATAGCCCTGGCTGTCCCGGAGCTCACTCTGTAGACTAGGCTGGCCTTGAATTCACAGAGATCCACCTGGGCTTTTTTTTTTTCAAAAAAAAAAATTATTTCTAAAAATTAAATTTAATTAGCTAGGTGGTGGTGCACACCTTTAATCCCAGCTCTTGGGAGGCTAGGGAAAAGGATCTCTAAGTTTGAGGCCAGCCTGGTCTACAGAGTGAGTTCTAGGACAGCCAAGGTTATTCAGAGAAACCCTATCTTGAAAAAACAAAACAAATCAAAACAAAATTTTAATTTAATTAAATAGACAGAGAAGGTAAGCGCGTTGCTCAGTAAGAGTGCTTGCTTATCGCTGTACAAGGCTCAGATCAACTCTGAGCACCAAAACAGAGAGGAAGAGAAAGAGAAGGAAAAAGGAGAGTGAGGGAGAAAGGAGAGAGAACGAGAACAGAATGCAATCTTGTCCCTTCTAAAAGCTTATGAAGCGAAAGCGGACAGGAAAGGGGATGGAGACAGAACAGGGTATAACTAAGTGCCTAGAAGAACGACAACCTGTGCCAGCCTATCTAGCAATGTCTATTTTAACAATGTCCGGGAGCAACCCTGGAGGGTTCTCCATCTAGATGAGTGCTAAAAATGATCTCTTTTGTTTCCATTCAAGGATTCTGCCGAAGCCAAGTAGTGTCCAGAGCCTGAGCTAGCTTTTTTCCCCTTGTTTCTTAAACAAACGACTTCTTTTCATATAAAACAAAATTTTAGATGTATTCCAAGCTGGGACAAACTCATTGTGTAGCTAAGGATGACCTTGAACTTCTGATCCTCCTGCTTCCACCTCCCGAGGTGTACACCACCAATTCTGAGAACATGTAATGCTCAGGATCAAACCTGAGCTGGGGAAGCACTCTACCAACTGAGATACATACCCACTTTAACTCTGAGGTGGTATTGAGCCTCAGTGGCTGTTAGAATCTCTCTCACAGATGTTGTGGTCTCTGTCTTCGGAGGTCTGTGTCCCTAGAACCCTAGGCACAGCAGGATTTAGTTCAGGACAAGTACTCGGGCAAGACTGAATGGCAGGATGAGCGAAGAGATGAAGGTAACTCAGCTTTCTGCAAGTGAGTCAGACAGCATTGGCCCGGAGCCCAATATGGGGTAGCACACATTTACTAGGAAAGAGAAAACAAGGCACTCTAGGCAGAAAGAGTGGCTCTGTGAGATGAGAGACTAAGTGGGGAAGGAGGGTGTGCAGAGGTATGGCCAGTAGGGGACAGGTGGACCAGATCACCATAACCACCCACCCAATAGAGAGTTAGCACCTATCTTAGCTGAGGCAGAGGGAGTGACTCTGAAGTCAGAATGTGGGGGAGGTGACAGCCAGGCAGCTAGCCCCCAGAACTAGAGAGCCCATGACAAAGAGGTGCTATCCAGGTGAAGTCAGGCGGTGAAAAGGAGAGGGAGGGGACCACAGGGAATGACTTTGAGCACAGCCATGTTGTTTCCTTTTGCTGGAGGGCCTCTGAGGGCTGCAAGTGGAAAGGGCAGAGATGAAAGGCAGCTCTAGCTAAGGCTGACAAGTTGCTGAAGTGTCTGAAGCAAGGCCTTTCTGTAGGAAGGGCTAAACGCAGCAGTGTAAGGAATGGCAGCTGCTTCCATCACTACAGGCAAGGTACTGCTCTCTGGGGAGTGTGTAACCAGGGCAGCAGCAACGGAAAAATGCCTAAAGGATTAGACTCTGGAGCCTGCAGCCCAAGAGGTAGCACATGATGGGGCTCTGCCTTCTTCCCTCAGAGCCTGTCTTCTGCCCCATCACATAATAGCCCTTATCTTTCTAAAAAGGGATTCCAAACGAGGATAGGTCTCCCTCCAGTGTGAGAATCCACTACCCACACCCAGTGGCCCAAACGACGCCACCTTTCAGAGGCACATGTTGCTAGGTATTAGGGAAAGCCTGTCTGAGGGTATCAGCAATCTAGTTTGTCTGTCTAGGGCATACAAATGGTGAAAACTGAAGTCCTGCCCAATGTGGTCCAGTTCAACTTGGAATAGAAAACTGCATCATGCTGAGTGGTGGTGGCGCACACTTATAATCCCAGCTCTTGGGAGGCAGAGACAAGTGTATCTCTGTGAGTTTGAGGCCAGCCTAGTCTACAAAGCAAGTTCCAGGACAGTCAGGGCTGTTACACAGAGAGAAAAAGATTCATGTCTTCATTCATCCTGCCATGCCATGTTGTCCAAGTGCTGGACCTGAGGCAAGTCCCAGTGTCCCTTATTTGTATCTTCTTGAAATGGCAGTTATAGATTTTGGAACATCATATAACCCTGAGTGCAAGCGCTATGAGAAAAAGAAGTGAGGAAGAATGAGGTGAGGAGCAGGTCAGGGAAGAGTTGACTCTGGGAACCCATCTTATTACAGGTGATCAGAACTAAATGGTGTTAGTCCAGCTCACTGCCCTCAAGAACCCTTGGCTCCAAGAAGAAGGATGGCTAGCCCAGGGTCCACCTCCCACTACCCCATATTTCCCAGGCAGAAGCAGGGTGGGTTTCTTCTCCCACCAACTCTGTCACCTGCTCAGAGGCACTTATGCTCCTGGTGTAGTCACCCGGGCTCACCCACGGCTCAGAATGCCCAAGTGGAGGAGGATGAAAATTCAGGCTTCTAAATTCGAAAGCCAGCAGAACTGCTGATGGCACCATCACTCTGCCGTCAGCCTCCAAGAGCCTCTTCATACATCCTGCCTCTAGGAATAGAACCCTTGACAAAAGCAATGACATCAGGCCAAGGAGTGTCACACTTGTCAAGTGAAACACGGCAGCTGAGTGAGAGACCCCCACTATACTTCAGTGTGAATCTAGATGACTCACATCCTGTGCTCTCTCCTTTAAGACAGTTCCTCCAGCCTCCTGAGGCCTCCTGTTAGAGGCAGTTCACCTTTGGGTGGCTTTGTGTCTTCAGTCTTCTCTCACCCTTATACAGGTCTTCTTTGCCCCTTAACAGAATGTTCCCTCACTTTCAAACTTCTTGACTCCAGCACCTCCAAATAGGTAAACTTAAGACTTCTTTTTGCAATATTAACTATCTGCATGCATTTCCTCTTCTTACAATGCCCTGTGTTTGCCCTAAGTAAAGAGCACATTCACTCCTGGTGTTCTGTGAACCCTTCTGTCTGTGCCTACAGGCAGCCCTGGCCAGGAGTCTCTAGCACACCACTAGCAAGGTCTCTGCTTCAACTTGCCTACCAGCAGCTGCATTTGGACCTTTCCCAGCGCAGAGCACAGAATCTCTGGTTCTATCTAGTCTTTGAATTTCAGTAGAAGCAAGTACATCCCCTACTCCACTCTTTTGTTATTCCCTCATGCTCAGATAGATAATCAATAACTAGTTAGTGACACTGTGCACATGCCAATTAAATAAACTGCTTGATCAACAATTGCCAGAATCAGAAATTCTTAGGAGTCCCTACAGATTTTTTAAGTCTTTCCACTTGAGAAACAGATAATCTCTCTCTCTCTCTCTCTCTCTCTCTCTCTCTCTCTCTCTCTCTCTCTCTCTCTCTCTCTCCCTCCCTCCCTCCCTCCCTCCTTTAGTTAAGATCCATGCTGCCCTGTCATCTGGAGGGACCCTCAACAGCTTGGCACCATACAAAGCTCAGAATAGAAGCAGCCTTTCAACTTTCAAACATTCATATTCTTTTTTTTGTTTTTGTTTTTTGAGATAGGGTTTCTCTGTAGCTTTTGGAGCCTGTCCTGGAACTAGCCCTTGTAGACCAGGCTGGCCTCAAACTCAGAGATCCACCTGCCTCTGCCTCCCGAGTGCTGGGATTAAAGGCATGCACCACCTCCTCACGACTCAAACATTTATATCCTATTTAAAGCATCAGTTTCGGTTATAAACTAAAGTAGTCCCTGAGCCTCCTACCAAAACTACAGAACGTTCTGAGTGCCTCTACGGGATGTGCTGGCTGACCTGTGACATCTTATGCTGTTTAGTACTAGCCCAGCACAAATACGTGAGAATCAAGTTTTCAATCACATACCCCATTCACTTAAAATCCACAAAGGACAGGAGACCAGGCATGTGCCTTCCATGGTGCTGCTCACTCTGTGGAAACTATCAGGTGTTCTCTAGCAACCCCTGTACTCCAGAGACCAAACACAGGTGTCAGTGTAACAGTTATCATCTCTCTCATAAATGGTGCAAACGGAAACCCTCCTCAGTGCCTGTCACAGAGTTGCACTGAAGAGGAAGGCTTTTATCCTTAAATCATTGCCATCTTTGAAACGTATGACCTGGGAACCCTCCTAGAGAAGAGCAGTTCCATCCCTGAAAAAGGGACATCCTTAACTAACCCCACAACCTCATCTGCAAACTAACAGGGAGGCTGACAGAGCATGGAATCTCAAGCCCTGAAACAAAGTGATCTAGGCCCTTGGGTGACTCTTACAAGGAACACTGTTCTGAGCCAGGTGATAGGGATGAGAGGGCTGGAACCAAAGCCCTGGGAGGAACTAAGTCACAGAAAACAGTTGCTCCCAGAGCTCCTTCCCTTCTCTGCAGGTGACAAAAAAGGCAGAAATGGCATCTGACAGTGGTGAGGCACACCTGTAATCCGAGAGTTTGGGAGGTAGAGGCAGGAGAATAGCAGTTCAAGGCCATCCTTGGCTACACAGAACTTCAGGTCAGTCTAGGCTACCTGACACTCCCCCTCAAAAACAAACAAAGCAAAGGGGCACTGAAATGTGCTTGGTAGGTAAAGTATAGTCTGAGTTTGATTCCTAGAATCTACATGAAAGTGTAAAGACACAACCTACTCACAAAGTTGTTCTCTGACCTCTACATACATGCTATGGCATGCACATGTCCACACACCCACATTATGCACACACATACAATAATAAGTAAAGCAATAAAAAGTAAAACACAAATCAAAATAAAATAACAACAAAAAGAGGCACAGACAATTAGTACCCTGGTAGCCCCAGCCCTGAGGGGAGCACTCTGTACTTTGTGGGAGGGGCCCTCACTATCTTGGCAGAGTCCTATAGTCCTGCATAACTCAGCTCATGTTTCTCACAAGCATGGACACTCTTCCACAAGCACACAGGTATTCTCCAGCTCGCAGTTTACGGCAGTCAGCCTCATCTCCTACCCCGTCAGAATCCTTCTGAAGGACAACCAGCAATGACTCTCTTTGCACCTTCCTTTAGCAGTCAGCAATACTAAAAACTGACATTTTTTTTTTGCAAGTATCAGAAGTATCCATGGACCTGGATACACAAACTGGATGGGTTGCTATTTGAATTTGGAACACAGGCTTGCATTTGTTGACATACAACTTACTATTTAAATATGTGAGCTAAAGCTAGGTATGGTGGTGCAAGCTTGTAATCCTAGCATTTAAGAAATAGAGGCAGGAGGATTAAATGTTTAAGGCCAGCCTTGGTTATATATTGAGTGTGACGTTATATGACACTCTGTCTCAAAACAAAAGTAAACTAACTTCTAACATCCTAATTCAAAAGATGAGCATACACAGGGTCCTCGTTGTCTGGCAAAACTGAACAGAGATAAGAAATTGAATGCAGATAAGAAATAGAGATGAAACATGACGTTCCTGAGAAAGGGGCATATTCATTCTAGCTTATGTGGTACCCAGTGGAACAGACACTGGAGAGACCCTACCTACATTCACCTCTGAGCTCACCTGTAGCTACTACGGCCAGTCATAGCTTCCCACTGCCAGGGCCTGCATCTTTTTGCCTCTCTACTTTTCTTTTCTTTTCTTTTTTTCCTAGACAGGGTTTCTCCATAGCTTTTGGTTCCTGTCTTGGAACTAGCTCTTGTAGACCAGGCTGGCCTCAAACTCACAGAGATTTGCCTGTGTCTGCCTCCCGAGTGCTGGGATTAAAGGCGTGCGCCACCACCGCCCAGCTACATTTACTTCTTCTTTTTTTTTTTTTTAAAGATTTATTTATTTATTATGGATACAACATTCTGCCTCCACATATTCCCGCACGACAGAGGAGGGCGCCAGATCTCATTACAGATGGTTGTGAGCCACCATGTGGTTGCTGGGAATTGAACTCAGGACCTCTGGAAGAGCAGCCAGGGCTCTTAACTGCTGAGCCATCTCTCCAGCCCCTACATTTACTTCTTTCCTGCATCACTTTCTCCTGTCTTTACTGAACCACCTCCCACATAAGCTTTCTGCTCCCAGGTCCTCATCTCAAGACTTACATTTAGGAGAAACCAAACGAAGGCACTTTGCTAGTCTTCGTCGTTTCTACACTGTCTGCCTGGTCCCCATGATCTACCCTCAAAGCAGATCCCTCTGACCAGGAGTTAATACCGTCCCAGGGGGGCCTCTCTAACACTCCTGGAACAGAAGCAAGACAAACTCACCTCCCCCAAATAACTGTATTTGCCCCTGAGGATCTGCCGGTAAAGCCGGGTGCGGTTGTCATCCTCAAAGGGCATGGTACCACTGAGCAGGATGTAGGCAATGACACCCAGTGCCCACATATCCACAGAATTGGTGTAGGGTTTTCGAACCAGGACCTCAGGAGCAATGTATTCAGGTGTGCCACAGGTGGTCTTCATCAGGCAATCATCACCTTTCTTTCGGGCACTGGCCAAACCAAAGTCAGTGATAATGATTTTGGAGTCAGTGCCTGGGTGGTAGTAGAGGAGATTCTCAGGCTTGAGGTCTCGGTGTGTGATGCCCAGGGCATGCAGATATCGGACACCATCCAGTACCATTTGCAGCACTCTTGTGGCATCCCGCTCAGTGAAAGAACCTTTGGCAATAATCCGGTCAAAGAGTTCACCACCAGTGGCCAGTTCCATCACCATGTATACACGCTCCTGTGTCTCAAACACTTCCACCAGCTGAATGATGTTGGCATGGCGCACCCGGCGCAGCACTCGCAGCTCGGACTCACACACCTCCCGTCCTTCTCGGTACTTGGTCTCGATCATCTTGATAGCATATGGCTGTCGGGTTGCCCGGTGCTCCACTCGTACCACTCGGCTAAAGCTGCCTCGGCCAATCAGGGCCTTGATGTCATACTTAGCTGTCACACGTGGGTCAAACTTGGCCCTGTACTTCGCCACCTTGACCCTGCGTGGTGGTTCTGAAGGAGGTTCTGTGTGGCCAGTAGTGGGAACACCAGGGCATGGAGGTGCATACTGACTGGCAGCTTTCAGTGGGCCAACACTGTCTACCTCTGTGATGAAGTGCTTGTACACATCAGTCTTAGTGCCACTAAAGGGCTCCACTTTCTTGACCAGATCCAGCTGGACATCCTTGGGTGGCTCAGGAAGGACCTTGCTTGTCCCACAGCCCATCACGGACACGGGGGCATCCTCCCCAGCGAGGCTGGCAGGACCTGCTCTGTAGGCAGTGCCCCGTCTACACCTATGCAAACAGAAGAGAGGGTTAGTCAGTATAGTCAGGGATACCCCTGAAGGACAACAGTCATTCTCCCTCTTCCTGTCGCCTTGATAAATGTAGTCTAGTTAAGAATGAAGTCAGATATGGTGGTGCATATCTGTAATTCTAGATTCTGGAGGCAGAAGTAGGAATACAATGCAAGTTTAAGGCCAGTCTGGTCTACAAAGCAATTTTTCTGGGCCATCCAACTTTACAGAACGAGACTCTGTCTCTAAACAAACTGATACAATTGACTGACACAACACCCTGCAAAGGGTGTGGTTGACATCTGAAGAAGTTAAGAATAGGGAATGGAAAGATGGCTCAGCAGTTTAAGAACACTGGTTGTGGTGGTAGCACACACCTTTAATCCCAGCACTTGGGAGGCAGAGACAGACAGATCTCTGTGAGTACGAAGCCAGCCTGGTCTACCAAGTGAGTTCCAGGACAGCTCCAAAGTTATAAAGAAACCCTGTCACAAAAAAAACAAAAAACAAAAAAACAAAAAAGAACACTGGTTGCTTTTCCAGAGGATCCAAGTTCAATTCTCAGCACTCATACTGAGAACATACTCACAATTGTTTGTAACCCCAGTTCCAGGAGATCTGATGTCTTCTTCTAGCCTCTAGTGGCACCAGGCACACACATGGTACATAGACATACATATAGACAAAACACCCACACACATAAAAATTTTAAATAAAATGAAAATAAAGAGACATCAGACAGAGTACAGAAGCCAGGCATAGTAGCAACTCACACTTGTGATTTCAAATTTTAGGAGGTTGAGGCATACCAGGCTGTTACACAGTGACTTCTGAGACAGAGTAGGGTTACAGAGACCCTGTCTCAAAACAAAACAAAGACAACTCAGACCGCAATCTCAGGGGAGGGTCTAGGAAAAAGACCAGGGCTGATCTCTATGGCCTTGGCTTACATTTCTCTGGATCGCAGTCTCATGCTGTTCTTCAAGCCTAACAGAGGGCAAGACAGTTCACCAGGCACAGCTGCCGGGTCCTTTATTTCCTCTTTAGTCTTCCTGACCCTCCTCATCTTTCTGACTCATCTCTTCTGAAACAGGGATGTAGAGTGTTGGAGACCTCCTCCAGCAGCAGCATCCATAAAAACTCAGAAAGTTGTATCTCCAGGTCTCCATGGAGAGCTTCCTAACCGTTCTCTTCTTACAGAGGTGGACCCCTACAACAGCAAAACTACCTTGAGTCTGTCCTTACTTCACCTTCCTGCATGGTTTCTACAGCCTTCCTTGTGTACAGTCTTCTCTTTGGCAGCTATCCTGCTCCACAGTCTCATATTTGCCCAGTTTCCACAGGGCTAAAATCTAACCCAGTGAACTGGAGACCAGAAATCTTGGCACAGTGTCACTAGGTAAGCTCCAACAAATCTGTGCTCCAAGAGACTGAGGGGACTTGAGCTCAGACAGAACAGGTCTGATGGTGACTGGACATCAGAGTACCTGCTCACCCCCACACCACCTTTTTGAGTCAGGGCTAACCTGGAACTCACTATGTAGACCTGACTAGTTCAAACGCACAGCGATCCTCCTCCCTCTGCCTTTTGAGTGGCCCTACACATGTAGAAGTGCTAATGCTTTGCAGAGGGCATCAACTTTTTCTCTACACTGACCCTCTAAGGGCCCATGGATTGGAGCCAGCTGGGAACTGTCTATTAATTATGATATACAGAAGAGCTGGTAGTAAAATGACCAAGGGAAACATTTATCAAACACCTATAGGATACAGGCAGGAATAAAGGATAAAGGCATGTTCCAATATATGTCTTTTTAGATTTTTGTTTTTAATTATGGGAGAGGGATTTGCACATAAGTGCAGATGCCAGAAAGGGTTGTTAGATGCCCTGGAGCTGGAGTTACAGGTGATTGTGAACCATCTGATGTGAGTGCTGGGAACTCAACTCAGGTCCTTTGCAAATGTAATATGTGCTCTTAGCAGAGCCATCTCTTGAGTCCCTATTGTTTCCTTTTAAAACACAAAAATACAAGACATGATCAATAAATATTAAATTTAAGTGAAAGAGAAAAAGCATTAGAATATATTTTTTATAGAAATTGGTTAAGATTAGGTTGAGAAAGGGTCTTTCTATGTGGCCCTGGCTAACCTGGAGCTCTTTTCCCCTTTTTTGAGATAAAGGATCTTATGTGACACAGGCTGGCCTTGAGCTCAATATATAGACCAATGCTGGAAGTACAAGCATGTTCCACCATGCCCAGCAAAGCGGTGGATTTCAATAGAGCATAGTGTTTAGCTTGAGAAATAATAGTGGCATATATAGAGTGACATGGTGTTAGGAAAGCAAGAATTAATCAAGTAACGGCGTATGTTGTCTCAAACCAGTAATCTTAACCTTCAGCGAACTGGGAAGAGGACTGCTAAAAGTTCAAAGCCAACCTGGGCTACAGTGTGAGCCCTCACTTCATGGAGAGCAGAGAGGGGTTGAGGTATAACTCAATGGCACAGTATTTTTCTAGCATGCACAAAGCCCTGGGTTTGATTCTCAAAATTGTCCCCAAGAAAGAGTTAAGTCAGCAAAGGAAGAAGATTCAAATAGAAAGAGTAACATACTTCAAGGCCCAGAAGCCCAGAGTATGCCTGGGAATGGGCACTAGAGTGACAGAAAGCTGAGCATGATGTTGTGGAAGATTAGCAGAAACCAGGTTATAGTGAGGACCAGGCCTTCTTGAGAAGTGATGGAGAATTACCAGATAGTTTATAAAGAAAAAGTTAATCTCATCTTTGCTTAGAAAGAAGTGTAAGGTTAGTCTAAACAATGGTCTAAGTGGTCTAAATGGGCCAGTCACAGTGTGGTGTCCCCATATGGTGAGATGGAATTAAAGAAATGAATGAGCAGTACAATAGCCAGGAACTAGAGTAGTGACTCTCAATTTGGGGATCATGACCCCTTGGGGTCGAACAACCACTTTGCATGGGTTGCATAATAGATATCCTGCATATAAGATACTTACATTACCATTCATAACAGTAGCAAAATTACAGGTATGAAATAGCAATGAAAATAATTTTATAGCTGGGCGATGATAGTGAACACCTTTAATCTCAACATTTGGGAGACAGAGGCAAGTGGATCTCTGTGAGTTTGAGGCCAACCTGGTCTACACAGCAAGTTCCAGGACAGCCAGGGATACACAGAAAAACCCTGTCTCAAAAAACAAACAAACAAACATAATTTTATGGTTGGGGTCACAACATGGTTTGTTTGTTTGTTTTGGGTTTTTTGTCTGCTTGTTTTTCAAGACAGGGTTTCTCTTTGTATCTCTGGCAGTCCTGGAACTCTCTTTGTAGACACTGAACTCACAGAACTTCGCCTGCCTCTGTCTTTCCAGTGCTGGAATTAAAGGTGTGCGCCACCACCACACAGCTGACAGCTCAGTTTTGGAACTGCCTGTGTGACATTTACTGTGATCACTGGATACAGAATTTGATCTCAAAAGAGCTGGCTGGGGTGTCCAAGAGTCGTGCAATATGTATAGTAAGGCACATATAAGGTCAGGACCAAGACGTACATGTCCTCACCAGCTAGTGAAATTAGAAACTAATCCAATCAAAGGCAGTGGGAAACCCAGGCATCTTTCACTGTGGCAATCTGAGGGTCACAGAAAACTCACAGAGGCCCTCAAATTATAATGAGTTGGGGCTTGAACTCAAGATGGGGAAGCTAGGCCTAACACCCCACTGAATAAGGGGTTGAGGGTATAGTTCTGAAGCAGAACACTTACTTGCCTAGCAGGCATGAGGCTCTGAGCTGATCCCCAACATGGTAAAAAACAAAAACGCTGGTGAAATGACTCAGTTGGCAAACTGTTTACCATGTAAGCAAGAGGACCTGAACCGGGCAGTGGTGGCGCACGCCTTTAATCCCAGCACTTAGGAGGTAGAGGCAGGCGGATCTCTGTGAGTTCGAGGCCAGTCAGCCTGGTCTACAGAGTGAGTTCCAGGACAGGCTCCAAAGCTAAAAGCTACAGAGAAACCCTGTCTCAAAAAACAAAAAAAACAAAAAAAGAGGACCTGAGTTGGAGCTCCAGACACCTATCCTTGAACAAATGAACAAACAAAAGAGTCAGGCATGCTATTCTGGACCTAGAATCCCAGTGCTGGGGAGGTGGTGACAGGAAGATTCCTGAGGCTTGCTCACTAACTAGCTGAAATGTTGAACTTCAGATTTACAGAGGAGGCTCAGTAGCTAAGGGAGCTTGCCACCAAACCTGAGAACCTGAGTTTGATTCCTGAAACCAACAGGGTAGAAGAAGAAAACTGACTCTCAAATTGTCTGCTGCCGGGCACAGTGGTGCATGCTTTTAATCCTAGCACGGCAGAGGCAGAGGCAGAGGCAGAGGCAGAGGCAGAGGCAGAGGCAGAGGCAGAGGCAGAGGCAGAGGCAGAGGCAGAGGCAGAGGCAGAGGCAGAGGCAGAGGCAGAGGCAGAGGCAGAGGCAGAGGCAGAGGCAGAGGCAGAGGCAGAGGCAGAGGCAGAGGCAGAGGCAGAGGCAGAGGCAGAGGCAGAGGCAGAGGCAGAGGCAGAGGCAGAGGCAGAGGCAGAGGCAGAGGCAGAGGCAGAGGCAGAGGCAGAGGCAGAGGCAGAGGCAGAGGCAGAGGCAGAGGCAGAGGCAGAGGCAGAGGCAGAGGCAGAGGCAGAGGCAGAGGCAGAGGCAGAGGCAGAGGCAGAGGCAGAGGCAGAGGCAGAGGCAGAGGCAGAGGCAGAGGCAGAGGCAGAGGCAGAGGCAGAGGCAGAGGCAGAGGCAGAGGCAGAGGCAGAGGCAGAGGCAGAGGCAGAGGCAGAGGCAGAGGCAGAGGCAGAGGCAGAGGCAGAGGCAGAGGCAGAGGCAGAGGCAGAGGCAGAGGCAGAGGCAGAGGCAGAGGCAGAGGCAGAGGCAGAGGCAGAGGCAGAGGCAGAGGCAGAGGCAGAGGCAGAGGCAGAGGCAGAGGCAGAGGCAGAGGCAGAGGCAGAGGCAGAGGCAGAGGCAGAGGCAGAGGCAGAGGCAGAGGCAGAGGCAGAGGCAGAGGCAGAGGCAGAGGCAGAGGCAGAGGCAGAGGCAGAGGCAGAGGCAGAGGCAGAGGCAGAGGCAGAGGCAGAGGCAGAGGCAGAGGCAGAGGCAGAGGCAGAGGCAGAGGCAGAGGCAGAGGCAGAGGCAGAGGCAGAGGCAGAGGCAGAGGCAGAGGCAGAGGCAGAGGCAGAGGCAGAGGCAGAGGCAGAGGCAGAGGCAGAGGCAGAGGCAGAGGCAGAGGCAGAGGCAGAGGCAGAGGCAGAGGCAGAGGCAGAGGCAGAGGCAGAGGCAGAGGCAGAGGCAGAGGCAGAGGCAGAGGCAGAGGCAGAGGCAGAGGCAGAGGCAGAGGCAGAGGCAGAGGCAGAGGCAGAGGCAGAGGCAGAGGCAGAGGCAGAGGCAGAGGCAGAGGCAGAGGCAGAGGCAGAGGCAGAGGCAGAGGCAGAGGCAGAGGCAGAGGCAGAGGCAGAGGCAGAGGCAGAGGCAGAGGCAGAGGCAGAGGCAGAGGCAGAGGCAGAGGCAGAGGCAGAGGCAGAGGCAGAGGCAGAGGCAGAGGCAGAGGCAGAGGCAGAGGCAGAGGCAGAGGCAGAGGCAGAGGCAGAGGCAGAGGCAGAGGCAGAGGCAGAGGCAGAGGCAGAGGCAGAGGCAGAGGCAGAGGCAGAGGCAGAGGCAGAGGCAGAGGCAGAGGCAGAGGCAGAGGCAGAGGCAGAGGCAGAGGCAGAGGCAGAGGCAGAGGCAGAGGCAGAGGCAGAGGCAGAGGCAGAGGCAGAGGCAGAGGCAGAGGCAGAGGCAGAGGCAGAGGCAGAGGCAGAGGCAGAGGCAGAGGCAGAGGCAGAGGCAGAGGCAGAGGCAGAGGCAGAGGCAGAGGCAGAGGCAGAGGCAGAGGCAGAGGCAGAGGCAGAGGCAGAGGCAGAGGCAGAGGCAGAGGCAGAGGCAGAGGCAGAGGCAGAGGCAGAGGCAGAGGCAGAGGCAGAGGCAGAGGCAGAGGCAGAGGCAGAGGCAGAGGCAGAGGCAGAGGCAGAGGCAGAGGCAGAGGCAGAGGCAGAGGCAGAGGCAGAGGCAGAGGCAGAGGCAGAGGCAGAGGCAGAGGCAGAGGCAGAGGCAGAGGCAGAGGCAGAGGCAGAGGCAGAGGCAGAGGCAGAGGCAGAGGCAGAGGCAGAGGCAGAGGCAGAGGCAGAGGCAGAGGCAGAGGCAGAGGCAGAGGCAGAGGCAGAGGCAGAGGCAGAGGCAGAGGCAGAGGCAGAGGCAGAGGCAGAGGCAGAGGCAGAGGCAGAGGCAGAGGCAGAGGCAGAGGCAGAGGCAGAGGCAGAGGCAGAGGCAGAGGCAGAGGCAGAGGCAGAGGCAGAGGCAGAGGCAGAGGCAGAGGCAGAGGCAGAGGCAGAGGCAGAGGCAGAGGCAGAGGCAGAGGCAGAGGCAGAGGCAGAGGCAGAGGCAGAGGCAGAGGCAGAGGCAGAGGCAGAGGCAGAGGCAGAGGCAGAGGCAGAGGCAGAGGCAGAGGCAGAGGCAGAGGCAGAGGCAGAGGCAGAGGCAGAGGCAGAGGCAGAGGCAGAGGCAGAGGCAGAGGCAGAGGCAGAGGCAGAGGCAGAGGCAGAGGCAGAGGCAGAGGCAGAGGCAGAGGCAGAGGCAGAGGCAGAGGCAGAGGCAGAGGCAGAGGCAGAGGCAGAGGCAGAGGCAGAGGCAGAGGCAGAGGCAGCTCTTTGAGTTAGAGGCCAGCCTGGTCTACATAATAAGTTTCTGGACAGCTAGAGCTATATAGTCAGACTCTGTTTTGGAAAAAGAAAAAAAGTTGTCTCCTAACCTCTATACTCTTGCCTCAACAAAACAAACAAAACCTCTGACCTCTACACACACATAGGTGTACCCGCATATATACATACACAAACACACAGAAACAGAAAAACAAAATAAAAACAAAACAAAGCAAATCCATCAGACATAAAGGAAGAATTTGGAGAGCATAAATAGAATTCAGATTTTACTTAGTATACTAATGTGGTTCTCAGCAGAATAAAATTTATTTTCCCTTACATGAAAAGCAACAATTCATCTTCAGGGTTTGATATTACCAAAATACCCAGGAGGCCACATGGACTTATGTTAGTCTTCAAAATTTAATTTTTTGTTTTGTTTTGTTTTTTTGTTTTTGTTTTTCGAGACAGGGTTTCTCTGTGGCTTTTGGAGCCTGTCCTGGAACTAGCTTTTGTAGACCAGGCCTGCCTCTGCCTCCCGAATGCTGGGATTAAAGACATGTGCCACCACCGTCCAGCCCCAAATTTAAAATTTTTTTATTAAATTTATTTATTCCTTTATTTATTTGAGTGAGGGAGAGAGAGAGAGAGGAAGAGGAAGGGGAGTAGAGGAAGAGACTAGATCAGAGTAACCTACAGAAGTCAATTCTTTCCTTCCACCCAAGTGGGTCCTGGGACTTTAACTCAGATCTCTGGACCAGTACTCCCAAATTAGAACAACGTATTTAAACAAAAACATTTGGAAAGTATGTTCCTTCTCATACAGATCAATGATTACAACCATGAACCAAGAATTCCGTAGACTCATCTCTTCAGGGAAATACACGTACTGAAACCCTGGAAGAAGACAGATCTTGGGTAGAGCACAGGTGTCTGGCTCCTGAGCCTCAAGCCCACAGAGGAAGTAACATCTCACTAATGAGAAGGAATACAAACTGCATGGATGACCAAACATGAGCCACTCAGAACTCACTTCCTCCTCCAGGTGAGTAAGGGTAAATAATACTCATCTCTATCCATACACACTTGACGAAAAAAAAGTTTCTTTATAAGGTTTATAAAGAAAAAACCATCAGGCAATGGTGGCACACACCTTTAATCCCAGCACTTGGGAGACAGAGGCAGGCAAATCTCTGTGAGTTTGTCAAAGCCAGCCTGGTGTATAGAGCAAGTTCCAGGACTGATATAAGCCACTCCTCCAGGAAAGCCCAAGCATGCTGGATAGTGCCAGAGGGAGTGAGCACTTGGCACCAGCCTTCCCTGACACTACAGAAATGACAAGCCAAGAGAGGTAGTGAGACTTGTCCAAAGCCACTCAAATTGTTGTGCTCAAGCATGGACTCCTGTCTCCTGGTTCTCCATCCAAGGATCTCTTCATAACACAGTCAAGATTTCAGAAGTATCTGGGCCCAGCAGAATTTGACCTCACCAGGTCAAAGCCTGAATTGTTTGCTCACTTCACTAAGGTGGTGAGTCAACACACCTCTGCTGAGCCCTTTTCTGTCATGAGGCTCACAGCTTTCTTCTGATTTTCTTTCCTTTTAGACAGTCTTGCTGTGTAGCCTTAACTGACCTTGAACTCACTACATAACCTGGGCTGGCCTCTAATTTGCAGTAATCCTGTCTAAACTCCTGAGTGCTGGGATTACCGGCACGCGCTGCTCAGCCTAGCACACAGCTCTACTCTAGACCATTACAACACGGTCCGCACCTCGAGGAAGGACTGTCTCAACTTTCCTGGACTCCTTCAGTATCTAGCAAAGTGCTGAGCTCAGGAAGTGAACGAGACTGAGTGAAGCTGAGACCAGGTGGATTCCTGTCTGATGCCAGGAACAACGAAAGATTCTGAGATATTTTTAAGGGGCAGAAAGCAGCCACAATGACGATTCAACATCCTCTACAACAATGGTAGCCTATTGGGTTTTGGAGGTTTTCTGAACTCCAAGTAAGTTTGTCCACAAGCTTCCAGACCTAACTTTATGGGGGAAAACCAGGAGTAAAGAATTAGTGAGCGGGCTGGAGAGATGGCTCAGTGGTTAAGAGCATTGACTGCTCTTCCAAAGACTCGGGTTCAATTCCCAGCACCCACATGGCAGCTCACAACTGTCCGAAGATCCATTTGCAGGGGATCTGACACCTTCACACCAATGCACATTAAAAAGTAGATAGATAGATAGATAGATAGATAGATAAAAGAGTTAGCTAGCCACAGAGGCAAGGTTTATGAATGGTGAAAAAAAAATGCCCATCTCTCATGCCACCCACCAACAATTTTTTCCCCACATTAAAGCAAGATAACCTTTCACCTATAAAGATCCTGAACCAAGCTGGGCAGTTGTGGTACATGCCTTTAATTCCAGCACTCAGGAGGCAGAGGTAGGTGGGTCTCTGAGTCTCTGAGTTCGAGGTCAGCCTGGTCTACAGGGTGAGTTCCAGGACAGTCAAGACTACACAGAGAATCCCTGTGTCAAAAAAGAAAGAAAGAAAAAAAAAAGACAGAAATCTCACAGTAATCTCAGAAATGAGTACTTCTCACCATCACATCATAACAAGACAAACACACACCAGACAAACATTCTTGCCATTTTAGACAAAAATTTCTCAACAGGAGCAGCTGCAGACTTGAAGAGAACTCTGCTTTCTATAACGGAGACTGACGCAGCAATTCTACTTCTAGAAACAATGCTACATAACTACTTTCATAAGGGTACAGATATGTGTTGTGGAATATTACTTTAACTATGTAAAGATGTGTTACTACTTTTGTTTTTGCTGCATTTGTTTAAGAGGTAAAGATGTGTGAACAGCCATTAGCTAGGCAGAGGAGGGATAGGTGGGGCTGGTAGGCAGACAGGATAAGGAGGAGGAGGAATCTAGGCTGCAGAGAGAACGTTCCCAGGCCCAGAGATAGACAGGACATACAGAAGGAAATAAAGGTAAGAAAGGCCCAAGGCAAACGTAGGTGAAGAGAAACAGGTTAAATTAAGTTGTAAGAGTTAGCCAGAGGCCAGGCAGTGGCGCACGCCTTTGATAGATCCCAGCACCCAGGAGGCAGACACAGACAGATCTCAGGGAGTTCAAGACCAGCCTGGTCTACAAAGTGAGTTCCAGAACAGCCAGGGCTGTTACTTAGAGAAACACTGTCTTGGCCGGGGGTGGGGGGGGAACGGACGGGACGGGACACGACACGGGGACACAAAGTTAGCTAGAAATGAGCATAAACTAAGGCCGAGCATTCATAACTAATAAGAAGTCTCTGTGTCGTTTCTGTATCATGATTAGGGGCTGGCGGTCCAAGAAAGCCTGCTACTAATAAGTGTGTGAGAAAATTCATGGTAGCATTCTTTAACATGATGAAAAACTAGGGCCTGGAAATATAGCTAGTGTCAGAGTTCGTGCCTAGTATGTGAGAGCTCTGGATTCAAACCCAGCACAGAGAAAGTAATTTCTTTTTAAGCTGGAAAATAAGGTTTTGGGGATGGCTCAGCTGGTAAACTATCTGTCCTGAACCCATGAGGATCTGAGTTTGCACACCCAGCACCCATGTAAAAAGCTGGGCATTGTGGCACAGAAATGCCATCCTAACACTCTGAGAAGAGGGAGGCAGGAAGGTTCCTGGAGATCATTGGCTGGCAATTCTCACCCACATGGTTCCAGGAGATCCTATGCTCTCTTCTGACCTCCACAGACACACATGCAGGCAAAACACTTGTGCACATAAAATAAAAATAAATAAATCTAAAAAACTTTTTTTTTAAATAAGAGAATGATAGAGAAGACATCTGACATTTACCTTAGGCCTCCATGTGTAGGTACGCACGCACACACACACACACACACACACACATACAAACATATAAACATACATAGAAAATAAATAATTTTTTCTTTGGTTTTTCGAGACAGGGTTTCTCAGTGCAACAGTCACTCTGTAGACCAGGCTGGCCTCAAACTCAAAGATCCACCTGCCTCTGCCTCTTGATTGCTGGGACATTGTGCTGCCACAATTGTTACAGTTTTTATTATTTACTCCGTTTCTTATTTATTTTTTTGAGATGGGGATTTATATTGCCCTTGCTGGTCTTAAACTCCTAAGCTCAAGCAATACCTCTGCCTCAGTCCCCTAAGGAGTTGGCACCACAATCATATACCACCATGCTTAGCTATGGCTTCTTGGGCTATAATATCTTGGGACCCCACTTTTCAAGGACTACAGCTGAACACTGTCCTCATGGTAATAGTTGGTAGACAACGACCTCATCTTGCTGAGAACAAGACTTACAAGGTTTGCTTTGTTTCCCCACTTTGTCGTGATCCCCAAATTTAAGACCTCCCACCATCAGAAATACAGATGTAGTAATTTACCAAGTTCTCCTTTCCAATCCACAAATATTTACTGATATCCTGCTTCGAACTAGAAACTCTTTAGGGCAGTGATAAAAAATAAGGTATAGTCTTTACTCTCAAGGAATTTATACCCTGGACAGTGCTTTTGACCATTTTTTTTTCCCTGAGACAGGTTCTCACCATGTATGTAGCTCTGGTTATTATGGAACTCACTATGTAGATCAGGCTGGCCTCGAACCCACAGAGACCTGCCTGCCTCTGTCTCTCAAGTGCTGGGATTAAAGGTGTGTGTCACTGAACCCAGGTGACCATCATTCGTATGATTCCTTGAAAGGCTACTTCAAACCTGTAGTCTGAAAAAGTCTCTCAGATGATTTCCTTACAGCAGATGAAACATCACATTTTCATTACCTTAACATCTAAAACCCTGACAATACAAGACTGTATCAAAAATTAGTTCCGAAATGACCTAGCCAATACTAAGATTTCTGGAGGGGAAGGGTGTTTGGATAAGCCTCTTTCCAGCTCTCAATAACCGGGATTGCTTACCTCTTTCTAGAGTTTTACTTCTCAGATACGCACAGAGAATGACACACTTGTGCAATGCTCTGGAACAATGCAGACAGCTGCTCTCAGCTACACTGAAGTGTAAGGTCAATGGCTTCAGCTGCATTCAGCATGATCACACCATCACACAGCTGCTTAAGTGCTAGGAAGGTCAGAGCTGCGCATATAACATGCTCATGCTTACAAAGCCACATAATAGGACAAACCAAATTCTTACCCATTTAACCATGACCTGTGACTCTGACACAAGACCTCTGCATCTATTTCAAATTCCACAGGCACTCGGAGCTCAAGGGTACTCTGTGGCAAGTGCCAAGAAAATCAGAGATGTTAAAGTACAGCTCACTGTCGGAGGCAAACAAGTTCCCTGAAGGCTTCACTTTCCCTGGCTCATTTATACAACTTAAGCACAGGATTACAATTAGACCTAGAGAACTCGCTCACTCGGCAGCAAACATCCCCTAGCGAGTTAGATCCCAAAGATCTTCTAGGGGAGTGGCCAACTGCATCTATCCGGTGAGAAGTAGTGTAACCAGAGCTCTCTGGTGCCTAGAAGTGACCTTGCAGATACCACAAAGCACAAGGCACCTCCCTACACACAGCTCAATATGAAGAACAACTTTAAAAGATGACATTTTCTGGGCTTGGTGGGAAAGGCCCATAATCCAAGCTACTCAGGAAGCTGAGGCAGGAAAATTCCAAGACCTGTCTTAGCTACAGAGTAAGTTCAAGACCAGCCTTGGCAACTAAGTAAAATCCTATCTCAAAATCAAAAGTGAAAAAGAGGGCTGGGGTTATACCTCACTGCTAGAGTTCTTGACTAGGTCCAACACTTAGTGTTAAGGAAAAACAAAACAAAGACATCAACTGCAATGGGGCTGACAAGAGAGTTCAGTGGGTGAAGGCACCTGCTTCCAAGACCGACAACCTGTGTTACAACCCAGAACCAACAATCACTTACTTACACACACACACACACACACACACACACACACACACACACACACGAAAAAAGTAAAAGAAACACAGAAAGATGAAAATTTCCAGAGTTAGGGGTTGTAGATCAGTAACGTAGAGTATATAATTGGCATATGTTTGATTAGTACGCATAGGGCCTGGGTTTGATACCCAACACTGGAAGAAAAAAAAAATGAAAGACACTATGGACATTAGTAAATTGGCTTCCATGTAGAAGGTTTCAAGTGTACTAAGCATTTCATGCATACTATGTCACCCATCTGCCCTCTAAGGAGATTTAATGAAGTAACATGACTCCCCTTCCTTGGATATGGGAAAATAGAACTCAGAGACTCCCAGGATGCTAAAAAGCCACTATCAGGCCCTGCCGCGGTGGCGCACGCCTTTAATCCCAGCACTAGGAGACAGAGGCAGGTGGATCTTTGTGAGCTTGAGGCCAGCCTGGTCTACAGAATGAGTTCCAGGACAGCCAAGGCTTCACAGAGAAATCCTGCCTCGAAAAAAACAAACAACAAAAAAGGCCAATAATCTAACTTAGGTCTTTCAAAATTTTCCAAGATCAACTAATTCAGAACAAGAGTCTACAAAGCTGTAGTTTTTGAAGCAGCAACACAAAATCTTCATCCAAGGAAGTACAGTAATGTCTTTAGCTTTGGCTTTTTCATTTTCTTTTCTTTTCTTTCTTTTTTTTAATGTGTAGCTCAGGCTGGCATTGAACTCGTGATCCTCCTGCCTCTGCCTCCTTCAGCAAATCCTACCGGTGAGAGCCACCTCAACCAAGACAGTGTCTCACTCTATAGCCCAAGATGATCTGGGGAACTCACTATTAAGCAAGACTGACCTCAAACTCACAGCGATTCTCCTGCCTCAGCATCCAGAATGCTGGGATTACTGATGTGACTACCATGACCTGCTTTTATTGGTTTTCAAAATATAGATTTCTGAAATAGGGACATAGCTCATTTGGTAGAATGCAAAACATCCTGGGAACAATTCATGTACAGGGGGAGGAAGACTTCACAACTTTAAAAAACACAGGTCTTAGGATTGGAGAGGCGGCTCAGCAGTTAAGAGCACTGCCTGCTCTTCCAGAGTCCTGAGTTCAATTCCCAGCACCCACATGGTGGTTTACAACCATCTGTAATGAGATCTGGTGCCCCCTTCTGGCCTGCAGGCATACATGCAGGCAGAACACTGAATACATAATACATTAAAAAAAAAATACAGGTCTCTATCTCATATCCTGTTTCTTATTTTTGTTTTGTTTTGTTTTGTGAGACAGGGTCTCACTCTGTAGCCCTGGCTGACTTGGTACTCAATATACAGTCTGGAGTAGCCTCATACCCATGGTAATCCTCCTTCAGTTTCCCAATGCTGGGCTTACAGCATTGGAGCTACCACACAACTTCCGAACTCAAACCGTAAACTGACCATGTAGCTTACATGTCATCTAAGTGCTAAGAGTACAGGCCCTGGGTACAGTCTCCATCACCATCATAACAGCAAAAAATAGAGCGAAAAAAATTTCCCCCACGAGAGCCTCTGGAAGTCGTATCAGATTCTTTCGATTTCTGGGCATCCTCCTGCTTCTGCCTGTGGTGTGCAAGTGATAACAGGTATGCTCACCCAATCTGGGCTTTGGGGTATTTTGTTTGCGAGACAGGGGCTGGTGGTCCTAAACATACTGCGTAGTCTATGGTGGCCTTTACTGTCACCCTGCCTCCATCTCATAGATGGGATTAGAAGTGTATCCTACCTTTTAAAAAATTTTTTATTTTTATTTTGAGACCGAGTTTCTCTGTGAAACAGCCGTGGCTGTCCAGGAATTCACTCTGTAGATCAGACTAGCCTCGAACTCAACAGGATCCACCTGCCTCTGCCTCCCTAGTCCTGGGATTAAAGGTGTGCGCCACCACCGCCTGGCTGTATCCCACCATTTCTACTAAGAATAAAACTCTTGAATTTGCATCTTGGAAAATTACTCCAAAGATTTTTTAGGTCATTAAGGTTGAAGAGGAAGCAGCACCTATCACCTAAAGATAGGTGTTTGCTGTGATTGTCTCAGCTGGTGGCTATGACAGACGCTCCACCTGTATCCATTCAAGCCGGTGCCGCATACAGCCTTAATCAAACACTACTGCTATGTGAAAGCAAGGGAGATGGAAGAGACATCGCTGGTAGATTCTTAAGGACACATGTAAATTCCTTACACTGGTGGGTGAGGGTGGAATGAAAGGAAGAATTTCCCAAACCGAGAAAGCAGCTTATCTGAACCTGAAGGGTATGGAACCATGGCGCTAACGGGAGGCTCACGTGCCTCAGCAGCACACTCCAGAAAAGCAGCACAGCGCCCGAAAGCTGACTGGAGGGCTAGGCCTCAGCAAATGAGGACGAGCTCTGAATGCCGCAGCCTAGAAAGGTCAGTTTTTCCCTACAGTGACTAGGGAGGCGGTTACAACTAGTGATTTTTCAGGTGGGAATTATCACTGCAGCAACTTCACAGAAGACTGGGCGGGGATGGGGCACTCCTTGGAAGTATGACAGGTTTGCCGTGCAAGCGACCCAGCTGGACTCTGGCCCGTTTTCCAGCCAGTGCATGGAAGGAGATCGGTGGCCCCAGCAGGACCCTAGCGTTTACTGGCAAAGGCAGGATGTAGAGTAGGCGCCGCACACAAGGTTAGATCAACCTGACCCGCGCTGGGTGCGGGACGACTGAGCCACAGCCAGGGCAGCTGACCACGTCCATCGGGCCCAAGGCCGCAGCAGGTTTTGAAGCCACGCCAGGCGACCGTGGGTAGCCACGGCCCGGCCCGCTCCCCTGCACGAAGGCCCCAGTGCACGGGGGCCGAAGGCTCGGAGTTGCACTGCGGCGGCCCGGCAGCGTCAAGCCCACGCCACGGCCGAGCTCGCCAGCCCCTCACGCCGGTCAGGCCGAAGCCCCGAGCCAGAAGGCCTCACCTCGCACGGCCGGCGGGCTCTTCGGAGTCTCGGCGGCTCAGCCCACCGTCTCCCGGCCCAGGCCACGGACGCCGCCGCCATCCTCTCGCGTCAGCGTCGTGACGTCATTACTGCGCGCGCCTGACGCCAAAACAAATTTGGGCGGCCTACAGGGAGGAACCGAGGCGGACCCTCCGCTCGGCGGACGCGGTGGGCGTCCTCTGAGGACCTGCCAATCAACGTCTTCCGGGCGGAGAAGGACTTTCCGGGAGGGTGGGTCTATCTGTGGATCCAAGCGGCTGGGGAGCGGGTTGTGGGAGGGACTTGTAAAGACTGGGAAGTTGGGGAGAAAATGTCAAGGTTATAGAGCTGAAGGGGCTCGTGAAAGGCGAGGAGAGAGCACAGTGGGCGCAGAGGTTTCTCGAACTGCCCCTGAATCTCCGCAGATGACTGATTTAGATCTCATTAATTAAATGTGTTTGTTCTGTTTCATTTGAAACTCGATCTGACTCTGTCCCTCTGGCTGACCAGGAATATATACTACGTAGTCCAGGCTGGGCTCGAACTCTTGGAAATCTTCCTACCTCGGCCTCCCGGAATGAGAGATTACTCGCTAGTCTTAAAATCTAATTTTGTTTGTTTGTTTGGTTTGGTTTCTCTGTGTAGCTTTAGAGTCTGTACTGGCACGCGCTCTGTAGACCAGGCATGTGAACCACGGCCGCCCGACTTAAAATCTATTTGAAACAATTGTGAACAATCAGATGTGTTAAAGACGGCAGTTAATTTCTGAATTGTGAAGTAAGTTTTGGACCAACTTCTAGATAGTCATGGGTTTTCTCTTCGCTTTTTCTCTTCCTTCCTTCCTTCCTTCCTTCCTTCCTTCCTTCCTTCCTTCCTTCCTTCCTTTCTTTCTTTCTTTCTTTCTTTCTTTCTTTCTTTCTCTCTTTCTTTTCTTCCATAAAACAAGGTTTCTCTGTGTATCCCTGACTGTTATGGAACTCACTCTCTAGACCAGACCTTAAAGTAAGATTGACAGGGTTCCTCTGTAGCTTTTTAAAGCCTGTCCTGGAATTCGCTCTGTAGATCAGGCTGACATCGAACTCAGAGATCTGCCTGCCTCTGCCTCCGAGTGCTGGGACTAAAGGCATGTGCCACCACTACTCGACTTTTAAAGAAAGATTTTTAAAAGATACTTAGCAATCTGAGCATGGTGGCTCACACCTTTTAATCCCAGCAATCGGGGAGGCAGAGGCAGGTGGATCTCTTAGTTTAATGTCAGCCTGGACTACATAGTGAGTTCCAGGACCAGAGCTGTGCCAGGAAAACCATCTTGAAAAATAAAAAAACGAAAGTTGTTTCAAAGCCTAGTGCGTTGGTACTTGTAGCCTGGAATTCTAGTAGTCTGGAAACAGCAGCAAGAAAGTCTTCAGTTTGAGGCTAGCCTGGGCTACATACTGATGTCCTGTCTCAAAAGAAAAATTGACAAACACCTGTAATCTTGGCACTCAGGATCTAAAGGAGTTTTGCAGTGAGAGATCAAGAATACCTGAGATAGGGCTGGAGAGACAGATCAGCACTTAAGAGCACTAGCTGCCTGGCTACTCGTCTCGAGGACCTGGGTTCAATCCTTAGCACCCACATGGCAGCTCACAGCTGTCTGTAACTCTAGTGCCAGGGGATCTGACACCCTCACACCAATACACATAAAAGAAACTTAAATAAAATATTCAAAAAATACGTAGGTTATATATAGAGTTCTAGGTCAGCTTGGAATATAAACTGAGAACTTATTTCAAAACAGCCACCATGAAAATTGTTTCTCAAAGTGTAGTGGAATTACTAAAAGCATAGACTTTATCCATGGTGCACACCTTTAGTCCCAGCACTTTGGGAAGCAGAGGCAGGTGGATCTTCAGAGGTTCCAAAGCCAGGGTGGCTTTAAGACCAGCATAGTTTATATATAAGCAGGACAGCCAAGGCTGCCACACGATGAGACCTTGCCTAAAAAAGAACTTTGGGACCAAACCTGAGATCAAATCTCAGTTCTGACATTTCCACAGTCGTGTGAATTCTTAGGGAAGACATCTTCCTCAAACCACTTTACATATTGTTTTCCTAGCTTTATAATGATTATAAACCTAGGTAGCCAGTCGGTGGTGGTACTGCACACCTTTAATCCCAGCACTCAAGAGGCAAAGGTAGGCAGATACTTGAGTTCAAGGCCAGTCTGGTCTACAGAGAGAACTCCTGGATAGCCAGGATTACACAGAGAAACCCTGTCTGGGGGGAAAAAGCTATTATGATCATAATCCCAACCTCACAGAAAGTAGTAAATAATATAAAATTTCAGGTTGATGACACTCAGAAATCTATACAACACTTTCACTTGACAGATATTTGGCAAATAACCAATATTTATCAAATATTCAGGTGCACCATGGTTTGGACCCTAGGGAAAAGCACGGGTCTGGTATCAAAGTGTGCAGGTGTGGTGGCACCTGAAGCCAGACCATCTGAACAACAGGCTGCACTTTGTCTATAGACCGACAGCTGCAGAACACTATCATTGTAATGCTGGGGCCTAGGCAGCTGTGCCCAGGCCCCAGCATCTTGGCTATCATCCCACCCCTTTGCTCTAGCTCTGAGATAAAACCCATAAAGCCTTTAAGCCCCTGACCAGAGAGCAAATTCTTCCCCCACTCATCCTCCCAACCCAGCCCATGGAAGAGTAGGGACTTAGGGAGTAAAACATCAGGGTAAAAATAGGTCACTGTAGGAGGATGGTAATCCCCAACAATGGCTGACCAGAGCAGCCAGCCCTGCTTGGAGAGGCATACTGCTCCTGGCCATTTAATAGGTCTAGAAAACTTTTACGATCTGAAGCCCCAACCTATCCCCCAATACTAACTGTATGCCCAGACTGAGGGAGATGTCCCAAAATGACATAGCCTCTACACTGGACTTATTCTCAGTTCAAGGTCTTGTTGACTATAATAATGATAACGATGCCTATGCTAAAGTTATTTATAGATTCTTTGATCCCAAATACTCCATACTGCACTTTCTTTTTATTTATTTATTTATTTATTTATTTATTTGGTTTTTCGAGACAGGGTTTCCCTGTGTAACAGTCCTAGTTGTCTTGCAACTAGCTCTTGTAGACCAGGCTGACCTCGAACTCACAGGGATTCACCTGCCTCTGCCTCCCGAGTGCTGGGATTAAAGATGTGTGCAACCACTGCCCAGTTGATTTGTTTTTATTTTATGTACATCGGTGTTTTCCCTGCATGTATCTCTGTGCGAGGGCATTGGATCCCTGGAGCTGGAGTTACAGACAGTTGTAAGCTGCCATGTGGGTGCTGGGAATTGAACCCGAGTCCTCTGGAAGAGCAGTCAGTGCTCTTAAGGACTAAGCCATCTCTCCAGATCCCCATAGTGCACTCTTTATCCTTAGGTTGGGTGCTAGAGACACAGAAAGTACCCCTTACCTTTGAGGAGTCCACATCTGGGAATTTTCACTGGGACTTGGGAATTACAAACCAGTGTTATACTGAGACGGGGAAAAGCACAAGTTCTGTGTCTATATAGAGGTAGTTTTAATTCAGTCTAAATACAGAGTTACAAAGTACTTTCTAGAAGAGGTGATGCTAAGCAAGATATAGCTGTTTCTTGTTGACCAAAAATAACTAGGAAAGGATATTTTCTTAAAAATATAGCTGTACAGGGCTGGAGAGATGGCTCAGTGGTTAAGAGCATTGCCTGCTTTTCCAAAGGTCCTAAGTTCAATTCCCGGCAACCACATGGTGGCTCACAACCATCTGTAATGAGGTCTGCTGTCATCTTCTGGCCTGCAGACATACACACAGACAGAATATTGTATACATAATAAATAAATATTTAAAAAATATATAGCTGTACAGGTCCAGCACGATAAGTTGCCAAGCATGGTGACCTGAGTTCAATCCCCAAATCTGTGTAGTGGGAAGGAGAGACTTGACGGCCGCTAGTTGGTCTTCTGACCACCACATGTGTACTGTGGCACACCCACAAGTACTCATGCCCCCCCACGCTCACACACACATGTACACACACACATGTACACACACACACACACACACGTACACACACACACGTACACACACACACACACATACACACACACAATATATTTTGTAAAGCACATATACAGCCCTGGTAAGGTGCTACACAAATTTAGTTACAATACTCAGGTGGCATAAGTGGGCAAGATCTTTAAGTATTTGAGGTCATCTTGGTCAGTGTAGTGAATTTCAGGACGCCAGGACTACATAGTGAGACTTCCCCCAAAAAAGGTACACCTAAAAGACTAAAAATTCCATTTTTCTTTCAAGAAATTTCTGGTGGCCAAAGGTAGCAGATTCAGGATTCTAGGTTTTGTGGGATTTTTTTAAAAGTGTTTTTGTTTTGTTTTTGCTGGGGTTTTTGTTGTTGTTGAGACGTGGTTTCTCTGTGTAACTCTGGCTGTTTAGGAACTCTCTAGATCAGGCTGGCCTTGACCTTAGAGATCCACCTGCCTCTGAGTTCTGAGCCTGTGCCACCACTACCTGGCTCAGGATTTTCTCCTTCAGAAATGTGAGTCTATGTCAATGAGGGAGGCTGGAGGGATGGCTCAGAGTTTCAAAGTTCTAGTAGAGACCGAAGTTGTGTTCCCAGCACTCACATGGAGTAGCTCACAAACTTCCATAACTCCAACTCCAGGAATGTGGCACCCTCCTCTGAACTCTGGGGCCACCAAGCATGCACATGATGCACCTGACTGTTCCTCCCTTTCACCGTGTGTGTGTGCGTGTATGTGTGCATGCATGTGTGTGTGTATGTGCATGTGTGTGTGCATGCATGTGTGTGTGTATGTGCATGTGTGTGTGTGAACAGCCTCCCAACATGAGTGTCATAAGCCTAGCCTTCCAAACTTAGACCCTGTGGATGCTAACGGCCTCTTTTGCAAATCCCTCTCCATATCTGCTCACCTTTCTTGTACCACTTCTTTTATGACAAATTTTGATTTTTATTAGTTTATTTTTTGTATTTTAAGACAGGGTTTCTCTGTGTAGCCCTGATTGTCCTAAAACTTGTTCTGTAGACCAGGAAGGCCTTGAACTCACAGAGATCCACCCGCTTCTGTCTCCCAAGTGTTGGGATTAAAGGTGTGCACCACCACCTGTCACCTTGTTATTTCTGATCGTGTGAGTACATGTGCACACATATAATAGTTCACACGTGGAGGCCAGAGGATAACTTGGCAGAGTCAGACCTCTCCTACCTTATAGTTTTACACTGAGTGGTGAGCCTTCTCATTGCCTGCACCGTGTGCACCAAAGTCAACCATGGGTGTCATTCTTCAGCTTCCATCTACCTTGTTTTTTGAGATAGAGTCTCTTAGTGGCTTGGCTCACATATTCAGCTATGGCTGGCTCTACATTAAGCCCCAGCGATCCATTTGTTTCTGCCTTCCCAAGTGCATGCCACTACATTGACTTTTTACATAGGTCCTAGGGGTCAAACTGAGGTCCTCATGCTTGAGTGGCAAGCACTTTGCTTAGCAAGCTCCCCAGCCCTTCCAAACCAGTTGTAAGGCTGCTGTTCTCGTGAGCTCTCACATCCTGTGTGCTACGTCCTGTCCTCAAGGACTGGTCCTGCAGGAACACAGAGCTGGCTTATGCAGGACCTTGTAGGCAAGAGGGGAGGAGTATACATAAGCATCAGTTTCTCAACCCAGAAAGTAGAGGGACTGAATAATAATAGCCCATGAGGAAGACATGGCAAAGTCCACAATAGTCATAGTGCTTAATCAAGGAATGGCACCATATGCCTATAATCCTAGCACCTAACAAAAGGCAGGAGGATCACTCCAAGTTTGAGGCCAACCTGGTCTATATAGTGAGTTCCAGGTTAGTCAAGAGTGACAAAAGAAGGCACTATTTAAAATAATAATAATAATAATAGTAATAATAAAAATAATAAATTAACACAGCATTAGCATAGAGTTAAACTTCTCTGTTCTTCTGCCCCCACTGGAATGAATAGGGGCTCTGCCCACACCATTTACTCATTTTATGGCTTCTGAAACACCTTCTTGAATCATTTTGTTTTCTCACTGCAAACCCCAAAGAGAAGCCAGATCACCTCCTCATTATAGCTTCAACTTGTGTAAGTTCAGATCCTGCCAGGGGTTTGAATGTGAACTTCTCTTTGGACAGTCTAGTACAGACCTCAAAAGAGAAGACTGGGCACCGAGCCTACATATCTTGAAGGCTGAGGTGATAGTTTAGCAGAGGAAGGTGCAGGTAAGGCACCAGGAGACAGCAGGAGCCTGAGAAAGACTTCACCTAGCCACTAGGGGTGAGTTCTGGACCCCATTGGTCCCCCACATCCCTGTCGGGTTAGGAAGGCAGAGAAAGGCTGTGCATTCCGGCAGATCTTGGGTCTCTACAAGAGCTCTTGGGATCCGAGGTACTCCTGAGATCTAAGGTGTAATGGAAAGAAACCTCAATGCTGCCATCATAAAACGAATGTTTGTGAGGGTGGATGAATCCCTTGTGGAGGTCCTGCGCCCGCCCTTTCCATGATGGGATCAACTTCTGGGGGCCCCTGCCTTTGCCAAGAGGGTCACAGCCAAGAGAAAGAAAACAGCTTGGTGCAAATATAAATACCTTTAATGAAAATTATGCACACTCTGCAGAGCCCACACGGCGGCCACTGCATGCAGTGATGGGAGGCAAGGGCACTGTTGGCTAGCCAACCAGACTGTTTAGGCCAGAGGCCCCAGGAGGCAGGCAAGTGCCAAAGCAGCAGCAAGCAATGCAGGGGCTGGGGCTGGAGCAAGTGCAGGAGCTGTGGCCCGTAGTGTCTCCTGGTTGGTCTCTGGGCCAGCAACCATCTCCCGAACACTCACAGGAGCGCCACAGAGGATGTGCAAGTTATCTGGGTGGGGGGCACGGCGAGCTTCTCGCTGCAGTGACTCCCACACTGCAGCGGCCTCCTCTGGGCAGCCGGACAGGACCCGAGAGGCACAAGCATGGAAGTCATTCCAGGATCTGTTACAGAATGGGGTTAGGGGAGTTGGGTAGAAATTTTAGAGTGGGAAGAGACTCAAGGCCCTGAGGTTGTTGCCCCAGTGGCACAGATTATTGGGTGGTACCTCCCACTGGCCCATTGCCTCCCACCTGCTGGTACCTGCAGACAGTCTGTAGCTCGCCCCCGCGGCCCATGCCATCCCCCAGGCGGATGAGACACTCAGCAAAGCCTTGGTATATGGTATCACAGCGGTTTGGGCCCTCAGAGGCCACAGCTAGAGAGGGTACAAAGACTAGGAATGGGGTGGGAATAGAGAAGAGTTGGTAGAATGAGCCAGGGTCCATTCATCAGGACCTTGTTTACCTGGCAGTGCTCTGGGGACATGACTCAGCGTGAGAGAGGTGCCCCCAGGGAACTTCAGGCTAGCTGGAGATCACTTGTCTTAAAGACAGGATCTGGACTGTGATGCACATGGAAGATGAGATGTGGGAACAGGAAGGGGTATGGGTTCAGAGCTCAGTTCCTTCTCTAGTTTCCGGGGCTCTAGAGCAATTCAGGGATTCAGGGGTATAGGGTCTGGAAGCATGAGGTCATGGGCAGAAGGCAATCTTTCTGTAGTTTTAATGAACTTCAGCTGGAACCCCCACTGCCTCCTCCTCAAAGACAAGTGTTTCTGCTGAAGCTGAGCGGCAGGGTGGGGAACCAAAGCCAGTCACCCTAAGTTCAGGGGTCTATGGCCTGAGTTCTACTAGGGGTCACAAACTCCCTTTGTCAGAAGAGGGGCTACAGGATTTAAAAGGTCTTCTCCCACAACTGAGCTGTTTGCACTTTCCCTCCTAAAACCACTACCACACTTCCCTAGAGCTCTACCCTAAACCCTTCACCCTACACCCAGTCTAAGAATTCAGAGAAGGGCTGCAGCCTGGGTCCAGGACACTCACTCACCGAGTGGCAGCAGCAGCAACAGCGTCAGGGCACAGGGTAGCGGCTGCCAGCGGCAGCGCCTGTGGCAGTGGCAGCAGCAGCAGCACATCATCCCTGGCTGTGAGCCTAGTGCAGGAGCTAGAAGCTTGGAGAGCTGCCTGTGGGCCCAGCCCCCAGAGGAAGGGATCCTGATTGGACAGGAGCTGGAGGCGGGGCCTCATCCCAGATGTCAGCCCCACCTCCAGGACCCAGATTGGCAGAGAAGGAAGGAAGGACCCCAGAGGGCAAAATTGCCTAGAGAGGAGATGTGTTGATGCTAAGCTGGCTCTAGGAGCTTTGTCTGAATTGGACAAGGGAGATAGGAGTAGACAGTTTATCAGATAAGAATGGGTGCCAAGGGACCCCCAGGGTGGGCTGGTTTAGACAGGCTCCCCCAAAGGGAGGAGACAACAGTTAGTCACATCAAAGGCAAATCAAAACCATACACATACTTTGTTTTATTCCAAAAGCCTTTAATTGAATTTCTCAATGTTTTTCAAAAACAAAAAGATCCAAATTATAGGTAAAAAGGAACATGGAAAATTCAACTCAAGTGGTATCACGATCTTGGGGTCATGATTCAGGCATGGCAGGACCCAAGAAAGCACAATACCTGCCCTGGGCCCAGCCTAATCCTGCTGGTAGACCAGTGTGTCCTGCCCCCTACCTCCCTCCAAACACTAGAGATGGAGATCTGGGCAGGCAAACAGCAGACACGGTCCTGCCTTGGCCTAGACCTGCCGACCAGCCTTCAGTGTCACCTGTCTCTGTTTAGACAGCTAAGGGAGGCTAGGGGTCGCAAGGCCATGTAACATTAGGCTGAGGCGACGGGCAGCTTTGCCAAGTGAGTTGTGTGGATCAGCCTGCAGGAACTGGAAGAGCTTCTGGCGTACCTGCGCCATGACAGAGCCCATGTGGTCTCGAGTAATGGGATCACTGTGGTCCAGGTGCATCACAGCCTCTTCCAAATAGCTGGGGATAGGGGGAAAGAACAGGCTATAGCTGAATGCCAGCAGATAGGAGTGCCCCCTAGTGGCACTGGAGCCCAGAGAGGTAACGGCAAAGACAGCTTCTAAGCCTCATTTCAGAGGGGTGGAGAACGTGGGTAAAAAAATAGGGATGAAAGTCAGGTAAGAGTAGGTGTCTGCTTTCAACTATTCTCTCTACCCCTGTCTCTAGCCCATCTTTCAACTATTCTCTCTACCCGTCTCTAGCTCATCTTTTGATCCCCGGCTGCCCCACTCACCTGAGCTTGAGGTCACTTCTAGTTCCAAGGTCAGATGCCAGCTGCTGGATTAGGGAAAGGAGTACAGGCTGGGACAGTGGACAGGGTGGCTGCCCAAAAACCTGGGCTGGGTCCACAGTTTCACACACATACAGCACCAGGTTGAGATCAGCGGCTGTCAGTGCCTGGGAGTAGAACAAGGCAGCATGCTCATTTATACCTAACATCAGGACAGGATGGAATGCTTGCTTCTCTGAGGTGTATGGCCTAAGGGCAGAAGACCAAAGTTGGATTCTAAAGGTTCCAGAAGTGACGTTCAGAAACTGATAGTGCTGTAGAGTTACTTTAGAAAATCAGATTACAAAGTTTTCCTGAGAAAGGTGATCATGAGGAAAAGTACGCTAAAGTGGGAAGAAAGTGGTCTAGCACAAGGAAACAAGAGGGGCAAAGGCTCAGGAAGCCAAAAAGAATCAGTGTACCAGACAGCCCAGAGCCTGCTGGGGAAGTGGGCATAGGTTACATAGACCCTGTCAGGAGACATCTTTGTGAAGGGATTATAACACTTGTCATACCTGCTGGAAGGCCTGATTGAGGTGGCCCTGCTGCAGTAACTGCAAGATATGGGCTTGTTGAGCCTGGCAGTCAAGGTGGGCGGTAGGGACAGGCGTGCCGGCAGCTGAACGCATGGCCTGCATGATGCTGGAAGTGACAGTGGCCTGTTGTTCCTTAAGGGCCACACTTACTTCACCCTTAACAATGCGTTGTACTTGTGCTAAAATTGACTCCTGCAAGCTGCAAAGGGAAGTGAGCCAGTGAGATGGATTGGAAGCCCAAAAAATTGTTCCTTCCTAACCACCTCACCCAGAGCCCTGCCCACACACCTGCCCACAGCTACATGCAGCTGGTGCTGCACCTCAGCCCGAACACTGCTGGACACAGTGGCCGCCATCTGCTCAGTGGCACTCTGCAGTGTGCTCACCAGGCCCCGAAGCTGGGCCAGGACAGGCTCCCTAGCTTCCTGTTCACGTGCCTTTCGGCTCTTCATGTGACTCTCGAGCTGCTGCAGATCTAAAGGTGACAACAGGGATCAGCAAAGGGATGACAGCAGAGCACAGCCGTTCTTCTACTTTGGGTTTTGTGACGCCACTCACATTCCTGTGTGCCCAGTCTAAAGCTGTCATTGATTTGCTGGAACATGGCCTGGCAACTCTTCTCAAAAGCTGGCAGTACCACGCTCTGGAAGGCTTCCCGGTAGGCAGCCTGCATTGGTCCCTGTAATGTGTCTGCAGCTGCTCGGGCAATGGCATCTGTCAAGTTCTAGAATATAAGGAGGGGTCAAGTTGAAAGCTTGAGTCCAGTTTGGCCTCACTTCCCATCTTGGACCCTGCATCACCTTGGACTTGAGTAGCTTAGAGATATTCTCTTTCATGCTGCCTTCCACTGCTGTAAGTTTGGTAGCCACGGAGTTGCTTAGCTGACCTGCCACAGGCTCCAGACTTCTGGAGACACCTAAGAAAGACGGATGAAACCAAAAGAAGTTTAAAAGCTTCCTGTACCCACATGGCTCACCCAAAAGAAATCTCATGAGAAACTCACAGGGAGGAACCGTCTTCTTGATTTCATCCCTTATACTGCGCTCCAGCCGCCCAGCCACAGCTGAAGACAAGGCCTGGGACAGCTGCTGTGTCAGCTGCTCCTGCAGCTGCCCACCCCGTTGCTGCCCCTCAGCCAGGGCCCGCTCCAGCCGCCGCTCTGTGGTGGAGCTAAGGAACAGGCCTACAGCACGACCTATACATTTCCTTAGACAAGAATGTTGCCATGCCCTACTGCCCTGCTGTGTCACTACCCCCAAGGATACGCTCTTGCTCATGCCGGGTCTCCAGGGCACGTTCTACGTGGTCAGTGACAGTGTTCTGTAGACCTTCAAGCTGGGCACAGAGACGCTGAAGCAGTTCTTCTTGGTTGTGCCATAGCTCTGTCAGCTCTCTTTGTTGTTGCCAAATTAATGCTGTCCAGTCCTCAGGTGGCTCTGCCACCTGCCAGTAACATTGAAAACTGATGAAATGTCTGTCCTTCCTATCTCCACCCACCATAAAAAGAAATAACTTAAAGTCCCTCCCTTCCTTGTGGGTTCCCAAAGGGATGGGGTCCCAAAGGTGCTCCCTTACATACCTGGTGCTCTGTAAGCCGGGATCCCACAGCTGAATCCCTACATAGGCAAGGAGCATTGGAGGTCACATCAGACAGCTTGGAGACCCTCCCTGGCCCCAATCCCAGAAACCTCCTACCCATCATCCTTCTTGCTTTTCCTCTTGAGCTTGGGTGAAGTCCGAGGGGATCCTTTGGTCTTCCAATCCTTGGTGGGCAGTCGTGGAGTAGGAATTTTGCTGCCAAAACCCCCTGAGGCAGAAGCAAGGCTGGCAACCTCGTCATCATGGTCACTGTGGAAGGGGAAGACGGCTAAGTGCCTGCTCACAGTCTGGCCCTCCTGTATGAGAGGAAGAACACAGAGCAGATGGTGCTTACCTTTGCTCAGCACTGGTGTCCTGGCTGTCATGTTGCTGCAGTAGGTGATAAGGTGGCCGGTGGAAGGCCAGGCTTTTGTGCTTTTCCTGGAGGCCATTCCTGGGGCTAAGGAAACACAAACTCAGTAGAGGATAATCCTAATGCCCTTCCCATAAGCATACTTTGCCCCTCTAAGCGCCTCACCTTTCTGCCAAGGTACTACAAGTCTCACGAGTAATGTCAGGTGCTGTAGGCCAGACTTGACTGTCAGGGGTTGCAACCTCCTGGGTCAAGGCTGCTTCCAGTAGGGAGGGAGTACTATGCCGATCCCCATCCCCAGAGCCTCCATCTAGGCCAAGCTGAGAGCCAATCTCAGGGCCTTGCCTGGGCCGAGGAGACAGTAAGTGTAGGGCTGAAGCCGCAGAAGCCATACTGTCTGGCTCAATGAGACCCTCAGGAACAGAGGAGCCAAAGCCACGGGACAGGGCCTCAGACGCAATTTCAGGGATGTCCTGGGACAGGGCAGTAGAAGCTGAGGAGATCACATCAGGGGAACGGGTGCGACTGGGAGAGGCCTGGGGTAACCCCAGCGGCTCCACATCCTGCAAATCCAAGGACAGTACAGAGGCAGCAGTAGACACCTGAGAAGGGCCAAAGATGGAGGCTTAAATACTAAGGAGTAAGGGGCACTGAGACACGGTACTGGTACTGTAGTGACGAGACAGTATAACAGGGAAGAGAGATGCAAGTAAAAAGCAGGGTCATAGTTCACAAGAGGGGGATGGGAGGCTGAGGAGATACCCTCCAAGGAAGATTAAAAAAAAGTCTTTATAACCTTTGGGGAAATATGAAGCCCTCAAGGCTAAGCAGGGTCAGCAGAAAAAGTACATTAGAATATAGCACCCCAATATTCCCCATTGCTCTCCACCTGCTACCCAGTACTTTAACACTTTACAGATTCTTTCTCTCTGTCTCTCTCTGTTTCTCTCTCTCTCTCTCTCTCTCTCTCTCTCTCTCTCACACACACACACACACACACACACACACACACACACACACACACACACACCTGTCCAGGTCCCTTGGGAGTCAATTTGTCAGCTGGGCCTGGGAGCAGACCAGGAAGGAGGCTTCGAGGGCTTGCCTGCAGGCTGCTGGTACTGTTTATTGTCAGACTGCCATCCAGCTGCAGCTTGGGACTCAAGGTCAGCTCCTCAGATGGCCTACTGGCAGAAAGGTAAGGCATTAGCTACTATGATTCATCACATCTGGCACCAGACTCTGCTATCACCCAGACTCTGCCTTACCTGGGCAGGGAAGGGTCCATAGCTGAGGAGCTACTCACAGCAGACACAGCTGTTAGGGAGCTGCTGCTGCTGCTGCTGCTGCTGCTGCTGCTGCTGCTGCTGCTGCTGCTACTAGGGGACGCAGAGATCTGGGAAGATCCAGAGAATGAGCACTAAGGCTGCTAATGGAACATTACCAGGTCTCTCTTCACTGAGGATGTACCTGCTGCAGGGAAGCGGTGGGCGTCATGAAAGCATCGGGTGTCATCAACTTAGGCTTGGTCTCACTGCTCAGACTGAGGAAGTCTGCAGGTGCAGGCAGTTCCACAATGCGTCGGAGGTCAGGCTGAGACCCGTGGGCAGCTGAAGCTAGCCCCTCAGAGCCTAGTTCAGGTCGAGACTCTCCAAAAGCTGTTGGGAAAGCTACTTGAGTCAGATCTGAGAACCATGTCAGTGTAACCTGCTTCCTTCCCTTCTCTTCCCTAACTCACTGAAGTCCTCGTGAGCCGTGTGGGTAGGGAGCGGAGCCACCACATCAGGGTTCAGCTGTGGTTGGAAGCGGATCTGCACATCCTGTAGTGCTCTAAAGAACAAGGGAGAGGGAGAACAGAATATCCAAATGAGCCAGGGCAAGGAGGGTAGGGGACAGACAGGACGCATGCACGGGCCTCCCTGACACTTACTTAGTGTGCACACAGAAGAGCTTGATAAGGACCCCAGCTGCAGACTCCACGGCACCAGCCCCATGGGAACTCTCTGAAAGGACAGTGGGGATCATTAAGTGGCCTGCTCTGTGCCTGGACACTTCCCACACACCAACAGACAGCCCTGACCCTGGGGCACCTCACCAGCCCCCAGACTGTCATTCTCCTCCTCAGCAGGCAGCACCTCAGTGTGCCGCAGCCGGCAGCGACTCACAACCTGGATCCCGAAGCTCAGCACAGGATGGGTGAGCAGGAACTCAGAGATGGAACTAAAGCAAGCACGGCCCTCGTCTTGGTTCTGCAGCAGTTCCATCACATAGAGGACCTGTGTGAATGATACAACCCTAACTGAACTGAGGTTGTGAGGGCTGTGGATCTGTCACATATCCCTGCCCACCCCAGCAACACCAGCGCTTCCCAGTACCACCATAGCAGCCTACCTTTCGCTGTACATCACTAAGAATCAGATACTCTGCTGAGAGGTCCAAGCAAACTTTGAGGCTGGGAGGTACACTCACTGAGCTAAAGATATCTGGGGAGAAACTAGGAAGCCAAGAAGTAGACCAAGTAAGACTGAGAATTCAAAGCAGCCATACCCCTGGCGTATCCTCAATCCCCTAGCTCTAGTATACCGAATGGTCTGCAGGCAGGTCCAGGACACTGTGCACCACATCTTCAGCTCCCGATTCTGGTCAGCGCCGGTAATGAGGAATCTCCAGAACGGGACCCTGAAAAGCAACAAGGCATTGACTGGTTACCAGCTAGGAGCCCATGGACAAGCTCGCCACCAACTTTGCGTACCCACTCACTCACTCAGGATCCTGTTTCTTGTGGTTATCACAGAATAAGAGGCAAGAAAGGGGCCGCCCATCATGAGGCTTCCATTCATGCAGACACCTGTAAGCAGACAGATAGGGACCTGAGTGAACGAACCACCCAACTTTCTAGACAGGAGGTAGAGAATAGGGTCTTTCAGGTCTTGCCTTACCTTGGCTCATCCTGACCTTCAATGTAGATCTGCCAGAACTTGACAAAGCCATCATGGCTTGCAGTAGCCAGGACAGTTCCATCAGGAGAGAGGGCTCCTTCACTGAGACACTGCAAAGAACCCAGAGAGTTCCAGGACAGCCAGGGCTACACAGAAAAACTGTCTCAAAATCAAACAACAGAAACAACCCAAACAGCATTGCTTTTCCTCCTGACCAGAGGTAGGAATGAGCCCTTCCTAAATGAGGCTGGTAGTGAGCTGGGCTGCCCAACAACAGACTCACACTTCTCTGGGACTGAATGAAGTGGGCAGGCACTACAGAGAAAACTGTCCTTCAGGGCACACCTAGATTAGAAGTGAACTGTACAAGTGAGGGCCAATTTGGGTTCCGCATCCACACTGGCAACTTGGGCAGTTATGAAAATGGGGAATAGATGAAGGGCACAGGAAGAGGAGAACAGGGAGGCAACCAGGTGTAGGCCTACCGTGCTATGGCCTTTTACCACAATGAAGCCCTGCTTGATTTGGCTGACGTCCACAGGCCAGGTGTTGTGGCTGGAGCGAAGCATATCCAGGTCCCATACCTCAGCCTAGCGGTACAGGAGGCATTCAGTGCACAGGCACAATATGGCAGTTCTGCCCCTCCTTCACCACACCCGGTTCTCTCACCCGGTCTTCATGCAGCAGGGCTACTGTTGGGCTACTCTCCTCACAACAGTCCTCACTCTCCTCAGGGATGAAGGGGCACCAGATGATCCTTCGAAAGTGGTTCAGTGGCGTGCCCTCTGGCTGGCGGATATGAACTAAAATCTCCTCTCTGAGTAGTGAGTTAAGGCTTAGATAGGTGGACGATAAAGTAAGTATCTCTAGAGGCCCTAGCCCTAGGCCCATCTCCACTTCTTCAGTTCCTTGCCTGGAAATGGATACTGAATTTTACCCTTAACCAGAGCCAAACGCCACACAAAAAGATTGCCAGCCTCATCCAGGCAGGCAAGCTGCGGAGAGTTGAGGTGTGCGAAGGCCAAATCAGCCACACTGCCTGTGAAACCTTTGAGCAGGGTCCGCTCTGAAGTGCTGACGCTGATCACACGGACCATTGCAGAGCCATTGTTGGCAGCTGGAATTAGAAAAGCAGAGACTCTAAGCAAGCACCCTGACCCATGCAGCGGCCCAGGAGCCCTGCCCTTGCCTACATCACTGCTATCATCACAGTAACAAGCCTGGTTTATCTAACCATCTCCCCCAACCAGCCCTGGGAGATGTCGAGGAAGCCCTGACAAACATTCTACTGAGCCTGACACTAGACCTGGGGCTTCTAGCAGAATGCTTCCTCTTTGCCCCCGCCCCTTACTTACCCCTAATGGCATATGCCAAGAAGGAGTTAGACACTGCAATCAGGTTGCCATAGTAGTATTTCTGCTCCCAGTCATACTTGGCGACAGGCTGTATTTTCACCTGAGAACTCAGAGTAAGGAAGGTTGAAGAAGCTGAGACCTGGAGTAGGTACCAATTCTGAGGACAGGCCAGGCCACAGAAATAAGCCTAGCACCCAATGATACCTCCCAGAACAGACTTCCCCAGAGGACTGGGAGTCAACACTGGTTTTCTGAAAATAAGGCACACTTTATATCAAAGCTGCTCTCATAGGAATTGGAAGCATACATGAGAAAGAAGAGAGAAGCTGAGTGTTCTCCCATACACTACATGTGACAGGACATTAGCCTGGTCTGTGGCTATGGCAGACCTTGTCCTTTCTCCCATTCTCTCTGCGTGTTAAAAACCATCAGACTATACTCCTAAAGCTAGCCATCACAGTCTAGTCCCTTACCTGGACACTTTCTTATGCCAGGCTCATTCCTGAGGATGAGTACCAAAGTCCAGCAATCAAAACCCCCTTTGGTCCACCTAATTAACAAGCCCAATCAGAATACACCACCACATCCTTGCCCATTCTAAAATTTACACTTGCAGGGGGCTGGAGAGATGGCTCAGAGGTTAAGAGCACTGGTTGCTCTTCCAGAGGTCCTGAGTTCAATTCCCAGCAACCACATGGTGGTTCACAACCATCTGAATGAGATCTGGTGCCTTCTTCTGGCCTGTAGGCATACAGAACACTGTATACACAATAAATAAAAAAATCTTTTTTTTTTTAATTACACCTGCAGTCAGGCATTGATGGTACATGCCTTTAATCCCAGCACTCAGGAGGCAGAGGCAGGCAGATCTCTATGAATTCGAGGCCAGCCTGGTCTACAAAGTGAGTTCCAGTACAGGCTCTAAAGCTACACAAAGAAATCCTGTCTCAATAAAAAAACAAAAAAAAAGAAAAAAGAAAGAAAATTATACCTGCAAGGTCATTTACTACCTTTTTCTGCCTGAGTCAGAAATCAATCACTTTAACTTTTCTTTCTACTTAATAAAGGATCTCATTGTGAAAATATGTGTTTGGGTGTGTGCCTGATCCAGGGTCTAGGAAGGAGGCCCAGCTGTGGGGAGTCTACTTCAACATGTAACTCAAAATCTTGGTACTCACCTTGTTGCTCCCCCGTGCCTTGCTGGAAATGCTAGAATCACTGCTGGCTACAATTTCCACCTCCTTGGCCAAAATCCCAATGCAAGTAGAGCTGTCATCTCCAGACAGGCAACTGGAAGAGGTACATAACCTAGTCTCTTGTTCACCAAATAGCTCAGTAGAGGGTGCTAAGGACTGATGACATGATGAAGATGTCTAGTCTCAGATTCCCAGTTCTGTGTGGTCCAGTGTTCCCACACACACAGTTCTCCTCACGTACCTCCCTCCTGACAAATGAGGTTAATTCCATTCTAGTCTTTAGCCTGTCCTCATCTCTTAGTATAAATTCAACATGATATTGTGCTTAGCCCCAGACTGTACAAAAGAGAGGAAGGAGAGGCTGCTGATCCCCTTGACCCTAATCTTATCCCTTTAGCTATACAAAAACCCCAAAGATATCATTACCACCATTAGTATTTCTCAGGTACTTACATGACTTGCTTTTCCTGCAGATTAATAGGAGGCATGGTCCGTATACCAGGTTTGCTTGTTGAGTTACCATCACCGGAGCTGAGTGGGTCTGGAACCAGGAGCCCATTGAGATCTCCATTGTAGGTACTGGATGGTCTTTGGCTCTCTGCATTGGAGCCTAAGGGGAAAAAAGGACACTGTGACAAGGTTCTTTACCTGCCGTGAGCTTCTCCTACAGCTCTAGACCACAAAGTAGTCATGAACACTTATTATATCCATAGGGAGGAGGGTCTCTTGTTCATTTTTATTCTACAAGTATGGGTGTAGAGCAGGACCATGAGACTCTTCTACCTGTGGGAGGGGTACAAACCAGTAAGACCTTCTGATGGGGCCAGAGGCACAGTTTAGTGGTAGCATGTTTGATTGCTTGTTTACCATATGTGAGACCCTTGGTTTGATCTTCAGCATCAATCAATCAATCAATCAATAAATAATAAGTGAGGTCAATTAATACTTGGGCTAACAAACAAACTTGACTTGAAGGAGGGTATAAGGATATTCAGGATATCACAACAATTGTGTTTACAGCATGCAAACATGGAAAATGTTAGGTGTTGTGGCTATAATCTCAGCACTTGGGAGATTGAAGCAGAAAGACAGTGAATTCATGGTTATACTAGGCTAATATGAAGTTCAGGGCAGCCTAGACTACATAATAAAATCCTGTCTCAAAACAAAACAGAAAGAAGTAGGAGAGATGGCTCTGTGTTGTTGCTCTTGCAGAGGAGCCAGGTTCCATTCTTAGCACCCATATGATGGTTCACATCCATCTGTAACTCCAGTTCCAAGGGATGCGATACCCTCCTCTGATCTCCTTAGGCCCCAAGCCCACGTGTAACACACATACATATACACAGGTTAAACAAGCAAATTTCTTAAAAATATTTATTTATTTTATTATGTATACAATATTCTGTCTGTATGCCTGCAGGCCAGAAGAGGGCACCAGACCCCATTACAGATGGCTGTGAGCCACCATGTGGTTGCTGGGAATTGAACTCAGATCCTTTGGAAGAGCAGGCAATGCTCTTAACCTCTGAGCCATCTCTCCAGCCCAATAAACAAATTTTTTAAAAGTGTGAAACAAAACAAAACAAAAACAAACAATCCAGAAACAGAGTATGGGAAGGATAGAGGAAAAGCAGGGCTGCTAATGCCTCTGATACGAGGCTGGATTGCTTAGTCTCTCCCTTTGTGCAATAACAGCCACAAAAATTCATTGCTCCCCCTCTTTTGTGAGACAGGGCCTTCCTGTGGAGTTCAGACAGCTGGCCTTGAAGTTGGGATCCTCTTGCTTCTGCCTCCTAAGTGTGGGAATTACAAGTATAAGCTAGCACACTTGGTTCTAGAAGAGTTTTAAATTGTACATAGTCAGCTGGAGCCAGTGGCCTGACTATTCCAAAGCAACATACAGACAACTGAGAACCTGCGTGAGACACCGGACTCCTAGTGGTAGAGTCTGTAGAGATGGCTCCTAATTCAAGCAAAGACGGGGCCTGACACACTGAATTAGTAAACAAGCCACCTTGGGCAGGGAAGCTCAGAAGGAAAGATAAGCACCGGAGGAACTGGAGAAAGAGGAGAGAAGCTATATGGGCACGGAGTAGAGTGTGGAATCAGGAATGACAATATTTCAGATGTTTGCAATGGCTGGTCCCACTCCTCCTTATGGCTTGGGATTGAATCCTGGGCATGCCATACATGCTAAGTGGGTTTTGTTTTTTGCGGGGGAGGAGAGTGCTGGGGATGGAACTCAGGACACTGCACATGCTAGATAATTGCTCTACCACTGAGCTATGTATCCAACAATTTATGTATTTACTTTTTCACTGAGATTTGATCTCAACATGTAGCCTGAAGTGGCTTTCAACTGACAATTCTCCTACCTCTGCCTCCCAAGAGCTGGGACTACAGGTGAATGCCACCATGCCTGATTTTTGGTTAAGTTTCAAAGACTCATTAATTCAAACACCACTTTCTGAACTCCAAGCTAGTAAGGTGCTTCAAGAAAAGACCAAGTTTTCAGTCATGAAATAGTCTAAGGGCTGATAAGTCTCAGGTCCGTCAATGAAAAGAGACAAGCAAAATGTACTTGGAAAAAAAAAGAAAAAAGAATAAGCATGGTGGCCCATGCCTTTAATCCCAGCATTCTGGAGGCAGAGACAGCTGGATCTCTGTGAGTTCAAGGTCAGCCTGGTCTACAGAGTGAGTTCCAGGACAGCCATGGATACACAAAGAAACCCTGTTTCAAAATACAAAAAACAACAACAAATCAAGTACCAGTCACTAAACAATGGAGTTCCAGGGAAAGACCCCTCTCTTATCTTTCCTACGACTAGAACCACTCTAGCTGCTCAGGGATAGGCTGACTACTCTTCCTCCCAAGCAATCTACCATAAGGATAAACAACGGGCCTAGTCTGTACAGTTAACTATGCCAGGTTCTACCAAATCTCTATGGAGTGTAACCTGCTCAGCTGAGGGTGGGCATCAGAGGCACAAAGCACCTCATGAATAAAGGGAGCACGCACTACAGGCACGAGGCAAAGACCCAGTGGTCTCAGGCAGCGAATGGATTATCTGTATCAGTTAACCCTACTGGAGAGCATATCAGTGCCGGCTTTAGCAGTCTGGGTCCTCTCAGCAAGTATAACAAGGTGTGAGAGAAGAATCAGTTCTCAGTTATGGCCTACATGTACAGCACTATCACCAGTCAACCACACGACTTTCAAACATCGAGGTTTCATACACACTATTTCCTTTAGGTAATATGTGCTTTCTATGTAAGTACCTAGATAGTTTTCCTGGCATTCAATTTCTTGTCTATAGTATTTGACCTAGCCTAAATAGTTTCCTCTCAGACGTGCCCTGTCTCCCTCTCTCGCTCTCTCTCTCTCACACACACACACACCTACACTGCTATCACAGTACCCAAACAACCATCTTTTACAGTAACAACAGTATACCACAACTTTGTAGGCTTTCTGCCCTGGAACTCTTATCTGGCAAGAGTAGCACCAAAAGGGATACTAGGAGCCCAAGTAAAACTCAGATGAATTGGGAACATATGGGTTTGCAAATGTGTGGAACCTAATCTAATCAGAGGCACAGTGTCTGTGATTTGCCTTCAATCTATTAAGAACTTGGATTTGGGATTGTCCACCTTTTATCAGAAAATCACTTTCAGAGTAACATCAGGCCTGGAGCCTACAATCTGGGGGAGTGGGGGAAGGCAAGTTATGAAGAGGAAAAGAGGCTCTCCTGCATATCGCTTAACTCTAGGCCCAGAACTCGCTAAACAGACACTGCACCAGGCCTCTGAACCATGACGAGTAGGGGCACAGGGCCAGTCCTCAAAACACTGGAGTTTGGAGTCAAGGAAACCAGAAGGATTGGGTAGATTCAGAGGACCCTTATCTTTGGCCAAAATACTTAAAGACAAGGCAGAATGACTTGCACGGGATGGGGAGAGGTAAGGTTAACACCCAGGGGTCTGCGCCATTCTCTGGATATGCCCAGGGATATCTATGACTCCAATATCCGTCCTCCGCAATCAAATGGGAGGATCCAGAGCCTGTCTAAAAGGGCATGCAGCACCCGAGGACGGTTCAGATCTACGCCAGAGGTCGGCCTCTTCGCCAAGAGCCCACCCATTCCATCCCGGTTCACCTCCGGCGGGCCGGTCCAGCTTGAGGATGTCCCGCAGATGCTGCGTGGCGTCCTCGATGTCGATGCTCGCGCAGGACGCCATGGGCCCAGCCACGAAAGTCCGGCTCGCAAGAGGTTAGTTTCTCTACCTCCGTGCACTGTCCAAATTCGCTCAGCCACGACCCCGCCAGATAGCAGAGGACCAAGCACTACACAATATCTAGCCGCAGTTCGCAAACCGCCACCGGGGCTGCGTCTCTGAGCCCCGCCAACCCCACCAACCGCCTCCACTTCCGGTCCTACTGACCTTTTCTTCCCGGATCCTACAAGGACCGCAGAAGAAAGGTTCCGCAGTGTGGGCGGCCAATTAGTTCCCATCTAAGCTTGCCTTCCTTAGTTGCTTGTTTCAGGCTAGCCCAGCAGTGCAGAAATTTACCAAGACTGAGAAAGAGCAAATGCGCTCAGAGAGCACTGGGTTGCTTAAAGCCCTGCTATCTCAGGAGATCCAACCCAGGCCCTGGCTCATTCTGATGAACTCAGAACTAACTCTAGCATCCAGGTACTGACTTTTCAGACCTTTAAAAAGGTAAACTGGTAGAAATCTGTTCCTCCTTAGGAGTAAACAAGACCTAGAAGACACTTGCGAGGTCATTAGGCCCAGGAAGATGGTTATAACCACACACACACACACACACACACACACACACACACACAAACCCCCAAAACCCACAAACAAAAAAACCCTACTGTCATCCCCTTAAACCACGTGGCAACTTCAAATTAGAAATAAAGAGACCATAGTTTACAAACACCTCTTTATTGCAGACATTTCAGGCACAGGTACATGGAAGAAGCTGTATTGCAGATTTTATACAGGGTGGATTAAGAGGCAGCCGGTATCTACCTCTCCCCGACCCCTACTTCCCCCAATACACAGCAGCTAAGAGATCAGTCCCACTGATACCTCCTGTGTGCTGTCCAGGACTATGCTGGTGTAACCAGGCAACCTGTGGAGTATGAGGAAATTTACTCCCCACCACCCAGTACAGGATGGGAGTGGGGCAAGAAGGGGAAGTTTTCAGGTGTGCCCAACCAATCCTAGGCTTGGTTCTAGCCAGCAGTTGCTATCTTGATACCAGCTTTATACTATCCAGAGGTATCCAGGATGATACCCACTTTTGTACTGGGCAAGACCTGTGCCCAAACAAAGGAGCAGGGCAGAAACTGCCCTGTTCAGACTCCCTGGGATTTGAAGAGCTCAGGTGTGTGGAAGGTAAGAAGACGGTGTGTAAATGCCCTGCAGAACTAGAACATGACTCTTTTATACTGATTTCTTCCATAATGTGGAATTTATGCTCCAATTCAGTGGGGCCTGGCTAATATCCCAAGCAGGTAGTACAGCTTCTCTTGTTTTGCATGGGGAATGTGGGCACTCTAGAATCTGATTCTGACCTTTTTGGGGATAAAGCAGGTCCCTCCTCCTGGGACTTCCACCCAGAGTCTAAACATGGAAAACCATATTTATCAAGGCCTCTCTAGCTGCTCAAGGAGAATCACCTACCCTGCTCTACACCCGAACCTACGCAGAGCAGAGGCCACAGGAGATGTCAGACAGAACCAACTCAAGAGACTTCAGTACACGAGAAGCTTCAGGTCAGACCTGCTTCCAGCTCTTCCTGCTTTCCAAAGCCCAAGTGGGCTGAGAACGCAGCTCTAGCAGGCTTGAGAGAAATTTAGTTGGACTGCGAACCTCAGTCAATTTGCTCCTGGCAGCAGGTACTGTTACGGTGAGGCAGAGATGGGAGGGCGGCATGAGGGACAAGTGGCCAGAACTGTTGATGCCCAGCCAACTATTTAACTAATTAAAACAATTTAAACTGTTAAGAAAACTTTTGTGGTTTTATTGTATCATGAGGCATTGAAACATCTGAACAAATCAATATCTGGGTGGTGAGGCAGCTGCTTTCTCCTTCACTTCTTTGGGTTACTAGAGCAACTTGTCAGTAGATTAAAAAACGAAATAAAACAAAAACCGACAATCTTTTGCATTACTTAAGTCTTTCCAAGGCATGCGCTGGTACAACACAAACGTCTCCTGTCAGATGCAACTAGTCTAGCATCCAAACATCATGCACAACACCGTGGTAAAAGAAGCGCACTGCACCCACTCCCACCTCGGCCCTGCTCATTTGTGTATGATATTTGGAGCATCTGGAGGAGTGAGATAGTATTGGGAAGAGGAGGGAGGAGGAAACAGCGTGAGCGTCTGGCCAGGAGGTCAGCCGAAGTTGTGCAGGGCAAGCCTGAACATGTCATTGGTGCAAACCCAAGCGTCATTGATGTTCTTTAATAGAAACATCTGGTGGAAACCCATGATGGGATCTTCATCGGCCTGTATGAATGAGAAAAGAAAGGATTCAGTAATAGGGCCAAGGAGCAGGAAGGATGTTCAGTGGTAGAACAAGGTAGAGAACACATACTTCAGGCACTTACTGTCTTTTTTTTTTTTTTTTTTTTTTTGAGACGGTTTCTCTGTGTAGCTCTGGCAGTCCTGGAACTCACTCTCACAAAGATCCACCTGCCTCTGCCTCCTGAATGCTGGGATTGAAGGCCTGCTCCACCACCGCCCAGCTAGGCACTTATTGTCTTAAATCTGAATTCCAGTACAGCATAGGTATGTGTGAACGTGCACTGCTCAGAGCAGAGGACCTGTCTGTCTCTGAACTCAACACTGTCTCTGGGTAGATGTTATCAAAAAATAATTTAAAGAATCTTGTAGGGGCTGGAGAGATGGTTCAGTGGTTAAGAGCATTGCCTGCTCTTCCAAAGGTCCTGAGTTCAATTCCCGGCAACCACATGGTGGCTCACAACCATCTGTAATGAGGTCTGGTGCCCTCTTCTGGCCTGAAGACATACACACAGACAGAATATCGTACACATAATAAATAATAATAATATATATAAAAGAATCTTGTAGTACTTACTATTTAATTTATAGTATCAAAAAACCATAAGCAATCTTAGTCAATAAAGCCAATTAGTCTAATCAGGAGAAATTACCGCTAAAACTGATTGTCTGGTAAAATGATTTAAGGTTCAAAATTGGTTTCACATTGGGCATGGTGGGACATGTCTGCCAGTGCGTATGACAAAGACTATTCAAAACAAACAAAGAATCAAACAATCAAATAAGCCCCCCCCTCAAAACCCAGATAAGTAAAATAACACACACACAAAGTTCACATTAGGATCACAGTTTTATAAGGGGTGGGGTAAGATGGGAAATGACCAGCATTGTATGGCAACAGTACTAATGCAGGCCCAAAACCTCTAACCATAACTCAGAAAACAAGGAGAAAGCCTAGTTAACAGGCAGTCCTCAGCATCACTTCTTTTTCTAAGAAATACAGCCAACAAGTAGGCAAACTGTTCACTTGAGGCTCCAGGTTGGAAAGAAACACCAGGAAGAATTATGACCTCAGTCTAAGAACGGGACAATGGGCTCCTTGGAAATACCTCCTCAACTCTAAGGGCCTATTGACTTGCTGGTTCTGAGCAGGGCACTCAGAAAAGGCAAAAGAAACTGGCAGAAGAGTAAGGCCGGACTTGTAGGTATTCCCTCTAGGTACAATACAGAGGCTCAGGACACTCTTTCCACATACATACTGGACCCAAACACTCCCCTTCCACACCCGTACTGGATGCAGGAAGCACTATTCATCTAGTCGAGGGGAGACGTGGGCGTACACAGAGACCCACCACAACATATTCCCAGAAAGCTGAGATCTGGCCAAGGGGTCAGCCAATTTGTCCAGCCTTCAAAACACTACCTGACTAAGAGGATGACAGTAAGGGTGTCGATAAGGATAAGGGGAAAAGGAGCCAGGCACAGTAACATACACCTTAAAATAAAAAAATGTCAGGGCTGGTGAGATGGCTCAGAGGTTAAGATCACTGTTCTTTCAGAAGTCCTGAGTTCAATTCCCAGCAACCACATGGTGGCTCACAACCATCTGTAATGAGATCTGTCTGGTGCCCTCTTCAGGTCTGTAGGCATACAAGCAGACAGAACACTGAATACATAATAAATAAATAAATCTTTTAAAAAAATGTCGCCAGGCAGTGGTGACACATGCCTTTAATCCCAGCACTGGGGAGGCAGAGGCAGGCAGATCTCTGTGAGTTCGAGGACAGCCTGGGTTACAAGAGCTAGTTCCAAAACCAAACAAAAAACCCAAAAATATCTGATAACTCATGCATGTAATCCCAGCATTCTAGGATCAAAATGTTGAGATAAGGCTGGAATATAGTGAGACCCTGACTCAAAATAAAAAGCCACATGGGTTGGCACACACCTCTAATTGGAGTTCTTGAGGAGTAGAGGCAGGAAGATTAAAGTTCAAGATGATCCTAGCTACACAGAGAAAATGAGATCACCTTGGGCTACATGAAACCATCTCAAAAAATATTTTTTATTCATTAAAAAATAAGGGAAGCATTCAGGTGAGGAGGGGTGGGATGTGGGAGGAAGAAAAACATGACCTCTTCATGTGGTGGCTCACAGCAGTAACGCTGGCTCTGGGGAGGCTAAAGCAGATCTATGAGTTGGTGGGATCTCTGAGTTTGAGGCCAGACTGGTCTACAGAGTGAGTTAGTTCTAGGACTACTCAAAGAAACCCTATCTCGGGCTGGAGAGACAGCTAAGCCATTAAAGGTTAGGCTCACTAGAAACCCCGTTGTTAGAGGCCGCTTGTTGGCCTGACTGCTCAGCCCAAAATAATCACACAGAAACTATATTGGTTAAATCATTGCTTGGCCCATTAGTTCTAGCTTCTTACTGGCTAACTCTTACATATTAATTTGACTTATTTCTAGTAATCTGTATATCGCCACATGTCTGTGACTCACCGGGTAAAGTTCTGTGTCTGTCTGACTATGTGGCTTCTCTCTGACTCTGCCTTCTTTCTGGCAGCATTCAGTTTAGTTTTCCCCGCCTACCTAAGTTCTGCCCTATCAACAGGCCAAGGCAACTTCTTTATTTATCAATGGTATTCACAGCATAGAGGGGACTCCCACATTAAAACCCTATCTCAAAAAGCCAAAAAAGAAAATAAAAAGACACGCCTAGGCAGTTACTTTGGCTTTTGTTTTGATAGTCACTCTGGATGTCCCTCAATAAACACACCACACCCTCATATTCACAGGGAAGGCAGTAGCCCAGGGCCCTGCTTTGCCTACCCACGACTGCCCTCAAACACAGTGGCAGTACTACCTTGAGCTGGCCTACAACCATACTGATGATACAGCTATCTGGTGTAGGCTGATGGTCCTGCGCCGTGATACTATGCTGGATTTTCTGGAAAGGAAGGCTCTGCAAGACAAAGAATGGGAGGCAGGCTGAGGTCAGAAGAGCATGAGATAAACTACCTGCTTCCCAGTTCTGGGCTTTACTTACAGACAACTTCTCCACAATGGCAGCTTTCCCCTGGAACTGCTGTCCTTCCCACGTAAGGCATGATGCATCAATCTGAAAAGTGCATAGCAAATATAGAGTCAGGGCCTCAGCACTCCAAGGCCTTAAAAGAAACAAGAAAAAAAAAGTCCTCAAAAGGGTCTTGCTTGAGGAAATGAGTCTATACCTGTTTACTTGTCTGGAAACAAGAGAAAAATTAAGGGTGAATCCCAAATTTATACTAGTAATAATTTCTAAATTAGAAGTTCTTTATTTCTGCAAGGTCACCGGTGGTCCTAGCACTTGGGAGGCAGAGGTAGGTGGATCTCTGACTTCAAGGCCAGCCTGGTCTACAGAGTGAGTTCCAGGACAGCCAGGGATACAGAGAAACCCTGTACCAAAAAACAAAAGAAATTCTTTATTTCTTTTTATTTCATTATTTTTTTTACGTGTATGTTTTGTTTTTAATTTCTAAATTTTTCATGTATATACGGGTATTTTTTTTATTTCATTATTTTTTGAGGCAGAGTCTCACTTTGTAGCCCTAGCTGACCTCAAACTCAAAAGATCCGTTTACCTCAGATTTCCAATGCTGTGATTAGAGGTTTATGCTACAATGCCCAGCAAACTTTCTAATTATATACCATTGTTTCACTCTAAAAGATTATCAGCCAGGTGGTAGTGGTGCAAACCTTTAATCCTAGCATTTAGGAGGCAGAGGCAAGAGGATCTCTGAGTTCTAGGCCAGCCTGGTCTACAGAGAGAATTTCAGGACAGTAAGAATTACACAGGTAAACCTTGACTATAAAAAACAAAACAAAAAGATTATCAAAATGTCCTTATTAACACACACACCCTCCCCAACTTTCTAAACCAGTCTCACTGTGTAGCCCTGGTTGGCCTAGATCCTTCTGCCCGTCTCCCAAGTGCTGGGATTAAAGGGTCATGCTACCATGCTCAGCCAATGACAGATAATTTTAGTCTTAAGAGGTTGTGGCAGGATGATGGAGTATTTGAGGCTAGCCAAAGCTACATAGTAAGGTATCACACTGGGGGTGGAGGTGGGAAATTTTGCTACTTCCAACTGTGACAGGCAAGCTTTAAGTTGCTTATTTTTGTGAATTGTAGTTTCCTCACTCTTCAGAAGGGAAACATTTGAGTGATTATCAAATTTGCTTTATTTTACAATGACCTGTAACCACAGTCCTTTAGAAGGCTGAGGCAGAGGAATCTGGGTCTGAGGCCAGCCTGAGCAAAACAGTGAGATTCCTATGTCCAAAGGAAGAGAGGATAAGGGGAACTGACTGGGTGAACAGTGGTAGAGCTCCTACCTTCCATGCACGGGGACCTGGGCTCAATCCCTCTAACTCATAAAGACAATTTATGTCATCTGTGATGAATTTGGTCTCTCAAATGCTAAGATGTCTTTCTTTTCTCGAAAATTTCTGAATGAAACCTGACACTGTGGAAGAGATACTGATAGCCCAACCAGGCTCTAAGGCTCTTCCTGTCATTGTTATCCTGAGTAGACACATTAGCTGGCCTGACAAAATACCCTTATGTGAACATCAGGAGTCTAGAAAGAATGAGTAAATGAGTATTCTCTTTCTTTCTTTCTTTTTCTTTCTTTTTTTTTTCTTTTGAGACAGGGTTTCTCTGTAGCTTTAGAGACTGTCCTGGAACTCACTCTATAGACCAGGCTCTACTCAAACTCACACAGAGCCACCTGTCTCTGCCTTCCAGGTGCTAGGAGGCACTGCCCAGCATTAGTATTCTTAAAACATCAAGTGCTGGGCAGTGGTGAAGCACGCTTTGAATCCCAGCACTGGGAGGCAGAGGCAGGCAGATCTCTGTGAGTTCAGAGCCAACCTGGTCTTACAGAGCTAGTTCTAGGACAGTCAGAACTACACAGAGAAACCGTCTCAAAAATCCAAACAAAACAAACAAAAACACCCATCAAGTAATCTGCCTGCCTAGAAGATTCCTTGGGTTAATTACTCGATCCCCATGAGCACTCAGGTGTTCTGGTCTCAAATGAAGCTACACATGGGACCTCCAGAAGCCACCTTTGCATTGCAAATGATGATGGTTGCTACCTCCAGAGGAAAATGAGTCCCAGTCTCTGACTGCTGCTACTTCCTCTGGAAGAGAGGTACTCTAGGACTATGTGCCCTGATGAGGTGAGAACTACATGGAATGGCAATCCCCACTCTGATATTCAAAAATTAATTTCCTAGGGTCCTATTCTGGCTCTCACGTTGGAGACTTACGTAAATTGCGCCTAGTTGGGTTCTGTCGTTATCAAATAATTGGTAGTAATGCTGAATAAAGCTGGATCCAATCTGCTCCCAAATTGGCTTGTCTCCCATCCTGGAGAGTCACCCACCTCACCAAGACCTGCAAAGAGCAGCAAGACAAAGAAAGGCAGAAGAGTTAGCATCACAGAAGCATGAAGTAGCCAGCCACTGACCTTTGTCTTCCTAATCTCCTCATGCAGGTAAATCCTCTGTTGATACCTGTTCTTTCAGGGTATATGACAAAGCCCTGGGGATCTCACAGGAGACCTTACCAATCCCAACCAGTGGTAGGAACCACGTTTAGCCCATCTTCTAAGTAGCTCCAGGTTGATGATAGAGAGATGCCAATTATACGAGATGGGTGCTGTAACTGGGGCAAAGGAATATAAATAGTCCTATAATGCCCAGTAAGGGAGAAGGAACTAAACACTGGTCCCAGCTCCATATTTTCTTTTAATCCTCTCAATAACCTCTAAGGTCAGTTACTGTCATTCTACCCACTGATCAGACCAGAAACTACTGATGTATCTGTGTAGACTGTTTCTATTTTAGCCTTCAATCTTCCAACACTGTCTCGGGGATGTGCTGGCAATGGGAGGCGGTGGGGGGAGAAGGGGAACGAATGACACACATAGCCTCTAAAGACCCCACTCTTGACCACAGGAAGTCCTAAGGAGCCAACCACCTTACAACTCTGAGGCAGGTGATTCTGCTTCGGTGACAACGACATCCTCCACTCACTCCAGAACTGTCAGAAGGAAGAGAAAGGAACTAGACGGAGGCTGTGAGTGGGAAGGAGCACCTCCGCACATCAGCCCGCCTCACCAACTGTCCTTCCTGAAGGGGACCGATGTATCCCAGGGCTTTGTCAAAGCAAGCCCTCCAAGAAAAGGGCAGCCTGCACTTCCTATGGGCCCTATACACCCAGGTATTGCTTGTTCTGCACGGATCTGACTGCAGAGGAGCACATCCTCTGTCCTGATAATATGTTTGAGACAAAACAGTAAGAAAATTCCAGCCCAGCAGAAAACCATTAGCTGCGGTAGGAGCTAATCCAAGTCACTGCTTCTAGGGCTTCCACAGCCTCCTCTGCAAAATTAAGATGTTAACCCTGGACATACTGATGGTTATGTAGCTTCTTTGCCAATGAGATTTAGTAAAGTGATTGTCTGACACGGTAAATACTAAGTTTACTACCATCACTATGAACTCAGCCGAGGCCAGAGGAGCTAGCAGGAAGGGACAGAGTAGAGAAATAGAAATAAATCCAATCCTCTAGCTTATGACGGATCCTCTAGCCAATGAAGGGCCAGGAAATGAAGCCAGTTTTATTTTAAGTTCCCTAGGAGGTAGTTGCACTAAAAATAGAAACTCTATGCTCAGATGACTAAAAAATGTCCAGGAAAGTCTAAAACAAACCATAGGAGAAAGCCTGGATTCAGCCACGCCTATACACAGGAACACAGCTGTGTCCCAGTTCACATTTGTGCCAATAAACAAATCAATAAATGGAAGCACAGGACCTACTACTAGTTTCACATGCAATCCTGGTCACGTTCCCAAATTTCCACATTTTCCTGCCCTCACATCTCTGCCCCTTCTACCTTAGTATTCACTCAACATGTCCCAACGCCACAAAAACTCCAAGAAAGAGACGCTGCCCAGAGCTCTCAAAAAAGCTGCAGAAATAATGAGGGTTACTCTTCCTTCTGCCCTCAGACCACATCAAGGCTGGGCAGTTCTCAGGGGAGTCCTAGAAAAAAACATGCCAAGCTGAAGAAAGCACCACCAAAACAGACCGGGGGGGTGGGGGTGGGGGGCGCGACAACGGACACGACTAGGAAGTCAAAGATGGAAGCAAGAGAGAGTAAGGTTGGAAATCAAACCAGAACCAAGCAAAGTGCTGGCACATGGTAAGGGCCTGCATGAGAAGGAGGTGTTTTTTCTTTCAGTAGTACTGTTCTATTTATCCTACGAATCTCTCACTATGCTACATCGACCAGGATGGACTATTATCCATCTGACATTTCCTCCTTAGTGCTAGGATTAAAGGCATGTACTACTATATCCAGTTAGGTAGGATTTTGTCTTGTTTTTGCTTGTTTTGAGACAGAATAGAGGCAGGAGGGTCAAAAGCTCAAGGTGTCAGTCCCTTGGGTACACAGGGAGTTTGAGGTCAGTCTGGATTTGAGACCTTGTTTCAAAAATAAAACAACAAAAAGAAAATCCCCCCCAAAAAAGGCTGCATAAAGATCTTTGTTTAAGGAGACCAAAAGCAGCTCCAAGAGCCAACACCAACCTTACTCTAAGCCTGCTCAACCTTCATGCATTTATTTCCACGTACCCAAACATTGCCATCTTGCTCTACAGATAGTAAACCTAGGTTAAGTTGAACAATTTAGAAGGGCTTGCCTAAAGCTCATTCAGATATCAAGGCTGACATGGTTTTGCATGACTGAACATGTTTCCTTCAACACTGCTGCCTTTGGGTTAAAACCAAATCCTAAACCCAGTATGGCATTGCATTTCCCCAGTCCCAGCACTCAGGCAGTTTTAAAGGAGAGAATAATGAGTTACAGGCAGGCCAGAGCTACATAGCAAGACACATCTTAAAATAAGCAGCCAGGTACCTGGAGCACACCTGTAATTCCAGCACATGGTAAGCACAATAGGACTGTTGTGAGTTTCAGGCCACCAGATAAAACTTATTTGAAACTTATTCAAAAATAGGATCCGGGTGTGGTGTGATGCAGGTCTTTAATTCCAGCACCTGGAGGCAGAGGCAGGAGGATCTCAGCTGAGATCTAGGTCAACATGGTCTGGACAGTGACTTACAGGCCAGTCAGAGCTACATAGTGAGACCTTGTCTCAACCAAACAAACTAAAACAAAAACAACAAAGAGAGGGACTGGAGAGCCTCCGAGGTCAGTAGTCCTTCCCGCTCTTTCAGAGGACCAGAGTTCAGCTCACAGCTGCTTCTAACTCCCTCCAAATGATCTAATGATACCCTCTTCTGGCCACACAGACATATAAACAAAAAACCAAAACCATACAAGACAAACTGCTAGGTGTGATATACACCTAAAACCCAAGTTTTCGGGATGCTGAGGTGAAAAGATTGTTGGAAAATCAAGGTCACCTCAGTAATAACAGTGATAATAGCCTGGGCTACAAAGTAAGAGTTAGTTTCAAAGAAAAAGGGGGGGGGGACTAAAAACGTTGGCTGCTCTTCTAGAGGACCTGGGTTCAATTCCCAGAATCCACACGAAGGCCCACAACCTCTGCAACTCAAGGGTAGTAGGCTCGAATGTGGTGCAGATATTCATGCAGAAAAAAAATACCCATACAAATAAAATATATTTAAAAAGAGCAAGAAACACATCTTTAATTTCAGCTCTCAGGAGGCAGAGATCGACAGGGTTTGGAAGTAGACTGGTCTACGAAGTAAGTTCTAAGACACCCAGAGTTACATTAGACCCAGTCCCAAAAGCAAACAACAATAAAAAACAAAACAATAACAAAAAGGGTAAGACAAACAAATATAAAACTCTCCAAGCTCTGCTGGGGGTCATCATACCACCCCTTTCCAGCCACCCACTCTTATCTGGATCTAGCACCACAGGCGCATGCGCGCGCGCGCGCGCACGCGCGCGCACACACACACACACACACACACACACACAAGGTAAAGAGCTTGCTCACCAGCATTTTTGCAAAAGTGAATCCCTATACAGGATATAATCACTTGCTTGGTCAATTCTTATTCTTTCCCCAAGTTACTGGCCAAACCCCATTAGTTTGTCAACACCAAATGTTGACCCAGCTCTGTTTCTCTGCCTTGAGGCACTATTACTCCCACGTGGGCTTTCCCTGTTTTTTGTTTGTTTGTTTGTTTTTGTTTTGTTTCGATTCAGGGTTTCTTTGTATAACAGTCCTGGCAGTCCTGGAACTGCTTTGGAGACCAGGCTGGCCTTGAACTCAAGAGTGCTGGGATTACAGGTGTGCCCACCACACCTAGTCACGGTGCCATTTCCACACAAATATTTCCCAGTACAGATGTAGAGACATACAAACCACAGATTTAATAGTTTACTCAAAACCTCCCACAAAGTTTTCAACTCAGTTTAAAAACAGCACTTCCAAACGCAAAAAGCAGAATGTAGAGGCCCTCTCCCTCCACAACTCCCCTGTGGGAGGTGTCCAGACAGGGCTAACTGCTTCCTTGGAATAGCCAGAAAGCTCTGAGCTTGTTCTTTGTGAAAGCAAAGTTTGTTTATTTTGTTTATTGTGAAAGCAAAAGTCTGAAAATCAGACTCAGAGATGCAGTCTCATACGACATTGACAACTATCCTTGTTAGTATTCAAGCGTCGTATGGCCTGCCCTTAGGGTTCTGATAGTGAACCAATGTTGTAATTTAAAAAACAGCACGACAGAGAAACACCACAGGACAGGGCTCACTTGGAGGGTTTTTTTTAATTGGGGGAAAGGAAATGGGAAAAGGGGAGAGGGGGAAAGAGAGAGAAAAAGAGGGGGGGAGGAGGGAGGGAGAAGGTGGACAAGGCCCTTTTAAAAGGGACTTAGTGAATCCACACAGGAGCTCTTAGTGGCTGCAGCAGCACAGGTATCCTGCCAGAGCCCCAAGGGCAAGCCATACAGATGCCCGAGTACTAACGTTCTCATCCTGTGGATTCTAGGGCTCTCGTGAGACACTGGGAACCACACCATCTCCGGCTTCGCCCACCAGCCCACAGACTAAGGCCAAGCTCCTCAAGGTCAGTCTTTCTGGACCCTTAGGTATGTAGTAGTGCAAAGATCCTCTGAGAATCACAAAGCTGTAACTCTCTGCCAAGTATGCACAAAAGTAGAAATGGACAAATCTTGTGAATAATTTCAGTTTGTTCAGACCCCCCAAGATTCCAATCATCAAAACAGGGCAGTGGTGGTGCATCTCTGAGTCAAGGCCAGCCCGGTCTACAGAGTGAGTTCCAGGACAGCCTTGGCTACAAAGAGAAACCCTGTTTCAGATCATCTAACCATAAGTGTTGACCTAAAAAGGTCTCACTAGGCAAAAGAAAAAAATCTTTATTTTTAAAAGTCAAGTGTCTCCAAGACAAAATCTGTGACCAACACATGAGAGGTTGATCCCTCTCTCAAAAACAAACAGATCAAGCCAAGAGAGAAATGTCTTATATGCACCACCAACCCAGTCCATCAATACGCATGTCAGAAATGGACAAAACAAGATGCAGTGAGGTCATCAACTCAGCAGCTGGTAGGCAGTAGAATTCAACTGCCCAGGTTTAGTGGACTCCAGAGTCAGGTTTCCAATGACAACCTGAGTCCTCTTAGAGATAAAAATTAACAGATCTCATCTGTGAAACAGTAGCCTCTAGGCATGAGGTCCTAGAACTCTAAGCCTCAATCTCTGAGGGGCAAGGCAGGCCTCTTTTGGAGATTTTCACACCAAGGGCTGAAGACAGACTTCGGACTTATATAGCAGTTCATGCCTGTAAGCTCAGCATTTAGGAGGCTTAGAGATGAAGACTACGTGAGTTCTAGGCAAGTCTAGGCTAAAGTGATGTCTTATGCCCCTCCCCAAAGTTACCAGGAGACTGCAAAGACAGTTTAACAGTTAAGAGTACTTGTTGCCCTAACAGAAGTCCTGGGTTCAGTCCAAGCACTCACACAATGGTTCACAACCACCTCTAACACCACTTCCACAGGACCCAAAATCCTCTTCTGTTCTCTGTGGACAACAAGCATGTACGTAAATGCAAGTAAAATACTCATCCACATAAAAAGGGTCAGAGACCTGACAAGACAGTTCATAGGTAAAAGCATTTACTACCAAACTTGTTGATTTCAATCCCTGGAATCTACATGGCAGAAGAGGCGGACAGACATCTATAAGTTATTCTCTGACTTCTGTACGCATTAGTACATGTCCCTCCAAAAAATGTGAAATAAAATAAAAGGTTGGGGATGTAGTTCAGTTGTAGAGCACTTCGTGTGACCAGGATCTGATCCCCCAGCACCGCCCCCTACACACACCCCAAAATCACAAATCAGTACCAGTTTCTACTGTTTCAACAAAGGAGAGCTGGACAGATGCTGGCCAAGCTGGACCTGGGACTGGTATAGGGCACAAGAAAAATAAAGAAGGCAAGGTGGAGGTGGCGCATGCCTTTAATCCCAGCACTCAGGAGGCAGAGGCAGGTGGATCTCCAGGAGTTTGAAGCCAGGCTGGTCTACAGAGCAAGTTTCAGGACAGCTAGGGCAGTTACAGTATAGAGAAACCCTGTCTTGAAAAAACAAAACAAATCACTAATTCCACAGACAGATGATCTCATATCTGAAAACTCATCACTTAGGTCCAGTGGAGAACACTAAATTGAGCTTGCAATAGAAACTTAGAACTGAGTGCCCCTTATTCCTTCTGCTTACCAGGCCCCAAACATAGAACCTTGAAGCAAAAAGCCTAAAAAGGATTCATTCATAAAAATCACTCATTATTTATTGTGTTTATATGGGATGTAAGTGCAGGTAAGCACTGTGGAGTCAGAGGTTTACTTTGAGGAGTCGGTTCCCTCCTTCCAAGGGGGCTGGAGGATGGGACCCAGGTTGTTAGGGTGTTTGGGTAAGCACTCTTACTGAGCATTCTCACCTGCACTGAGAAGAGCTCTTTAAACAGGACTAGCTAGCATCAGATCTTGGTTAAGCCCTTTGGAGGAAAGGGAGAGGTGAGCAGCAACCCAAGACAGCACAGTCCAGCAGGGGGAAAAATCCGCCCTTCTAGCTAGATGTGGTAGTACATACCTGTAATCCCACCACCTGGGAGTTGGAGACAAAAGGATCAGGAGTTTAAGGCCATATATGGCCATAGGGAGTCAAGGCTACAGAAAACCCTGCTACAAATAAACCATAAAAATTTGCCTTTGGGCTGGAGTTGACTCGGGTTAAGAGCACTTGTTGGTCAGGCATGGTAGTGCACGCCTTTAGTCCCAGCACTTGGGAGGAAGAGGCGGGCTCATCTCTGAGAGTTTGAGGCCACCAGCCGGGTCTACAGAGCTAGTTCCAGGATAGGCTCCACAGAGAAACCCTGTCTCAAAAAACCAAAAATAGATAGATAAATAAAGCACTTATTGCAAAGGATATGGGTTCAATTCCCAGCACCCACATGGAAACTCGTCACCTCCTAAGGCACCAGGTACCCATATATACATGTAGGCAAAACACTTATACAAATAAATAAAAATAAATCTATTTAAAAAGTAAGCCTTCCTATAGTCTCATGATGATATAAAAATCTACAGTGTATAACTCACGTTCTACAGCCTTACAATGACTTCCATGGTATCTGGAGCAAAGCCTCACCACTACTTTTTCTTCAAGGCCCTAGGTCACTTGGCCCTCCTGGTTGTCTAATCTTGACTTTGCCACCTACCCTCTACCCTCTTTAGCAACCATGCTGGGCATTTTGCTAGTTTCTGTACAGACTGCGCCCATTCACACCTGAGAACTTTGTAGTCACTGTTTCTTTGATTGCATTTAATTTAGGGGTGTGTGTGTGTGAGAGCCGAAACGTGTAGAGGTCAGAGGAAAACTTGCAGGACTTGGTTCTCTCTTTCCAACACTAGGCTTAATGCTGGTAACGCACCAGTTCTGTCACACTGCTTCTTATACCTGGACCATTCTTGCAACTAGACACCTGGCTCCCTGTCATGTGTCAATTCAAATGTCACCTCTTCTCTGATACCTTCCCTGACTATCCTCATCTTCCTTTATCCTTTCGCAATTTCATACAGATATGACTTTGATCATACTCTCCCTCATTGTCTTCTCAAATCCCCTTCTCCCACCAAACCTTCTTTACATTTAATTAAAGTTACTTGCATAAGCATGAGTGAGGAGGGGCTATTTTCTTGAGCAGGGCAAACTACAAAGTCAACACCACGAATAACTCCCTCTCTCAGCAACCATTAACTGGAGTTCCTCAGGGACGGGTAGGGTCTTATGAGCCCCTCTCCTCTCTCTGATGAAATGTCAGGGACCCAATCTTATGCAGATAGCCGCTGCTGTGAGTTCATAGTACATCAGCCAAGTCATGTCCAAAAGTCTGTCTACTCATTTTATCTCCTGTATTGCTCTTCTTAGCATTCATTACCCTGTCCGTGCATCATGTTTATATTGTGGTCTCTCTTCCTGACCAGGGTAGTCTTAATCACCCATTTCCATGGTATCTGGCCAAGCCCTCAATAACTCTTTTTGACAAAGTGGATTAATGTATGGGCTGGCTGTTCTCTGGGGTTGTCAGTTTTGGGCAATCCCGCTCAACATTAAGTGGCTCAGGAATCCACGTCTCATTCACCCATACCTTCTATCTAAGATGCCAGGAAATGAATAACCCTTTGATCCATTCAGCTGAGCGACATGTGACAAGTGGCCCCAACCCCCCCTCTCTCAATCCCAAGGCCCTAGTCACCTTGGGGAGCAGCTATGGTGAATAGTGGACACACAGCCACATCCTTGAAGATCTGGCTGCTAGCCTGCTTCTCTTCTCACTGTGTTATGAACTGGTGGTCCTGGCTCATCAGTAACCGTGGGCAAATTAGGGAGAAATTAGCCAAAGCAGAACCTAGTGGTAAAGAGTAATCAGCAGGCTCCAACAGGCAGGCTGCACAAAGGGAGGCACTCTTGACCCAAGAATGGTACCCTAAATATCCCTAGCACCACTGGGACCCTTTCCTATGCCTGTAGGCCTACAGAACCGACTGGTCCAAGAGCTGAATCCTGAGATCTGTATTGTACACTCTCCTCTGTACTTACTGCCCCAATAACTTGCCTTTCCTGGATGGTTTCACAGTATCTCTGGAGCCCTAGGCTTTTTTTAGCTTCTATTTGTGAACAGAGTTTCAGGCCTTGACCTTTGTGATCAGGGCCCCTGGTAGGACATGAGGTTCCTCAGTAACTGCTTCCATGGTCTGTCACCAACATCTGCAGACAGCATTGCTGTGATACCAAGACTGAGCAGAGCAGAGAATACAGAGGACACCTCCTCTATCGTGTTGTCTGACTTGAGTCTCATAATAAACTGATCCTACAAGGCTGGTATAGTTTTTACTTCAAGGTATAACTCGGGTGAAATTCAAAGCCACGAAAGGTCCCTGGCACAGGCAGCACTTGATCACCCATAAAGATGGCCAGAATAGAACAGTTCAGACCAAAAGTGGAATAGCAGAAGCACATGGCTAGTAAGGAGAAATTCATGCCTTTTCTGCCCTTCTGAAATCAGCAAATGCCTAAGCATGTGCTCAGTAGCGCAAAGCTGATTTTCCACAGGGATAACAAAGAGCTTGCATTCCCCATGCCTAGAAACCACTGCAGGTGAGATGATGGTACCAGACAGGTCCTTCCAGTGGCAGCAGGCTTTCCTTGCTATGACACTGAGATTCAGTTGGAGTTGGTAGCAGAGGCCTGAAGGACAGAGGATCAGAAATTCAAGGTTATGGAGTGAATTCAAGGCCCAGTTAGAACAACCTAGTGAAACCCATCTTAAAAATAAAAGGTTAAAATAGAACAGGAGTGGTGAATCCCAATACTCAGGACACAGAGGCAGGCAGATCTCTGAGTTTGGAGGCCTGCCTGGTCTACAAAGTGAGTTCCAGGACAGTCAGAACTGTTACACTGAGAAACCCTGACTCAAGAACAAACAAACAAAACCAAACAAACAAATAAGAACTAAAGGTTAGTAGAGGGCCAGGTGTGGAGTACACCTTTAATCCCAGCACTTGGGAGGCAGAGACAGGTGGATCTCTGTGAGCTCGAGGCCAGCCTGGTCTACAAAGCTGTTAACAGGGAAACTCTATCTCAAAACAAATAAACAAAACCTTCCCAAAACAAAACAAACAAACAAACAAACAAAAAACCCCAAGACAAAACAGGTAAGGTTTTACATTAATAATTACTAAATAAAGATGATCATTTACTCAGGTTGAAAAAGAAAGCTAGAGAAATAGCTCAGTGGCAGAGCATGAGGCCCTGGATTCAATCTCCGGTAGCACAAAATAAAAAAGAGGGTGGAATAGCTCTGAGATGGCTCAGCAGATAAGGGCACTTTGCTGAGAAAGCAAATACCTGAGCTCAATTCTCAGGATCCACACAGGTTGTCCTGACCTCCACTGTGTACTATGATGAGCACAAGTTTCTGAGCAAACGTGCACAAAATAAATAATATAGTAAGAGCTAGAGAAATGGTTCAGTGGTTTGAGAGCACTTTCTACTCTTGCACAACACCAAGTTCAGCTTCCAGGACCCACACATGGTGGTGTACAACCCCCTACTCCAGCTCCCAGGATCTGACTGACTTTCTCATCCGACCTCCTGCACTTGTAACATGTAGTACATATACATACATTCAGATATACACAAAAAACAAAACTTTCTTCGAAATTAATTTTTATTCATTTATTTATTGACAGTATCTTTCTACACAACCCTGGCTGTCCTAGAATTCACTATGTAGACCAGGATGGCCTTGAACTCAGAGATCTTCCTACCTTTTTAAAACAAATCTTTTAAAAATATAAAGTGGTTCATAATTTATCTTATATATGAGTGCTGTCTGCATGTACTCCTGCATGCCAGAAGAGGGCATCAGATTCCATTATAATGATTGTGAAATCGGGCAGTGGTACCAGCACTCAGGGAGGCAGAGGCAGGTAGATCTCTCTGAGTTCAAGGCCAGCCTGGTCTACAAGGGCTAGTTCCGGGACAACTACAGAGAAACCCTGTCTCAAAAAAAAAAAAAAAAAAAAGGTGTGAGTTGCCTTTAATTCCAGCACTTGGGAGGCAAAGGCATGTAGATTTCAGTGAGTTCCAGGACAGTCAGGAAGGACTGTTACAGAGAGAAATCCTATCTCAAAACAAAACATGGTGGTTGTGAGCCACCATGTGGTTGCTGGGAAGTGAACTCAGGACCTCAGGAAGAACAGCTAGGCTCTTAACTGCTGAGCCATCTCTCCAGCCCCCTCTGCCTAATTTTTTTTTAATGTCTACAGCACCTGGTATTCCCAGGCGGTCCCCCATCCAAGTACTAACCAGGTCTGACCCTGCCTAGCTTCTGAGATCAGACGTGTTCAGGGTGGTTGGCCATAGACCTCTGCCTAACTTTAATGTCCACCTTGGAAAATACTTTTCTACTTCCCTTGGCTCCAAAAGGCTATTCTCACGCTGGAGGCCCCAGTGAGGATAAACCGAAATATAGTCTAAAACAGTCTTTTCATTTCTTATCTCCGTACCCCGCCTGCCAAAAAAGCTGGGGACTGAATCCAAGGCCTCATTCCCGCTACACAAGTACCCTACTACTGAACTACACCCAACTCCCAGCACTGTTATTTCCGACACCCCTATTGGATCCTGCCCCCTTGAAACATCCTGACAATGGCCATCTCTTGACTCCATACTCAAAATCCCTGTGACTAGTTCTGGTGACCCTTCATTGGGGAAGCCTCCTCTAATCTTTCATTCTAAAAAGATGTTCCGGTTTCCGCTGAAATGGTTCAGTGGGTAGAGTGCTGGTCAGAGACTACCACAAGCCCAGTTTGATCCCCAGCTCTACCTCTAAAATAGGACATGAAGGCACACAGGCCTATGCAATCCAAGCCAATCCAGAGGCAAAAGCTGGAGGAACAGGACAGTATTCCAAGGATTCGTCACTTCAATCAAGCTGATCACAAGGGATCTCAATTAAGAGGTGTTACACACCCATGTTTCAGGCAAGGAAATAGAAGGCCAGACAATGTAGGTGACATTCCCAGGCATCCTGGGAACCTAGCAGACTCCTATGGTTTTTACCAGACATTGGACAGAAGGTGGTACCACTTCAGCACTCTAATCCTATAAAGGCTCCCCCTTCTGCACAGAATTAGAGTCCCCACAGTTCTCTCCAGCTAAGCCTTCAGCATACAACGCCAATATTACTCCATCACCTCCTTTCTCTAGCACCATTTCTCTAGACATGTTTGCGTGTGTCCCTGGAGCCTCAGCCCAGAGTTAGACATTCAAAAAGGATAAAAGAATGTCTTCAGAAAAAAAAACCTGAATATTCAGAGAAAAACAAAACAAGCCTTGATCATGTCAACCTAAATGCTAATACCTTACTAAGGGAATCTTGATTTTTTTTTTTGAGATATGGCCTCATTATATAATCCAGACTGTTCTTTTTATTCCTTTTCTTTTTTTTTCCTTTCTTTCTTTCTTTTTCTTTTTTTTTAGATTTTTGAGACAGGGTTTCTTCTGTCTAGCTCTGGCTGTCCTGGAACTTACTCTGTAGACCAGACTGGCCTCAAACTCACAGAGATCCATCTGCCTATTCCTCTCAAGTACTAGAAGTAAAGGTGTGAACCACCACAACAAGGCTTGTCCTTGAACTCTTAACCCCCACTCCTGCCTCATACTCCAGAGTGTTAAGATTAGTCAGTCTTTTGCGCAGTGTTGGTGTGCATGCACTCATTCAGGTCTGTACCTAAATATCACAAGAAGCCCAGGTCAGTCTCACTGAACTTAGCTAGGCTGGCAGTCAGTAAGCGCCAGAAAACTGTCAGCTTCTGACAATGCTTGGGTAGGTGCTAGGGATTTAAACTCAGGTCCTCGCCGGATTGCGGCAGTGCAAACCTTTAATTCCAGCACCCGGGAGGCAGAGGCAGGCGGATCTCTGTGAGTTCGAGGCCAGCTACAAGAACTAGTTCCAGGACAGGCTCCAAAGCTACAAAGCAACACTGTCTCGAAAACCACACACAAAACAAACAAACAAACAAATGAAACAACAACAACAACAACAACTCAGGTCCTCAAACTTGCACAGCAAGCATTTTTGCCCACTTGGGGATCTCTTACACTAAAACAGTGGTTTCTCAACCTTCCTCACGCTGTGACGCTTTAATACGGTTCCTCAGGTTATGGTGACCCCTCAACGACAACATTTTCATTGCTACTTCATAACTGTAATTTTGCTACTGTTATGAATCATAATGTAAACATCTGGGTTTTCCAAAGATCTTAGCAACCCCCAATGGGTTGTGACCCACAGTTGAGAACTGCTTTTTGGGAAGGTTTTTTGTTGTCCTCATGTTTCTGAGAAGGGGGTATTGTAATCCCAGGTTGGTATGAAATGCATGATCACTCTTTCAGTATCACAAGTGCCAGAATTACAGGTATTTGCCACCTTTTTGATAAGAGACACCTAATTCTAAAATTTGGGAATTCTGCATTTTTATCATTATCTCAGTGCACTAACTGCAGAGGCAGCAGAACAAAGCAACACATGGATCAGACAGAAGTGGGATTCTAGAAATGGACCAAAGTTTATATTAAAAGGCCAACTGTGGCGATGTACATCAATAATCCTAGTAGTTTTGGAGGCTGAGACAAGACGATTGTAAATTCAAGGCCAGCCTAGGCTATATAGCAAGTTCAGAACTACTCTGAATTACATAGCTATACTGTGTCAAAATAAATTCTGGGGCTCCTGAGGTAGCCCAAGAGGTAAAGGTCCCTGTTGTGCTGCCTAATGACCTAACGATATGATAATGAAAACTGACTTCTACAAGTTGTCCTCTGATACCCACAGCTGTGGCACATGCAGAGTCAAACACAAAATATACTTCTAAATGAAAAAAAAGATTAAAAAATAATTCTACTAGCTAAGACACACAAGTTATCTTGTCACTTGTTTGTGTAGCTATACTCAATTGTCCTATGCCAGGTCCCATGACTTTCTACATAGCAGAAGAGGGCACAGAGAGATTCTGAAGAATCTCAGGGTTCTCCTTTATCTCTCAGACCTCAGCAACCTTCCAAGCCCAGAAAGATCAAGGGCTTCTCAGGGTCAGGATGCCTAACAATGGTTTACTCTAGAAAGAAGTTTTTTCCATCATGAAGGTGCTGGAGTACACAAAGCCTAGCATTTATAATGTCTAGGGTCTGAACCCTACCTAGCACTGCATATATATATGGAGGTTCCATCACAAGCTACCCAGAAATTTGGAATACGCAAACTGATCTACAGCCATAATAACCTAGCCCATCTGAAACCCAGACAAGCTAGTCTGTTTTGTTTCTTTTGAGACAGGGTCTCATATATCCCAGGCTGGCCTTGAATTTCCTTTGTAGCGGAAGATATAACTTCTGATCCTCGTGCTCCTTTCTTTTCAAGCTAAGTGAACTGGGATTTCAAGCTTGTGCCACCACACCCAGCGTTTTCGGTGCTAGCGATTAAATAAGAAATCTACGAACCGAGTTACCCACTCCCAGAAAGTCTGGAAATAACCTCTGCTTATTGCCTTTAACTAGGGCGAATGACTGGGCAGAGAATTGGACGGGAGAAAACTTCTCAGGTGAACACCAGAAAAACAATATCTGAGGAAATATATTCAAGAAGCAGGCAGGCAGAAGACAGTGGCTTCCTGCCTTCTGGTCCAGGCAGTCATTCTAAGAGGCTGGGCACTCTGCTTGCTGAAGTCAGATCTGCAGAACTGACCGGTTTCTTAGTCCTTATGAGAACTGTGACACAGAAGCCATAACAGGCTGGAGAGTTCAAACTGACAAGAGCTGCCTTCAGTCATGTCCTAGAAGCTTCCCTACACTAGCCCCTTCATCACCGCTCACACAGAAGTGCCTTCAAAGCCTGCCTAATAGTAACTGGTTATATACACCTCTTCTCCAAGAACTCAATGTGATGAGCTATGGTGCCATTAGTAAGGCAATTTCTCAAGGCCCAACCAGCTTTTCGACTGTTCTCACAGGCAGCGCCAGCACAAGTGAAGGGAAACCAGACATTCAGCGACTTCCAGCTCCAGGTCTGCAACCAGCTTCAAAAGGAAAATACTGTCCAAACCAGAGTTCTAGCCAGAAGGTCCCTTTCACCTTTTCTTGTCCAGCTCTGGGCTAAAGGACCTCCAGCTTGCAGTTCACTTCCTCACGTACTATATCCTACCTCATCAGGAGTCCTCTTTCTTCCAGGCTACACGATGCCGACTCTAGGAGTTCTGATGGAAGTGTGCAGGCTGGGCCTACCAGCCGGGAGCTGCCTCTCCAAAGACACAAGGTCCAGATTTTCTAAGACTAACTAGAGATAAAGTCCCACGAGGCATCCCCTCCCGCCCCAGATTCCCTCCCCTGTCCTCCATGCTGGACAATGCAGCACAGGTTCCACCGAGGTAGAGGTTAAGTTCGTGCACTCCCAGCAGGCAATCAGGCAGAGAAGCGTTCACCTACATCCTTGCCGGGCTATGGTTTGGAACCGGGCAATGGTCCCAAGCCCCAGCAGCGGCAGGCGGGCAACCCTTACCCATGCTGGCTCTGGAGCGAGCTGGGTGACGTTGCCCATCCCCGGATCTTCGCCGGCCGGTGGTGGGACGTGGGTCTGGGGTCGGCCCGCCAACCTGCCTGCAGAGGTTGTAGGATTCGAGCAAGCCAGGGAAGGCCACACAGGGCGGGGCCCCGAGAGCTATATCCTGATCATCCGGACCAGAGAAAAAGATATGGCCACAACGCAGTCCGGCGCAACAGCCAGGACACAGGGCTGCACGGACAGGCGTCCGTAAGGCTCTCAGCATTTCCCCGGTCGCGGCCGCAGAGAATCCGCGGGAGGCGGAGCCGCGCGCGACACATGGTGCGGGCCCCGCGCCTCTTCGGGCCGCCGGGGGGGGGTGTGAAGAGGGGAGGGGCCTCCCAGGGCCTCGAAGCAGAAGCTCCCGGCGGCCTAGAACGCGGCTCCTGCGGCCCAGCCCCCGCCCCGGCGCGCTGGCCCCAACACTCACCCGTGGGGCTGGCACGATGGCGGCAGCGGCAGCGGCAACCCAGCGCGGTCTGCGACCGACTGTCCCTTCCCCCCTGCCTTCCCTCGCCCGTTCCGCTGCCCTCTGGGAAACGTAGTCCCGACACACGCCTTATGTGCGTCAGTAGGCTTCAATAATACTACCACTCCCAGAATGCTAAGCGCGGAGGCGCAACCACGGCTCGCTGCGCGGGAGGAGAGGTTAAGTCAGGCAGGGAGGCTGTCTGAGCGAGCCCCTGAGAATTGTGGTCTAGTGGAAGTCTCTGGAACACGGAATTGGCGCCAGGCGAGGATCAACTCTCGGTCGTAGCCCGGTCCTAGCTGGTCTGGCCCCGCCTAGGTGGTGCGGTCGGTGGTGCCTGAACCCGCCTTCGTGGGAGCCTGGTCTAGCTTGGAGCTGGTCTGGCTCGTCCTAGCAGCCCCTTCCTAGGCCTCTTAGACTGTTCAGTACTGGCTACTAGTACGTTCAGTCTGGCTACTAGTTACGCTCACGGTGTTACCTTAAACCACGTGACGAAACCCACCCGTCTCTTGTCCCAACATTAGTTGAATTAGCTGTCTCGGAGGGAGCTACTTACCTCCAAAGTTGGTTGCAAGCTGACTAGGCTTTTCTTGGACCCGAGACTCAAAACGCCCCTTTGATAGGTCATACTTGGGAGAAGTTAACCTCTCTTGTATAGACAGGGATTTTCAAAACAGAATCGTTGAGTTTTGGAGTGGTTTTTTTATTTGGTTTTGGTTTTTAAATGTATAGGTTCTCTTGTTTTGTTGCAGCAGAGTAATTATGAATTTTTTTGTCTTTTACATTTTATTTGTGTTGAGGGACGAGCCATAGCACATATGTGGAGGCTAGAGGAAGCTTACAGGAGTCAGTTCTTCCACCATGGTGGCCTAGAAATAAGATTCTCAAGCTTAGAGGCAAGTTATTTTACCCATTGAGCCATCTTGTCTTCTGAAATTTTCTTTTTTTCTTTCTTTTTTGGAGACCGGGTTTCTCTGTGTAGCCCTAGCTGCTCTGGAACTTGCTCTGTAGACCAGAATGGCCTTAAACTCAGAGATCCACGTGCCTCTGCCTCCCAAAGTGCTGGGATTAAATTGATCACAATTTTTTTTTTTGGTTGTTGAGACGGTTTCTCTGTGTAAATAGCCCCGGCTGTCCTGGAACTCGTGCTGTAGACCAGGCTGGCATCGAAGTCACTGAGATCCACCTGCCTGTGCCTCCCGAGTGCTGGGATTAAAAAGCCATGCGCCACCACCGTACAGGCCGAATTTTAATTTTTTTAATTTATTCTAATTTTATGTACATTGGTGTTTTTGCCTGCATGTATGTCTGTGTGAGAGCGTCAGATCTTGGAGTTATGGTTGTTAGCTGCCATGTGGGTGCTGGGAATGGAAGTGCAGTCGGTGCTCTCAAAGGCCAAGTCATCTCTCCAGCCACCTGCCCCAAAGTTAGGTTAGGCTCAACCTAACTTTCCCATGTGACCAGACTGTAACTAATCATCTTCCCACCTCTTCCCCCTTCCTTTCAGCATCCTTTCCAGTTTCCTTGGTAACACAAACATTTGAGGGTCTTTTTCAGTTGGGTCTGTGCTGAGTAAATGGCTCTGCAGCCAACCTAAAGAACCACAGGAAAGGAAAATGGCTTCCAACACCCCTATCTCCTTCCTCCAGGCCAGAAAAATCTTGAGCACTTCTGTTTTGCCATAAGGAGATTTGCACTTTTGGCCACACCCACCTCCTGGTAAAACTAGGCTAAGCTTCTTGATTAAGTCCTGTCTGGCCAGACCATTTGGTTGGCTGGATGCTGCTTTTATGACCCAGTCCCTAAACTCTGTTTCACCCTGTCGGTGATACATCTGGACCCTCACCACCACCACCAGGGAAACAAGACACAAGACAAGTTATGAGACAGGAGGAATGATCCAGGGAGTGCCGCCGCAAGGTTCAAGAGCAGCAAGGTGACAGACAGCAGCTGTCCTTTCAAAGAAGAGGTGCTCAAGGATACATAATGTGGCCCAGGACTGGGAAAGCCCCACTCCAAGGAAAGAGTGACACGTGAAAGTTTGGCAGTTAGCCAAGAATGCACTGCTGTTCCTTCACCATCTGATTTTAAGCCAAAGCTATCCCTACAGAGGCAGGTTCAACTTCTGCCCACACTGGGTGCCTAATAAATAGAACTTATACTGCAGCTTCCTCAAGACCTGTTTCCCAACTCAGAGCCAAAGAACCACAAAGGAAGTAGACCCTGGAGTTTCGGGGACACTTCAGCTTGCAAGTCACAGGGTATGTCCCCAGGCAAGGTGACTGGTCCTTAAGGAACTCAGGAGTCAAATTTTACAGAGCCAGAGCCTAAGAAGAATCCATTCGTGCCCCAACAGTCACAGAAACAGGTAGTTTTAAAAGGCTTTACAGACCTGGAGAGGTGGCTCTATAGTTAAGTATATATACAGCTCTTTCAAAGGACCCAAGCCTGTAACTCAGCTCCAAGGAATCTGATGACCTTCTGACTTCAGGAAGCTGCAATCATACAGACACACAAATTTGAAAATAATAAAAGCAATTTAAAAAAAGTCATTCACATCTGGCAGGGGTGGCACATACCTTTAATCCCAGCATTGGGAAGCAGAGGCAGGCAGATCTTTTTGAGTTCATAGCTAGCATGGTCTACAGAGTTCAGTTCCAGGGCTACACAGAGAAACCTTGTCTCAAATAAAAGCAAAAGATCATTCATATTTCCCCATTAGGTTTGAGCTAAATTTCTCACAAATATAGATAAAAATAATATTTTACCTTTCCAATATCCAATCTAGATATAGAGGAAGTCAAAACCAGTGTAGGGTTACAAAGCAATTCCTAATGCCCTCTATTCACCTCTCACAATGAAGGTGGACTGGACTAATGAAGTTGCAACAAGAGTTCTGTGCCTCAAGGAGACGAGGCTGCTTCCAGTTCTGTATTTAACTGTTTTTTTTTAAGTAATTGCTTTCACACATGTACTAGACATTATATGTCCCAAGGGATGAAATGGTAAACAAACTTCAGCTCTAGATGAGAATTCAAGAAGGAAATTAGTGGTGCACACCTTTAATCCCAGCACTTAGCAGTCAGAGACATGAATCTGAGTTTGAGGCCAGTCTGGTCTACAAACTGAGCTCCAGGCCAGACAGGGTTACACAGTGAGCTCCGTTTCAAACCCCCCCACATAAAAGGAAATTAAGACTATCAGAGTCTAGAGAAACAATCAACACTTTTCAGTCACACTTTTTGTTTAAAAAAATCAAGGGAAGGGCTAGAGACACAGGTCAGTTGGTAAAGTGCTTGCCTTGAAGTACATCACAGTACCTGTGTAATAAACAAAAAGACCCACAAAAACCAAAACATTAAAAACAGGCATGGTGATGTGAAGGGGGGGAGTCAGGCAGATTCCCTAAAGGCTCACTGGCTGGCCTGCCAGCCTAAACTACTTCATGAGTTCCAAGCCAGTAAGCCACTGAGAAGACTGACCCTCCCTTCCAACCTCCCTCCCCCTCCCTCTCTCTCCCTCCACCTCCCACCTCCAGAGCTGATAGGCAAGAGCTCAATCGCTAAGCTAAATCCCCAACCTCTAGAAAGGCTTGTCTAAAAGAAAAAAAAAAGCTAGATAGCACCTGAGGAAAGACAGCCCAGAAACCTCAGGCACCCAAACCTCAGACACCCAAACTATACACATGTATATACACACAAAGATCCAGGGAGAAAATCATGAACAAACCAAGAACTTTTCACACAGCTTCCAAACACTATGGAGTGACTTGAGCAAGGAACTTCTGTGAAGATCTATGTGCTTTTTGTTGCTTTGAGAAACCCGGTACAGTCTTTTAAAAACATTTCTATTTTCAATGGACAGTGGTAGGGCACCCCTTTAAGCCCAGCACTCACAAGGAAGAGGCAGGTGGATCATAGTGAGTTCAAGGCCAGACTGGTCTACAAGAGAGAGTTCCAGGACAGGCTCCAAAGCTACAGGAAAACCGTTTCAAAAAAACAATAATAATAATAATCTCTATTTTCAGGGCTAGCCAGTTCTTTCAAATAGGCCAAAACCTATAAACCACATTAATAAGGACACTTAGGTTTAATAAAAATAAAATGTCGAAACCCAAATAAAAACCTTACGTTTTTCTTTAATTTGTTTTGCCAAACAAACACAGTGAAAACTTTAGTCTAATTGTACAGAAAATAGAATTTGTAACCAGTAGCAAACATAACGAGATAAACCTAAGTCCCTGGTAAGCTGGATCTCCATCAGCAAGTCATCCAGAGCCCTCTCATAAAAGACCTTCTGGGTAGAGAGGTCCTAGAAAGCAGAGGAACAGACCAACTAGTCCCCATCAGAATCACAGGTAAGCATGAAAAGGGGAAATGATGTTACCGAGATCTCCTATCACTACGCACAGCAAAGCTGTCTCTAACTGCTGGCCAACCTTAAGATGTGGTTTTCTCTAACCCAGAGTCCTTAAGAGTCCCACCTGCATCCCTCCAGGATAAGTTTCAAGTTCAATAGTTCTGAAACCTTTGCTTAACCAGAATCTGCAACATAAACTGGGGAGTCAGAGACAAAGTCATAATTGCTGGTGTCACCAGATTCTGAAGCCCCCAACTCCTACTTCGGGAGGAAACAAATGAGGGTGCCAGATGACCAACAGGAGTTCCGCTGCCCTAAACCTCAGCACTGTCAACCAGAATATTGGGGAGTTCAACATCCGCCTGAGGATTGATTCCTTGGGCTGAAAGGAGTCAGGAATTCTGAAGGTTGCGGAGGAGAACCATTCACATTCCGTGCTTCTTACGGATGACAGCCATGGCAAGCAGACGATCCTTCTCCCGAAGTTCTTCACGGAGCTTGGCCTCGGTAAGACGCAGATGGCGAATGCTACCCTTCATCTCTTTCATCTTCACTTCCATCAGGGCCAAGATGTCCCGCTGCTCATTCAGCTTGCGCAGGAGCTCCTCCTCCGTGGTACCTGACGACAGGGAGTACGAGTGGTCGGAGCCAGTATCAGGGAAGCCCTCTTCTCCTACCACCACCAGCTGAGGGCCCAGAGCGCACTCAGCGGCCTGCAGCCCAGCTGTAGCAGCCTCTAGCTCCGATGCGGCGGCGGCGACAGCAGCGGCTGCGCCTTCCGCAGCTGCAAACTCCACCTGCACCGTAAGGTCGATGGGCTTCACATCTTCTCCCGAGGGAGCGGTGGGCGCCGGAGTCACGGATCCCGGAGCCTGGCTGCTGTCTACAGCGGCCTGGAGAGTAAGAAGCACGGCCGCAGAGGCAGACACCAGGTTCGGCTGCAACTGCGTGGTCTGGGCAGTGGAGGAGGACGGAGACGGCTGCTGCTGCTGCTGCTGCTGCTGCTGCTGCTGTTGTTGTTGTTGCTGCTGTTGTTGCTGCTGCTGCCTACGGCGAGCTGCCGCAGCTCCCGCAGGTCTCCGCGCTACTTTGCGCTCATTGACGCCTCGCAGCGGGAAGATGGTGGGAACGCGCACCGTATAGGTCTTGCGGCCGCCCTGGAAGTGAACGCTGCAGAGACGGTGGCCCGTGGTGGGCTGGAAGGTGGAGAAGCACCCACTGACGCCGGCACGGGACACGTTCTTGAGCCAGAGGCGCCGCAGCTCAGCGTCCTTGGGAAACGTGTAGAAGTGCAGCGCCTTGTCCCGGTGTGAGTTGTTGTAGCAGCCCGGTACGCAGCACGTAAAGCCAGGCATGGCTGCGACGCGCGGCCCGGCCCACCGGCCTCTTGCGCTCTACGACAGCCGGGTCTGGCCCCCGCCTCAGCTCCTCGACGGGCGGCGCCGCGCGAGGCCCTCAGAGGCCTCTCACTATTGCCGCCCGGCGCAAGTCGTCCCGGGCGGGGGCCCCGTGCCTAGAATATGCTTGCGGACCGCCCGCGCCACGCTACCCACCCGGCCGCCCGCCTGCGCTCCGGAGTCGGCCCGGGGGACGCCGCGAAGAACCGCCTGGAAAGGAGGACTACGCCCCCCACAATGCACCGCGCCAGAAGCCGCTCACTTCCGGGACGGGGGCGAGCTTATTCCGGCGGCTTTCCCGGGCTTCACGACCCCTGCTGAGATCTGAGTATTTTCCAGATGAGGCTCATTCTAGGTGGAGGGGGAAAATGTATTCGAATGGAACGTTGTCGCATGGGCTACCCCTCACAAGGACCCAGAATCCTGATGGTACGGGGCTCGCGTCTCATTAGCGCAAACGCTCTGGGTAAAAGCACACAAAGACTACAAGTTCCATGCTGCCTCAGAAAGCGCTGCGGCTTCTGCTGAGGGCTGCAGCGCCGCTTAAGGGAGAGGCGGAGTTCCTGCAGACCAGGATTTGAAGGAGGTTCTGCAGGCTGCTCTAGAAGTGCCCCAGTTCCTTAGCCTGGAGAGAACCCGAGTCAGGCCAGAAGGCATTCTGCAGTCACTTTCTCACTTGGGGGCACTCTTCCGACCCTCAGCTACCTCCTACTCATTGACCTAAACCAGGTCCCTTAGCTGCCTACTATGTGCCAAAGTGTAGGGAGAACACACTGAAGGTAATTTTGAGCAGTCAGGTCCGCCCAGCCCTCTCTCTCTTAGGGACTGACTAGAATGTCTTTTGGATAATGGATAAATACGCACTAATAGATATCAAGAATAAATGCCACAACGGAATCAGTCGGACAGAGAGGACATCCACAGAACCAATGTAATAAAGAACAAACAAACTTTATAAATGAGTAGTATCAGCGCTTCATCTGCCAACCCTTGGGAACTGTTGGGTGCTGAAACAGGAAAGACATAGGCCTGCTGTTTAAGTGCCTGGAAAGAGCAGTCAGGTTAGAACCCCTGGTAACGAACAAAACATTGATAGAGAATTTGGGATTTCATTCACAGGCAACCAGAAAGTTGAAGGGTTTTCGATTATAACACTTTACATTGTAACAAGACAGTAGGTGGTCTCCCAGCAACAGTCTTTGAGGGTGGAACAAGCCTAGGTGCTACAGACTTGGACCCTGGTTAGCCTGGACAACGAAACCAGACCAAGTTCAAGAACAGCCTGGGCAAGTTAGTGAGACCCTCTCTGGAAATAAACAAAACAGAGCTGAAAGAGTTAAGTAAACCACAAAGGAGGTCCCTACAAACAAAAACAATAAATACAGAACAAAAACCCAATTACCATTGCATTTTGAGAGATCCTTGATTATTTGTGTAGGCTTTGCTCACAAGTAAATAAGAGAAAAGCCTGTTTTCCTGGCCTAAACAAGGGGCCTTGGCTAGAATCTCTTCATATTCAAAATGTATTACCCACTGTGTATACAGTAGGATTAAAGATGTGTGTTCTCTTGGATGGGCGGTGGTGGCGCACACCTTTAATCTCTGCACTCTGGAGGCAGAGACAGGCAGATCTCTGTGACTTTAAGCCCAGCCTGATCTACATAGAAAGACTCTGCATCAAAACAAAACAATTCCAGGACAGATTCCAAAGCTACAGAGAAAACCTGTCTCGAAAAACAACATCCACCACCAAAAAGGTGTGTATTCATTCCAGTGAATCATTTATACAATAGTGTAAACATAGCCTGGCATGATGGTTCACATTTTCTTGCTTTTCCTTTCTTTCTCAAAACTGTTTATCTGTGCAGCCCTGGCTGTTCTCGAGAGCTGCTTGATTCTGCTTTCCCAGTGTTGGGTTCCAAGTGTTGGGATGGTGTACTACCAACATTCAGTTTGATGGTTTTGGGGTGTTATGTTTTGTTTGTTTTGTTTTGTTTTGTTTGGGGGGGGGTGTTTTTGGTTTTGGTTTTTTGAGACGGAGTTTCTTTGTGTAGTTATGACTGTCCTGGAACTTACTCTGTAGACCAGGCTGGCCTTGAGGGTTTGAACTCACAGAGCTCTGAAGACCTCTGGGTCCTAAGTACTGAGATTAAAGGTGAGCACCACTGCTCCATCCTTAGCTGAAGGTTCACAATTTTCATCCCAGCACTCAGGAGGCAGAGGCAAACTGATCTCTGAGAATTCAAAGCCAGGTTGGTCTACGTAGAAAGATCCTGCATCAAAACTGTTAGGTTTTGATGTATCCTACCCCAGTCCCTGGCATGTATACCCGCCCGCAAGCCTGATCTGGACTTCAAATCCCAGCAGGCCAGGGATGGGTCAGGACCACTCCCCCAGGCTACTTAAGTGATCCCCCCCCAAAAAAAAAAGAGAACCACGTGGTCTTCCTTTCTTCCTCCCAGGGGTTGCATTTCTGCGGCTTCCTGGTTTCCCCCTCGGGCCACCCGAGAGCGCAGATCTCCCATTAAACCTGGATATTTCTTAATTTGGCTTGTTGGGAATTTTTGCTTCATCAGGGAGCTCGTATTAGGAAATATTAGGTTTTTTTAATATTTATTTATTTACTATGTATACAATATTCTGTCTGTGTGTATGTCTGCAGGCTAGAAGAGGGTACCTGACCCCATTAGAGATGGTTGTGAGCCACCATGTGGTTGCTGGGAATTGAACGCAGGACCTTTGGAAGAGCAGTCAATGCTCTTAACCTCTGAGCCATCTCTCCAGCCCCGAAATATTAGTTTTTAAGTTAGAATTCAAAGTAATGAGAGACATTTTACACATACATATCATATGTTCTGTGGTGTATATGTGTAGACGGTACAATTTGTGTTTGTGCATGTTCATATGTGTGCCTGAGTGTGTGTGTGGAGGCCAGAGGTCAATTTTGAGCCCTTAACCTTTTCTTTTTAAGGTTGGCCAGACAACCACCTGTAAGTATCCACCTGTCTATACCTCCCGAGTCCTAGAATTATAGGCAATACGCTTAGTTTTTTTCTGAATAATTTATTTTTATTTTATGTGCATTGGTTTTTGCCTGCATGAATATCTGTGTGAGGGTGTCTCCTAGAACGCAAGGTAGAGACAGTTGTAACCCACCTTGTGAGTGCTGGGAATTGAACCCGGGTCCCTTGGAAGAGCAGTCAGTGATTTTAACTGCTAAACCATCTCTCTAGCCCCCCATGCTTGGCTTTTTACCTGAGTAAAGAAGGAGTACATTGATTCAGTTTCACAGAGCATTGAAGAAGATGCTAAATTAGACTCTACCTTCAGTACAAATAAACCTTCAGTAAAATAACCTTTAATATGTACTTGTATACATTTAAACAGTAACTAGTAAATTGAAAGTATTGCTTTGTAGTAGAATAAGAAAGGGCCTGTGTTTGATCTTCACCACCAAAAACAAGCAAGCAAAGACATTCATGTAATACATAATTTCTCTTTACCCCCACAACCCTGCCCATCCTTAGCTTGTCATCTAGTGGAAAGCAAGAACCATAGCTCATGTCTCTGCTTCTAATCTTGCCTCCTCCACAACTGTTCTTAGGGCTGCCAAAGAAAATCTGATAGACCATATGTCAATAAAGCCACTTCCTATTCTATTTAGAATGCTGTCTAAACTCCTTCCTTGAGCCTCCAAGAACCCACATAGATAGGCTGACCCTTGTGGACCTTTTGCATTCCATCCTCCCATCCTCATTTAACCCAGTGTTATTGTTTTAAAAATAATCTGGGACTGGAAAGATGGCTCAGTAGGTAACTGTATTTGCCACCAAGCCTGAAGACCTGAGTTCAATCCCTGGAACCTACAGAGAGGAAGGAAAGAACTGACTCCTGCAGCTTGTCCTCTGATTTCTACTTGTGCACTGTGACATGGACATACCCACACACTTGCAAAATAAACAAAAGTGAAAAATTAAAAATAGCAAAAAGTAGCTGGGTGTTGATGGTGTTTTCCTTTAATCCCAGCACTCAGAAGCAGAGGCAGACAGATCTCTGGGTTGGAGGCTAGCCTGGTCTACTAAGTGAGTTTCAGAACAGCCAAGATGACACAGAGAAATCCTGTCTGGAAATTTTTTTTTAAAAAAAAAAAGGAAAGAAAGAAAAATGTAGTGTGATATTTCACTCTTTTGGCTTTTGGGGGGGTCCACCATTCAACTCCCAAATAAATCACACATGGAGACTTATTCTCAGTCATGGATGCCCAGCCTCAGCTTGGCTTGTTTCTTGCCAGCTTTAATCTTTGGTTTGATTCAGTTTTTTATGTTAGGGTTTCTCGGTAGCTTTTGGAGCCTGTCCTGGAACTCCCTTTGTAGCCCAGGCTAGCCTCAAACTCAGAGATCTGCCTGCCTCTGCCCCTGAAGTGCTGGGATTAAAGGCATGCGCCACCACCACCCAGCCTTGCCAGCTATACTTAAGTTCTCCTGTCTATCTTTTCAAACCTCTGGGCTTTTATCTTTCTTTTCTATAAATCTTACTCTTACTCCATGGGTGGCTGGATGGCTGGCTAGTCCCTGATGTCCTCCTGGCTCCTTTCTTCCCAGAGTTCGCCTTCCATCTGTACACTTCTGCCAGCCCCGCCTATCTTCTCCTGCCTTGCTATTGGCTGTTCAGCTCTTTATTAGACCATCAGGTCTTCTAGACAGGCAAAGAATCACATATTCACAAGTTAAATAAATGCAGCATAAACAAAAGTCATCACCTTAAAATAATATTCCTCAACAGAAAAATAAAGTGGTGGTCCAGATCTATAATCTCAGCTCTGAAAAGGCCACAAAGGAGCATCAGTTGGAACAAGTTCGAAGCCTGCTTAGTGTACATGGTAAATTCCAGGCCAGTGGCCAGTCAAGCCCTACCTACATAACTTATCTAAAAAACAAACGAGGATGTACTAAATATGAAGTTTGTTTGTTTAAATGTATGTTTGTTTTGAGATAGGGTCTGACACTGTAGCCCAGGGCTGGTCTGGAATTCACTATGAGGACCAGGCTGGCCTCAAACTCCACAGAGATCCACCTGCCTCTGCATCTAGAGTGCTAGGATTAGTGGCATGCACCACCTTTCCTGGCTAAAATAAATTTCTATAATTAGATTCAGATAAATTTCTATAACTAGATTCAGATAGTTGATAGTGACCATAGAAATCGATTAATAAAGACTTAGCAAATTTAGATAAGATCAGATCTAACTAGACAGATTGCTAATGCTGTACAGATGGTGCATGGTGTATCACACTGTAATGTTACCACTCGAGTTGGAAGTCAGGGAATCAGAAATTCAAGTTCATCCTCAGCTAGAAGATAAGTTGGGCCAGCCTGGGCTACATGATTTCCTGTCTCAAAACAAAAACAAAACCTTTAATCAAAATTAAAAAAAAAACAAAAAACAAAAAAGGGGGCTGGAGAGATGGCTCAGAGGTTAAAAGCACTGACTGCTCTTCCAGAGGTCCTGAGTTCAACTCCCAGCAACCACATGGTGGCTCACAACCATCTGTAATGAGATCTGGTGCCCTCTTCTGGCCTGCAAACATACATGGAGGCTGAACACTGTGTATATAATAAATAAATAAATCTTAAAAAAAAAAAAAGATTTAAACTTCGTGTGATGGAACACTCCTGTAATCCAAGCACAAAGAAGTGAAAGCAGGAGGTTCAGTTCGAGGTCAGCCTAGGCTACACAGGGACTTCGAAATTAGCTTGGGCTACATAAGACCCTGTATCAAAAACAAAGTGTATGTGTGAAATCACTCAAGCCTGGCATAGTGGCCTCCACCTGCAATCCAAGCACTCACGAGGTAGAGATAAGAATGTTGCCCAGAGAGTCTGACACTACTTGCTTGGTGTTCGAAGAGACCCGCGGAGGTTGGCATTGGTGTTGCAGCAGTTATAAGCCTCCAAAAGGGTATTTGGGAACAGAATCCAGGTCCTACTCAAGAGCAGCCAGTCGGCCACAGTTCCTTTTTAAGATAATTATCATCCTTAATTTTTTTTATTTGTTTTTGACACAAGGTCTCTCTGTGTAGCCCCGGCTGTACTGGAATTAACTCGCTTGTGTAGACCAGGCCGGCCTCGAACTCACAAGGGTCCGCTGAGATTCGCCTGACCTCTGGTTCCCAAGTGATGGGATTAAAGGCGTGCGCCACCAACACCAGGCTGCTTTTGCCCAGGATTAATGTGATATGGCCTCCAAACTCAATTTACAATCTCCTTAGACCCGGCTACCAGCTGTAGGACTACAGTTCCCGTGGGGCCATGTGGCAGCATCGCGAGACTTGACTCGAAAGAGGCGGCGGGAACGCAGCTCTGGCTGCAGCCACAGCAGTTAGGAGGGGCGGATCCTGAGCATGGCGGGTCGCTACAGTCTGGACCCCGGTCAGACACCTCGCACGATTCTGCGGCGCGTGCTGGATACAGTGGATACGCGCTCCCCAAGGCGACGACGGAGTACTCAGACTAAGTATGTGAGAGTGTTGACTGAGGAGTGGTGGCTGTGCCTTCCTGTCCGGAAAGAAAAACTGAGTCTCGGTGGAGTCAGAATCGCCGAGCTCTGACTATATCCTAATCAATTCGGACTCAGCTAAGCTGTTGTGGAGCTCCACAAGGACCAACAGTGCTGGATCTTTAGAAACAAAGGATAAGGCTCTGTTTTCTAGGCTGTGTCACTCAACCCAGACCGAGGTTGTCCTGACATCTACTCCTACTTTAAGATGACTTCTCCTTTCCCAACACACGGTCCTACTCCCTGCGGCTCCCAAGCAGACAGGAACTGGAAGGATGCTTTACTAAAGACTTTTTGGAATGTCTTGAGGCTTGTGGTGAGCAGATGATACTGAAATTGGCATCTGTCGATCTGGAAGGATGTCGTCCTTTTCGAGAGGACAGTTGTTCGTGATAAGGTGTCCCCCCCCCCCCCCATGGTACTAGTGTGTGATCCAGAGCTTTATGCCTGCTAGTTAAGCACCCGACCACAGAGCTACATCTCTTTAAGGGTCTCTTTAAGTTGCCTTGGCAATTGTAGCCCAGCCGGGGTGGTGGTGGCGCACGCCTTTAATCCCAGCCCTCGGGAGGCAGAGGCAGGTGGATCTCTGTGAGTTGGAGACCAGCCTTTCCAGGACAGGCTCCACAACTACTGAGAAACCCTGTCTCGAGAAACCAAAAAAACAAGAACAAAACAAAAGAAAAACAAAAAAAACCTGTAGCCCAAACAAGTTTTAAAGTAGCCATTCTTCTGCCTATGCCTCCCTGGTAACTGGGGTTATAGGCTTGGTTCCACCTAGCCCTTCCTCATTCAGCATGTGGTATTTATGCATTTATTTACTGCGTGTGAGTGTGTGTGTGTCAGAAACCTGCAGAGTCAGGTCTCACCTTCCACCATATGGGTGACCTCAGAATGTCAGACTCGGAAACAAGTGCATTTATCCACTGAACATTCTGGGCAGCCCCTCGGATGGATATGTTTTGCATCTATGAGTAATGAGATGGGAGCTGTGCCTGGAGAACACAGTAGAGTTCTGAGCCGCACTGGACTGGAGAAACAGGGCTAGGGTGACCCATGTGGAATTTCCTGTCACACCTTGGCCACAACTTGAAAAGTAAAGATATTTGAATTTTCTGCTTAGATTGTTACTTTTAAGAATGGAATGAGATACTCTCCCAATTTGTTCCCTGTGTGACTAACCCCCGTGAAGGTAGCATCTGCATCCTCTAGATCCTCACTCCCACTCCCCACACATAATTCTCAAAGCCATTTTTTTTTTTAACACAGTGCACAGAGAACTCCACTTCAAGCACTTTCCTCCAAGAGGCAGGGTAGCCAATCAAAAACAACTGTCAGAAGGCATTCCTATGGAACTAGGGTAAGCCCACTCCATGAGTGACTTCATGGAGCACTGAAGTCAAGTCTGTTTTTGTTTCGAAGTCTAACTGGAGGGGTTCTCAAGGCAAAAATGTAGAATGGTGGTCTTTTACCATAGTCAGTTGGCGGATTGGCTCATGTTCAAGCCCACAGGCGCCTGGAGGAACAGACTCCCCGGACTCTGCTGAAGAACATCTTACTAACTGGTAAGTGTAAGGTGTTAGCCTGCCAATTAAAGGTAGGTGCTAGCCCAGTGGCCAGCCCTATGGTATCCTTCGTTATCCTTTTTCTCAGCCCTACCCTCTCCTTGGTATTTGTACAGCCCCTGAATCTTCTATGATGATGCCGGACTCAGTGATGAAGCCAGTACAAGTACCAGAGATGGTGGAATCTTCCAGACAGGAAAGCAGTCTGGGAAGGTACACAGTGAAATTCCCTCATAGGTTGAGCCACCTCTTCGAGGTCCCCAGAAACTAAAATTGGGCTTTCTGACATATCTGAGATAAACTCCATCCTTATAGCCTGGAGCTGCAACTTCCTGAGCCGGAAACCCCCTCAACCCTGGCTCCAGGTCTACGAGCCACTAGCAAAAGGAAGCAAAGGCTGAGGTTGTCAATATTTCAGCAGGAAGTGAACCAGGGGGTGTCTCTCGCTTCAGGTGAGTTCTAGGACACACCTGTGCTGTTCTTTCCCTTCTCTCTGCTGAGGAGGTTGAAGAGACCTGGGAGAGCTTCCATGGGCCTGAGTAACTCACTGTGAATTGTTCTTTTGACAATGTCTTAATGTCTGACAGAGCCACCTGGGAATGCTGATGCTTCATCCTTGGCCAGGTACTGTTTCCTCTTCTGGGGTCTGATGGAGCAGAGATGTGAGGGAGGTATTGACTCATGGGATCTTGCGATACACTTACTGTTAGTTTCAGACTTACAGCATGGGAGCCATATCCTAAGAGATGAGCTCTTTTGGCAAAGCAGTGTCTCAGGCTTCCTTTGTGTCTGTTTCCATCCTAACAGCTCCTTCAACCTCAGCTTTGTCCCACCTCCTCAGTCACAGTCAGTGAAGAGACCTGGTCTGGCTCGCAGACGTCCCAAACGCCAACCTGTGGATGTAGGTGCTCTTTTGCAGGATCTGAAAAATAATTCTTTGACCTCAGCTCTTCCAGGTAAGGTTGAGATTTCCTTTTCTAGCTTTAGGGAGACACTAGCACTCTCTGACAGACAGGAGGCTTTACTGAGTTCAGGGTTGCTCCACATTTGGTGAGGTCAAGGACGCTGTATGAGCCTGGCCAGGTATCTGTGAGGAATTTCTGCTTTCTTTGCTAAGTGTACCTGGCACTTTGGTGTATTAGTCAGGGTTCTCTAGAAGAACAGAACTTAGAGAATGAATATGAATATAATATAATGACTATATATGGGATTTATTAGAATGGCTTACAGACTGTAGCTTTTACTAACAGAAGGTCCAAAAATCCAGTAGTTTAAGGAAGTAGGCTCCATTGCCAGTGAAGGACTGGACTTTGTGTGTGACAGAGAGACAGAGACAAAGACACAGAATAGGCAAAGAGAGTAAGCTTCCTTCTTCCGTGTCCCTTTATATAGGCCGCCAGTAGAAGGTGTGGCCCAGATTAAAGGTGAATCTTCCCACTTCAAAGATCTGGATTAGAAGTGTATCTTTCCATATCAAATGTTTTAATTAAAAAACAAAAAACCTCACAGGTGTGCTCAGTCATTTGCATTTTAGTTAATTCCAGATGTAGTTAAGCTGATAACCAAGACTAGCCATCATAGCCAGGCTTGGGAGCCTCCCACAAGCTTGTGAAGCAGACGCAGGTGGATCTCTGTGCTTTTGAATCACACCTGGTCTTTGGAGAGAGACCCTGTCTCAAAAAGCAAACAAACAAACAAAGGCTAGGCTGTGGTGGCACACACTTTTATTCCCAGCACTCCAGAGGCAGAGGTAGGCAGATCTGAGTTCAAGGCCAGCTTGGTCTACAGAGCGAGTACTCCAGGATAGCTAAGGCTACATAGAGAAACCCTGTCTTGAGAAAAAAAAAAATCACCTAGCCTTGGTGTCTCTGAGTCGTCTGTTCCTTTTCGTTTGTGAACTGCGGGCTGAGGACAGAGGGAAAGGGTGTGTGCTCTGTGGCTAGAGCTTGTTAGGAAAACAGGTTTCATGGTCAGTTAGCACCAACCTGGGATCCTGATTTCAGAAGACAAGTTCACTAATGTTTGAGGAAAGTGCCTAGCAGAGGAAGAAGTACACAGTTGAGGCGTATGTGCGTAAGCAGTTTTGGAGGTGGAAGCAAGTTAGAGAGGCCTGGGAGTGTCAGAGAAAGGACATATGACATTATGGAGGTCACTTAGGCAGAGAAGACCCTTACGTTTCACTGCCCCAGGTATTAGGTGGGCCCAAAATCTAGAGTTTATCTGGCTCTTGATCTCTAGGTGACAACCATAGAAGCCCTGTCGCTACTCTGCCAATGGATGAAGTGTTGGAAGACACCCAGCCTTTCTCACATCCCTCGGCTGGCGGCTCCCTTAGTGCATATCGTTCTCTGCCCAACCCTTCTCCCACTGGGGTCGAAGGTTCTGAAGGACTTGTGCGCCACAGGATGCGAAGTGCTGGGACTGGGCTGCAGCACAGTGAGTATGGGGGCAGCTGGCTTGGAGCAAAGCTTATCCTGGGTGAGAGTCAACTTAGGAGTTCCCCCTCCACCCAAGAGCTGGGTCAGGGCTGGGCCAGGAGATTAGTGCTACGGTGCTGCTTTGTCTTGTTCTCCCCTCAGTGAACAGAACTGGCTTGGGTACTATTCCTTTGCCCTTCTCGGAACCACAGCCTCAGCTTCCAGAACTAAGAGAAGCAGTGGGATCCCAGGAGGCTGTGGAGGCCAAGGAGCAAGAAGGCTCTTCAGGGGTTGAGGATTCTCCTGGCGGGCCAGGTAAGAGGCTGAGGGTAGGTGAGTGTCATTAACTTATTAGACACCACCATACAGAAGAGTTTCCTGGGCTGTTTCTGGGAACTGGTAGTTCTAGAGACCAGGGAGCGTATAAGGGACAATCACTTGTCTAGAGCTCTATGAGGCCCTCAAGAATAAGAAAAGGAAGCTGAGTGGTGGCGCACACCTTTAATCCTAGCACTTGGGAGGCAGAGGCAGGTGGATCTCTGAGTTTGAGGCCAGCCTGGTCTCCAGAGAAACCCTGATTCGGGGGGGAAAAAAGGAGACTAGGCCTGTACAAGTATGTCAGACGGTCGAGCCTGAACCCCTTGTGACTCCACTCTTTCTTTGCAGCAAGTCCAGAGTTATCCTGCAGCACCAATGACTTACTCCAGGCTGAGCAGCCACATCAGTTTGAACCACCCCCACCATCTGGAGTTGCAATGTAAGAAACCACTGTTGTTGAGAAGGGGCTGCCCTGAAGTTGGCATTGTAGATATGCAGACGCTGAAGTTGGCATTGTAGATATGCAGACGCTGAAGTTGGCATTGTAGATATGCAGACGCTGAAGTTGGCATTGTAGATATGCAGACGTTTAACAAGCACAGCAGCTCCAGCCTGGTAGTGGTAGCCTGCCTGTCGTCCTGGTGTCTATCTCCGGGAGTTTGGAGGGGCCTGGGTGAGGGAGAAGCTCCTAGGTCAGTATGTAATCATAGAAGGCTTCCTGGAGGAGATCAGCAGTGATGGATTGTTGAGGGGGAAAATCTATCCAGTTTGAGACCTGAGGTTCAACAAGCTTGAGCAGGTACCTGTACGTATGTTGAAGCTAGCCTAGGATATTAGGGCTAGACTGGAGGATAAAGGTCATAGGGAAAGAACAGAGTTTTTGTTTGTTTGTTTGTTTGTTTGTTCAAGGCAGGGTTTCTCTGTGTAGCCCTGGCTGCTCTGGAACTTGCTCTGTAGACCAGGCTGGCCTGGAATTCACAGAGATTTGTCTTACTTTGACTCCTGAGTTCTGGGACAGAAGGTGTGTGCCACCATCGCCTCCCCCACCCCTGGCTGATAGATGGATTTCTATTTATCTATCTATCTATCTATCTATCTATCTATCTATCTATCTATTTATTTATTTATTTATGATTTAAGTTTTTCGAGACAGGGTTTCTCTGTGTAGCTTTAGAGCCTGTCCTGGAACTAGTTCTGTAGACCAGGCTGGCCTTGAATTCACAGAGATTGCCTCTGCCTCCCAAATGCCACCACCACCTGGCTATAGTTGGGTTTCTTGTTCACTCTACTTAATGAACAATAGTCCCAGTTTCAGCAGAGCCAGCAGGACTTGTTCTCGAATAAGAGTCTCCCCAAACAGCAGTTCAGTCACCTCTGTCTGCTCTTATCCTCAGCTTACCTTCAGGGCCCCTGGAGTCTGTGCCAGCTAGGCTTCCATCGAGGACCCGAACTGCAGGTCCTAGGCACCACCAAGACCCCTATAAGGCTGGACTGAGCCACTATATTAAGTTCTTCAGCTTCTGTACTAAGAGGCCTGTGGAGAAGGCGGCTCTTGGGATAGTGGAAAAGTGGTAAGTCTAGCATGTGAGTGGATAGAGGTGCCTTTTGTTTTTTGAGACAGGGTTTCTCTGTAGCTTTGGAGCCTGTCCTGGAACTAGCTCTTGTAGACCAGGCTGGCCTCGAACTCACAGAGATCCGCTTGCCTCTGCCTCCCAAGTGCTGGGATTAAAGGCGTGCACCACCATTGCCCAGCCAAGGTGCCGTTTCTTAAACAGACTGTTCAATCTGCTCTGTCACAACCTTGGCAGCCTAGACAAGTATTTCCAGCACCTTTGCAATGACCTGGAGGTATTTTCTGCTCATGCTGGCCGTAAGACCGTGAAGCTAGAGGACCTGGAGCTGCTGCTGCGACGGTAAGTGGGAGACATAACAGGGAGGCCGAACACGGGAGTGCGAGTGCTGACTCCGCCTGACCTCCGTTTCCTCCCATACAGGCAGGGACTAGTCACGGATCAAGTCTCACTGCACGTGCTTGTGGAGCGGTACCTGCCCCTGGAGTACCGACAGCTACTCATTCCCTGTGCATTTAGTGGCAATTCTGTCTTCCCTGCCCAGTAGTGGCCAGGCCTGTATATTTGTCCTCTTCCTGCCTTGGACACCTTGGACTGACCCACACAATCATCAAGTTTGCCTTCTCATCTCCTGGCACCAATAAAGTCTCACAAATGGGTTGTTCTGCTTTTTGGTGCATGTCTTAGGCTTTGCCCAGATCCTCTTCCCTCATACCCCCAACACTTTCTAGCACAGCCTGGAAAATAGAAATTTAGATAAAGAATTGTATATTGAAAGGTTAGCAATATTAAAGAACTTAAGTTGCCCATGGGGGTTCTTCTAGCTTGCTTGCTCTGACTCTCGTGGTCCTACACGTTTGGTGTCTGCCATCCGAAGCCGGTCAAGTGCAGTCTCAAGTTTTACCACAATTTCCCCCTGCTTCTCATCTTCCTCCAATGGCAGTTCTGCCACAGGGAGCTGAAAGGCCTGGCCTAGGTAGGTACTCAGCATCTGCTTGTCCAGACTAGGATCAATGTTCATCAGGGCCACACGCATATTCCATAGGCTCACATCATCGGTTCTGTCCCACAAGGAAAGAAAGACAGGTTTATAGGTGTGAACTCTTTGTACCCTGACTCTGAGATGCCCACTCTTCTGTCAGGTTGAGTAGTTTGTTGCACAGGGAGATTCAGGCACCTGAGATGCTATCTGATAGGGCTTGTCCCAATTATAGGACTTGCCAATGGCTGAGTGGGACTTCGGGGCCCAGGGTCACTCACTGTTCTAGGCCCAGATCCTGCTTCAATTCTTGTAAGTATGCATCCTTTTCATTGTCATATTGTTCCCACAGCTTTTGCACAAATGGCTCACTCTGGCCCTCCTCATCCTATGGGGGGGAGTATGGGAGAAGGCAGGGTGAGGCCATATTGACTGTAGTTTAAATAAAACTAAGGAAGTTTTATTGGCGAGTTATGTGCCCCCACCCACCTCAATAAACAATATCCGGTAGTTGAGCACTTCTGTGCTGCTGATGTCTGGACTCCAGCCTGCTGCTTCCATTAGCTCCTGAATTTGCTCTTCCTTCTTGAGAGGAAAGGCATTCTTGAGGATGGTGCTATTAGGAGAGTAAGAATTCCAACAGGGCCTGATTGATGGAGGCTATCAATCCCTCCTGGGCCATCCCCACCAGTATTTCCACGGTTTTTTTGTTTGTTTGTTTTGTTTTTGAGAGTCTTTGAACACATAATTATCTTCCTGCCTTAGTCTCCCAAACTTTTTTGCTGTTTTGATTTTCTTTTAAATTGGTTTTTTTGAAAAAGGATCTATTTCTATATCAATCTGATTAGCCTGGAACTCACTCTGTAGATCAGGATGGCCTCAAAACTGCAGAAATACTCCAGCCTCTGCCTCCCAGGTGCTGGGATTAAAACGTGCGCTACAATGCTTGACATGTTTTGAAACAGTTTTGTTCTGGGCCTAGAATCAAATGATTCTCTAGAATACCGGCATGTGCCACCACACCTAGACAGGACAGCAGGCTTTGAGGCTGTGACCCTTCCTTGGGAGGTTCCCCTTTTTCCTGCATACTTGAAAACCTGACCAGCCAAGAGACTGGACTAGAGTTTGGAGTTGCCTGACTGGCCTCTTACCTCAATTGCTCCATGGTTATTAACCCCTCGTTCTGAGTGTCGGCATTTGTCATCTCCTTGAGCAGCTGGGACATTGTCTCCCTTTGGCTGATGTATACGCTTTCCGTCCTCTACAACAAGGGGAGCAGTTGCTAATGTGCTGCCATCCTGTGCCGGGGACAAAAGCCCTTTTGATTTGGATGAAGGTAACGGCCTAGGCCAAAACTCACCTTTCCTATCAAGACTGCATAGAAGTGACTCATGATCTCACTGGAGCGAAAGAGCTTGATATTTTCAAAAATGGTATAAGCCCAGGCTATGGCATCATTGATCCCAAAGCGACGTTCCAGAAAATTGAAGAAGAAATTCGGGAATGACTCTTTCTGTAGAATAAGAATACTTGGTCAGGGTGTCCCAGATTTGATTAGCCCCCACCCTGCTCCCTACCATCTTGAGGGAACTCCTTAAAGGAGTCTGGATCTGAAGGCTACATAGAGGTCAGTCAGAGCTGACCTGATCTTGTGCAAGCCGTTCCTTCCAGGCATCCTCAAGGAGATGTACCACCTCCTTCTTGGTTGGCTTCTTGTTCTCCACAGGGCCATCAAACCGAAGGAAAGCAGGGACAGAGTCGCTATAGCCCTGAAAGGCAGGTATCAATCTGGACCTCTGTGTAAACAGGAAAGAGCCCCAGATAGTTCCCCCAGAGTCTTAAGTAACCTCTGGCTCAGGGACTCCCTTACCAGACCAGGGAAGAAGTCTTTTTCCCGAAGCAGAGCACTGCCAATCTCCTCCAGCAGCACATCCACCAGCTGGTCACTGTTCTTTCCTTCAGCCAGAATCAGCCAGCGTTCTGGACCCCCTGCGATGACACCTGCAGGTGGGGGAGAGGAGGCTAGAACCCAGCTCATGTCCTGCAGCAGGCCCTGGTGCCCCGGCAACCATCATTACTTTCGCATTTGTTCCAGTCAGGTCGAGGTGTGGAGGTGCGCTGGATCTCCTGTAGCTCAAAGTGGAACTGGTCCCGCTCCTTCAGCGTTGTCATGTGCAGCTGCAGCAGTAACTCGTGTTCCTTCCAGACCTCTTCATAGTCCGCTCGCAGGCTTTCCAGCTGTAGGCAAGGGGATTGGTGGTCCTAGCTACCCACCTGTCTGACCACACTACCATGTCAAACCCTACCTGCCCACCCCACCAGCACCTGCTCTTGTAGATCCATGTTGGTCTTCTCCAGCATTTCAAAGTCTCTCCTGGGCACCACGTCTCCAAAGTTGGCTTTCATGGTGTTGAGTTCCATCTGGGTGCGGGTCAGGTCTTGTCGGGTCATCTTCAGTGCCAGTGTTAGCTTCACAGGATCCTCTCCCCAAACACCTGCCAGGGTCCCACCAGTCTGTCACCCTGGCTCTAGGCCTTGTACCCAGGATTGGGTTAAATATTGCTTGGGGCATGCCCTCTGTTTGAATAGAGTGTCCTCCATAGGCTCATATGTTTGAATACTTGATCCCAACTTGGCGGGACCATTTGAGAAAGATTGAGAGGTACGGCCTTGTTGGAGGAGGTGTGTCACTGGGGGCAGCCTCCGCGTCATTCTCACTGTGTTACCTGCTTCCTGCATGTGGGTCTGTATATGAGCTCTCAGCTGCTGCTCCAGTGCCATGCCTGCCTGCTTACTGCCAATGCTCCTTGCCATGATGATAGACTAATATCCCTTTGGAACTCTAAGTCCAAAGAAATCCTTCTAGCTGAGTGGTGGGAGCTCACGCCTTTAAGCACTTGGAAGGCAGAGGCAGCCAGATCTGAGTTTGAGGCCAGACTGCTCTACAGAGTCCAGGATGGCCAGTGCTACAAAGAAAAACCTTGCCTCAAATAAAGAAAAAAAGAAGGCTGGGAGGTGGTGGCGCACACCTTTAATCCCATTATTTGGGAGGCAGAGGCAGGCGAATCTCTGTGAGTTTGAGGTCAGCCTGGTCTACAAGAGGTAGTTCCAGGACAGGCTCCAGAAACTACAGAGAAACCTTGTCTCGAAAATCAAAAAAAAAAAAAAAAAAAAAAAAAAAAAAAAAGAAAGAAAGAAAGAAAGAAAAAGAAATCTCTCCTTTTATAAGTTGCCTTGGTCACTGAGTTTTATCACAGCAGTAACTAGTATACCTCCCTCCTCCTCTGCTTGGGATTCTTTGGGAGTTAAGTAGAGAAGCCCAGGACCTGTGGTGCCAGGTTTCGCTTGCCCACAGTCTCAGCTTCCAGCAGTGTTAAAGTTTCCTACTTTATTCTGTGATTTTCAGTCTAGCTAAAAGATCCACAGCCAACGGGGCAGTGGTGGCCAGGGTTTAATCCCAGAACTCAGGAGGCAGAAGCAGGCAGATCTGTGTTTGAGGCCAATTTGATCTACTGAGTGAGTTCCAGGGTAGGTTCCAAAAGCTACAGAGAAAATGCTATCTCAAAAAACTAAAAAAAGATCCACAGCCTCAGGTAGTGGTCCAGGCCTCTCCTCCCGTCAATGGACGCAGGATGATAAGATATTAGGAATGTAAATGGTGACAGACTTCGATGCCTCAGATGAGGAACTTGGCTTGGATTACCTGGGGACTGGGCTAGTGACATGTCTTCTCGTTGGTATCGCAGCTCATTCAGGTTCCCAATGAGAATCTTGCGGGCATCTCGCTCAGTAAGGTAGCGAAGGTACTCCTCAGCCAAGCTCTTCCTCAGTTTAGCCACCTGGGGTGGGGTGGGGCGGGGGTATATGACAGTACTCAGTGACGCTTAGAGCCCTCATTGGGAGCTCATCACAACAGGGTGTGGCTACTGCTTGGCAGTCTCTTGAGCTTTGGAAAAGGAAAGTGACCATGCCTGAGAACCAAGCAAGATGCCAGTGCTTCAACCCATGGAGACTTTGCTGGCGCTTAGAGGCACACTGGAGTCTGCTGCGTGCGCACTGCAGCGGGGCACAGTGAAGATAGTAGGGGCGCTTGGGGATGGTGATGGCTCTCCATCCAGGCAGAAGCATAGATGGGGTTAGGGATCACATCATGAACACACCCAGGCTACAGATAGAGCAGGAACTTGGGGACTCAGCATTACCACTTCCATTCACCTCACTCTGCAATGAGATCTTCTCTTCATTCTTTTTATCAATGAGTTTTAGCAAATTCATCTTCTCTTTCTTGAGCTGGGAGATTTCGTACCTCTCTTCAGCCCTCATGGCCAGGATCCGCTCACTGCAGTCCTCACTCATAGTGACGATCTTGGCCTTCAGTGGTTCCAGGGCCCGAATTTTCTCCCTTTGGTGGGCTAAGCAAAGACAGGCAGGTTTGGCAGCACACACCTGTAATCCCAGCACACAGGAGGCAGAGGCCAGGAGGATCTCTGAGTTTAGGCCAGTGTGGTCTACAAATTGAGCTCCAGGACAACCAAGACTACACAGAGAGACCCTGTCTTGAAAATACAAATACATAAAAAAGACAGGTAGGAAAGCCCTTTGGGGGACACAGAATAAGCAGCCAGGGAGTCACAGGTCCTAAGGTATATGTGTGGGGTTTGCCTGTATGCATGTCTGTGAAACCTGTGTGCGCCCGATGCCTGCAGAGACCAGAAGAGGAGGTCAGATCCTCTGAGAATGGAGTTACAGATCATTGTTAACTAACACGTGGGTGCCGAAGTTTGAGCCCAAGTCCTCTGGAAGGATGGCTACTGCTGTTCTCTTAACTTCTGAACCGTTTCTCCAGTGTCTCCACACACTTGTTTTTAAGGAGGGCAGGGGATGGGAATGGAGAGCCATGGCAGAATGCCTGCTTGTTATGTGTGAGACACTCGGTTCAATCTCCAATCATGCAAAAGAAAAAAACAAATCAGGGGCTGAGTCATGTTGAGGGTCAGGATGTCTCCCGGGGAGAGGCTCAGAACACGGGTTCTGTAGCTGTAACCTGCTTCACACTGTCTGAGCAGACGAGGGAGCCTTACCAGAAGGACATACTCCTAGAATCCCTTCTGTTTACCACAGATTGCCTCGCCATCCCTCTAAAGGGTAGAAAAGGTTGAGGCATGCAGAAAGTGACCTGAAAGATCAGTTATTAGTAGAGAATCAAAAAGTCAGACTAGGATACTCTGCATTCATTCCAGCTGGGGCCCGGAATGGAGCTGCGGTCTTACCCAGCATCACCTCATACGCATTCTTGATGGAGGACAACAATGGCTTGTATGTCTTGAAATCCTCTATGAAGAACTCAAAGATCTCCCTGTAAGGCTGGCATAAAAAAGGAACTTATCATTTCCTGGCCCATAACCCCCACACTCAGCGGGCTCAAAACTGTTTCTGTATGAGACTGCCAGTAACCTATATCTGGCCAGGCACCATCCAAGTCTTAGTACCATGGAGCTGGAGAGGAGGGGCAGGTATAGAATCCTTGTCTGAGGCTTGGTAACCGTGGGCCAAATATGCCATTCTGCCCGAGATGACTCTTTGGTTGCCCAGTCAGCTTCTTACCAATCCTATATCCATTAGCCTCTCACTTGTAACCCTCTCTATATCAAGGACCTGTGGGAACAGGATGTTGAAGATTCTAGCTTGATGTTCTGAACTCAGAGTGGAAGAGCATATTCTCCTTTCCAACTTAGATGCAGAAAGACTGCATGTGTATTTGTGTGTGTGCCCAAAGCCTGGCACATGGTCTGCACTCAGTAAATACTTCAGTCATATCTGGGCCACAAGTCTGAGATTCCTTTTCATTAGTATTGACTCCCTCTCTAATATGTACCAGAGTCTGGACTACATCTAGACTGGCCATTCTCTCTCTGTTTCTGGGCTTCTGGTTGTTGCCACCAGGCCAGAGGCTCTGTCATAGTTCATTCCTCTTTCCAAAGAGGAATAGTTAGAAGACGGAGAGCCCATTTCCCTACGAAAGTCTGAGTTACTCAGTTCTGACGCATGCGTTTCTCTCCACCCTTGCCATGTTCGGTCTGTGGCTCTGACCTGCAGCCTCAGCTCTTGTTCAGAATCCGTGCCCAGGTCCAGCAGGAGGAGCTCCTTGCGCAGGTAGTTCTCTAGTTGCTCCAGGTACCTGGGCTTGGAAGTGCCCAGGGGCTGCGGCTGCCAGCTACTGCAGAGGATGGTGGGCTGAGATGCCACTAGCACCCATGGATCCTTGTAGTCTTGGTCTGGGGCCACAAACCCAACTAAGCTCTATGTCCTGAACCAGGGCCTACTCTAGACCAGCCCGTCCCCCATCGGGATGGCCTGGCTTACTTGGCTCGCTTCCGGCAGTCCTCGGAACAGGGCTTTCGTTTATGGAGAATCATCTGGCCACTGGTGTATGTTGGCCATGGGGATAGGTGGCCGCCCATGGATAACTGCAAGGGCTTAAGGAAGGGACAGCTGAGATTACTATGGCAACATTATTCCTCCTTCCCTTTTTGGTATTGTTGAGGATAAGACAGAACTACCTCACATTTTAAGTATAGACTGTACTACTACACAGCTCCTCCTTTTCTAATCTACATCCCTCCACCCACATCATACACACACTACACACACACACACACACACTACACACACACACTACACACACACACACACTACAGTACACACACACACTACAGTACACACATACTACAGTACACACACACACTACACACACACTACAGTACACACACACACTACACACACACACTACAGTACACACACACACACTACACACACACAGTACAGTACACACACTACAGTACACACACACACACTACAGTACACACATACACACACTACACACACACTACAGTACACACACACACTACACACACACTACACACACACACTACAGTACACACACACACTACACACATACACACACTACAGTACACACACACTACACACACACTACACACACACTACAGTACACACACACACTACACACATACACACACTACAGTACACACACACTACACACACACTACACACACACTACACACACATACTACAGTACACACACACACACTACACACACATACACACACTACAGTACACACACTACACACACACACACTACAGTACACACACACACTACAGTACACACACACACCACACACACACTACAGTACACACACACACACACACCACACACACACTACAGTACACACACACACACACACACACACACACACACACACACTCTTGCTATACAGCCCATGCTAGCCTTATTCTTGATACCTTCACAGGTCTGGGTCAGCATACTCAGCTATACAAACATCTTTAATGTGGTCCATAATTGTGGTCTTTTGGTTACAGACAGTTAGGATTAAATCTTAAATCTTAAATCTTCCTTATTAGTAGTGTGACCATAGGCTTAACTGCTCTGAACTTCAGTCTTTTCATTTGCAAAGTAGAGATAATAGGAGTGGCCACCCCAATGCACTGAGGCAAGAATGCTGTGAGAAAATATAGCATGTAGCTTATACACTGCAGTGCTGCGGAACCCAGGAGACATGAGTTATCCTCTCCTGGAGGTAAGTCAGCGAGCACTGAAAGCCTGTACCGTGACAAATGTGAATCCTGAAGAGCCCCAGCCCCTGCCTTAGGGCATAGCGTAGCTAAAGAGACAGGAGAGGAGAGTAAACCTAGATGGACAAGACAGCTAGAACTACAGAGATGTAACAGATGGAGCCTGGAAGGAGACTGGGTTGTGTCCCTTGGGGGAGGGGGAAACAGGTGAGGGTCCCCTGGCGAATGGGACTTCATTTTGAACCAGTAGCAGATGCATGTGGTAGGAAACAGTATGTATGGGTTTATTTCTTCAAATCTTTTCATGAAACACGGCATAGAAAAAATATGATAATCTGATCCAGTCAATCCTATTTTAGGATTTTATAAATTTGGTCCTTTATCTGTGTTCTCGTAGAAGCTCCACCCCAGCCCCTGGCATCTACATACCCAAAGAATCTGAATGTTTTGGTGGAAGCTCCACCTCAACTCCCCTCCCCCAGCTCTCTCTCCCAAAATCCTGCCTCATCTCAGAAAGTCCACCAAACATGGCTCCTCCCCCAGAGACCACTCCACAGGGTATTTAAACTGCCCCCCAGAAAACAGTTTTTGGTCTCTCTTCCCCATTTCCTCTCAGGAGGGTCAGAAAACCATCTGCGAATGTTTTACCTATTAAACCTGGGCTTTTTCTAATTTGGTTTGATTTGGTCTGGTTTGGATTGCTGCATCGGTGGAGAGGTTTATTGGGGTGCAGAAACTTTTCAATTTGTTTTCAGCCTCTTTGGAGTCCATAGTATATGTCAGTCACTGCTGGATTCTAGACACATGAGGAAAGCTGGGTACCATGGAAGCAGGGCAACAAGTGCGGAATATTAGTTTAAGAAGTGTGCCTGGAAAGTCGGGGGTGAGGGGAGCTTGGTGGCAGCTCTGGCTCTGGCCCAGAATTATCAGAGAGACAGGAAGCTCGGCAGCAGTCCCAGCGCGGGAGCATCAGAGAGAGAGGGAGTGCTGCGGTACCCCCATCCCTCACCACACACACCCTAGGGCCTGGAAGTGTTAGAGATGGGGCAGCTTCCAGAAACCCTCTGGGAAAGAGCACCTGTGTCCCAACCAGCATCCAGTGCCATCCTATGTAGGAGATACCCTGTTGCATCAGGGACCATCGGAGCCACAGAGCCGCCTGCACTTAGAGGAGTGATCCTGACCCTACCTGCATCTGAAGGATTGCCTCGGGCCCAACTGTACTAATTAGAGGAAGAGGAACCTCCTGAAGCACAGGCTCCACCTGCACCGTTTGGAGGAAGAGATGGGTAGACAACAGTGCAAGAGTGCACTCAACAGCATAAAGAGCAACACAGCACCACCAGAACCTAGTAGCTCTACAACAGGAAGACCTGAGCATCCCAACACAGATGAAGCAGAAGAGAACAACCTTAAAAATAACTTTATGAAGTTAACTGAAGCCTTTAAAGAGGAAATAAAAAATTCCCTTAAAGAAATGGAGGAAAAGGGCGCGGGAGAGATGGCTCTGGTTAAGAGCATCGCCTGCTCTTCCAAAGGTCCTGAGTTCAATTCCCGGCAACCACATGGTGGCTCACAACCATCTGTAATGATGTCTGGTGCCTTCTTCTGGCCTGCAGACATACACAAAGACAGAATATTGTATACATAATAAATAAATAAATATTAAAAAAGAAAAAAAGAAATGGAGGAAAAGACAAACAAAACATTCAAAAAAATTAACAAATCCCTTAAGGAAAACCAAGAAAAAAGCAATCAAACAGGTGAAGGAAATGGTTCAAGACTTAAAAACTCAAATAGACGCAAAAAAGAAAACAAACTGGGCTGGAGAGATGGCTCTGTCGTTAAAGACTAGGCTCACAACCAAAAATATAAGAGTTCAGTTCCCAGCACCCACGGCTGTCTCTCTAGCCAAAAAAAAAAAAAAAAAAAAGAAAAGAAAAAAGAAAAGAAAAGAAAACATAAACTAAGGGAATTCTGGAAATGAAAGATCTGGGTAAATGATTAGGAACTACAGATACAAGCATAAACAACAAAATACAAGAGATGGAAGAAAGAATCTCAGGCATTGAAGATACGATAGAAGAAATAGATTCAAAGAAAACAAATTCTTAACACAAAACATCTAGGAAATCTGGGACACCATGAAAAGACTGAACCTACGAATAATAGGGATAGAAGAAGGAGAAGAAGCCCAGCTCCAAGGGACAGAAAATATAGTCAACAAAATCATAGAAGAAAAATTTCCCAGCTGGGCTGTAGTGGCCCACACCTTTAATCCCAGCACTCGGAAGGCAGAGGCAGGCAGATCTCTGTGAGTTCGAGGACAGCCTGGTCTACAAGAGCTAGTTTCCCATCCTAAAGGAAGATACGCCTATGAAAGTACAAAAGTACAAGAAGGTTACAGAACACCAAATAGACTAGACCAAAAAAAAAAAAAAAAAAAAAAAAAAAAGGTCCCCCCTCACCACATAATAATCAAAACACTAAACATACAGCATAAAGAAAGAATGTTAAGAGCTGCAAAGGAAAAAGGCCAAGTAACATATAAAGGCAGACCTATCAGAATTATACCCAACTTCTCAATGGAAACAACGAAAGCTCAGAAGGTCCTGCCTGGTCAAGCATTTTGTTGTTGTTGTTGGTTGGTTGGTTGATTTTTCGAGACAGGGTTTTGTTGTAGCTATCAAGCCTGTCCTGGAACTAGCTCTTGTAGATCAGGCTGGCCTCGAACTCATAGGGATCCACCTGCCTCTGTCTCCTGAGTGCTGAGATTAAAGGTGTGCGCCACCACCACCCGGCCTGGTCAAGCATTTTACAGACACTAAAAGGCGACAGGTGCCATCCCAGACTACTTTACCCAGAAAATCTTTCAATCACCATAGATGGAGATAACAAGATATTCTAAAATAAAACCAGATTTAAACAATATCTATCCACAAATCCAGCCTAACAGAAAGTACAAGAAAGAAAACTCCAATCCAAGGAAATTAGCTACATCCACAAAAACACAGGAAATAGATAATCCCACAGCAGCAAATTTCAAAGAAGGGAAACACACACACACAATACCAACAACAACAACAAAAACAAAAATAACAGGAACTAGCAATCACTGGTCATTAATATCCCTTAATGGGATATTAATCAATGGACTCAATTCACCTATAAAACATACAGACTAACAGAATGGATACAAAACCAGTATCCATCCATCTGCTGCATACAAGAAACACACCTCGACTTCAAAGAGAGACACTACTTCAGAGTAAAGGGTTGGGAAAAGTTTTTCCAATCAAATGAACCTAAGAAAGAAGCGGGTATGGCTATCCTAATAGCTAACTAAATAAACCTCAATTTAAAAGTAGTCAAAAGACACAGAGAAGGGCATTTCATATTCGTAGCAGGACAAATTCATCAAGATGAAGTCTCAATTCTGAACATCTATGCCCCAAATACAAGAGCACCCTCATTTGTAAAAGAAACACTGCTAACACTTAAATCACACATGAAGCCCCACACACTAATAGTGGGAGACTTCAACACTCCACTCTCACCACTGGACAGGTCTCTCAAACAGAAACTCAACAGAGAAATAAAGGAATTAACATATATTAGGATTCAAATGGACTTAACAGAAATCTATAAAACATTCCAACCAAACCTTCTTCTCAGCAGCACCTCATGTAATCTTCTTTAAAATTAAACACAAAGCAAGTTTTGTAAAAAAACAAACCTCAACAGATACAAAACGTTTGGAATAACTTCATGTATCTTATCAGATCACCATGGCTTAAAGTTAGAATTCAACAACAACACTAATTGCAGAAAGCCTACAAACTCATGAAAACTGAATAATGCCTAACTGAATCACTCCTGGGTCAAGGAAGAAATAAAGAAATTAAAGACTTCCTAGAATTCAATTAATGTACAACATACCCAAACTTATGGGACACTTTGAAAGTAGTACTAAGAGGAAAGTTCATATCACTAAGTGTCTACATAGAGAAATTGGAGAAATCTCACACTAGTGACTTAACAGCACATGTGAAAGCTCTAGAATAAAAAAAAAAGCGAACTCACCCAGAAGGAGTAGATAGCAGGAAATAAACAAACTGAGGTCTGGAATCAATAAAATAGAAACAAAGAGTACAATACAAAGAACCAATGAAACAAAGTGATGGTTCTTCAAGAAAAATCAACAAGATAGACAAATTCTTATCCAAACTAACCAAAAGGCAGAGAGAGAATATCCAAATTAACAAAATCAGAAAAGAAAAGGGGGACATAAAAACAGAGACTGAGGAAATCCAGAGAATCATTAGGTCATATTTCAAAAACCTGTATTCCACAAAATTGGAAAATTTAAAAGAAATGGACAATTTTCTGGATAGGTACCATATACCAAAATTAAATCAAGACCAGATAAACAATTTAAATAAACCTATAAGCCCCAAGGAAGTAGAAGTATTCATTAAAAGTCTCCCAACCAGCTGGGCAGTGGTGGTGCATGCTTTTAATCCCAGCACTTGGGAAGCAAAGGCAGGCAGATCTCTGTGAGTGTGAGGCCAGCCTGGTCTACAGAGTGAGTTCCAGGATAGCCCCAAAGCTACAAAGAAATCCTTTGTCAAAAGAAAACAAACAGACAAAGACTCCCAACCAAAATAGCCCAGGACCCAGTTGGCTTCAGCACAGAATTCTACCAGAGCTTCAAAGAAGAGTTAATTGTTCCATATAATTGTTCCTAAAATTGTTCCATATAACAGAAACAGAAGGAACATTGCCAAACTTTTTTTTAACAAGGCTACAGTTACTATGATACCCAAACCACACAAAGATGCAACAAAGATAGAGAATTACAGACCAATCTCCCTCTTGAACATTGATGCAAAAATACTGGCAAACCTAACTCAAGAACACATCAAAAAAAAAAAAAATCATCCACTATGATCAAGTCGGCTTCATCCCAGAGATGCAGGGTTGGTTTAACATATAGAAATTTGTCACTATAATCCACCATGTAAACAAACTGAAAGAAAAAAAAAACTATATGATCATCTCATTAGACGCTGAAAAAGGCTTTGACAAAATCCAACATCTCTTCATGACAAAGGTCTTGGAGAGGTCATGGATACAAGGAACATATCTAAACATAATAAAAGCAATTTATAGCAAGCTCACAGCCAACATCAAATTAAATGGAGAGACTCTCAAAGCAATTCCAATAAAATCAGGAAGAAAACAAGGCTGTCCACTTTCCCCAAATTATTCAATATAGTACTCAAAGATATAGCTAGAACAATAAGACAACAGAAGGAGATCAAGGGTATAGTAATCGGAAAGGAAGAAGTCAAACTATCACTTTTCACAGATGATATGATAGTATACATAAATGACCCAAAAACTCTACTCAGGAACTTCTACAGCTGATAAACAGCTTCAGTAATGTGGCAGGATACACAGTCAACTCAAAAAAATCAGTAGCCCTCCTAGACACAAATCATAAGTGGGTTGAGAGAGAAATAAGAGAAACATCACCCTTCATAATGATCACAAATATAAAATATTTTGGGGTAACTCTAACCAAACAAGTGAAAGATCTGTATGACAAGAACTTTAAGTCTCTAAAGAAATTGAAGAAGGCATCAGGAAAGGAAGGATCTCCCATGCTCTTCGATAGGTAGGATCAACATAATAAAAATGGCAATCTTACCAAAAACAATCTACAAATTCAATGCAGTCCCCATCAAAATCCTAACACAATTCATCATAGACCTTGAAAGAACTTTACTCAACTTTATATGGAAAAACAAAAAACCCAGGATAGCTAAAACAACTCTTTAAAATAAAGGAACTTTCTTAGGCATCAGCATCCCTGACCTCAAGCTCTACTATAGAATTATAGAAATAAAAACAGCTTGGTATTGGCACAAAAACAGACAGGTGGACCAATGGAAATTGAAGAACCTGACTTTAATGCATGTACATATGAAGACCTGATTTTTGACAAAGATGCCAAAAAGGTATAATGGAAAAAGGAAAGCATCTTTAACAAATGGTGCTGGCATAACTGGATGTCAACATGCAGAAGATTGTAAATAAATCTATATCTATCACCTTGCACAAAAGTCAAGTCCAAGTGGATCAAGGACCTCAATATAAAGCCTGATAGAAGAGAAAGTGGGAAGTAGCCTTAAATGTATTAGCACAGGAGACTACTTCCTAAATAGAACACCAGCAGCACAGACACTGAGAGCAATGATCAATAAATGGTACCTCCTGAAACTGAGAAGCTTCTGTAAGGCAAACTACATGGTAAACAAGACAAAATGATAGTGTACAGAATGAGAAAAGATCTTCACCAGCCCCACATCTGACAGAGGGATTATCTCCAAAATATAAAAAGAACTCAAGAAACTAGATAACAAACTATCAAATAATCCAAAGAAAATATGGGGTGGAGAGCTAAACAGAGAATTCCCAACAGAAGAAACTCAAATGGCCAAAAGACATTTAAGGAATTGCTCAATAGTCTTAATCATCTGAGAAATCCAAATCAATATGATTCTGAGATACCATCTTACATCTGTCAGAATGGCTAAGATCAAAAACATTGAGGACAGCTTATATTGGAGAGGATGTGGAGTCAGGAGAACTCTCCTTCACTGCCGGTGGGAGTACAAACCTGCACAGCCACCACAGGACCCAACCGTGAAAAGCTTAATAGGAATGGTGGGACCCAGCCATGATAAGCTTACAGGAGGCCTGAGTCTCAGTAGTTTGCCCTGAGGCAATACCTGGTTGCAGGAAGAACCAGAAATGGATGAAGATTACCCAGGCACTACCCAAGAACAGACCATCCAAAGGAAATTCCTAACGTTCCAACTCTTGTAGATAGGATCATCTGACAGCACACATTCACCGGGACACCCTTAGACAAATGTCAGCCAATCAGGGGCACTGAACCTTAGAAATCCCTCATCCCCACCTTTACTACTATAAAAACCCAACTCTAACTGAGCTCCATGCTCTCCGATTATTCCAATACGTTGGACATGCAGAGAGACCAAGTTTGCAAACTTGTATAAAATAAAGGCTCTTTGCTTTTACATATGGGACTTGGTCTCCTTGTTGGTTTTTGGGGGACTTTGCAGATTTGGGCATAACACCATAACCATATTGGAAATCAATATGGCAGTTTCTCAGAAAATTGGGAATCAATCTACCTCATGACCCAATGATATTACTCCAGAATATACCAAAGGATACGCAATCATACCATGAGGACACTTGCTCAACAATATTCAAAGCAGCATTATTCGTAATAACTGGAACCTGGAAACAACCTAGATGCCCCTCAACCAAAGAATGGATAAAGAAAATGTGGTACATTTACACAATGGAGTACTACTCAGCTGTAAAAAAAAAAAAACAATGACATCATGAATTTGAAGGCAAATGAATGGAACTAGGAAAAAAACCCTCCTGAGTAAGGTAACCCAGACTCAGGAAGACAAACATAGTATGTACTCACACATAAGTGGATATTAGATATAAAGCAAGGATAACCAGATTACAATCCACAGCTCCAGGGAAGCGACAACCTTCTTCCAGTAATTACTGGAACCAGATGCAGAGGTCCACAACCAAGCATCAGGCCAAAGCCTGGGAATCCAGTCAAAGGGAGGGAGGAGCGAATACATAAACAAGCAAGGTCAATATCATGATGAAGAAATCTATAGAAACAGCAGAATCAAGGTCATGGAAACTCATGAATTCTTGACAGACAACTGTGGAGCCTCCACGGGACTGAACGAGGCCTTTCATATGTGGGAGACAGCTGTGAAGCTTGGGTTATCTGAGGGGCTCCTGGCAGTAGGACCAGGACCTACCCCTGGTACATGAACTAGCTTATTATAGCACATTCCCTATGAGGGGATGCCATGCTCAGACTTAACACACATGGGAGGGGCTTGGTCCTGCCCCAACATAAAGTGCCAAACTGTGTGGACTCCCCATGGGAGCCCTTAACTGTTGGGAGGAAAGAATGGGGAAGGTGGGATGGGAGAGAGGTGAAGGAGGGCAGGAGGAGGGGTGGGAGGGAGACCTTTGGTTGCAATGTAAAATGAAATTTAAAAAAATAATTAATCAATTAAAAAAGATAGAAGCCAGCTCTTCTTGTCCGAGTGAATACAGGGGGAAAAGTACTACATTCTTTTATGGTATAGAATATTTGTTTAATGATGCAAAGATGTGTTCTGTTCTTTTATGTTTTATTTGTTTAACTTTGTAAGGCTGTGTCACTTTGCCTGCCTAAAACACCTGATTGGTCTAATAAAGAGCTGAATGGCCAATAGAGGCAGGAGAGAGAAATGGGTGGGGCTGTGGGGCAGAGAGAATAAATAGGAGGAAAACTCTAGGGAAGAGCTAGGAGTGAGAAGAGGAGGGGAGGAGAAGGGACGCTAGGGGTCAGCACGGAGTCACACAGCCAGCCATGGAGTAAGGAGGAAAGAAAGATATAAACAATAAAGAAAGGCAAAAAGCCCAGGGGCAAAACATGGTGAAAGGAAACAGGATAATTAAAGTTAGAAAAGCTGGCTAGAAGCCTAGCTATGGTGGGGCATGGTCTTTAATCCCAGCATTCCGGAGGCAGGCGGATCTCTGTAAATTTGATGCCAGCCTGGTCTACAAGAGGTAGGTTCCCAGACAGGCTCCAAAGCTACAGAGAAACCTTGTCTCGAAACAAAACAAAACAAAACAAAACAAAACAGAAAATTTGGCTAGAAACTAGCCAAGTTAAGGCCAGGTATTCATGAGTAAGACTAAGTAAGTCTCAGTGTATTTATTTGAAATCTGGGTGGCAGGCCCCCAAAGATTAAAAAAAAAAAAAAAAAAAAGGAAAGAAAGAAAGAAAACTACAATACCTCCCCTCCCCCAGAAAGGGTTTCTCTGTGCCAGCATCTGCCTCCAGAGTGCTGAGATTAAAGGCCTGAATCACCACTACTTGACTTCAGGAAAAAAAAAAAATTATTAACTAAAAGTAGGGAAAACGTTTAGGTGAGGAGGAGTGGGATGCGGAAGTAAGAAAAAAAAAGTGACTTCTTCAAGCGGTGGCTCACACCTGAAATGCTAGCTCTGGGGAGGTTAAGGCAGAACCACTCTGAGCTGGAGGGCCAGTGTGGGCCATGGAACCCGAGTCTGTCTCAACAGAGGACAAACTTTTTACACAGTTGGTGGGGGTGCCCGGTAGTCCCAGCACTCCACTGTCCCATGAGTTTGAGGCCATGATGTCAGACTGTCTCAAAACAACAAAATGTGTGTGTGTGGGGGACCCCAGGAGACTCCTGGGGCCTCAATCTTGAGTCTGGAAAGCGTTTCAGATTTTCAAATGGACAGTAAATGAATTCTCTCCTTTTTCAGCTGAAGAAATCGTAGGCCCCCCTTTGACTTGCACAGGTGAATGAAAACTGGGCCCCTCTCCAGGGTTTTTAGCTGCTGCTGAAGGCTTCTGCCCAAGGGTTGTTGCTAGAACTCAGTTTTCCCGGCTCTTTGTTTCCCCCTGCAGGTAAAAACTGGAAAGTGCCCCACTTCCGGGTAATGTTGGGAGAATCATCCCCCTCTGGTGGTCAAGGCCAGAATTGAACTGGAGCGGGCCTCACATAGTGGTTCTCAACCTGTGGGTCGCGACGCTTTCACTGGGGTGGCCAAGGACCATCAGAAAACACAGAGATGTACATTACGATTCAAAACAGAAGTAAATTTACAGTTATGAAATAGTAATGAAAATAATTTTATTGTTGGGGGTCACCACAACATGAGGAACTGTGTTAAAAGGCGGCAGGATCAGGAAAGCTGAGAACCACGGCTCTGCTGTGGCTGCACTTGTCTCTACAGGGTTCACATTGTCCTCTTTCCTCAGAGAAGGGCCTGGTCTTGACAGTTCCCAGTTTCATAGAGTATATGACCTACATATGCTTCCAAATCCTCCCCAAGGAACGCATTCATACAGTGCCAATACACTGCCCACAGTGTTCCTTTGTCAACTAAAGCCATAAATTTGCTCAAATATATGTATGTGTGTATATGTATAAATGCTCATGTGTATGAGCATTTTGCCTGTGTATAAACGCACACATACATGCTTGGAGTCCGCAAAGGTCAGACGAGAGCATCGGCTCTTGCAGAAGAGCAGTTCCATTTATGAGCCACCATGTAAGTGTCTGGAACAGAGCCCAGGTTTCCTGCAAGAGTAGCAGGTGCTCTTAACCACTAAGGCACCCCATCAAATACGATATTTTTTTCCTCTGAGATGCGAACAGTGGTTATTTGTTATCTGAACTACAACAATCCTATGGTCCAATCAGCAAAAGCTTCAAAGTGGGGCGAGGCTATAGCTCAGTGGCAAACACTTGCACAGCAGTGTTGTTCAGTCCAAGGTGCTGAAGAAGAAAATTAGAAATAAACTGAAATACTTAGTAAGGTAAGAAGGCAGTGTTCCCGTTGTGGGAGGAGGCAAAGAGAAAGGGCTTACTTATGTTTGTGTTTGTTTGTTTGTTTGTTTTTTCAATACAGGGTTTCTTTGTGTAGCCTGGGTTGTCCGGGAACTCTCTTTCTAGACCAGGATGGCCTCAAACTCACATAGATCCGTGTGCCACCACTGCCCATTGAGAAAGGGCTTTGAGAGGGATCTGTCTATGCAGGCCAGGTTGACCTTGAACTCAAAAGCTTCCTGTTCCATTCTCCTGAGTGCTGGAATTGAAGTGTGTGCCACCATACTTAGCTGACCACGTTAATTTTTTTTATATTTAGTTTTATTATGTATGCAATATTCTGGCTGTGTATATGCCTGCAGGCCAGAAGAGGGCACCAGGCCTCATTACAGATGGTTGTGAGCCACCATGTGGTTGCTGGGAATTGAACTCAGGACCTTTGGAAGAGCAGGCGATGCTCTTAACCACTGAGCCATCTCTCCAGCCCCCGACCACATTAATTTTTATACAAATTTTTTAAAAAGGTCTTAAAGGAATTAAAGCGGTGGTGGCGCAAGCCTTTAATCTCAGTACAACCAGGGACACAGAGGAAGGCTGATCTGAGTTCAAGGCCAGCCTGGTCTACAGATCGAGTTTCAGGAGAGCAAGAGCTACACAGAGAAACCCTGTCTCAAAAAAACAAAAACCAAACCCAACCAAAACAAATCAACTTGCAGCTTTTTTTTCCCTCGGCCTTTCAAGGGCTGAAGTTACAGGTGTGAGTCACTGTGATCTCTACAAAAACCTTAGAGAGGAGGAGTGAGGAACTCAGAACCAAAACACAGCAGGAAAACACCCGGTGCTCTGCCTTCACATGTTTGTTCATAAGGACTGATGGAACCCAAGCCCTGTATCAGACCTAGGACGAAAAAGACAAAAAGGCACCGCCACAGCACTAAAGAACCTTGACTGGCGCTGGTCTCAATCACACCAGCGTCGCGTCTAGTCCACGGCAGGCTTGTGAAGAAAAGCTGAGCGGCTGTTAAGGGAAGGGGCTAAGTCTTTTTATCCAGGGTTAGTCATGGCCAGCGTTTAGATCAGGGGGAGGAAGCAGTATGTCCTCTCCTCCACCCCCAAAGCCTGGCAAGCCTGGCATCTGTGAGCCACACTCCTCTAAAAGAAACTAGTGTGCTGTAGGCAGAAGGCGGGTTGTAGAGGGTGGACAAGGACAGTTCCAAAAGAGCATCACTGACCAGTGTTATTCGTTTCTGAGAGAGCTTGCGATTCTCAATGCCCCTGGTTTCTGCAGTCCCTCCTGAAGATCGAGTACGTGTTCTGCATGGACAAGAAGCTGTGATAGGTGACGGAGCCTGTAAAGGGACAAGCCCCCCCAACCGTGATCCACAGAGCACGCCCCCCCCCCATACTGCCTGGCTTCCTCTTCCTTTTTAAACTGTGTGTATGTGTATGTATTTTTGTGTGAGTCTGAGCATGCGGAAGTATAGGTGCCGGCATGGTCCAGAAGAGGGCATTGTTTAATGGCCTCTGAGGTTTCAAAAGGACCAACTTTGGGCAAATCATTTAACCTCCTTAAGTCAAATTAATTGTCTCCTAAAGAAACAGATAATTCTTACCCTGTTTCTCATAGTTTTGTAAAGTTTAAATATGAGTGAGATATACCTCAGTGACAGAATATATATGAGATTCAGGTTCAATCTCCAATACTGGTTTTTGTTTTGTTTTGTTTTCAAGACAAGGTTTCCCTGTGTAGCCCTGACTGTCCTGGAACTTGTTCTGTAGAGCAAGCTGGCCTCGAACTCACTGATATCAGACTGCTTCTGCCTCCCAAGTGCTGGGATGAATGGCATGTGCCACCACCTCTGGTTTCTTGTTGTTAAAAGACACATATCGGAAAGCAACAAGATACAATGCAACAACTTTATCTGCTTATTGAGTTAATTAATACCTTTCTCTCAAGATCAGTCACTATGCCAAATTCTGTTTTTAAAAATGTATTCATTTATTTACTTATTTTTGACATGGTTCTTAGTATGTATTTTGGGTCACGATAGAGACCAGGCTGACCTAGTAGTGATCTTCCTCCCTTTGTTTCCTGAGCTCTGGGATTACTAGCATAAACCATTGTGCCTGTCTTTTTTCCCCCTTTTTTCTTTCTTTCTTCCTTCTTTCTTTCCTTCCTTCCTTTCTTTCTTTTATATTTATTTATTTATTTATTTGGAGATAGGGTTTGTCTGTATAGCTTTGGACCTTGTCCTGAAACTCACTCTGTAGACCAGGCTGGACTCAGACTCACAGAGATCCACCTGCCTCTAGCTCCTGAGTGCTGGGATTAAAGGTATGTGCCACCACTGGCCAGCTTTTGTCTTTAATTTTTGAGATAAGGTCATATTATGTATTTCAGTATGCTCTTGAACTTGTAAGCCTCCTGGCTCAGTCTCCTGAGTCACAGAATCACAGGCATGCACTAAATGCCTGGTCAAAATTCTGTTTTGATTTTTTTATATATATAATTTATTTTTATTTTATTTGCATTGGTGTTTTGCTACATGTATATCCATGTGAGGATGGAGTTACAGACAGTTCAGCAGCCATGCGGGTGCTAAGACTTGAACCCAGGTCCTCTGGAAGAGCAGTCAGTGCTCTTAACCACTGAGCCATCTCTCCAGCCCCCTGTTTTGATTTTTTTGAAATAGGCTTTCTCTGTGTAGCCTTGGCTGTCCTGAAACTTACTCTGTCGACCAGGCTGGTTTCAAATTCATAGAGGTCCACCTGCCTCTGCCTCCCGAAAAATTCTGCTTTTGATCATACTGTAACCACTATGAAAGGGGAAATAATTAGGAAAACTTTGTAGATCTCTAGAAATCAGGAGAAAGTTCCAAATGGAAAAGTTCAATAGGTGATACCTGTTAACTTTGGACATAAAAACTAGATTTAACCAAAATGAAAACCAAGCACACCCAGTAGAGACACAACCCAAATAGATACTCGTTATTTTATTTATTTTTAATTTCTAAGTACTTTTCTTATTTAAAATTTGTTTGGGGGAGAACCATCTCTGCAGCTCCATCCAGTCTCTAATTTTTAAAATTTCCTTCCTCCCTACCTTCCTTCCTCTCTCCTCTCTCTCTCTCTGCATGCATGTATACTTACACGAGCCACAGTACACAGGGGAGGGAGATCAGAGGATAACCTGTTGGGATGAGTGTTCTCTTTCTACCACATGGGACTTGGGATCAGAGTTGGATTATCAGGCAATCCGTAACTTGATGAGTTATCTCCCAGGCTCTCTACTTTTTTTTTCCAAGACAGGTTTCTCTGTGTAATCCTAGTTTTCCTGGAACTCACGCTGTAGACTAGGCTGGCCTCAAACTCAGAGCGTCATCTACCTCTACCTTCTGAATACAGGGGCTAAAGGTGTGCATCACCACCGCCCAGTTAGGAGCCCATCTTTTTAGAAATGATTTACACCCACCCTCAAGGAAGAGTGGAAAATATTTACATTTCTATCTCAATGGTGGTGAAAACTCAGTTATTTGACTGAAGGAAATGGTTCCTCAAGAATTTTTCTTGGGATTGAGTGACTTCCACAGACATTCCACTAAAGTATCATGTAGGGATATGCGAACAAGAGGAGAAAAACCCATGGGAGATGAACCATTCCCTGAGGAAATAGAAAAATCAGAGGTCTCTTTTCTCAGGTTCTGCTTACATTCTGCATGCTAAGGTATGATCTGTCCGTCTTGTAGTCCCTCATAAGGTCTGGAGGAGGAAACCACACTGTGTCTTTATAAGGGAAACAGTGTGTCACTACATATAGCTGGAAGAAGAGAATGGTGGATAAATATTCATATTGCCACCAAATCAGCTCACAGAAATGATATTGTGCTTCCTTCCTGTGGAATGAAGATCCTGAGTCTGTTTCATATCTTTGTGTTGCTGGGGGATCCAGGACCTGGCACATTCTAGCTACAGCCCAGTCTTATTACATATTTTTTTATAGATAATAAGTTTTCTAGATTATGTTTCATTGGATAACAGCTCTCTTTTTCAACCTGCTGCCTCTTTCGTGTAGATTATTTTTTTTCTTTTTTTCTTTTTTTGCGAGACAGGGTTTCTCTGTGTAGTTTTAGAGTCTGTCCTGGAACTTGCTCTGTAGACCAGGCTGGCCTCAAACTCACAGAGATCTGCCTGCTTCTGCATTCCCAGTGCTTGGATTACAGGTGTGAGCTACCACTCCCTGCCTTTGTAATCTTTTTCTATCAAGGCAGCAGACCCTGAAAGATTAAAGTTGAGATGATCCTCCAATACTGGGAATGAGCACAAGGCGGGAAATAATATTCATTAGACACTGAATGCTTCTTATATACAAGAGCTTTTTTTGTTGTTGTTGTTTTGGTTTGGTTTTGGTTTTTGGTTTTTTGAGACGGTGTTTCTCTGTGTAGTAGCCCTGGCTGTCCTGGAACTAGCTCTTGTAGACCAGGCTGGCCTCGAACTCACAGAGATTCTCTTGCCTCTGTCTCCTGAGTTCTGGGATTAAAGGTGTGCGCCACCACCGCCCGGCTTTAAGACGCTTCGCTTTTCAATCTTTTGCTAAGATCATGTATCTGACGATAAAGTACGCCCGCACTTTTGGCAGCACGTAACGTTCCTACTGGAGTCAGTCCCAATTCTATTACAACTGTTTCTGTATCACTGACTCTGTGTCGCTGGAGCCCTAGCCCAAAGAACAGAGACCAACTGATGGTGCAGCGGTCTGGATCAGTGTCATTTCCCACTCTGGAAGTACTCAAGTCCTCCCCGCCCTCGGCCCGGCCAGGTGCTACCTCGGCTTGGAGAAACTGTAGTAGCGAGTCTCGGGGTTGGCCATGACTTTGGAGCAGAGGCAAACTAGCTCCGTTGCAGTAGTGTACAGTCCGTTGCCATGGGGACCTGCCCCCAGCGGCCTCCGCGGTGAGGGCGGGGTCTCGAACGCGACACGCCTCCAGCTCCCCAAGAGCACTCTGGAGACAGGCCAAAAAGTAAAGAAAGGTTCGGACCCGGAGACAAGATGTTCTGAGAACCAATCAGTGCAATAAGTTTGATATCAGATACAGAACTGAGACAGGAGAATAAATTGAGACTGTGGTCGTAGGAGGGGAGCTTCGAGGCCTGGTCACTTGGCTGGCTGGGAATGGTAGTTTCCAGTGATTCGTAGTCTCCGTTAAACGGGCTTGTAGGTGAGCAGGCTTGTACTACATCTCCCGAAGTTCTCCAGGAACTCGCGTTGGCTTGCTTCTAGAGCGCTCTGTATTGTGGGATATGTAGTCTATAATCTGGCGAAGCATAGTTGTGTCCAAAGAAGGGCTCACGGATTCGGACTCAGTTTCCCTACGGCCCTGGGATGCTCACAGGCCATTGGCTGAGTAAGGCAGATCTTGTTGCACTCCTCCCCGCCCCCAGTGACACAATAGCAGCTCCTTCCAAGATGGCGGCGGCGACGGCAGACCCGGGGGCTGGGAACCCGCAGACTGGGGACTCCTCCGGTGGGGATGCAGGGGGCGGGCTACCGTCACCCGGGGAGCAGGAATTGAGCCGGCGCCTGCAGCGCTTGTACCCTGCTGTCAATCAGCACGAAACGCCACTGCCGCGATCCTGGAGCCCCAAGGACAAGTACAACTACATCGGCCTCTCCCAGGGAAACCTCCGGGTCCACTACAAAGGTATCAGCGGGTCTGGCCGCTGGGAGACAGTCCAGATTGTTGCAAGGAGGCTGTGACCATCATGTCCCTTTCTTTGCCGGGTTCTCTGACTTGGGCCTTTGCCCAGCGGAATGTCCAGAGTAGAGGGATTGGCCAGGCCATGGTTTACCTGCTTCCTTTCCTCTGTCCTGAAACAGCCGACTTTAAGGGAACTACAGTTAAATGTCCTAAACCAGTGTTGGGCAAGACCTTCCACTTTAGGGCCTCCCTTCTTGTCCTGAGCTGGCTCCAACCTCAGCTAGGCCCTTTACCATGGCTTAGTTTCGGTAATGTTAGCAAAAAGAGGTGTTAACATTCTCACAGGCGGTGCACGGGCTGCCTGCCTGCTAGTCTTCCCAGACTGGCCTGGGGGTTGTGTGCTAAAGTTGTTGGTAGTGGTGACTTCCATTTCTGCCACTTCCTTTCCCGGGTTCCAGACTGGGCCATTTGGATTCTAGAAAGACAGACAGCAGTGTTCAGAGTCTCACATGTACCCTAGTTGCCTGTGTGTACCCTTGTTTTGTTATGGAGGACAGTATCATGGTCAGGACACTTGGTTGGTCTGGGGTGGAGTTGATCTAAAGGTGGGAGGCTTTTGTGTTTACTCAATTTCTTGGCCAGCACAAGAGCTTCTCTGGCAAAGGAGGGTTGAAGTTACTATGGCACAGAGATAAAGGAGGCTTATTTTTGCATTTTTCTGGTGTTGACATTCCTTCTTTGCCTTTTTACATCAGGTCATGGCAAAAACCACAAAGACGCAGCCTCGGTGCGTGCCACCCACCCCATCCCTGCCGCCTGCGGTATTTACTATTTTGAAGTGAAGATTGTCAGCAAAGGAAGAGATGGGTAAAGCCCTCTTTACTCTCCTCCCCCTCCCCCCCCAACACAGAACTGGTGCTCCGTCTTGTCATGAGTTTGAAGTTCCTGACTGGTATTAGTGACTGAGGTTAGCCTGCTGACCCACTTGGATCTGGGCTACTCTCCCCTAAGTGTGAACGTGGTCTGGTTGGTCTAAACAGTGGGCCTTGATAGCAGTAGGCACATTGTAGGTTGAGCAGAGGACATTTCTTTTTTTTTTAAAGTATTGTAATTAGATAGTAACAGATCAGGGATATAAGTAACAAGTATACATTAACAATTCAGAGGCCAAATGGGGTTTCCCCTGCTAGCATGTGGTGTTTGTGACTTCTCTCCTTTTGAGGTTGAGGTTCTTTTTTATGGCATTTAGTCATGTAGAGGCCTCAGTAAACTTCAAAGGAATAATAGAGTCTGTGTAGCATTCATCAAAGCTGTAGTGGCCACTGTCATCTGGATAAACAGTGTATGCATGGTCAGAGTCAGGTGACCTTGCTGCTCATAAACTTGTTTTTCAGTCCAGGGACTTGAACACCAGTTGAACCAGCTTTAGGAAGGACTTATTAAACTTAGCATTAGGGAGACTCCCTATTTTAGTCTGACTTAAGTAGACACAAGGCATCAGAGGGGATATCTTTTCTTAGTGGTTTTTCGAGACAGGGTTTTTCTGTGTAGCTTTGAAGCCTATCCTGGAACTTGCTCTGTAGAACAGGCTGGCCTCGAACCTACAGAGATCCGCCTGCCTCTGCTTCCCAAGTGCTGGGATTAAAGGCGTGTGCCACTATCACCTGGCTCGTTGTCTTCTTCCTTATTCTCCCGGTCTCCTTTTCTCCCTAGTAATTGTAATAAAACAGATGTTCAAGCTATGAGATAATGTGACTATAACTATCTTGGGACAGGCTTTTTAAATCAGACCTTAGGTTTGTTATGGGAAATTTGCAAACCCTGCCAATGACAATCATACGGACCCGAGTGTGTGTTTTTGAGCATTTGGGATAATTTTTTCTCCTAACTGTGTTCCTTGTGTTGTGTGCAAAATGCCAGGTTTAGAAACTGAGACTGAACTGAATGTGATGATGCAGGCCCTTCATCCCAGCACTCGGGAGGAAGAAGCAAGCATAGCTCTGTGAGTTTGAGGCCAGCCTGGTTTATAGAGAGAGTTCCAGGACAGCCAGGCCCTGTCTCAAAACAAAAAGCAAAAATGAGGCTGAGTCTGGGGAAGGACTGTTGGAAACAGAACCTCCCTGCTTTCTCAGTGACTTTGTGGCTTCCTAGCCAAGGAGGACTCTGTGAGTGTGGGCACATCCTGGGGCTTGTCTCTTCATTGTCATTCTGGGAAGTTCAGTAAGCATCTAAACTGCTTTGCCTTAACATTCAGTGACTTTAGAATTTTCATCCTGGGAAGCTGTTGCATCTTTAGCTTTCATTTCCATCTGCTTCATTTGCAGATAGGAAACTTACATTTTGGAAGACTTAAAAACTTTTTAATATTTCTTTCCACCATCTGGTAGGATATATCTAATGTGTTGAAACCAGTATCAATGAGAATAACCTCTTAAAACAAACACCTCAAATACAGTTACAGTGTTGACTGAGATGCTGGTGTTGAACTCTGACATTGCCAAGGAGACAGGGGCATATTTCTTAAACTCGTCGGGAGGAAAATGTGTCTTCTCTGTAGCCCTTTCTCATAGATAAGGGCTGAGCTAGTGAGAAACAAGAACAGCTTTTCAGAAGGGGAGTGTTTAAACTTAGAAATCTGGATTCCTTTAACTGACTTTTTAAATTTCAATGGCTCTTGAGAAGAAAGCTCTGTGTGCGACTTTATACTGTGGTGTTATCTACAAGTCTAAAAACAGTGAAAGCCGGGCGTGGTGGTGCATGTGTGAGTCACGGGACTCTGAAGGCTGAGGCAGGTGGGTCTCTGAGTTTAAAGCCAGACTGGTTTTAAACCAGGGCTGCATAATGAGACCTTGTTTCAGCGAAATGAGGAGTATATTTCTCTGATTCTTACCCCAGCACTTTTTTTTCCTTTTCCCTCTTTATTTTTTATTTTTTAAAAATATTTATTTATTATGTATACAATATTCAGTCTGCGTATATGCCTGCAGGCCAGAAGAGGGCACCAGACCTCATTACAGATGGTTGTGAGCCATCACGTGGTTGCTGGGAATTGAACTCAGGACCTTTGGAAGAGCAGGCAATGCTCTTAACCTCTGAGCCATCTCTCCAGCCCTCCTTTTCCCTCTTTAAATAACAAAGTTTCGTGTATTCCAGGCTGGCTTATAACTTCTTAAGTGGCCAAAGCATGATCTTGAACTCATGGTCCTCCAACCTTCACTTTCCCAATGCTAGGATAACAGATCTATGCTACCTCATTTGGTTTATCTAGTGCTGGGAATTGAACCCAGGGCTTCAAACACACTAGGAAGCCCTCTGCCAACGGAGTGACGATCTTGTGCTCTAGTCTTAGTATTTTTGCATATGGCGAATACAGTTGTTGAGTTGGTCTGGAAGCCTCAGTCGTATAAAGGTCATGTGTGTCTGTAGTGGCTTGCTTCAGTTGACAGACAGCTAAAGTAGTAAGCTGGTGAGAGAGTATATGACTGGCTCCCCACAGCTGCTTTCTGGAATCCTTGAAGGGCTTTTTGTGGCTGAGATGTCAGTTGTTGGTATGAGCCACGCAGTATAGTTCAGATTTGTTTTTTGAGGAAGCCAACAGAAGTTGTAGGACAGGCAGACACTGACTCCTCCCCATCGGCGTTGGAGATACATTTCTGACCCAGGTCTCATTGATGTCCTCAGCATTAACTGTAGCTATTGGCTTTGTAGACTTCTCTGTTGTCTCCTTTGAGCCTCATAGCATCTCTAGAAAATGGCTAGAGTAAATGGTGATGAACTTGTTTTGTGGGTGAGTCCTTGAGCTGTTTAGTGGCCTGCCTTGGCTGCTGGGCCTGTGATGTGCAATAGAATAGCCTAACCTGTCAGATGTCCTTGCCTGATCCCAGACACGTGCCTGGGCTGTTGCTGACTTTTCGCAGCACTACTGCTATTGCATTCTTTCTCTGGGCTGGTGTGCAGGAACAGCCTGCTGGATCTGCAGGGTCACAATGTCAAGGGACAGGACTGACACACGTAGACACCGAGGCTAGAGAAGCAGGGCATGTTGTGTGCTGGCCTTGACTGACTTCTTCTCCCATTGACTCTGTAATCTTGTTTTTCTGTAGAGTTGTGTGTTCCTAAAGTATGTATGAGTCCATTTTTTGTTGTCATGGTCGATTTAAGTGATTTTATGTTTTTATTTTTATTTACATGCATGTGTGTGTGTGTGTGTGTGTGGTTGGGTTATGTGCATGTGAGCAGAATATGATGACAGGTCCCCTGGACCTGGAATTACAGGTAGCTGTAACCTGCCTGACGTGGTGCTGGGAATGGAACTCAGGTTCCATAACACTGCCCTACTGGGTAGGAATTCTTTTGAGTCAGTTTTGCTTTGTACAAACAAGTGTCTCCTAAGTGCCACAAAAAGGCTTATTTCAAGGGGCTTATAGAGTTTTTCTTTTCTTTCTTTCTTTTTCATCCCTGTGTGCCAAATATAAGAGAGCAGAAGCAAAGCCAGCAATAGATCAGCCTTGTCCTCAGGGCGCCTGTGGCCTACTCAGTGGAGAGTGGACCTGAGAGGAGCCCTTCATCAGAGGAGGCAGAGCTGGGCACTGCAGCGAGGGATGAGTGGGAGTCCCAGCAGGCACTACCCATGGATCCATGCGTCTTGTGGGTAATTAGCTCCATGCCAGGGCGCAGGAGGAGGACTCTGTAGAAGGAACTAAGAGCCTGGCATAGATTGGTTGGCTTTGGCTGATTTTGTCAAGTCATCAGAGTTGTGGACCTTGGGAGCAGGTCTGATAGGGTGAGGCGATGTCTCAGGCCCCGCCAGGGCTGCCCCTAGGAGATAAGGAGCATCTGTGTTGGTCTTTCCAGAAAGTTAAGTAGGCACTTTATGGACCTGTGGGTGTCCCCAGCGTTTAGTGATGACACATGGAGGGTGTGGTTGTCCTGGCTGACAGATGCCTCAGTGTGACCCTCAAAATAGACTGTAACATCATCCTGGTGGCGGAGGCCTCCTGACATGTGATGGGTGACTCTACCCAAGAAGAGCAGACTTAGCCTAGAGCACTAGGTAGTGTAGGGAGAGGTGGGGTTCTCTTCAGCAAGGGCCCCGGATAGGTTACGGTCAACCAACTCTTGCTTGCTTGGTCATGTAGCGGTGCACTCACCCATTCATGCCACACACCAGGTTGAACACTCGTTGTCTGTCCTAGGTATGGGCTCCAGGAACACAGACACAAGGCCTTTCTAGAGACAGGAGGGATACACCCCTGTGTGTGACCTCACGGGCAGAGAAATTGTTAGCCCATGGTATGTGCCCTATCTGGTTGGCCCCGAGGTTATGTTTCCTTCTACACCCTGCGTTTAGGGGATGCTTCATAGAAGAGATGGCGACGGACCGTGGGAAGCGCATCTGGAATGCTCAAGGTGAACAAAGTGAGGAGCAGAAAGGTGTGTAGGCTGACCTGGGGATGATGGCTGACCTGGCGATGGTGACTTACGCTTGTGAGCCTTACACTCACGTGGCAGAGGCAGGAAGATTGAAACTTGAATCCAGCTTGGCTTCAAGGCTAGCTTGGGACTATACAGAGTCCATGTTTGTTTGGGGGAGAAAAAATATTTGGGGCCAGGACTGAAGGACTAAGTAAGTAGGGGCCAGATGGAAAACCCCTTGTGTATTGTGGCCAAAGGTTTTGAACTTTGTTTTGAGGGCAGTTGTGTGTACAGACTCTGGCTAGGGCAGAAGACACCGCTGTCTGGTCTACCAGGCCTCTGCTCAGAGTTCTGTCAGTGTGGGCCAGTGGTTTAGGTTCTTCATTCACCTGGAGCGTGATTTTCTTATAGAGTGGTCCTTTCCGAGGGAGAGTGACTCTCTGCTTATACTTATGTGGTGTTTGATTTTGCCACCTCCTCTTTCACAGCCATCCAAACATTTCTGTCTCATGAGTTAGGGTCACCCAAAATGATTTTCCATGGAGACTGGAGTCACTCTATTGTAAAGATCTTACCTATCGCTTTTTTGGTCGTAAAAACTACCAAGTCTAGAGACAGCCTGCAGCTGGGCCTCTCATTCAGGATACCCTCCTCTCATTCGGGTCTCTGTGCATGGTTCAGTGCTGTTGAAGCTCCATGTTTATCTGTGGGCTGGCTAATGCCTGCCCGTATGTCCTGAGGAGTAGGCGCCAGCAGCAGTGGAGTCCTGTTTTCCCTGAGCACCCCAAAGCTGGGGACTACAAGTGACTGCTGAACTTTAGGCTTCATCTTTCCTCGAGTTCCAAACACTGTGTTGTTTCTGGTTATGGAGCCTCCTGGGGTGATATATGACTTACTTATATTGTGGATAGAAACTAGTTTGGGTATCTTGAGGTGTAGCTGTGGCATGGGTTGAAAAAGCGGAAATTACTTTCCTGGTGGGGGCTCCCTGCTCATTTCCAGTTGCCATCTACATCCAACTATGAGCTCAGAATGGGGAGTATGGCACTTTTTGTTTTTATTTTGTTTTTCGAGACAGGGTTTCTTTGTGTAGCTCTGGCTGTCCTGGAACTAGCTCTGTAGACTAGGCTGGCCTTGAACTCACAGAGATCTGCCTGTCTCTGCTCCCAAGTGCTGGGATTAAAGGCGTGTGCCACCACTGCCTGGCAGCACTTGAATTTTTTAGGTTACTATTTATTTTATTTTCATGTTTGTGTGTGTGTGTCTACATTACACACCACATGTGTCAAAGTCAGAGGACAATTTAAAAGAATAGGTTCTCGTCCATCATGTGAGTCCTGGGGATGGAATTCAGGTCATCAGACTTTTCAGCAAGCTCCTTTATACACTGAGCCATATCACTGCCCTATAGGTGGTGGTGGTAGTGGTTGGTTTTTTGTTTGTTTCTTTTCTCTTTTGTGTTTTTGGAGACAAGGTCTTACTATGTGGCCTTGGCTAACCTAGACCGAGCTATGTAGACCAGGCTAACCTCAAACTCATAGAGATCCATCTACAGCATCATACTCTGGCCCCATGGGTTCTTTATAAGTTAAATTTTACTTGGTCAAGGGTCAGCCTCTAGGGAAATTCCTAGGAGAAATTCCTATACTCTCCTCCTCACATCCCCGTTGCTTCTTCGGTCTCTGGAATGCTTGGTTTATTACTGTAGATGGGTTGGTACAAAGGGGAAAATCCCAGGTAGAGGGGAAGCCACGGTTTGTCAGGCTGAGCAGAGAGCATGAGTTTAGCAGAACACTGGAAAAGAGGGGTCCTGAGGAGGTCTGTGTGTGGTCAGGGGGCAAGGTGGAAAGAAGATGCGTCTGAGAGTAGAGAGAGCTGATCTCTGACCTTCTGAATCCAAACAGAGTGTCTTCATAGCTCCAGGACTGCCAGTGTTTTGGTTGTGACCAAAATGTGGAGTCATGGCTGATTTCTGGACTGGAGGACTTGGTGATAGAGCAGTGAGAGAGCCTTTCTGTCCCCAAGACGCTAGAATAAGATGCCCTGGACTGTGTAGGAATTTGGGATGGGCCAAGAAAGTTCTTCCCACTGCTCACTCTCTTGCCTCTTTCCTTGTCTTAGAAGGTGTCTTGAGATTTCAGGAAACTTTAGGGCAGTGTGCTGGCTAGTTTCATATCAACTAGACACAAGCTAGAGTCATCTGAGAGGAGGAAATTTCAATTGAGAAAATACTTCCATAAGGTCAGGCTGTAGGCAAGCCTGTAGGGCATTTTCTTTTCTTTATCTATTTTTTTAATTTTTAAATTTTTTTCATGTGCATTGGTGTTCTGCCTGCGTGTATGTCTGTATGAGGGTGTCGGATCCCCTGGAATTGGAGTTACAGTTGTGAGCTGCCATGTGGGTACTGGGAATTGAACCTGGGTCCTCTGGAAGAGCAACCAATACTCCTAACCACTGAACATCTCCTTAAATAGTGATTTTTGGTGAAGAGTCCAACCTGCTGTGGGTTGGGCCATCCCTGGGCAGGTAGTCCTGAGTTCTGTAAGAAAGTAGACTGAAGCTAGGACAGTGGCCTTTAATCCCAGCACTGTAAAGGCAGAGGCAGGTGGATCTCTGTGAGTTCAAGGCCATTCTGGTCTAAAGAGCGAATTCCAGGACAGGCTCCAAAACTATGTGAAACCCTGTCTTGAAAAACCGAAAAAAAAAAAAAGAAAAAAAGCAGACGAGGAAGCCATGGGGAACCAGCCATAAGCAGCACTGTGTCCATGCCTCTGTGTCAGCTCTTGCCTCCAGGTTCCTCCTTTGTTTGGGTTTGGGTTCCTGTTCTGACTTTCTTCAATGATGAATAGTGATGTGGAAGTGTAAGCCAAATAAACTCTTTCCTCCCCAAGTTGTTTTGGTCCTGGTGTTTCATCACAGCAACAGTAACCCTGACCAGGACAGTCAGGAATGACAAATGTCAGGGCTCAAATACAGCTAGACCCTCAGCTCCTGGGCATACATACATGGATAAAAGCAGCCATTCTGGTCCAGACAGAACCCCAGGATTTTTCTTAATTACAGTATACTAGGGAGTTTGAACTTTTTTGGTCACATTTTGAACGCTAGATGAAATTCACCAGCCTCGGGGCAGAGGTGAGAAGCGGACAGCAGAGAAAGGGTATCTAGATGGTCCGAGGGCTCAGGTTTTCTCTCCTCCAGGACAGTGCCAAGGTAGAGTTGTACCGAGAAGCAGCAGAGGGGGCAGCTTGGTTGCATTCTACTAACAAAGTCATATCTCACAAGTCGAGAGTCAGTCCGTAGTTGGCATGTACCATTTTTATACAGTGTTCTGGTGTCATTAGGACTGTAGTGCTGGCTGCTTATCAGTGGTGGTTATAGTTACTTTGTTTATTTATTTTTTCTAACAGCCCTGGCTGTCCTGGAACTTGCTCTGTAGACCAGGCTTGACTTGAGCTCAGAGATCCACCTGCTCCCTGAGTGCTGGGATAAAGGCGTGTGCAAGACTTGTTTTTAAGACCGTTGACCATTTAGAGCAGGAGCCCAGGGGCTGGAGAAATGGGTCAGAGGTTACGAGCACTGACTGCTCTTCCATAGGTCCTGAGTTAAATTCCCAGTGCCCACAGGTGGCTCACAGCCATCTATAATGGGATCTGATGCCCTCTTCTGTCATGCAGGCATACATGCAGATAGAGCACCATATACATAATAAATAAATCTTTAAAAAAACAAAACAAAGGGGGCTGGAGAGATGGCTCAGTGGTTAAGAGCATTGCCTGCTCTTCCAAAGGTCCTGAGTTCAATTCCCAGCAACCACATGGTGGCTCACAACCATCTGTAATGAGGTCTGGTGCCCTCTTCTGGCCTTCAGGCATACATGTAGGCAGAATATTGTATAACAAAATAAATAAATAAATATTTTAAAAAGCCAAAAAAAACCCCAAAACAAAGCAGAACAAGAAGAGGAGCCCATGTCTGAGCAACCTGGAGACATCTATACTCTATGTCTCTATGGGACATCTTGACTGAGGCCTTTTTGCATTTTGGATTGACACTCCCCCCCCCCCCCCCTTCCATAACCCCGGGACCTATCATGCCCCTCCTCTAAGTGAGCTACATGTCTTCCTGGCAGTGGGCTATGGTTGCTGGAGGAACAAAATGCACATAGTTGGTGCCATGATGGTCTGTGGTTTTGAGTGGGCTCATCAGACTATGAAATGAAATCCCCAGTGCCAAACATTAGCTCTTATTTCAGACCTAGTTCGTGTTTTGTAGCCACTGCCCTAGAGTCTTCTGTTATTGAAGCCGTTGATTTCTTTTGTCTGGAGCAATCTCTGATAGGAAGAAGATTGCCAGTCTGATGAGCTGTGGCTGAAGTGTTAGACATCAAGATGAAACTGTCAGGTGATCTCCCCAGAGCTCTTTGGAGAGCTGCACCTTTGTTTTTATTTTTCAAGACAGTTTCTCTGTGTAGACCCGGCTGTCCTGGAACTCACTCTGTAGAACAGGCTGGCCTTGAATTCAGAGATCTACCTGCCTCTCTCTCCCCAGTACTGGGTGTAAAGGCATGATGCCTGAAGCCAGGCCCCCCCCCCCTTTTTGAATTAGAGAAGATAGACTCATAGTTTCCCACGGCTACCCAGAGCTGTCTCTGTACCCAGGCTCAGGCCTTTTGTTTTTTCCTTTGCATCACTTCCTACCAGAGCTATCCTATTAATAGAACTTTTAAGTCTAAAGCCTTAGACTTAAAAGTAAAATATATTGGTTCCTTTACCTTACACACAGTCTTTTTTTTCTTTTTTCGAGACAGGGTTTCTCTGTAGCTTTGTAGCCTTTCCTGGAACTCTTGTAGACCAGGCTGGCCTCGAACTCACAGAGATCCTCCTGCCTCTGCCTCCCGAGTGCTGGGATTAAAGGTGTGTGCCACCACTGCCCGGCCAGAGTCATTATTATTATTCTTTGTTTTTGGTTTTTTGGAAACAGGGTTTCTCTGTGTAACAGCCCTAGCTGTCCTGGAATTAGCCTTTAATTCACAGAGATCTGCCTGCCTCTGCTTCCCGAGTGCTGGTATTAAAACCGTGCACCACCATTATTTAAAGTGCCCATAAGATCCACCTTCTACTAGGCGGTTTTGACGCATGCCTTTAATTCTAGCTTTGGAGTTTGAGGTCAGCTTGGTCTACAGACCAAGATTTAGAACAGCCAGGGCTACACAGAGACACCCTGTCTCAAAACCAAAAACAAACAAACAAAAAACTCTACCTTTTCTCCGAGAAGAAATTGAGAGACAGTGAGAAGAGCTGGGCCTGTGTTTTCACTATTTTCATTTGTTCTGTACGAGCAGAGGGGCTTCTTCTTCTGGCCCCGACACACACCCGAGTCTAGGCCGCTCCAAGCTTCCCATTGCGCTCTGCGCCAGACCTCACCTGTCTTATCTGGAAAGGCCAGGTGTGACTCCTGCCGGCTGGCCTAGCTGAAAGGGTGTGACCGCTGACAATCTTCAACATAAACGGCTGTTTTTCTGCTTTATTTTTTTTTAGCTTGCTTACTTCTTTTCTTCTTTCTTTTTCCCTTTCCTTTTCCTTTTCCTTTGCTTTCCTCCTGGCTGTCCTAGAACTTGCTCTGTAGACTGGGAGGGCCTCAAACTCAGAGATCCGGCTGCCTGTTCATCCCAGGTGCTGGGACTAAAGTGCACCACCAAGCCTGGCTAATTTTATTCTTTTTTATGTAGCTCTGGTTGTCCTCAAACTCACTCTAGGGACTAGGCTGACCTCGAGCTCTGAGAGATATGCCTGAATTAGAGGGGTGTGCCTCTATGCCTGTCTTGTTTGTTGTCTTTAATGTGTAATTCGGTGGTATTATTTAGGGTCACAATGTTGAATAACCATTGCTACTGTCTATTTCTAAGACTTCTATTATCCCATTGAATAATAATTATTTCCAGTCTGAGTATAGTGGCACATATCTTTAATCCCAGCACTCAGGAGGTAGAAGCAAGTGGATAAATTTGAGTTCAAGGCCAGTCAGGATTACCAAGTGAGACACTCAAACAAACTACCCTCTTCTTCCCAGTCCCTGATTACATTTTGTGTTTATGAATTTACCAATTGTAGATAATTTTATACAAATGGAATCCTACAAAATTAGTCCTATGGTGTCAGACTTGTTTTGTGTAAAAATGATTTCAAAGTGTATGTTGTGGCATGCACCTGAACTTCATTCTTTTTTATGACTGAGAAATTTCCCACTGTGTAGCTAGCTAGTTAGATAGCTAGGCACACAGAAAGATACATTTTGTTTGTCTGTTGGTGGATACACCTGTTTGGTTGCATACCAAGTGACATTGTGCATCTTTTCATGCGCTGTTGTATATGGCTGTATGGCTCCCTCTCCCTTCTTCTCCCTTCCTTCCTTTCTTCAGTTTTTTATCCTGGTTACTCTCAAGTTTACTGTGTATTCAAGGATGATGATCTTGCCTCTGGGTGCTGGGATTTTAGACTGTGCTGCCCTCCCCAGTTTATGCTGTCCTGGAGCTCAAACCCAATGCTTCATGTATACTAGGCAGACGGGCTGTCAACTTAGTTACATCCTCAGCACCAGCTGTTTCATAAATCCTCAACAAATGTCTATAGGACTGGTGAGATGGCTCAGGAGGTAAAAGCGGTTGCTGTATAAGTCTGGAAACCCAAGTTTGATCTCCAAAACCCATGATAGAAGGAGAGAACCAACCCTTTAGAATGGTCCTCTGTTTTCAGTATGAATGCATGTGCCCTGACCCAAATGCATCTGCATTCGTGCCTGTGATAATAATATATAAAATAAAAATTACACAAAAAGAAACATCTATATAGTTCTTTGCCTATTTCATAATTGGATTGCTTTTTATTTCAATTATAAGGGATTCTTTTTTTTTTTTTTCTAAGACCGGATTTCTCTATGTAGTCCTGACTATCCTGGAACTCAGTCTGTAGACCAGGTTGGCTTCAAATTCATAGAGATCTCCCTGCCTCTGCCTGCCGAGCTCTGGGACTAAAGGTGTGCATCACTACTTCTTGGGTCTATTTTTTATTTTAAATCTGAGACTGTCTGATGCCTTAGCACTTGCCTGGTTGGTACACTACATGTAGACACACTATTGTAGCACAGGCTAGCCTTGAATTCCTGATCCTTCTACATTTGCCTCTTGAGGGCTAGAATTACTGGCATGGGTCATTATATCCTGCTAGTATTGTGTTATTTTTGCAGTGAGTGCACGTGTGTATGTGTGTGTTTGCGGGCATGCGTGTGCAGTGGTATAGGTATGAAGGTCAGAAGAAATTTTCAGAATTCAGTTCTCTCCTTCTACCGTAGAATCCAGAGATTAAATTCAGGTCGTTAGGTTTGTGTGTGAATTGCTTGCACCCACTGAGCCATCTTGCCTGCATCCTTAGTTGACTTTTTAATTGCTCTTCTAAGATATAGCTCATCTTGGGTTTGCGTCTGGGTATGATACATTTGTAATAGTGCACAGCCATTATTGACATTATTCTGCTAAGAGTTATGCTAAGGTCAGAGCTGGGAAGGAGCTGAGAAGCCCTTTAGTCTAACTTCTCCTTTTCTGATAGGGAACCTGAGATGTGGGTTGAAACCCAAGATCTCTGATCCCAAATTAGGGTAGAGTCTAAGAGACCAGCCTTTCAGAGTTGGGGGTGGTATGTCTAAGGCCGCTGAGAAGTGTTCTGTCACTTTGCTTTTATTTTCATCTAGCCCAGACTGGCTGTGAGTTTGAAGGATAACGCAGAAGGCTGAGCATCAATTCCCGCCCCTCTTGCAGCAGCTTCCCCAGTGCTGGGATTAGAAGCGCACATCACACCTGACTTCCTGTCACTTTAAAATTGCTCAGGGTCTGGCAGGATAGTTGAGCAGGTAAAGGTGTTTGCCACCAAGCTTTCTGACCTAAGTTTGATCCCTGGGACTCACGTGATGGAAGGAGAGCACTAGCTCGTGTAAATTGTTCTCTGACCTCCACATGGGCATCATGGCACAAGTGCACACCCAAAATTAGTAAAGAAATATAGTGATTTTTTTTCAAAAAACAAAATAAATTGGTTTGGTGGAACATGCCAGTAGGATTTGCTAAAGAAGTCAGAGGTAGGAGGATCACGAGTTCGAGGCCAGCCTAGGTGGTGGAACAGGCCTTTAATCCCTTGGGGAGCAGAGGCAGGCCAGTTCAAGGCCAATCTGGTCTATAGAAAGAGTTCCAGGACAACCAAAGCTACTCATAGAAACCCTGTTCAAAAAACCAAAATAAATTCTTCACATGCTTCCCTTCCAGAAGTAGGAAGGGCATACTAGATTTGTTTCCAAAGGGTTCCCTGTGTAGAAGGGTCTTCCCAGCTCCATTAGGAAACAACAGAGAAGGTGTCGTGTCCCCCTCTAGCCTTGTTCAAAACTGGAGGGTCGAGAGTCCAGTGCTCTCTTTCTAAGGTCCTGTCCTCTGGTATCACCAGGCATGACTGAGTTAGGAAAAAATCTCCAGTCCGTTGGAGCTCTGCTGAGCCTGACTCACTGCAGCGGTGTCTTCTGAGAGTGAGCTCTGGGTTGTTCTTGGGGTGGGAGCCAAGATGCCATTTCTGCTGTTTCTTCCAGTGCACTCTCAGCCCCCTAGATGTATGTACCGAGGAGCTAATCCCACGTTCCCTGGTCTGTCTCTTGCCACTGAAGGGCTGTGCTGGGATGAACCAGAGATGGTTATAGCTGGCTCCTCAATGTGATGTTTTCACAATTATAAAAGTGATTCCAGGGCTTAGGGATGTAACTAGGTGGACTGTTAGCCTAGCGTGTCAAAGCCCTAGGTTTGATCCCTAGCACCATGTAAACTGGATGTGGCAGTCCATGTTTATGATCCCAGCACTTGGGAGGTAGGAGCAGAAGAGTCAGAAGTTCAAGGCCAGCCTCACTTTGGGTGTGGTTAGTTGGGGGCCTTTCCTGCCCACCTACAGCTGTGCTGTCCCTTCTCTAAGTCAGTGGTGAGTCTCTGCCTGGCTTGGTCCTGCAGTGCAGAGCCACAGCGGGGGCAGAGAGACTCTTGTAGCTGCAGTGAGCAGCAGAGACTGAGGAGTTAGAAACCAGCTCATGACCCAGCTACCATCAGGGACTTGTCTTGTTGTCCCTCTGTACTTCCTGGCTGTCTCACGTCTTTGTTAAGTGTTATTTCCTCTGTTTTACTGTCATAGAAAGAAAAAAAAACAAAATGAGTTTATTTTGCAGTTACTTGTGGGGTAAATTATTCTCTCTCATATCTTCTGATGCCTGAAAAGAGAGCCCAATGAGCAAGCCAAACTTTTGGATCCGTTCTGCCACTTATTTAGGGGAGTGGGGGTTTTACTGACTCCCTTCTTCCCAGGCTGCTGTATCTGGTAGTGTTTTTAGCATGACTTGGCCTATTATCAACAAGGAAGCAAACGTTCAGACCTTTCTCCTTGGTAATCCCAAATAAACAGGCAGTTGTTTTTAGATGTCCCAAGTTCAGGCCTTTGAGAATAGTCTGATTTATCTGATTCCCCTGCTGGAAGAACCTATAGTGACCTACTAGACAGAGTGGGTCATGTATACAGTCATCCATCTGCTTTCCCTGAGCACCAGCCCAGGTTGGTTCTGGTGACTGGCTGCACTGAGGCCTCTCTGGTTTCATGGTAACAGCTGATTAAGCAGGCCCTGAGGACCGAGAAACATGCCCGTGGACCTATGGTGAGCTTGGGAGCAGAGATGAGATTGGAATCGGAGTATGTCCAGTATATTTGTCGTTTGCTAGTAGGTTTCTCATTCAGGTGCTGTGCTTGGTGTCATTGTCAGTCTAGAACAGAGTTGGGGGATGGCGGCCATGCCTCTTGCTGAGCACGTTGGCTTCAAACTTTCCAAACGAGTCCCAGTTGACCTTGCTTTGGTGCCTGTTTGTGCTGTTCAATGTCCTAAGCTCTTCAAGCTTCAAACCTAGAAGTTCGCTGGTTCTAAAGAGTGGTTGGTTTTTTCCATGTCGTTCCATCCCTATTGCTGTACTAGGATGACTTTGGTAGTGTCTGGGTTTGCTTCTTCAGTCTTTGTCAGCTATCTGATCAGTGTAGCCTTGCTACACCCCTTCTGTGGCTTCCCACTGACCTCCTGTGAAGTGTAAACTCCTTAAGTTAGCATGTAGGCTGTGTACACAATCCCCGTTTCCTGTCCAGCTTTGGTTCTTTATAAGTCTGCCCAGCCTAGAACTCAGCCGCATCGAACTTCTTTCAGTTCCTCTGCCCTGTGTCTGCTTCTTTGCCTTTATTTGCCTTTGCATTTTCCGTTGCTTCTGCATGGCACATGCTCTCTCTTGCTTCTCTCACCTCCTTTACCAGGCCTTAGCTCGGCTTTCACTTCCTCAGGGAATCCCGCCCTTCACGTCAGCACATTCTGGATCTCTGGTTTAACCTTAACCTGACAATGGTGGGAGGCCAACCTGGTCTACAAAGGGAGGACAGACGGCTATTACACAGAGAAACCCTGTCTTGAAAAATCTAAAAAACAAAACAAAAACCCCAGAAACATCTCTGCATTGAGTGGTCAAGGCGCCCTTGTCATAATCAGTTAACTGTGAGAGTTTAGTTCTAGGCTCCCTGTTTTGAGTCTTTTTTGTTGGTCTTCATGTCTATCTTTTGCTAGTCTTATACTTTTTTGTTGTTGTTGTTGCTGTTGTTTTGAGACAGGATTTTCCTGTGTAGCAGCTTTAGCTGTCCTGTAGCTCTTGTAGACCAAGCTGGCCTGAAACTCATAGAGATCCACCAGCCTCTGCCTCCCGAGTGCTGGGATTAAAAACATGTGCCACTATGCCTCGCCTTTATTTATTTATTTATTTTTAAACATTTCTTATGCTTTATTTGACTTTATGTGCATTGGTGTGAAGGTGTCAGATCCCCTGCAACTGGATCTTCAGAGAGTTGTGAGCTGCCATGTGGGTGCTGGGAACTGAACCCAGGTCCTCTGGAAGAGCAGTCAGTGCTCCCAACCACTGAGCCATCTCTCCAGCCCCGCCTCGCCTTTATTTTATTTTATTTTATTTTATTTTATTTTGAGTCAGGGTCTCAGTATGTAACCCTGACTGGCCTAGAACTTGCTATGTAGTTCAGGCTGCCATTGAACTCTCAGAGATTGCCTGCTTCTGCCTCCAGAGTTCTGGATTAAAGGTGTGCACTCCAAACCTCCTATATTTAATTTTTGTCTTAACTGCTTTACCTAGAACTCTCAGTGTTCTGCTGAGGTAATAGTGAGAGAGCATTGTATTCCCAGTGTTAGAGGATAAGCTGTGAGTCTTGTTACTGTTTTATGTTGTTGTGTTAGGATTCTTTCTATTCTCTATTGAGTATTATTGGAATGTAATGTTTTGTTTTGAGACAAGGTTCTATGTAGTTCTGGAACTTGCTATGTAGACCAGACTGACCCTTGAACTCACAGAGCTTCTCCTGCCTCTGCTTCTTGAGTGCTGGAATTAAAGGCAATTGTCATCACGCTTGGCCCAGATGTAATGTTTAAATATTTAAAATTTTATTTTGTTTAAGAAAGGGTAATTGCTATAGCTCAGGCTGGACTCATAGCTGCCTCAGCCTCCTGATTCTTAGATTATAGGTGTGTGCCGCTCACTTGGCTGATATGTAATTTCTTTATCCTATACGATTCACCCCTTAAAGTGTATAGTTGTGGATTGGGATTTAGTTCAACAATACAGTCCTTGCTTGGCACTTTCAGTTTACTCAAAAGGACCTTGACTGAGTGCTAGTATTGTAAAACCAAAAAGTGTAGCTCAGCACTTAGTATATTCGAAGGGCCCTTATGGCTCTTACCCTTTATTATCTCAGGCTGGTTGGATGAGAGTCCTCATGTTCCTGAAAACTCACTAGAAGGTGGGAGCCTGCAGCTATTTTCAACAAAAAGTTGAGACAAGGTCTCTTTATGCGTCCGTGGGTTACTGACTATGTAGTCCAGGCTGGCATTGGACTTTTGACATTCTGCCAGCCTCTTCCTTCCAAGTGCTGGGGAATTACAGTCGTGTGTCGCCACACCCATCTGGGAAACTTCTTTCTCTCGCTCTCTTTTCACCCCAGTGCTTGGGGCTTGTGTACAGGTGCCTAGACATGCTAGGCAAGTGCTCTGCCACACGTAGCCCAGCAACCAGTGTCTTCTTGTAGCTTCAGGGTACCCTCCTTTTGAAAAAGACTTAGTGTTATCTGGTATTTGAAGAGTTGGGGCCTCTTTCCTTTGGACCCTGACTCAGCTTTGACCTCATTTGAGTCTGCTAGTTGGGTTCCTGTGGGGCTGTTCCCCATGTCATTGACACCCAGAGGTGGCATGGTGCCCAATGTGAATGGGTGTCAGCTTCCCCGGGCTACTCTACACTTAACTCATCCAATCAGATCTTGAAGTTGAGCAGGAGTTTGTGCAGAGGCTCAGGCAGTTATCTAAGAAGAGCCCATAGGAATGTGATGATGGCTACTTGCTGGAGAAAGAAGCTTCTTTTGTAGGAAGTAATAGCTTGTTCCTGTTTGTTTTTTGTTTGTTTGTTTTTGAGACAGGGTTTTTTTTGTAGCTTTTTTGGAGCCTATCTTGGAACTCACTTGGTAGACTGGGCTGACCTCGAACTCACAGAGATCCGCAGCCTCTGCCTCCTGAGTGAGAGTGCAGGGATTAAAGGCGTGCGCCACCACTGCCTAGCTTCATGTTTGTTTTTTATAGTGCTGGAGATCAGACCCAAGGCTTTGTGCATGTTAGGTAAGTGCTGTATCACTGAGCTACACCCCAGCCCCCTAAAGCAACTTGTGTTTGAGCATAGATGTCTTAGTGGTCTTTCCCCATGGAACATTGTAGAACCAGAACTTTGCCTGGTGACCAAACATAACTCTTCCTGCAGGATCCTTAATTTACCCTGTTTGCACTAGCTTTAAGCTGTCAAGGGTCATTCAGGAAACAAATATGCTCTAAACACAAGCTCTTCCCTTAGTTTCAGGAAACTCTTATGCCAGGAGTGGGACTACATGTAGTGTGGGACACAGGCTCAGGCCCCTCACAATAGGACAGGATGAGTGGCTGCCTTCCAAGTTAGGGAACCTCCTGACTGTGTTGTGCATTTTGGGTGGATGACTACAGGCTAGTTGAGTTGTTTACTGCTTAGTCAGCAAAGACGTCAAGGGAATGGAGACCAGCTTTTGGCACCCTCTACCACATAAAGCCAGGAAGCTGATTATTTAGGCCGTTGTTTTTCTGGGGAAATGTGAAAGTTGTAATCTAATGGGGATCATGCCAGCAGGCTCACACAATGGCTCCCGATGGCCCTAGAAGCTGGCCCTTTCTTGCAGTCAGTATGTGTTTCTTGGAAGAGCTGAGGAGTTCTGTTCAGCCTTGGGCTGTGTATTGGGCCATGTCTTTGGCCTCAAAGGAGTTAATTCTGTGTCCCAAATAGTGCTTATAATAAGGAAGACAAGTTTTCTTTGTGCTATGGATGCCCTCTATAAAATGTTGGTCCTCTTTGCATCTCCTTTAAGCTCTGTGAACTAAATTAATTAGCTCTATGTGTTAGTCTATGTCTTTGATACCTGCACTACATGATGGGGTTGCTGGTTTCAAAGGGAGATTGGTGGGTCAGAGCCTTGCATTCCTGTTTACTATTCTGTTTGGGTATTAGAAGTTGTTCCTATAAAATCCAGTGAATGGTACAGACAATAAGAGAAAGGAAAGAGGGCATTAACTACATTTGAGTGCCGGGCAGGGTCTGGGCCAAGGCTGACTACGGAATCGGGCCCTGGGAGTGCTAGGAAGTAGGTGCATAGTATATTTGTACTAGAGGAGGAAGACTCTGGATCTTGGTAAAGTCATAACACAAGCAATCGAGTGGCTGTTGAGGCACTTGGAAATAGGCAAATTAAGACAACTATGCAGCTTCTTCAGTTTTGGGGAGTGGGATGATGGCCCAGTTGGTAAGAATGCCTTCTGTACAAGCACAAGGACTTGAGTTTGGATCTCTAATAGCCACACAAAAATCTGGGCCCAGCAGTGCACACCTGTAATCTCAGAACTGGGAAGCTGAAGACAGGAAGATTCTGTGGCTTACAAACCAGCCATAAAGCTGAACTAGTGAGCTCCAGGGTCAGTGGAAGACTGTCTTAAAAAAACGAGACCATTAAGGAAGACTCCTGATGGTAAACTCTGGCTTCCACACACACATGTACATACTACTACACACACGCCAATAGAAACTCTTTTTTTTTTTTTGGTGTTTTTTTTTCTCTGTGTAGCTTTGCAGCCTGTCCTAGAATTCACTCTGTAGATCAGGCTGGCCTTGAACTCACAGAGATCTGCCTGTCTCTGTCTCCTGAGTGTTGGGATTAAAGGCATGCACCATCACTATTGAGTAAAACTTTTTTCATTATGGTAAAATTCACTTAGCATAGTATTTGCCATTTTAACCGTTTAAAATGTACAATTCAATGGTATTAAATACATTGCCATTGTTAGTCAATTGTAAAGTTACACCTTAGCCTCTTTGGATGGTGTTTTGGATGTTTTAAGTATTTCAAGCACCTCAGCTGCCTGTTGTAATGGTTTTATGTGCTCTGAATCAGGTGTTTTATGTTTGGCTTCTACTCTTTTCTTTTACTCTTAAAAGATGATGATTTGGTTGGATGGTGGTGGCGCGTGCCTTTAATCCCAGCACCTGAGAGGCAGAGACAGGTGGATCTTTGTGAGTTTGAGGTCAGCCTGGTCTACAGAGCTAGTTCCAGGACAGCCAGTGCTGTTACACAAAGAAACTCTGTCTCAAGGAGAAAAGAAATTATGGCTTGATATTTTTTCTTCTTAAGATTTATTTATTTATTTTATGTGTATTGGTAATTTGCCTGAATGTGAATTTGTGTGATCTGTGTTAGATCCCGTGGAACTGGGGTTACAGAAGTTGTGAGCTACCATGTGGGTGCCGGTGCCGGGAATTGAACCCTGGTCCTTTGGAAGTACAGTCAGTACTCTTAACCACTGAGCCATCTCTCCAGTCCCAGCCATCTCTCCAGCCACAGAGGGCTTGATTCTTTTATTTTTAAGTTCTTGAGTTACCCGTTTCCTTCTATACCACAAACACTTAGACTGAAAAAGAGATTTCCTTTTTTGGCTTACCTCTTCTTATGAGTGCTACTAAGACTTCTTTGGAAATTGCCACAGGAAGGGCCCCACCTTGCCTTGCATACCTTACTTAGGTACCTGGGGTGGAACAAGTGTGTGTGTGTGTGTGTGTGTGTGTGTGTGTGTGTGTGTGTGTATGGGGGATGGTTTGGTTTTGGAAGTTCAAACTTCAACACCTCCCTGCTGTGTGTGGTCTAGGAGGCTAGCCACAAATACAAAGGGAAGGGTAATGTGTATATGTTTTGAGGGTCCTGAGAGGAAACTGTGTTGGGTTTCCTGATGATCAAGAGAGTAGATTCTGCCTGGCTGTACTTTTTCAGTATACTGCTCCTTGCTAATGATGAAGCTTGACCTTGTATTACGCTGCCATTCATTCCCTAGTTCATAGGTACTTTTAAGGAGTTGGCTTTCCTGCCCTAGTTGGAATTAGAAAGCCAGAGGATTGGAGGCCATTTTTTAGTTCACTTTAGCAGTTAGTCATGGTTACACACACTATCCCTTATTTTCTTTTTTGTTTTTTTTTTTTTTTGTTTTTGTTTTTCGAGACAGGGTTTCTCTGTAGCTTTGGAGCCTATCCTGGATCTAGCTCATATAGACCAGGCTGGCCTCGAACTCACAGAGATCCGCCTGCCCCTGTCTCTAGTGCTGGGATTAAAGGTGTGCACCATCACCGCCTGGCTATCCCTTATTTTCTTTTAAAGGAAAATTTAAAATCATCTGTGTTTATTTTGTGTGTTTGCGTGTGCACACATATATCACAGACATATCTGGAAGTCAGAGAGAGACATTTGAGGGTCAGTATTTTCTTTTCGTTGTATGAGTCCTAGAGATGGAATTCAGGTTTCAGTTTAGTGGCAAGTGCCTTTGCCTGATGAGTAATCTTAGTGGTCCTCTTTTTAGTGGCAAAGATATTAAGATGCTTCCATTGGAAATAAAAAGGTTAGTTGGATGTGGTAGTTGAACTCACTTTAAATCCCAGCACTCAGAATGCAGAGGCAGGCAGATCTCTGTGAGTTCAAGGCCAGCCTGATCTCATAATGAGTTCCAGGACATCCATAGCTACACAGAGAGACCCTGTTTCAAATAAATAAATAAATAAATAAATAAATCGAAAAGCAAAAGTTTGTACTTAGATAAATCAAAAGATGAAGGTTCTCTGAGAACCATTAGTGTATTGAAAAAGTCTACAGCTATTGCTTTTCTCATTTTTGTCTTCTACTAAGAACTGTTTGAGAAGGGAGATAAATTAATTTTAGGTAGCATATAAAATAATGAGTATCATGATGGCCTCTTCATACATATGTGTTCCACTTTGTTTTCATTAGTTCCCTATTTGCTTTTTTAAGGTACATGGGAATTGGACTCTCAGCTCAAGGCGTCAACATGAACAGACTACCTGGTGAGTCACTGTTTAAGGAAACATTATTCTGCTCTCTGTCCTGCTCTGTTAGAGTGGCTGAAAGACTGGGGAGGGTCCTGTTTGCAGGATGGCCAGCCATTGGGTGCCATTGAGATTGATGGAGGCTGCGGAGGCAGTCTGGCAGCTAAGAGTGCTTCCTGCTTTTCCAGAGGACTTGAGTTCAGTCTTCAGCACCCATGTCAGGTTGCTCACAACTGCTTCCTCGGACCCCCCGAATCCACACTCAAGACATACACAATCACACATAATTAAAAATAAAAATCTTGAAAAATATTGACAAGTGTTGTCCCTCATGGAATTTGGACTGTTTACTGTTAAATGAAGTGACCTGACCTTAATCCCCTTGGGGCTACGCCTCAGTAACCCTCATTCCCATTGGCTGTTGCCAGCCTGGGACTCAGGCATGTGCCAGGAGGCATGTACTGCCAAGCCTGGCTCCTTCGTTGCTTGTTACTTCACCACGTTAAAGATCAAAGTCTTTAAGTGGTTTCCCACGTGGAACCTGGTTGAGGTGAATTCTGAATAAATAAGAGGTGTGATTAAGATATTTGAATTTGTAGCTGTGAGTCCACAGCAGCTTCATATTAGTGAAGTGTCCTAGGTCTGCATCTGGTCCTCCTCTACCAGTCTCACATGCTTCCAGCTGTTTTCTGCCCTGCCATTCATTTCTCGTCCTGCCCTGCCGGGGCACGGCTGTGGAGACAGAGCCTACCCTAAGAGCTTCCAGCTGATGTTTGCCTTAAGTGGCAGAGGTGGCGTGACATGAGCTGCCCTGATACCATCACAGAGGCAAGCAGTGTCCTGGTGGTTTTGCCTTGGATTCCTTGTGCTGGTGCCACGGAAGACAGCTGGCTTTTCTAAAGAGGGCGCGCACTTCAGTGCCCTTTCCTAACAACTCCGATCGTCACCACAGATCGTCACCACAGAGTTGTTGACAACAGACTGATTTCAAATGCAATCTAGACTTGCTCTGAATTCAACTAATTTTCAGGAATTTGGCTTTTCTCTTTTTGTCTTTTTGCTTTAATGTGGTGAAAAGCAAACTTTTTTTTTTTATTCATCAGAATCTGTAACTTAGGTGTAGTCTAACTTTTTAGGTCTTACACAGATCGGTTTCTTGCTTTCAGTGTGATCTTTGAACTTTTGTACTGTTCTGGTAGTGGAAAAAAGATATTTTGTTATTGGAGACAGAGTCTTGTATAGCTCAAGCTAGCCTCGAATTTGAGATTTTTCCTGCCTCAGCTTCCCAAGTGTTGGCATCATAGGTGGGCACCACCATGCCCTGCTTGCCCTTGCCCTAACTTGCACTCTGATTGCTATCTTGGTTGTTCCCTGCCATATCTGAACTCTGCCTGATAATTCCTTGGCTGGAAATAATCAGATTGATTCTAGGTAGGGCTTCTTGGGAAGGATGGAAACCCCTGACTTGCCTAGGATGCAGAACTAGCTGACTGACTGGACAGATCTAGCATAGGGCAGTATATGGATAGAGTGGGGGGTTTCTTCACAGGAATGACAGTGGATTGGTCTATCGTTGTTCAGTTTACTGCTGCGTTTGGAAGGTTAGAATACAAGAGTGTGCTTTCAACTTCTCTGAGATTGCTCTGTATGTGTGGGTGTGTTGAATATATGTTCTTTAAAACTGAAAACGTCATCATTTATTTAACAGTTAGATCCAAAACTCCTTGTAGGTATTTTGGTAGGGAGGTAGGGTGGGTATGGTAGCAACTCAAGCCTTCCTGCCAACTGTTTTTGATTTCCAAGAGACCCCTGAAGACTAATTGGGTTGTTTGGATGTGTGACTGATGGGAGGGGACTGGTAATGACTTTGGCTGGGTCCAAATTTTGAGACTTTGTTATTACCTTTAGATGAGATGTTTGAGAGATAATATATCTTCTGGCCTGCTAGCCACCTGTTGAGCTTCTGTGTCTGTAGGCCAGTGCCCATTTATCCAAATAGACTCAAAGAAAGCTTTATGAATATTTACTTGTTTAATTTTTTTTCCCAAGACAGGGTTTCTTTGAATAGCGTTGGCTATCCTGGAACTCACTCTAGAGCAGGCTGGCGTCAAACTCACAGAGATCCGCCTTTCTCTGTCTTCCAGCTGCAAGGTGTGCATGACCATCTCCTAGCTTAGGTTTTTTTTTTTTCTTGAGACAGGGTCCCTCTATTATGTTTTTCTGGCTGTCTTGTAGGTAGACAAGCTAGCCTCAAACACATAGAGGTCCACCCATCTCTGTCTCCCAGGTGCTGGTATTCAAGGCATATGCAGCCACACCCCACTCAAATATCCCTTTTGAGATGAGAGTGTACATATATACTTGATGGTCATGTTCGGTGTTTGTTCACCATTAGTGGACCCAGTGAAGCCAATTTGTTTGCATATGTCATAACTACAAACCTTTCTGCCTATTGGAAATACGTGTTCATGGGAAGGGGTCTGTTTTGAGACATGATCTCCCTATGTAGCTCAGGCTGGCCTTGAACTCAGTCTTCCATCATTCCTCTCTGCTGGGATTACAGGCTTACCACACAATGCCTGGATATTTTTCTTTAAATTAAAAATTTTATTCTCCTGGGGTATTGAACCTAGGACCTTGCCTGTGCTAGGCAAATGCTCTCCCACTGAGCTATCTACTCAGCAGGGTTTGCTGTTTTGACCAGTCTTAGAAACATCTTTGTGCAAACTGCTTGTTATTTCTTCTAGTGTTGTTTAGGGAGGGGTGTTAATATTTTAGCATTGTAAAGATGTCAGAGTTTTTATATTTGTCTAGAATAGACCTTTTTTTGCGATGCAGGGGATAGGAAAGCAGAGTCTCATGTATACCAAGTTAGCCTCAACTCTCTATATAGCTGAGTGATCTTGAACTCTGATTCTCCTGTCTCCGAGTACACCGCCATTATGATCCTGTACTACCACACCCCATTTTGGGCTAGGCCAATTTGGAACTAGCAAGCTCAACAAACAACATTTTAATTAACTGTTCCAAAATGCTATACTGACATTTTTTCTTTTTCCTTCTTCTTCTTCTTCTTCTTCTTCTTCTTCTTCTTCTTCTTCTTCTTCTTCTTCTTCTTCTTCTTCTTCTCTCTCTCTCTCTCTCTCTCTCTTTCTCTTTTTTTTTTTCTCCTTTTTTGGTGATTTTTCGAGACAGGGTTTCTCTGTGTAGCCTTGGCTGTCCTGGAACTAGCTCTGTAGACCAGATTAGTCTCGAACTCAGAGATCCACCTGCCACTTGGATTAAAAGCATGCACCACGACCGCCTCACCATATTGACATTTTAAATTTGTAGGGCTGGAGAAATGGCTCAGTGGTTAAGAGCATTGACTGTTCTTCCAGAGGACCTGAGTTCAATTCCCAGCAACCACATGATGGCTCACAACCATCTGTAATGAGATCTGGCGCCCTCTTCTGGCCTGCAGGCATACATGGAGGCAGAGTGTTGTATACATAATAAATAAATCTTTAAAAAAAATTGTAATGCATATACAAAATCCATGTGTTAGCATAGGAAACCTTAATTTCACTGAAAATTAAGTCTTCCAAACCAGAAATGGCATACATCTCTCTCTCTCTTTTTAATTTATTGTAATTATTGTTATTGCTGTTTTTGTTTTGTTCTAAAATATGGTCTCACTATGTATCCCAAGCTGGTTTCAAACTAGACTTTTGCCTCTTGAGTTCTCTGAGTCCTGGGATGATAGGTATGTGTTTCCATGCCCAACAGGAACTAATGGTGTCTTAGCCAGACTATTCAAGTTTGCTTAGTGGTTGGTCATATTTTGTTTGTTTCTCTCTCTCTCTTTCTTCATTCTCTCTCTCTCTCTCTCTCTCTCTCTCTCTCTCTCTCTCCCTCTCCTAAGACAGGGTTTCTCTGTGTAACCACCCTGGCTGTTCTGGAACTCACTCTATGAACCAGGCTGACCTTGAACTCACAGAGGTCCCCCTGCCTCTGCCTCCGAGTGTTGGAATTAAAGGCATGTGCCACCACCCTCCAACTGGTGCAGGATTGTTTAATGAGGGGAGAGACAGTGGTAGAGGTTGTGAATACTGCTTCTCAGTGGTTTGTTTGGCCGATATTGAGGATTTTTCCAGGTGGATCTGAACAATGGCATAGGAATGCCTATGGCTGTGAGTAAATATATGTTTTCTGATGGGGTGCATGGTTCCCTGGGGGATAATCAGAACTGGCCAGTTGTGGGAAGGGTTTGTATTCTTGCCAAGGGCATGGTGATGGTGGTCTCCTTCACCTTTTCCTTTCTTCTTCATAAGCAGGAAGGGAGGCTACAGAATTGCTTTGTATAGGCAAGATGTTAGCCAACTAATTCACCCTAACTCTGTGTAGAGGAAGGAGAACCAGAGGAATTGAAGCTGGGGCTCTTGGGCAGTAAGAACTTTAGGAAATTCGGCTGGTCAGGGAACTGTAACAAGTGGTAGATTATAGTTTACATAAAGACTCTTTTCTCCCCTAAGATAGTAACCAGAAGCATTTAGTCCTAAGTGGAATGGAACCTGAAGATGTAGCTCAGTAATGAGATTGTGGGTTTGGTCCCCAGTACTGCCCATCCCCAAAAGTATGCAGTTATGTTTTAAATGTGTGTATACTGAGATAACAGAATGTATCTAGTTTGGTTGAAAAAACTCCTGCTAGGTCATTGGGAGAGGTCCTTATTTTGATGGCTGTATATGAAGATTACTTTTTCTTTTTGAGGGTGGTGATGGGAATTGAACCCAGGATCTTGCACTTGCTAACTCTCTACTGCTTCTCGTATACCACTTAACCTATATAGATTATTTCCTGTTTTCAAGTTTAGGAAAATAACTATATTGGGTGGTGGTAGCACACACCTTTAATCCCAGCACTTGGAAGGCAGAGGCAGGCAGATCTCTGTGAGTTTGAGGCCAGCCTGGTCTACAAGAGCTAGTTTCAAGACAGCTAGGGCTACACAGAGAATCTTTATCTTGAAAAACTAAAAACCAGAAGAAAATAGAAGAAAAAAAAGCTTAGTTGGGCTGTGGCTGTGGCTGGGGATGTGACTCAGTTGGTAAAGTGTCTGCTGCACAAGCTTGACGATCTGAGTTTGCATCTTCAGAACCCACACAAAAAACGGGTGTGGTAGCAGACATATGTAACCCCAGTGCTGTGGTGTGTGTGTGTGTGTGTGTGTGTGTGTGTGTGTGAGTGTGAGAGAGAGAGAGAGAGAGAGAGAGAGAGAGAGAGAGAGAGAGAACAGGCAAATCCCTGAAGTGCATAGACTAGCCAAGCTAGCTGAGTCAGTGAACTTAGGGTTCAGCGGGATAGAAAAGATGAGTGACTGAGGAAAGACTTCAGGGTTGAGCTCTGCCCACTGCTGCTGTGCATGTATTCACCTGCATGCAGGTGTCGCACATTGACAAGTGCATGCATCCCTCTTCCAGTACAGCATACACACAAAACAAAACAAACAACAACAACAAAACTTAGGAGTTTATAAGTCTTAGAGAAAACATTTTGTTTTGTTTTGAGGGCTGTTTGGGTGAGAAATCAAAGCATGTTGGGTTTGTGAGTGCGGGATTTGTTCCAGTGTGTGGTGAAGGCCTTTTGTTTGCAGGTCACCTGGAGATGGGTGTATGGATTATGCTCAATACAGAGGGAGGACTAGGAAGTGGGGCTTAGTCACTCTTTTCTGGGGAGCCATGGATATCCAGGTACCTGTTGGGAGTCTCAACAAAGTAGAAGAACTCATCCAGGACTGTATGTGCTGGCACACATCTGTCAGGAACCTGAAGCAGGAGGCTAGTGAGTTCTCAGCCAGATTAGGCTAGAAAGTGAAATGTTCTTCAGATGAAAAACAAATAGCCAGGCCTGATGGCTCCTGAACTTATCCCAGCAGAGGTGGGTGGATCTCTGAGTTCGAAGCCAGCCTGTTCTCTATCAGCTTGGGATATGTAAGTGAAGCCCTGTTTTAGACCAGAACTGTAACGTGAGAGATGCACCGAGCCCTCTGGCTGGCTGTGGGAGTGGAGTGCCCTCCCTTCTTATGTCCTGGCAGCTTGCCTGAAATTGCTGGGAGGGGTCCAGTGTCAGGCTGCTGCTTCAGCATTTAGAAGTGGTGGCAGGCAATACTCTCTCATCCTGAAAGAGGCCACTGGAATGAAAAGGATCACCCTTGATCCTGGGCCAAGGAGGCCCTGGGCTTAGCCCCTGCGGGCTAGCCTTTCCAGTGTTGCAGGGAAACTTGTCAGGGCAGGTCCCATCATCCCTTCACAGGTCTGTCTACTCTAGAGCAGGCTCTGGATGTGAATAATAGCTACCCTAGCTCCTTGTGCTGTGGAGCTTCTGGGTGAACTATCACCAGACAGGTCTCTTTTTCCATGGGCAGCTTGGAAAGCTGTTCTCTGGTGTGGGAGCAGCTGTGATGGGGCCAGAGAACAAGGGAACAGAGATTCTTTCGTGGCCCCAGGCACTGTGCTCTGGAATCCTTGTGTTTTAGGTGCTCTCTGTGCTGGGTGCTTTACAGGGGACATCTCATTCTTTATAACGTGAGGCCCTAACAGTGTGCTGTGCAGGCGCTCTGTGACAGGTACTGAGTCTAGTCCAGAGGTAAACAGGCACAGCCTCCCCGCTGGGAAATCTGCCCAGTAGGAAGAAACGTGTAGTCAAGAACTCCACAAGGGGGCTGGAGAGATGGCTCAGAGGTTAAAGATGCTGACTGTTCTTCCAGAGGACCTGAGTTCAATTCCCAGCAACCACATGGTGGCTCACAACCATCTACAATGAGACCTGGTGCCCTCTTCTGGCCTGCAGTCATACATGGAGGCAGAACACTGTATTATATACATAATAATAAGAAGAAGAACTGCGCATGGGCACTTTACACTGTGGTCCCTTGAAGAGCCCGCTAGAGTGTGGTGAAAGTGCGCTAGGGTCAGACCTTTCTGAGGCAGCCATTAAGGCTGAAGATGAAGAAATGAGGGAGAGTCAGGCCAGGAGTGGTGATAAATGGGGAGGGAAGATCAGATGGGGAAGAACGTTCTAGGTAGGATAAAGATCCTGATGGAGGATTCAAGAGCTGAGTCATGAGGGAACGGGTAAGGTCAATGGGACTGGGCTGTATGGTTGACATGGTCCAATAAGGAATATGGATTGTCTTGGGTGTTTTGAGGAAACCATAGTACAGCTTAGAAGGACAGGTATGAAGAGACAAACCTGTCTCAGTGGCCAGAACGTCATGAAGTGACCTGGACAAGATTGATAAGGAGAAGATGGAATGACTGACTAGTTCCTTGAGAAGTAACTGAGCAAGACTTAGTGTTTTAGATGGTTGGCCTGCAAGCTGTTAGGCTGTCTCCAGAGAGTTGCTGACTATTGCTTTCAGAAATCTTTCACTAAGCATGGGGATGTAGCTCAGTTGGTAGAGTGTTTGCCCAGCATGCAAAACATTTGATCCCCAGCACTGCAGAAGCCCATGGGCTTTGGTGATGCATACCTATAACCCCAACACTCTGGGAGTTAGAGGCCAGATGAAGCAGAAATTCAATTATCTTGGCTATGTAATGAGTTTTGAGGCAGCCTGTGCTATGTGAGTGCTGTCTCAAATTTTATTTATTATTATTTATTAGTGTGTGTGTGTGTGTGTGTGTGTGTGTGTGTGTGTTTGAGACAGAATTTCTCTGCATAACACCCCTGGCCATCCTAGAACTCAATCTGTAGACCAGGCTGGCCTTGAACTCACAGAAATCCACCTGCCTTTATTTACTATTATTTATTAATCAGTCAAGGGTTTCTCTGTGTAGCGCTGGCTGTCTTGTAGCTCATGCTGTAGATCAGACTGGCCTTGAACTCCTCTGCCTTTGCCTTGCAAGTACTGGGATTAAAGGTGTGTGCCACCACTCCCCAGAAAATTTAAAAAAAACAAAGATGCTTTTATTAATTAAAAAATGGCTGTTTTCATGCAGAATCTCAGTTACATTAGAAATAGGCTAAGAGCGGCTCTTGTCAAGCAGCTCTTGTCAAAGTCAGTCAGAGAGACGATGTTAACTAAGGAGCCGAGGCCTGATCTTCCCTGCTGTTGCTACTGTAGAGAAATACATGGTCCTCGGCTCCTAATACTGCCTCTCTGAGCCTTGTAACAAATGCTTGTGAGGAAGGAATATTGCAGGTGTGGATGGACATCATTTTTGTGTGGTCCTGATCTAGTGAGTGAAACCATCCAGATCCGGTACAAGCCTGACAGAATGCACTTTCTTCTTTCCTTCTCAACCCTGGACTCCTATTTCTCTGGTCCCCAGGATCTACTGTCTTAGCAATGTACAGAAGCTGAGTAAAGGTCCTGGAGAGGTGGTGGCAGCAGTATTGGTCTTCCTTAAGAGGAGTCCTGTGGCCTGGGAGTGGTTGGTTGAGCTTGGCCAGGCCCCGAAAGGGCAGTGTGAGGGCAGCCAGGGGACCCCTAACCTAGAGAATCCAGATCACTGCGCTGATTCCACTCCATTTTAAAGTAAATCATCCCATAGAAAGCTTGGTTCTTTTCTTCAGGCTGGGCAGAAAGTGAACCTACTTTCTCTAAATGGAAGTTTTCTTGCAAGGACCAGGTCCCCATGTGCTTCTTGCTCTGTGACAGCCCGTGACTCCTAGCGCTCTGTGCTCTGCTCCTAGAGTAGCCTGTGGGGTCTCTGCTGATCTCATCCCGTGCTTCTGCTGCTTTCTGTTCTCTCCTTTCTTCGTCCATGGCCTTCTTTCTTGTTTCTTCACCTCTGTGCCCCTGACTGCTCCTACTGCTGAGAGGACTGTTTCTTCCTCTGCTTCTTCAAATATTTCTGCCCCCTGCACATACTGCACAGCCCCATGGCTGTGGTGCACCTCAGACATGCTGCCAACGTCCCACATCCGCCAGTGGCAGACGCTGATTGAGCTTGCCTTGGGAATGCCTTTCCTCTTGACCCTAGTTCAGTCTTGCTTGGTCCCTTCAGCTCTGCCCGTCTCCCTGATGACACTTATCACCATGCCTTGTGTGACTCAACATTTATCATGTCCTTAATTAGGTTGTGGGCTCCGTAGGACTTGGACAAAGTCTCTCACTGTGTAGCCCTGGCTATCCTGGAACTTGTTATGTAGACAATCTGGCTTTGGGTTCACAGAGATCCACCTGCCTCTGCCTCATGAGTGCTGGAATCAAAGGTGTGTGCCACCACAGCCTGCCTGTGAAATGCATTTTTTAATCATGACTCATACAGAGTGCATAGAGGGCCTTGATAATGGCTTTGGTTTGAAATTATTCTTGTTCTTTGCTGTGCTTTGCCTCAACAAGATGAATGTCAGTAAGTTACCTGTGGTTTTGGAACCAGTTTTGCATCAGGGCCTTCAGGGCCTGAAGGGCCCCGAGAGCCTTCAGCTTGAATGAGCCTTGGTTTGGAGCTCCGCCTACCCCCAATGCCTTAAGCCCTGTGGCATTGATTGTGACCAAGTTCTTCCTCCTTGCACTTACAGAGCTCAGAGTCACTGAACTGAAAGCTGGCTCACATTTGGTCTTGTAGGAAAGCACATCTTACATTAGTAATTGATTATGTGTGTTCGTTTGTGTATGTGAAGGCACGAATGTGTGGTGCATGGAGGCCATAGGACAGCTTGCAGTGGTCAGTTCTCTTCTACCCTTCGAGTTTTGGGGATTGAACTCAACTTACCAGGTTTGACGGCAAGCACCTTTACCTGCTGAGACATCTTGTCGGCCTGGAAAATCTTGAGGGTTGTATGGTTGACTTGTGAAACTGTATGGCCCAGTGACTAAGGCCATGGGCTGGGAAGCCACATTGTCTGCTTTTGCATTCTTGCAACTTTGTTACCTAGAATGATTACTTAATTGCTTGGTTAGTTAGCTTCTCCATTTATAAAATGGGAGGGATATATTAGCTTATAAATATCTAGGGTGGTGGTAATAAGGATTAAAGATTAATTCTTTTGCAGGGAGGGTCTAAGATAGGATCTCAAAATATCTCTCAAAAAGGAGCAGAAGTACAGCTTTTGTTGGAAAAGGTAAATTTTCTCTATATGGAAAAAAGGGAGCAACTGTGCATTTAAAATTCTCCTGTATCTGCATATAGGTTGGAGTTAGCTTTCATTGAAACTGTACTTTCCGAAGCAGGGCATAGTGGCCCATGCATTTAATCCCAGCATTTGGGAGATAGATGCAGGTGGATCTCTGTGAGCTCAAGGCACCCTGATCTACATAGTGAGTTCCAGAACAGCCAGGACTGCATAATAGAGAGACCCTGTCTCAAGGAAAAAACAAAAAAAGGAAACTGCACTTTCCCCTCGAGTGCTTGTTTTCTGTACTGGAGAGTAGACTGTCCTAACAGGAATAGTAGTGTGGACCGCTGAGACCATAGTCAGGATGTTGATGCTTCTAGTGTGTTTTTGTAGGTTACTGGCTCAGTGGAGCATCTTCGCCTTCCAGGCTGTTGGGGCAGAGAGATGGCCCTGTGGGACTCACTGATGATAGCAGGAACACCTCCCTCCCTCATGAGGCTCTGCTGCTCACTTTCTTGAGAGCTTTGGGAGTGTCTTAGTTTGCACTGTCAGAAGTTTCTGTTGGAAGATGTGGAAGTTTTGTTATCTCTTACAAGGTGTTCTTTAGTTTCCTTACCTGTGAAACCAGGGAACAGGTGTGGCTCCAAAATAAGAATGTCAGAACCCTGGGTGAAATGACTCAGAGGCAAGACTGAATGGTGTACTGACAGGTGAGTGTAACCGCCTGCTGCCCCACCCGTGCTCTGGAGAATTAGCAGGAAAGGGCAGGGATCCCTAGACTGGGGAAGCTGGATGAAGAAGGCAGGATTGTGTGGATGGAGAGCAGGGGTTTGGGCCTCGTCCATGCATGGGTGTTTTGAGAGTTGGGGGACAGACAGATGTTGCTTCTGTGCCCTGTGCCTCAGATGGAGCCAGGGAAACATGCTGTGTTGAAAGGAGGCCCATCTGCAAAGAGCTGGGTTTCTGGCATTGTCCGATTTGCCTTTCCTGTAGTAGGATGGCTGTTCTCATGGTGTTGCATACATTACTTTGATTGCTACAACCCCACAGAAGAGAATTCAGACCCACTGAGATCTGTTTTCCTTAATTGTTGGAAAGGAATATCTGGAAGGATGATGGTTAGGGATTGGGAGTATATCTTCTGGGGCAGCTGTTGTCCAGGCCTGGGCTGGGGACTGAGATGGGGGAGGGCACAGGCTGGAGCAGTCTGCTTTGTCTGTGAATGGTGGAAAGTAACTGAGCACCTTTTCTCCCAAGCCTGCTGTGCGCCAGCTGTCAGCAGGGTATCCCCTTAGGAGAGCTGTCTCGTCTGGCTGGGCCACATTCTGCAAATAACTCCTCTGTCACATCTGCACACGCTTAGGAGGGTCTGTGCCAGGCTCACGTGAGAGGGAGAGTAAATAACAGGATGTTCAATATCCTTCCTCTCTACCTTCCTAAGGGTTCAGCTCAAACAGTGGAAAGTATCTGAAGTAAATACCAGTAGCTGGTGGTGGGACACAGCTGACATTCTAGGTATTGCTGTGGGTGGGTTTCTAATAGTCTGGAAATGCTGCTTGTGTGTACCTGCCAAACAGGAATTATTCTTTTCTACTTCATGTAAGCTGGGACCTTGTTGTTTGTTAGCTGACAAGACCCACCAGGTCTTTTGTTCAGCCATTGTCTCTCTGGAACATCTTTCTTCTCAGGAACTAGTGCTTCATAAGGGTTTGCCATGTGGTGCTCAAGCCCCTGGGAGGGAAAACTGTGCTTCTCTCCACCTGGATGAGTTGAGCATCAGGGCCTCACTAAGATTTTGGGTGTCCTTCCTCCTCACTGCAGCAGACTCCCTGAGCACAGGACCTGGGAGTCATACTTCCAGTTAGTATTGCAGTCCTGTCCATGCCTCCCAAGCCAGTGCCTAGCTGAGCCTGCTGGAGAAGAAGCTAATGGGTTGTTACCCAGTAGTTCTGTTCTACCTGTAAAAGGGATCAGTTAGGAAATTTTCTGAACCACTGAGCAGCTGCCTAGGACCAGTGCTATAAGAAAAGAGGTTGGGGCTTAAAAGCCTGGTACTGCCTGACCCGTCGTTGCCTTTTTTATGTCTCTCCTCTCTCTGAGATGTCCTTGGAAAGTATCCTGAATGGGAGTGATGTAGATGCCAGAAGCCTTGGAGCTTGGCAACAGGGGTACAGAGCAGTTCAGAATACAGGTGTTTGGGCCGTTGGATACTAGAGGCGGGGTACTGGTTAGAAATCCTGGTGGTTCATGTGGTGGTGTGTGGTCCCCAAGGGAGGAGCATGGTTCAGGTGAGAGCCTCCATTTCTCATTTCCCTGCGGTTATGCTCAAGTCTGGCAGTGCCCTTGGCCCCATGACCTGGGTGAGCTCCTTTTCCAAGGGCTACTGCCATCACCCACAGGACCTGTGTGTTTGACAGAACGTTGGGCTGCTCAGTTAGACCTGGAAATTCTTATTACTAGGCACTGGGGCTCGTTGTAGCATTCTGTTCCGTAAACAGACTTAGACTGTTTTTCAGTGTGTTGGTTCATGCCTGTAAAAGCACTTGGGAAGCTAAAGCAGGAGGATCTCTTTGAGTTCTAGACTTGTACTACAGAGTGAGAAACTGTCTAAACAACAAGTGTATTTTTCAAGCTGAATACAGAATAGACTGTAGTTCCAGCTACTTAGGAGGCCAAGGCAGGAGGATCACTTGAGGCCAGGAGTTTAAGATCAGCATGGACAACAAAACAAGATTCCATCTCAAAAAAAAAAAAAAGATGCTGTATTTTCTCAGGGCAAGTTTGACCCTTAAGATAAGGTATCTATTGATATTGACAGGTCTAAAATTTGAGTTTGTTAACGTTTGAAAGCAGAGAGTCTCGAGTGTGCTCTGATGAGACTAGGGCCACATCAGGCTAGAGCAGAGTAGGGATCAGTTGCTGCTCCAACCCTCACAACTGGCACTCTGTATAGAGATCTGGGTCAAAAGTCAGTGGTGTCTGGGCCACCTTTGAGGAACCCTTTAGTTCATATTTTGCCTGCACCTCTTAGGGTTTGGGGGTGTGCGCAAGGTCAGGCTTCACCCATCCATTAGCTTTCCCCAGAGATTTGAAAGAATGAGCAGAAGCCAGATTCAACCCTAGAGAGACATTAGTCCTGGGAGTTGAGCCCACACACCCCCATCGTGCAGAACAGTGCCATCCCTTTTCCTTAACATAGTTCGTGGTCTGACAAACCCAGCTTTCCCTAGGGACTCTGGATGTAGAAAAATAACTCAGCCAGGTGAGACAAATGCCATTCAAGCTAGACCTAGCCAGACCCTCTTGGACATTTTTCGGTCTTTCCTGAATATACCAGGATGATGACACAAACAAGATGTATTTCTTCCTTTTTTTTTTTTTAAAGATATTTGTTTATATATGTATGGGCATTCTGCCTGCATGAATGTCTGTGCACTGTGTGCATGCAGTGTCTGTGGAGGCCAGAAGAATGTATCAGAACTGTGTATCAGAATGTACAGATGTGAGCTGCCACGTGGGTGCTGGGAATTGAACTAGGTCCTCTATAAGAGCAGCCAGTGCTCTTACCTGCTGAGCCATCTATCCAGTCCTAAAAAGCCCCCTTTTAGGCAGATGCTGGCTGTATCTTCCCTTTCCTTCCCATGGCTTCAAATTGACTCCCAGGCCCTTTTCAGTGGAGGGTCCAGGAGCCTTACCCAGGTTCATTAGCTACTTGCAGAGATTTTGTTTTGTTTTGTGTTTTCTTTCCCTCTTTAACATCGTTTCCATCCAGAGCCACCATGAAGATTTTGCCCTTGGGTTACTGTTTCCTTTTCTGCCTGAAGCTGCCAGAACCTTTAGAGTTGCCATGGCCCAAGATTCCCAAATCTCATATTAATGGCCATGGGAGTAGTGTGACTGCAGAATGCTGTCTGCGATGGACTTGTTCTGTTACCTCAGCATCTACTGAATGAAAACAAAAGACCCTCCTGCTTTCCCATTAGCCATTGTCAATCTGTTGCACACTGGTTCTGTCGGGGTTTTAAGATAGTTGGGATATAGAGAAAGCATGTCTGCCAGACTTCTGAATGGAATGTCTCAGCACTGCTGACTACTCTTGTGGGACAGCCCAACTATTGATGCTTGGCTGTCTTCTTAGGAGCCTCAGGCTTGGGAAAACCCCTGGCCATCCAGCCCAGCACATTCCTTCCCACAGCAGGTCCGAGAGTACAATTTTGAGAGCCACTGGGCATGGCTCTTGAATGCTGCATGTTCTATAAGGGCCATGGACAACGAAGAACAGAGTGGGCCTGGGTCTTTTGCGAGTGGACCCTTCCAGCTGTTTGTTAAGAGAGGGTGGATGGTGACCCTGGCTTGCCACTGCAGGGCTAAAGGGAACTAGAAATGCAGAACACCCTAGTGTAATTGATCGCTAAGCTGGTGTTCAAGGTCACGGTGAGAGGAAAGAACCTTACTAGAAGTACTTCCTGTGACTTGTACCTCATGCTCAGTCATGCTATAGCTGAAAGAAATGCAGCCGAGTGAACTCAGGTGCTGAGTGCAAGAGTTGGGATTCAGACTGAAATGCTGAGTAAGATCATTTGAACCTGTGAGTTTGAGCAACATAGACCCCAACTGAAATAAAATCAAGTCCTCTGATCCCAAAGTCCACTGTTGAGTGGGATGTGGGAAAATAGCTGGTTTGAAGGCATAGGCTCAGGCTAGCTTTGTGGGTAAGGCATGGGCTGGCCTCTTTATATGGACAGCATTGGGCTGGGCCTAGTGGGCAGCCCCAGCCTAGGCCACCTTCCAGAGTTTTGACCTAATGCACTAATGATGTGATTTGGCAGTAGAGTCTTCCACTCCCTGGTACTTTGAGACTGAAGCTCTTGATGTGTCCTGGTGGATGGGAGTGGCGTGGGTGGGCTCCCAGAGCAGTCATGCTGGAGTCCTGGCACTCCCATGGAGAGTCACTCACCTCTGGGATGTCCCATGCATGGCGTCTGGGGATGCCAAAACAATGAGCCACTTCCTCAGCCACCCTGTATTTACGTGTTAGGTCTTCCCAATTTGATGATGAGTCAGGGGAAGTGGGTGGTACTGGGGTTCCTAAACTGTACACGTGGAGCCTTCTGGACTGAATAGAGCTTGCCCTCCCTTTGTGTTATTGGCGTTTGGTTAAGTAACTGATATGTGGCAGGGCACCCTGACACTGACTTTCCTGTTGGGGTGCCCATGAAATCAGTTCCCTTTGAGAGTAGCAATACCTAATTTCCTAGGAGAAGGAGGGATGGTGAGTTTGGATGGCATTCTGTTAGAGTGTTGTCTCCATTTACACAGCCCCAGCCCATCTTTCTGAATCCGAGCTAACTGGATATGATTCCCTGCAGAGCCTGACCCATACGGTAGTACCTACTTGACCTCTTATGACCTTTGTGTCCTGCTGTCTTTAGTCCTTGTTTTGTTTTGTGGTGCTGAACATCAAACCCAGAAGGGTTCTAAGCATGCGTGGCGGTCTATCACTGACCTCATGTCTGTGGTCTTATAGTGGGAATGGCAAATCTCATTACTAGACACATACCCAACTTTATACCAGGCTCATCTAGAGAAGGACGAGTGCATTCTGTTAGCTCTAGACACGAGTGGGAAAGAGTGTAGTAGTCTTAAGGAAAGGGTGCTGGGTAGGAGGGGGCTTCCTTAGGCATGACTACTAGTCCCCTAAGTAGGAAGGGGACTTAGTTAGCAGCATAGATGATTCTCAAGCTTCTAGGGATATTGCATCCTCTGCCTTGTTTCATAGATGAGGAATGGAAAACCAGAGGAATAAAGGTGTTTGTTTGGACAGAGTTACGTCTGCCACCTAGCTGTAGGTCTCTTTCCAAAGTGCAAAAACCTTCACTGTTAATCTTTATATGTGGCACCTCACGTGTGCTAGACAGACTCTACCACTAAGCTCCTACTTGAACCAGATGTTAGGTAGTGTGGACAAAGGATGCTTAAATAGGGCTGCTGTTGTCAGAGAACTTAACTGCATTAAGGAAGAGAACCTATCTCTGACCAGCTTGGCTCACTGATCCCTGGTAGGGCAAACAGGTGCCCAATCTCAGGTACCCAGATGTTCCGTGGGGCTCTTTGTATCTTTTGTCTCTATTCCCTGCTTTAGGCTCCTAAACTGACTTTCTCTATGAGGTTAGAACAATGGCTGCAAGGGACTTTGAGAGCTGCTATCTTCCTAACTACCTGTGGGAATTTGTTTTACTCAGATGAACTGATCATATTCCCTTCATCCAAAGTGTCTTTCCCTCTGATCTTCTTGGCAAGTAGAACTCTGCTCATGTGTGTGAGTGTTTGCCAGAATATATGGCATCTGTACATGCAGTGCCAGGAGAAAGACTTTGAATCTCCTGGAACTGGAGCTAGAGATGATTGTCAGCTGCCATATGGGTGCTGAAAATTGAACCCAGGTCCTCTGGAAAAGTAGCCAGTGCTCTTAAATCACTGAGCCATCTCTCTAGTCTCTACCAGGTATTTCTTGTTTGCTTGTTTACTTACATGTTATCTGTCTTCTCTGCTCCTTCCACATCCCGTCACCCTTTGCAAACTTCCAGGAGTAGGCTTTTGTTAATTTTTCAGAGCTATCTCCAAACCACCCTGCTGTTCCTGAGGAAATACATACCATTCTGGGATTTAAAAATATCTTATTTATAGCCAGGCAGTGGTGGCACACACCTTTAATCCCAGCATCTTGGAAGGCAGAAGCAGGTGAATCTCTGTGAGTTCAAAGCCAGCCTGCTCTACAGAGTGAGTTCCAGGATAGCCAGAGATACACAGTGAAACCCTGTCTCAGAAAACAAAAACCAAACAAAACTTATTTATTTTCATTTTATCCACATGAGTGTTTCCCTACATGTGTATGTGTATCATGTGTATATAGTACCAGAAGAGAGAATCAGATTTCCTGAGTTGCTTTATGGGGTTCTGGATCCTCTGCAAGAGCAGCAAGTTCTCTCAACCACTGATACATCTCTCCAGCCTCCCAGTTCTTATTGTAATTTGATACAGTGTTTCACTCTGTAGCCAGCCCTGTAACTTTTTTTTTTAAACTTAATTTATTGTGTATACAGTGTGCTGCCCACATGTATGCCTGTATGCCAGAAGAGGGCACCAGATCTCATTACAGATGGTTGTGAGCCACCAACCATGTGGTTGCTGGGAATTGAACTCAGGACCTTTGGAGCAGCTTAAGATGTCTCTTAAGCACTAAGACATCTCTCCAGTCCCTGGCCTAGAACTCTTTAAAATAGATCAGGCAGACCCAGAATTCAGAGATCCACCTGCCTTTCTGCCTCTGAAGTACTGGGATTAAAGGCATGCACTATTACACTTGGCAACAGTCGACTGTCTTGGTGGTAACACAAAACATTTGTTAAAGCTAATTTGAATTGTACTGCTAAAATGGAAGAGGAGCCAGTATTATATATAGTATGCCTTGTACCGCTGAGGAGCCAGCAGTATAGTCAGTATTATAGTATGCTTAGCACAGGTGAGGCCTTGGATTTAATCTCCTTTACTCAAACAGAAAACATACAAAGGAAGGATTTTGTCAGGTGAGGTTGAAACAGTGGAATCTTAAACTTAAGGCCAATGTAGGCAATTTAGATCCTGTCTTAAAATGTGAGTTAACTGGGTGGTGGATGCACATGCCTTTAATCCCAGCACTCAGGGAGGTAGAGGTAGGTGGCTCTCTATGACTTCGAGGCCAGCCTGGTCTACAGAGTGAGTTCCAGGACAGCCAGAGATACACAGAGAAACCCTGTCTCGAAGAAACATAAACAAACAAACAAAAAAAATAAAATGTAAATTAAACACAACACTCTGGAGGCAGAGACAGGTGGATCTCCGTGAGTTTGAAACCAATAGCCAGGGCTACACAGAGAAACCCTGTCTCAAAAAAAAAAAAGGGCTAAATAAATACATAAAAATAAAATGTAAAAAAAGAATTAGTAGAGGGCTGGAGAGATGGCTCAGTGGTTAAGAGCATTGCCTGCTCTAGCAAAGGTCTTGAGTTCAATTCCTGGCAACCACATGGTGGCTCACAACCATCTGTAATGACGTCTGGTGCCCTCTTCTGGTCTGCAGACATACACACAGACAGACTATTGTATACATAATAAATAAATAAATATTTTAAAAAAAGAATTAGTAGAACCAAATGTTGAAGTGCCTGCCTAGCATTCCCAAGATTCTTAGTTCAATCCCCAATCCTTAGTACCATCAAAAAGAAAAGATTAAATTACTCCCCAGTTAAAACACACACACTTTTTTTGTTTATTTGTTTTTTTGTTTTTCAAGGCAGGGTTTCTCCAGTAGCTTTGGAGCCTGTCCTGGAACTTACTCTGTAGAGGAGGCTGGCCTTGAACTCACAGAGATTTGCTTGTCTCTGCCTCCCAAATGCTGGGATTAAAGGTGTGCGCCACCACTGCGCCATCAAAACACACAGACATATTTTAACAGCTGGGTATGCTGCTACTCTCCTGGAATCCTAGCACTTGGGGCATGGAGGTAGGAGGATCAGAAGTTCAAGACTAGCTTCAGCTACATAGTGAGTCTGAGGCGATTGTGGACTTGATGAGATCCTGTCTGGAAAACAAAACAACCCACCAGTATAGACTTTCTAATAAGTTCTAGCCTGCTCCTTCATGACTGAGACTTTCCCTATCGCCCCCCCCCCCTTTGTTTTCTTTCTTTTTTATTTTTTATTTTCCCCGAGACAGGGTTTCTCTGTAGCTTTGGAGCCTGTCCTGGAACTTGCTCTTGTAGACCAGGCTGGTCTTGAACTCACAGAGATCCTCTTGCCTCTGCCTCCCGAGTTCAAGAATTAAAGGCATGTGCCACCACTGCCTGACGAGGCTTCTTGTTTTGCATTTGTCTTTTGATGAGTCCCTTCCAGGTTTTGGTTCTTGCCTCAGCTCCTCAGAGGTAATGATCTGGTGGACTCTGTCAGAATATGTGTGCAGTTCCGCAAGACCATGTCCATAGGCAGCTCTGTGAAGGACCAAACTCCTGAGTGCTGGCTAAGATGGACAAGGGACCTGGCAATATAATTGAGACCTTCAGAGTTTTCTATCAAGTACAGACTCTAAGCTATTGCTGCTCTCTTCCCCACAGGTTGGGACAAACATTCCTATGGTTACCATGGCGATGATGGACATTCCTTCTGCTCCTCGGGGACAGGCCAGCCCTATGGTCCCACATTCACCACAGGGGATGTGATTGGCTGTTGTGTCAACCTCATCAATGGCACCTGCTTCTACACCAAGAATGGCCACAGCCTTGGTAGGTGCATAGGAGACCTTGGAGGGTCTGGCTGTGGAGCCACTGTGATTGATGAGAAGCTCAAAGGCAGGCCTTGAAGTCAAAGTAGTATCATGGAGCCTCTGCACAGCTCTGGGGGACTGCAGTCACTTCCAGCCATTGGAGCCTTTTCAGGTGAATGGAAGGCAACAGGCATGCCCGTTGTTAACCTGTCCCTTCAGCAGCATTTACTGGATGAGCCCAGGATGGTTGCTGAGAGCAGCACATTCTAGTCATGATCCTGGCCTGTCTTGTCGGTTGTACTTGATGGAGAAAAAGTCTGAGGACCCTAAGTGTAGTTATCAGTGGTTATGGTTTGGGTTAGGGTTTGCATGCCTATAACCTGGCCCAGACTTTGGCCTGCTCTTCTGATGGTGGGGTACTGAAAGTAGCAGTGAGGGCTGTCAGACAGAAGGTAAACAGGAAGGAGTCAAATAGGGACAGAACACTGGCAGTGTTGACGGAGTTACAAATAAAAATCCAGAGAGAAATGGAGGGATGGCCTGGAAAAGGGGCCAGGAGAAAAGGGAAGCACCTGGAGGTCAATGCTAGAGATGGGCTGAGAAGTGGGTCTGGAGGTCCAGCAGGACATTGGGGTGGTGGTGCACTGGAGAAGAGAAAGGTGAGGAAGGAGCCAGACTAGTGGAATGTTAACCATGTGAAGTAAAGGAATTTAGCAGTGGGGAAATTGCGGGTCTGATGGGTTCCTTGAAAGGAGCTGTTCTCTACATGTATAGAAACTTAACGTTAGAACTTTAGCTGGACCAGCACTAGAGGAAGGAGGCAGGAAGAGCAGAAGTTCAAGGCCAGCCTCAGCTATATAAAGGGTTTTAGGCCAGTCTAGACTATAAGAGCACCATACAAACAAAATGGTTTTGAGGGAGGAAAGAGAAAGAACATGCCAGATGTGGCATCCACCTGAAGTCCCAGCATTCAGGAGCTGAGGCAAGATGGTTTCTATGAGTTAAAGGCCAGCCTGGATTATGTAACTACTCAAGGTTGACCTATGACTTCCACACATGTGCCTTGGCATATGGGTGCCCCTATTCACGTGAATATATACATAAACAAGAAAAAGTGAATTAATTAAAATTTAAAACATGTGAAAAAAATTCAGAGAAAGGGACTTGGACGATACTGACTAGTAAATGGCCACACTGTCCCAACTTGGTCCCTAACTGCTGGGTTTGCCTGCCTTGCAAGGGCCTCTGCTCTGACCATGCCCTGCTTCTCCCAAGAGAACTAGTAGCACCTTACTAACCAGGCCACCAAGCTTTTCAGGATTGGAATCTGGGGCCCTGCTTCTGCTGACTTTAGGGGCTGGTTGCTGCTCCTACAACCTGTATGTGTATATGGGGTTTTCTTGTGCCAACAGCTGCTCTTGAATAACTATTTAGAGTCCTAATCATAAATGCTTGGCCAATAGCTCAGGCTTATTACTAACTAACCTCTTACACTTTAAATTAACCCATATTTCTTATCTATGCTTTGCCATGTGGCTTGGTACCTTTTCTCAGTATGGCATGCCCATCTTGCTTCTCTCTCTGTCTGCTCATGACTTCTCTAACTCTGCCCTTCTTCCTCCCAGCATTCTCAGTTTGGCTCTCCCACCTAACCTTGTCCTGTTCAGCTATTGGCCAGTCAGCTTCTTTATTAAGTCAATCATAGTGACAAATATTTACACAGTGTCAAGGAATATTCCACATGTGTGGTTTTTCTAGGAGATAAGCCAGTCAGAATCAAGAGCCCTAAGGGAATTAGGTTTGCTGTTGACTGGGGATGAGCAACTAAGAGCCAACATTCTTCAGCCATTCTTTGCACACCACAGCCTAGAGCACTCAGGAAAGGGCAGGAAGATGGGTGATTGAGAACATGTCTCAGAGGTAGAGCCTCCTCCGGTTCCCATCTGGAGGAACTCTCCTGAGACTGACCATCACCTAGGTGCAGTTGTTGGTATCCCACTGGCAAGATCTCGAGAATGTTCTTTGCTCCTTACTCTGCTTTCTGAATCCAGCTATTTCGTCACTTTGGGTTCATCTGCGGCCAGAATCTCAAGGGCTCTTAGATGCTCTCATTGCACGTCCTCTCACCTGCCTGTCTGCAGCCAGGCTCAGTCTTACCCCTTCATCTGTTTGCCTTTCACATCTCCCTAGCTTGTCCACATCTTGCTTAAAGCATGGTGTCTCTTGTGGAAAATAAGATTTGGAGAATACAATGCTGTACCTATAGTGCCTGTATGTTTAGTGCCTTCTTTGGGCACTATAGATGTGTATTAGAACTCTTTGTGAGCCAGGGCACCTGAGGCCTAGTGAATGCTTTTCATGGACCCTGTGCAGAGACCTATTACACATGTTTAATTAAACTTGATATGGTAGTACATTGTCTAATTTTTTTATCCTTTAAAAAAATGTTCTGTGGTCTTGTTTATTTCTTAATATTTGGTGTTAATTTCAAACTTCTGTTAACCCAAAGTATGATACATAAGTATCATTTAATAAAGATACTCATTAACATACTAGAAGAGGAAAAGGCCAAGATTTGAGTTCCTTTGTAGTTAAGCTTCCCACATAGACAGCAACCATTAAAAGCCAGTTGTGTGATCTGGAGATCTAGGTCAGTGGTAGAGCACTTGCCTAGCTTCTTTAGGATCTAAGTTCAATCCTTAGTACCACTAAATGAGGCAAAACAATACAGAAAAGCCAAAGAATCAGTTAAGCTCCGTCTGGTGGCACAGGCTTCTTGAGGCAGGGACTTTGAAAGCTCAGGGCCAACAGGGCATCTTAACAAGAATCTGTTTCAAAGTTAAAAAATGAAAAGAGAGCTGAAAATGAAAAGTAGAGGTCCGTGGTAGAACACTTGATTGGCCCAGTCAAGGCCCTGACTTCCATCCCTAATACTGGGGGGCGGGGTGGGGGAATTGGGTATATTAGCTTGAAGCTCACATTTTACCATCTGGTCCACGAGTCTATTTTGGGGACCTAATTGAAAATGAATAGGTCCCGTCTTTTTCATTTTCTGAATCATAAAATTTCATGAGGTTTTAGTGATAGATGCTTGGTGAATCTTTTCATGTCCTGTGCTGTCTTATTATCACTAACATGCTTCAGGCTCTAATCCCTCCACTTCAGGGGTTAGAATTACATATTCTACCCCTGGCCTCCCTGCCTGTTTTCTTTGTCATAGCACTCAAGCCTCCTGTGTCATCATTTCGTGTCTCTGTGTCATCTTTCTTGCTGAATTCGGGGCATTTTTGAGAGCGAGCTGGCTTGTAGCTGTTTCTCCAGTCCTGTTACTGGGCCTGGCTCCTCAACAGATGAGTGGAGATAGAGGACTGATATCCGGTCCATAAGTGGTCTGTGTGCTTGTAGATTCTTCTTCATGTGGTTCTGTACTGTCTCATGTGGTCCTTTGTTCTTAGCTTCAGGGTCCTCAGAACCTGTTTACCCAGGGCTCTTATCAGCAAGTCTGGCTATTCTGTTTGCCTGGCCTTTCTTTCTGTGGGTCTACAAATCTTATTATCACAGTAGCCTTAGTGAGACTCACAGGACCTCATCAGCGAGCAGTCTTGCCTTCCACAGTGCAGTAGAGAATAGTTTTTTCCTTATTGTCCTGACAGCCTTCAAGGACTTGTCTTTCCTGGTACCATTGTGAGGCAGAGTTGGGCTGGTCTGAGTGTGCCAGCCTCTGTCCAGACTGTAGCAGTTTTCTTACTGTGTAGCCAACTTGGACCTAGACCTCATGGTGAATGAAGCAACTTTCATAGTCTGCCTCATTTCTTTTCCCCCTTAAGGTAAAGGATTAGTATTATCCTTTCTCCAGATGGGCTAGACCACTTGGGGTAACTTGCCAAAGGTCACATGGCAGTAAAACAGATGAAGCTGGAGTCCCCTTCTTTGAAGGTCCTGTGAGCATCTTCCCAAGCCTGGGAGTGAGTAGCATCTTAGATACTTCAAGATCTACAAGGGCACCTTAATGAGGGACTTCTGGTGCTGTGACTCTGACCCCATATGTGAGGCTCACACGTGACCTCAGGCCAGGGGAGCATAATAAGGATTTTGACTTTCACTCACTGAAGAGCAAAGTAGCTGTTCAAAGAATATGTCATCTCTCTTTACCTTGTGTTTTAGTCTGTGCACTAGTCTGAGAAATATTGCACACTTCCGGAGGCTGTTGTCAGACTTCACTGTGCTCTTTGCCAAGTTTCTGTTTCCTTCTGGATGAGAGTTCAGAGAGTCCTTTGGGACCTTTGGGGAGTCAGTGACTTGAAAACTCTAATGCCAAAAACAGAGCAGTTCCCAGATGACAGAAGACTTTACCTAAGAGGTCTGTGAGGCCTTGGAAGAGGCTTACTTGGCTCTCACATTCTGATGCTCCTCTCTAAGGATACCGCTCAGGTCTCCTCATGTGTTTGGGGTGGCATGACCTCCACTCTTACTGCAGCTCAAATCTGAAGTCTCTAGAGATGCATTTCCCACTCTTGACAGGAGGGTTCGGATGTACAGGCCATTGTCGGCCAGTGCTGGATAGTAAGGAACTTCTCTATCCCTTGGACTGTTAGACTCAGACCAGGAATGTGTGCAGATCCACCACTGCCAACACCTCTAACCTCTGACTCTGAGTCTGTTTTCCTTGTCTGTAATGGGAGAATGAGCAGAATGCCTGCTCCAAGGGACTGGCATGAGGAGTGGATCAGGTCGTAGCCGATACTGGCGGGAGCACACAGTAGGTGTCTGTGAAGACATTTAGATCAGGAAGCTTCAACAGCCCTAGGTGATAGATCACTTGGGTTTAGTTTTTCTAGCAGGCGTTCTTGCAAAAGTGGAAAAACTATTGGCAATTAATTACCTGAGGTTCTGGTTTCCCTTCTGGTTAGATTATCCAGCAAGAGGAAGGCCCAGACCTAAAACTACCAGGCCCTAGTATATGCTTGGCCACCATCTGCACCTTGAGTTCACAGGGTGGAGACCAAGGGGCCATCCCTGTCTAGTGACCTGATCATTGTCCTTTCCTCCCCACAGGTATAGCCTTCACAGATCTCCCGGTAAGTACTGCTAATGGATTTTCCTTCTCCCGGATTTTTGAGGGCTGCCTGGAATGGGTGGGGATACCTGCAAGTAGAGGGTGTGGAGTCTGGCCCTTTCCCCAAGCAGGGATGTGTGATGTGCTGCCAGCTTGAGGGTGCCAGTGGGGGTTACCTGCTGGCTGTCCTCTCTCTTCATCAAGGCCTGGTGTTCCTCCACGTCTCTTAGCAGGTGACAGAAATTTGTGACATTCTCTAAGGCAGTTGTTGTGGGTGGGGGTAATGGAATGGTGGTGCAATCAGGGTAATTCCATGGCACAGGCTAATCTGTGACTTCAGCCACAGGGCTGGGAGTGGCGTATAGGGATTGCTCCTGAGCTTCTAGGAATCGGGTCCTCATCCAGGCCTTCAGAGATCCCCAAGGAAAGTCAGCACCCCTGGAGACCTAGCATGCTACCATTCGGAGTTTCCCTAAGCCTGGAAGATGAGTTGTGTGGGCTTTTCACTTGAAAAGAATGTTTCCTGTCAGCTGAGTTTGGTCCTTTCCCTCCTTCTCTACCCTATTACTTGACTGAGTTGTACGAGCACCGTCACATGCAACCTTTACTCAGAATGTTGGGAGCCTGCATGGGTCTCTGTGCCTTGGTTCTGAAAAGAAGTTTCTTGACTTTATTATCCTGGGTGTCCCACTTTGCCCCAGGAAGTGCATTTGTAATACAAGGGGCCTCGGAATCTTAACAGCAGTACCCGTAGTCATGTTTGAACTTCCTGTCTATGTATCAGAATCCTTTCTTCCTACCTGGAGGCCCCAGAAAGGGGCTGTTGTCCTAGACAAGGGGGGCAGAATCAGAAGAATTCTGACTCTGACTGCGGAAGCTTCTAGGTGTGGAGACATGACATGAAATGAGCAGCCATGAGCATGGATGATGTGCTGCCACATGCTGGGAAGCCTGGGAAATGTCCCGTGGACTTGGCCTATGCTGTGGAAGATGGGAGGAAAAGAAAGGAAGCAGAAAGTCTTTAGGGTTAGACCTCATGGTGGGCTGAACCCCATGTGCCCAGAAAAAAACATATGAGGTACTTGTGAAGGACCCATCACCTGAGCGCGGAAGGTGAAGAGGGCTCAGGGGAGCCAGAGGTGGTGGTACACACCTGTAATCCTAGCATTTAGGAGGTGAAGGCAGCTGGGTCAGTCAAGGTAACCAACTGCATAGTGAGCATGAGGCCAAATGGGCTGGATGAGACCCTGTCTTTAAAAAAAGTGGGTAGGGGTTTCTGGGAAAATGGTGTCTAGTGGCATGGGGAGGAGGGGCGGGTGAAGCTTTGGACATGGGCAATTAGAAGCCCAAGAGGCACTGAGTGAGGCTGTGACCTGATTACAGCTGGTCGTGGTAAGCGGGTAGTAAATGCAGAGAGCTCCTACGTCGCTGGCCAGAAGGCCTCTGCTGAGTAAGCCTCTGACCGGAAGAGGGGCAGCCTCTGTCTCCATTACCAGCTCTAGAAGCAACTCACCAAATCATTCGCCTGTTCTCATCTATGTTCCTCATTTCCTACGTCATCCCTTCCCCTCATGTACCTCTTTTTGGTTACCAGGGACGTCCTTGGCCCTGCATCTCTTTCCAGGAGAAGCCATAAGCCACCCCATAGCACATTTTTATTTGTATGTGTGTAGTGGTGTGCAGTCCTGTCTTATACTGTGTATCTTGGCCAAAGGCCTGGGGGACTTAGTGACCTTTGATGCAAAAACAGGAGACTTTTCCTTGTTGAGCCTTGCTTGCTTTTCTTTTTCTTCTCCCTTCATCTTTTCTGCTAGGGAGGCAGGCAGAATGTGATTGACCCCTGCTGCCCTCAGGGGCCTGACTGACATCATTCTCCTCCTCAGGCCAACCTCTACCCCACCGTAGGCCTGCAGACACCTGGGGAGATTGTGGATGCCAACTTCGGGCAGCAGCCGTTCCTGTTCGACATTGAGGACTATATGCGGGAGTGGCGCGCCAAGGTCCAGGGCACTGTCCACGGCTTCCCCATCAGTGCCCGGCTTGGCGAGTGGCAGGCGGTGCTGCAGAAGTGAGTGTTATCCCCCTCCCCTAGGCCTTACGGTCCTGGAGATCTATGTAGTATTGCAAATGATGCTAACAGTTCTGTCCGCGGGGTGTGTTTTTGGGGACACTGGCGGACGACGCTGCTGCTGCTGCTTCCCTCTTGTCAGTGGGCCCCCTCTTTGTGCTGTGGAACTGCTCCTGGTTAACCCTTGCCTGGGCTGGAGAGTGACTCAGTGGTTAGGAGCACACAGTACTCTTGTAGAAGACCTGAGTTCAGTTCCCAGCTCCCGTGTCAGGTGGCTCACAACCATTTGTAACTCCAGCTCCAGGGGATCTGATATCTTCAGCTTTTCTCAGTTTGCACAAATTCACACATGTACTGCATACATGTATTTAAATTATGCATATAATTAAAAATACATATAATTAAAAATAATAACAATCAAAAAAAACCTTCCTCTCAGGCAACTTACAAGACTCCTGTGTGTAAGATTACCAGCCCAGTGTAGACATGTTGCCACATGACTTTAGTCCCAACACTCAGGTATATCTCTGAGTTTGAGGTAGCCTGGTCTATAGAGCAGGTCCCAGGGTGACATAGAAAAACCTTGTCTTGAAAAACCATTTAAAGGGCTGGCGAGATGGCTCACTGGTTAAGAGCACTGCCTGCTCTTCCAAAGGTCCTGAGTTCAGTTCCCAGCAATCACATGGTGGCTCACAACCATCTGTAATGAGATCTGGCGCCCTCTTCTGGCCTGCAAGCATACACGGAGACAGAATAGTGTATACATGATAGATAAATAAATAAATAAATAAATTTTTTTTTTTAAGAAAAGAAAAGCCATTTAAAAAAATTCATATTGCCATACTTCGGTTGAGATGACTTCACAGGATCAATATCTGCCCAGTATCCCTGTGTCCATGGCAAAGTGGTATCAGGAAGTCTTCCTTAGGATCAGCCTAGCAGTCTCCTTGGCTAATCAATGTCTAAATTGTCTTGGAAGCTAGTGTTGCTGAGATCCAACAGAGGCTCAAGTTTGGGTCTTTATTTCACAGCCAGCTGCATACCTGAGTGAAGCAATGGCCGTTACTTATCCATCTCTTAGGAGGTGGATGTAAGCTTGGTTCTCAAGAGTGGACAAGGACTTAGCTTCTGCTAACCCTGATCATTGTTCTGCAAAGGCACCAACCAGGGGTCCAGGGGTAGGAGTGCAGTATACGCTATGTTCTCATCCAGTCCCAAGTGGTCTCCAGCACCACCCGCCCCGCCCTGTCTCCAGAGTTGTTTATGCTAGGAAAGCTCTATCACTGAGCCGCATCCCCAGTACTCAGCTTTCTTTCCTTGAGGGATTGATACTAAGGTAGCCTTAAGGGCTGAGGTCCAGGCAGCCAGACCTGGAAGGAATAGCATAACCACCTCTAGTTCCCAGCCCACAGGTGAGAAGTGCTTCCTTGAAGGCCAGAGCAACACCATTCCCCGCAATATACTTGCTGGTTGGACAGGAGAAGAAGTGGAGTTACTTTGAGGGTTGGGCTCAGCACATGAATTGTTATATGTATGTATCCATGGTGCCAGTTTATGTCCCGTGCAGCATTTGCCAAGACCTGGATATAATTTGTGTTCTGTTATTCTTTGTTCTGTTAAAGCTTTATTTTATAAATATTGGAAGTGGCTAGGTTATCTTGGAGATAGATTTGTCACAGCTTCATGACAGCTTCTCTCCCCTGGTGAGACTCAAGCATTACCATCCTCCCATCCTCTCTCCTCCTCCTTTGCGTCCTTTCCTCTCTCTGTGACAGCAGTAGAATCCAGGTCCTCGTACATGCTAGGCAACCACAGTACTGCTGACCAGAATCCCCAGCCCATTTCTTTTGCTGCTATAGGTAACCCTTTCATAATAAAGAATTTACATTATTACAGAAAGTTACTTTCTGGGCCTCAGAGGTTAAGAGCACTTGTCGCTCTTGTAGAGGACCATGCTTGGTTCCCAGAATCCTCATGCCAGCTTACAATCGTTTGTAATCCCAGTCCCACAGGGTTTGATGCTCTTCTGTACTGTGCAGGCACCAGGCATATGCATAGTACATATGCATACATGAAGGGAAACACTCAAATACATAAAATAATAGATAAATAAATGCTTAAAATTGTGTTTGTATTGTCCTCTAAAGAAGTATTCTTTTGTTTTCCAAGACAAGGTTTCTCTGTGTAGCCCTGGCTGTCCTGGAACTCACTCTGTAGACCAGGCTGTCCTCAAACTCAGAGACCCACCTGTCTCTGCCTCCCAAGTGCTGGGATTAAAGCACGTGCCACCACTGACCAGCTAAGCAGTATTATTAAGTCAAGCTATATTTTATTTTTATTTTCTTTTAGAGATTTATTTTTATTTTCTACGAATTAGTGCTTTGCCTGCAGGTATATTATGTGCACTGTGTGTGTGCCTGGTACTTGTGGAGAGCAGAAGAGGACATCAGATCCTCGACCTGGAGTTACAAATGGTTATGAGCCACTATGTGAGTGCTGAGAACCAAATCCAGGTCCTCTGCAAGAGCAGCAGGTGTTCTTAAACTACTGAGCCATCTCTCCGGCCCCAAGAATATACATTTTAGAGGTATCTGGTGTTCATATGAGATAATCTGAACCATGGTTTTTTGTTTTTTTTTTTTTTTTCAAAATACATTGCTCTTCTGTTTATGTTAAAATGCCAAGCATTTTGTTTGTTTATTTCATTTACCCCTTAAAACATAAGAAGACAAACAGCCAAAGTTGCACAGACTTAAAACATTTCCCATACATCTCCTATCCACACAGGTCATGAGAGCTCATCTTTGTACACATGCATGTACATATACATATATGTATACATAAAGCACTGTTCAGCCAGCTTTAGATGGGGTTAACTTTTTGTACATTATGCTCTTCCACAAAGATTGTGCTCCTGTTGACTGTGCTGTGTCTATCTCTTCCCGGCAAAATCAGCCTGATACCTTGAATTCTTGGGCCCCTGATCCATGGTATATCATGGAATTAATTTGACCTATAGATTAAGCTTCTATTTCTCTAGAGCAGAAGCTCTCAACCTACCTAATACTGTGATCTTTAAAAACAGTTCCTCATGTCTTGGTGATCCCCAATCATAAAATTATTTTGTTGCTACTTCATAACTTTAAATCTGCTACAGTTATGAATCGTAATGTAAATATCTGTTATGCAGGATACTGATATGTGGCCCCCATGGGGGTCCTGACCTAGAGGTTGAGAACCGCTACTCAAGAGCCAGTGCCCCCACATGGCAGGCAGGCTCCCTGGGGACAAAGGTGCTTCCTCCAGTGCAGGCAACCCCAGGGTTCCACCTGCGTTCCTCACCATTTGCTAAAGTTTAGTGGTTAGTTCTGTCAAATATGGGTGTGCAGGCATCCTCTGTATCCCGGCAGCTGCCACACTGCCTGTCTAGTTGCCATGTTAGGCAGCCCTGGGGCAGATACTTAGCAGAGCTGGTCTTGCTGCAGTCTCCCAGAAGGCAGCCGTTTCTGTGAGACTGAAGCACAGATGTGACTGGCCCTCTCCTGTCGACAGTGTGAGCACCTGAGAGCAGGTTTCATTTTCTTTACCCAGTCTGGGTCATACCTCCAAGATCTGTTTAGGGGAGACCTCATGGGGGCGCCTGTGGCCTGTCCTCCTTCAGTGCTCTTGGGTGTTACCTTAAGCTCTTTTTATTTTTATTTTTATTTTTCTTAGCATGGTCTCTTCTTATCTGGTGCATCATGGGTACTGTGCCACAGCCACTGCTTTTGCCCGAATGACTGAAACCACGATTCAGGAAGAACAGGCGTCCATAAAGAACAGACAAAGTAAGTCCTTGTCCTTGCTGTCCTGGAGACCAGTTTGCAGGCTCCAGTCCCTGCTCCCATCCTTCATTTGCTGCTCCACGGGTAGCCAACGGCCCCAGAGGTCTCAGAGCAGCCTCCCTAATATAACACACTTTGAAAGTCAGGCGTAGGCCTGATCCTGGCATGGCAGAACCCTGTTCCTCCATGCTGTTTCCTCTCCCTGCCTCTCTGAGCACATCATTTCTGTGTATGTGTCTGGGTCTGGGTCTCTAGAGAAGCTGTGCTCAACCAGGTGGATGGACAGGTATCCTATCCTAGACTTGGAGTCAACAAATGAGAGAGCTTCAGACCCAGAAGTCATTCACAGCAAGATGCTCAGGTCCTAGGGCCTGAATGAGAAAGGAGTAGCAAGATGCTGATGGCCAGAGAAGTACCATTCTCAGAGAGGCCAGTGTGAAGTAGACTACCTCTTCTCCCAGTACGGAGCATGCTGCAGCATCTGCAGATTGTCAAGATGTGGACCTTAGCTCAAGCCAGTGCATACCCCGTGAGGCCTGAAGAGAGCGCAGTCTGTCTAAAGAGGCCTCCTCAGGCCAACCCAAGATCATGGTCTCACAGCCAGGGCTCCCCTCACTAGCTACCTCCCTGGCTTCCTGTACCCTGCAGGAGTGGACCTGCGGACTCACCTCCTACCTCTGGACTGTGAGTTCTTGTTCTCTCCTCATATTCTTGAGAATTCCGTGACAGCTGTCCAAAACCACCCTCTGCTGTGGTCCTGGGCAACCAGGTTCACTCAGCCTTTTCTGTGAGCTTCTCCAGCTGGCAGTGTGCCAGGAGCCAGCCCACCTGACTTCTGGTTACTCACAACCATGTTCTTCTCTACAGAAATCCAGAAGCTGGTGCTGGAAGGCCGGGTGGGCGAAGCCATTGAAACAACCCAGCGCTTCTACCCTGGGCTGCTGGAGCACAATCCCAACCTGCTCTTCATGCTCAAGTAAGTCAGGTTTACAGCTCCAGAGCCTGGCCCTCTACAGCAACAAAACGCCAACGCTGCGCTCCCTTTGCAGGTGTCGGCAGTTCGTGGAGATGGTGAATGGCACCGACAGTGAGGTCCGCAGCTTGAGCTCGCGAAGCCCCAAGTCCCAGGACAGCTACCCTGGCTCCCCCAGCCTCAGCCCCCGACACGGCCCTGGTAGTTCCCACATGCACAGCACAGGTCAGCATCCTCCAGAGTTCTGTGGGAAGAGCTGGTGTGGAGGAGAGTGGCCGCCCCCTACCTTTCCTTATGTGGGCTTAGGACTGTCTGCAGGATTGGGTGGAAGGGAAAGGGCCACAGTGGCGACCCCTGGGGCCCCACTTCTCACCCCTTCTCTGACCCACCTGGCTTCTAGGAGCAGACAGTCCCAGCTGCAGCAATGGCGTTGCATCCACCAAGAACAAACAGAACCACAGTAAATACCCCGCACCCAGCTCCTCTTCCTCATCCTCGTCCTCCTCGTCCTCCTCTTCCCCGTCCTCCATCAATTACTCCGAGTCCAACTCAACAGACTCCACCAAGTCCCAGCCCCACAGCAGTACCAGTAACCAGGAGACCAGGTGCCTGTCTTGCTCCTCTCTCTCCACTCTGCTTCCGTTCTGTGCCCAATGAACCTACCACTGGGTAGTCTCTCCCTTGAAATGCTGCCTTCTGCCCTTACCCCCACCTCTGTTGTAGGTCTTGCCTGGATTGCAACCTGTTGACCAGTCAGGCCAAACACTGGTTCTAGCTTTTGTCCCTATTCAAGATATAACTGTATTTCCTTGGCTCTGGTTTTCTCTGGAGGTGCTGACCCTGCCAGACTTGATAACATGGTAGCCTACACAGGGATCCCTTTTCCAAGGAGGATGGGCCTATTAGAACTTGTAGGGTCAGCTGGGTGGAGGTGGTGCATGCCTTTAATCTCAGCACTCGGGGGGCAGAAACAGGCAGATCTTTGTGAGTTTGAGGCCAGCCTTGTTTACAGAGTGACTTCTAGGACAGGCTCCAAAGCTACAGAGAAACCTTGTGTCAAAAAACCAAAAAAAAAAAAAAAAAAAGAAAAGGAAAGAAAGAAAGAAAAGGAACCTCTAGTATTTATAGTTAAGCAATTTTTATGAAATTAGGCTCATGGACAGTCAGGTGACCTGAGCTGTAGGCTGCAGCTCCAAATGGTCCTAGGCATACCTAAAAGCTGACTTTTGTTTGGGTTCCTGCCAAGGCCACAGAGATGCCCAACCAGTCTGTTGGTCAGTTGGTAGGGAAGAGAAGGATATAGTGAAGAGGTGTGTCAGCTCAGAAGAGTCACAGGGGCAGCTTTGGGACAAGAATAGGAATCACGTAACAGGCACCCGGAGATAACTGTAGTGGGGGCAAAGCTTTGGAGCCCAGAAAGCTTGGGCTGTCCTTCAGTTTGATGCCACGACAGGACCCATTTTGGTCCGTCGGGTAAACCCCTTGGGTTTACCTGAAGCGATGGTAAACAAAGCCTGGATAGAGACCCAACTCTTGTCTCCACTCTTCTCTCCAGCGACAGCGAGATGGAGATGGAGGCAGAACATTACCCCAATGGCGTGTTGGAAAGCATATCCACGCGCATCATCAATGGTGCCTACAAGCACGAAGACCTGCAGACAGATGAGTCCAGCATGGGTCAGTGCTGTTCCTTCGTGTCGCCCAGCCCCTGTGCTCCTTGAGAGGGCAACACAGAGTTGAAATACCCACTTCCTCCTAAGAGGGGCTATGATGGCAGGCTCTGGCAGCTTGAGAAACTGAACTCAGCTGTTCTGAGCCACCACTTAGTCATTCCTGAGTGCATCCTTGAGGTGGCTTCCAGCCACTACGACCCCTCAAGGCCAAAGGGAGCTTGAGAATGTGGGCCTCACTAGCGCCACACATTTGTGCAGGATGGGAAGGGGGACATTTCCAAGTCTACCCACCTCCCCCGGTCTGTGCAGGGTGGGAGGAGGGACGTTTCCAAGTCTCCCCGCCCCCTTTCCCGGTCTGTATGCCAGCTGAGCTTAGCTGCTCCACCTGCATGCTCTCCTATCCCTTGCCTGCCTTTGGCAGATGCTGTAGCTCCATGGGGTCCTTGTGTTCCTGCCCCTTTGTCCTCTAATGTGTTTTCTGCTGACCTCTGGATACAGACGATGGGCATCCGCGGCGGCAGCTCTGCGGGGGCAACCAGGCTGCCACAGAAAGGATCATCCTGTTTGGCCGAGAGTTGCAGGCATTGAGCGAGCAGCTGGGCCGAGAGTACGGCAAGAATTTGGCCCACACGGAGATGCTGCAGGTATAGGAGAAGCCAGGCCCTCACACAGAGCAGCTCCCCATCTGATGCTGGGGCTCTGGGAAGCAGTACTAGGCCAAAATGGGCTCTAGACGTGTCTGCAGTGGAATGTGGGATGTTTAGGGTGTTCCCCACCCTAAGATCTAAAGAGGGTATAGCTTTGCCTGACTCTGTAGTTCAGGTATTTTGAGCTCTCTGGGCCCCATGCAGTATTCTGCCCTTTGGAGCTGTGGGGACTAGGTGTGTGCGCTACATTCCTCTCACGAGTGCTCTGTCCCTTAGGATGCCTTCAGCCTACTCGCATACTCAGACCCCTGGAACTGCCCCGTTGGCCATCAACTTGATCCCATTCAGAGGGAGCCTGTGTGTGCTGCTCTCAACAGCGCCATTTTAGGTGAGTGCAGCTGGTGAAAGCAAAAGTTAACCTTTGAGTGTGTGGGTGGCCATCATCTCTCTTCCTGGAAATACCAAGATTGGCATAGGCCTTCATGGGGAACCTGACCCTAACTCCAGAGAAGGCCAAGGTCCTCAGGTTTCTGTCATGAATACAGGGCTATTGCCTGCTGGTTAGGGCACCCAGACAATAAACTCTGTTCCAAGAGTTCTGTCCATACCCCCGACCTCTAGGGAACTTTGACCTGTGCCCAAGTCCTTGACTAATCTTTGATCATCCCTTGTAATCTCTTCCACAGAGTCCCAGAACCTGCCAAAGCAGCCTCCTCTGATGCTCGCCCTGGGCCAGGCATCTGAATGTCTACGGCTCATGGCCCGAGCAGGCCTGGGATCTTGTTCTTTTGCCAGAGTTGATGACTACTTGCACTAGCTGACCTTCCTGGCTGGCTCTGGCTGGCCATCCTTCAGCCCTAGGGCTGGAGCAACCCTGCCCTCCAGAGGCACCTGGTACAGAGACCTGGAAGCCGTGGGCAGAGTCCCACTCCTCCTACCTGGCCGGTCTTCCCTCCCTCCCTCCCTCCCTCCCTCCCTCCCTCCCTCCCTCTCTCCCTCTCTCCATCCCTCCCTTCCTCCTTCCCTTGTCCTTTCCTTCTTCTTTCCTTCTTTTCCTTCTCCCTTCCACGTGCAGCGGCCTGTGACACAGTATTGGCTGGTTACTCATGTAGCGGCTTCTCCTTTAAAGGAGATTTTGTTTTGAGGAGAGGTTGGGTTTTTTGTTGTTGTTGTTGTTGTTTTTTTTTTAATCTTGTTTTTTTTCCTCCTGACTGAGCCACCAGTGTTTATCTCGGGAGAGTTTGTGCTGAGCTGGTTTCTGCTAATTTAGTACTGAAGCCTATCCAGGTTGATGATAGCTTATTATTTTCATAAGTAAAAAAACAAACAAACAAATGAGATTATATATATATATAAATATATATATATTAAAAAAAGACACAGTATTTATCGTAGCACTAGTGGTCCAGCACCTCTTGGGTGAGGCTGTCCAGACACCATGTGTTTTTATTTGAGTCCAACTCATTAAAAAAGAATCATCTCTTGTCACTTCAATCAAGTGATTTGTTTATTTTAGGCTCCCTTTTTGTTGGGCCACAGGTCCAGCTGAGGTTGCTTGGTGGGCAAGGTCAGGCTAAGCTGCTTTGCAGCATCCCAAGAGGTGTGGGTCTCTAGGCCCCTTATAGGTAGACAAAACACAGAACTGCAGGTTCGGGGATTCAGGGACGTGAGGTGGCACAGGAGCACACAGCGAAGCAAGGGAACACAGGGTCTGTAGCCAGCACGCTGTCTACCACTCCACCCTGCCTCACTGCCTGCCTTGCCCCTCTCTCCCATCTCAGTGCCCTGCCTTCCCTTGTTGTTAAGATGGCCAAATAATTCATTACTCTCAGTTGAATGCCTGGAAACTACCTGCCTTCAACCCAAGAGCTGCTGTATGCCAGGCTGCCAAGAGGAAGACTCCGTTCCCAGGACAGAGGCCCTTAACGACAGGCTGGCTGCTTTCCTCCTGCCTGGGTCTGCATCACTGCCCAGCTCTGATGGGATTGATGTTTCCTGTGGAGAAGTTGGTACCTCGTGGAGGCTGGTTCTTGGACCACTGGTCCAGAGTGGATGGAACCTTTGGCTTCCTGGTCCAGATTTCCCTACAGCTATGGGAGGCTGCTCCCTACAGCTTGGCCCCAGCGACTCCTAGGAAGAGGAGACTCCATGGGCCTTACAAATGCCCCACCAACTGTTTCACATGGATCCTCACAGCTGGTGGAGCAACAACAAAAACCCCACCACCACAGGGCTGAGATGCTTCCGGGATGTGGGTAGGCCATCCATGGAGGGGACTGTCTGCCAAGGAAGAGGAGGGGCTGTGGAGAGGAGACCTGGAAGGGCACTGGTCTCTTTACCTGCTTCACAGGGTGAGTGAAAGGCCCAGGCAGCCTCTGCAAAGAGAAGGCAGAGCCACAAGTGGGCTTCCAGTCCCTGTCTGCGTCTGCATCTGGGCTGGGTGAGCTCATGTTCTGCCAGTGGACACAGAGATCAGTGGGAGAGCTTGAGATATTCTGTGCCTGCCAGGCTTCACCAGGCTCACAGCTGGACAAAAATGAATTAAGCCAGCTGTCACGAGCCAGGGCCCTGACTGACACCTTCCAGAAATTTGGTTTGAGGGCTACTACATTTTCTTGGTTCCTGACAGGGCCTTAGTTAGCAGCTTGTTAGGAGGTCTTGTCCTGTGTAAAGGAAATTTCATCCTGTCGAAGGCTGGAATACCCAAGCTCCAAACTCAGGTTGGAAATATCAGGCTGTTACAGTGGTCGTCTTCACGTTTGGAAATGAAATCCAGTGGCATTTGCAGAGCAGTGGAGTTTAGAAAACATCCCCACCAGTACTCTTCTTTGCCAGTTAAAGAAACAGGCCCAGGAGATTAAGTGACTTGACCAAAGTCACACAGCAAATAGTGGCACAGTCAGAACTAACTATTTGTATGGGTTCGACAGTCTTGTCTAGACCTAAATCAAAATGGCAGATGAGCTTTGTGAGGGGTTAGGTTGGCATGACTTCAGCAGTGCCTGAGCAGCAGGGACCTTTAGGAGTGTGACAAGGGTGGGGATGGGTGCTTAGACTTGGGTTGTGGAGTGGCTGAGAGGGCCTTGGAGGGCTCGGGACTGCTGTGTGCTGTATGGGGTTGTGTGTCTCTCTGGCTCGCTCTCAGTACCCATGGCCACCTCCCCATTTTCTGTGCCTTATCTCACTGTTTCAGCTGAGTCCAAGTTGTTTACTCGGTTCCTCTCCAGAGGGGTTCCCTGTCCTAGTTGGACAGCTCACTTTGGGGACATAAGCCTTTGCCCCACAAGCTGTGGGGAGGGCCAAAATCAAGCTGCTGGAGCCAGTTGTTAGTCCAGTCCTGCTGCCAGAGGAGCCCCATATGTACCTCCAATCCTCCTAGCCTGGAGTGGGAATAGTTTCTTGGCTACAGCTTAGTAAGGGGCTGGACCTGACCCTTGTAGGCAGGAAGAGGACCTGGTTGTGTTGGGTTCCAGCCCTTGGTGAGCAGCATTCCCTACTCACCTTCCCTTTGTGGCACCAGGTGGTAGCTCCTTGCAGAGCAAGGACCAAGCTGACAGATCCCCACTCCTTCCTATGTGGGTCTGTGGCTGGGTCTAGGCTGGCAGAACAAGAATATTACAACAAGCTAGGGAAGTGAGGACTGCCTGGCTACCCAGCCCTTAAGCACAAAAAAGAGATGAGGCAGAGGACTGTTGGGGTTGAACGTTCCTTTGGTTGCTCACAACTCAGGTATGCATGTCATTTGGCAGCTGGACATCAGAGCCCTACTTCAACACCAATCGCAGGCATTTGGACCTGTGGCCAGATGGTGGCTTCTGGCTGTCCGCAGCGCCCACCTCTTCACATAGGCCCCCTCCATTCTCAACTCCAGCTGAAACAGGCGTCCTCCACATTGTGCACACTGGTTCTGCCTTTGTCCTTGCAAGTTGATATTCAGCATTAGCATGAAATTTGTGGTGGGAGAGGGTTGACAGAATTCTAACACAAACATCCTATTAAATTGTACTTGAGATGAAAAAAATTCCTGTTGTATTTTGACAGAATTATTTTTATTAAAATACACATCCATGAGCAATTGTGTCTCATTTTTTTGGTCTTACTGGGGTTGGTGGGCTCATACCTCTCTTGACAAGACTCCAAAAAGGACAGGGGCTTTAGCTAGTTCTCTCTTAAATTAGCTTTCATCTTAGACCAGGAAAATGACAAATTTAACCTCAGAAGGGTGGGCTGCAATGTCGTTTTTCCTCCACAAAAATATGCTTCCACAACACAAATCCTCCACCCCAGGCTCAAGGATCTCAACGGAAGAGGGGTAGGAAGACTGTCAGAGCCAGGGGAACAGGTTTGCTGTGAGATTTCATCTAGAAATGTCAGAGAAGCTATACCTATGAAGTCTCATCAACATGGCTGCCAGTCTCATTCATGACCTGAATGAGCATAGCACCAGTAGAAGGGGGAGCTCTGATGGGGCCTCAGCCTTTGACAAAGAGCTACAGGCAACCAAGACATACTGAGAGCAGGGCAAATAGTCTTCCTCAGGGAAGAATCCCACATTAGTTATCCAATACCAAGAGGTCAAACCTGAAATCATACACATAGAGGTGACATATGGACTGAGCAGATTGTATTTACACATGTGTATATACATAACAGTAATAAATAGAGGCCATGAACTCAAGAGATCAAGGTGGGTACATGGGAAGAATTAGAGGGGAATAAAGGAAAGGCACAATTATGTAATTAAATATAAAGCTGGGCATGGTAGCATACGCTTTTAATTTTAATGCCAGCACTTAGGAGGCGGGTGAATCTCTGAATTCAAGGCCAGCCTCATCTACAATGCAAATTCCAGGACAGCCAGGGCTGTTAGCACAGAGAAACCCTGTCTCCAAAAAACCCCTCAGGTTTTTGGTTTTTTTTTTTTAATGTAGTACAGGGGTTGGGTGTGATAGTGTACAGCTTTAGTCTGAGCACCAAGAGGCAGGGGCAAGCAAACCTCTGAGCTCAAGGTCAGGCAGGCCAGGACTACACAAATCCTGTATCAAAAAAAAGTGTGGTGTTGTAAAGATGGCTCAGTGGCTGGGAGAGCTCTTGCTTGTTGCATGATTAATAAAACCCAGAGACAGATACTGGGGTTCAACCTGAAGATCAGAAAAGCAAAGCAGCCAGCCACTGGCTCTTAACTCTATCTCAGATCCTGTCTCCATGAATCCTAAAGGCTACACACCCCACTGAGTTCCTGTCTCTCTCCCCACCTATATTGCTCCTATCTCCACCTTCCTAGTGCTGGGGTTAAAGGTGTGTGATCCCAAGTGCTGGGGTCGCCTTTGTGTGAGCTCTGTTTCTCTTTCAGACAGATTCAATCTTGTGTAGCCCAGGGCGGCCTAACAGATCTGCCTGCCTCTGTCTCCAGAGTCCTGGAATTAAAGGTGTGTGCCACCATTACCTGGCCTGTATGGCTGACTAGCAGGGCTGCTTTGCCCGCTGATCTTCAGGCAAGTTTATCAAAACACAAATAATATACCACTATACTTGCTGTTCTTTAGAGAACCTGAGTTTAGTTCCCGTCACCTACATCCGGTGGCAAACCTGTAACTCCAGCTCTGGAGGATCTGATGCCTCCGGCCTCTCAGGGTACCTGCACTCAGGCATATACCCACAACTCAGACACACAAACCTACACATCATCTTAAATAATAAAAATAGATCTTTAAAGGAAAAAAGGTGTAGTATATATTCAGTGTTGACAAAGAGTGGATTCCAGGAGACTGCTTTCTCTTCCACATGCCAAATTTCTCTGGTGTTTAAATTCCTCATATAAAATGGTATATAATATGACCTACACACATTGTTTCTATGCTTTGATGTACTTTTATTTTTCTTTCTCTATGTAACAGCGTTGACTGTCCTGGAACTCACTCTGTAGAGTTCCAGGACTCAAGCCTGCTTCTGCCTCCTTAGTGCTAGGATTAAAGGTATGTACCACCATGCCTGATTTTTATATATATATATATATATATATATATATATATATATATATATATATATATTTTTTTTTTTTTTTTTTTTTTTTTTTGAGACAGGGTTTCTCTGTGGGACAGGCCTGACTGTCCTGGAACTCACTCTGTAGACCAGGCTGGCCTCAAACTCACAGGTGGATACCTGCCTTTGCCTCCCGAGTGCTGGGATTAAAGGTGTGTGCCACCAACCACCCGGATTAGATACACTTTTAAAAACTTGGTGTGTGATGTGTATGTGTGTATTTACACTTCCCCTTCTATGCATGTGTGGAGGCCAGAGACTGTTGGGTGTCTTTCTCCATTTCACTCCACTATTTTCTTCTTTTTGGTTTTTAAGACAGCTCTGTCTGTCCTAAAACTAGTTCTATAAACCAGGCTGGCCTCGAACTCACAGAGACACTGAGATCTACCTGCCTCTGCCTCCCTAGTGTTGGGATTGAAGGCATGAGCCACTATTACCCAGCTCTCCTTTTACTGTTTTTAACTATGTGTATATAAGTTAGGGTACTTGCACATACATGTGGTGCCTGGGGAGTCCAAAGAGGGCGCTGGATCCCCAGAGCTGGCATTAAAGGCAGTTTCAGCTACCTAATTGCTGTGGGATAATGCTTTTGTACTCTATAAAGATTTGTCAGTCATATTGGTTTAAAAAAATGCTGATTGGCCAGTAGCCAGCCAGGAAGTATAGACAGGGTGATGTGGGATTCCCCTCTGTATGCTGTGAATATGTTTTATTACCATTGGTTAATAAAGAAGCTGCTTCGGCCTATGGCAGGGCTGAGTATAACTAGGTGGAAAAACTAAACTGAATGCAGGGAAAAAGGTGGCAGAGTCAGGCACACACCATGTAGCTGCCAAAGGAGAAGGACACGAAAATCTTACCAGTAAACCATTAGCCTCATGGTAAAATACAAATTAATACAAATGGGTTACCTTAAGATGTAAAAGTTAGTTAATAGGAATCCTGAGCTAGTAGGCCAAACAGTGGTGTAATTAATGTAGTTTCTGTGTGATTATTCAGGTCTGGGTGGCCAGGAAACACAAGTGCAGTCTCCAATCTCCTGGGCAACCAGTCTAGGAGAATTCTGGGAAGAGGAAAGGCTCAGTCTGCAGTGACCAGCCAGACACAGAGGAAGCCTCACTGAGTAAGGTACCAAGCCATGTGACTAAACATACATAAAATTTATGGGTTAATTTAAATTCTAAAAGCTAGTTAATAAGCCTGAGCAATACCAGTTTATAATTAGTATAAGCCTCTGTATGTTTTGTTTGGACTGAATGACTGCAGGACCAGGCAGGACAGAAACTTCCGTCTACACCTGATGGGTGTCGTGGAAACTGAACTCTAGGCCATTGCAGGAGCAATGCCTGCTCTTAACTGCTGAGCAATATGGTTCCTTCACTGTTGGAGAAAGGTCACTTGTTGGTTCCCAGCTGCTCAGCCCCAAAATAACCACACATTTAAATTAAACTTTAAATCACTGCTTGGCCCATTAGCTCTAGTTTCTTATTGGCTAGCTCTTACATATTAATTTAACCCATTTCTATTAATCTGTGCATCACCACGAGGTCATGGCCTACCAGCAAAGTTTCAGTGTCTGTCTCCAGCAGGGCTACATGGCTTCTCCCTGACTCCGCCTTCCTTCTCCCAGCATTCAGTTTAGTTTTCTCCACCTAGCTCTGTTCCCCTATAGCTCTGCTATAGGCCCAAAGCAGTTCCTTTATTAACCAATGATATTCACAACATGCAGAGGGGAATCCCACCTCACTTTATCTTATTTATTTATTTATTTGTTTGTTTGTTTGTTTGTTTGTTTATTTGGAGACAGTCTCTCACTAAACTTGGAACTCTCCAGTCTGATCACAGTGGTCAGTGCATCCTTGAGGTCCTCTCCTTGCTGCTTCCCAAAGCTGGGATTACAGTTTTGTGCCTGACTTCATACACGGGCACTAAGGATCCAAATTTAGATCCTCATGGTCGCATGGCAAACACTTTACCCACTAAAGCATTCCCCCAGGCCCTAAGTACAACTAAGAAGAAAAAAAAAATCACTGGCTGTAGTGGTGCACATTCATAGTCCCAGAAATTGAGAGGTGGAGACAGCAGGGTCAGTACTTAAAAGCCAGCCATCTTCTATAGTTTGAGACCAGCCTGGGCTACTTGAGAACCTGTCCTGAAAATCCAAAGCAAACAATGTTCTTGCTGACCTCTGGTTGGTTGATTCCATGGGTGTTGAATGCAAAAGCCAACTGTATATTCTGAAGGCATATATCCCAAATCTTGCAACCAGAGTTCAAGGTACTTCTTTTGAGGGCTAGGAGGAAAAAGATTAAAGGCTCAGTAATAGCCACAAGTGTAGTTAACCAAGGGGACTGGGAGACCAAGGATTGGTACCAGTTATCAGATTCTGGGCTAACCTTTTGCTAAGTATCCCTGACTGGTTGGCATAGAACCAGTGTTATTGGGGAAAAAAACAAAACAAAACAAAACCCTCTACTTGGATCTACCTGGGTTTCCAGACAGTAAACAGAATTTTTCAGATGGCCTAGGTCTTCACCTACTTAAGCATTGAGTTCCTTGAAGTGTTCACCTCCCACAGTTAGGACTGAAGTGCCAACTGCAGTGGAACCCAGCCCGAGATTCCTGCTCCCAACAACAGGGGGATGAGAATGGGGATAGCTTACCACACAGAGGAAACCCAGAATCTAGATTTAGGTGAGTCCTGTTCTCTTTCTAATTATAGGTGAACACTGGTGGTATAACAAAGACACAGAGGAGTGGGGTTTCTTCCAGTGTAAACATTTTACAAGATGCATACTTGATTAAGCTGTTAGTGTAAGCAAGCCAGGTAGTCTCTGGGGACTGAGAAAACACCCAGCTGCCATTCCTGAGGTTAGCCTGCTGTACGTGGCTACAGGAGTCTGCATGGGGGAACTATCTAGGAAGTATCTTGATAACATTAAGCAGGCACCATTCCTTGGTGGTCCCACAGGGTGAGTGTAGGTTAGTCCCACTTATAGTTGTCAAGATTAGAAGGGGAGCTTTTCTTTTTTTTTTTTAAATTTACTTATTTATTATGTATACAATATTCTGTCTGTGTGTATGCCTGCAGGCCAGAAGAGGGCACCAGATCCCATTACAGATGGTTGTGAGCCACCATGTGGTTGCTGGGAATTGAACTCAGGACCTTTGGAAGAGCAGGCAATGCTCTTAACCTCTGAGTCATCTCTCCAGCCCCCAGAAGGGGAGCTTTTCTGTTTGATTAGATCCAAGCCCAACATACTATGGAGGTTCGGTGTCCAAACATAGAGAGCATTGATTTGAATAGGAATGGCCCCCAGAGGTTCATATATGTGAATGCGTGGTCATTAAAGAGCAGTGCCGCTTGACAGGGATTAGGAGGTGCGGCCTTGAGAAAGTGTGTCACTGGGAGTGGGTTTTGGGGTTTCAAATACTCACGTCAGGCCTAGTGTCCTTCTCTGCTTGTTGCCTGTGGATCCAGATGTAGAATCCTCAGCTACTCTCCAGCACCAGCCACCCTGTCTGTGTGTCACCATGTTCCCTGCTGTGAGAATAATGGACCAGACCTCTGAAAGTGTAAGTCCCAACTAAATGTTTTCTTTTATGAGTTGCCATGGTCATGGTGTCTCTTCCCAGCAACAGAGCATTGACTAAGACGTCTATGTTCAGCTTAGAATGGCTTAGAAACTGGTACACTCCTTTTAGCACCCCAAACACTGAGGGCCTGGCTTTTGTTGTTTCCTTGACTTCTACCCCGTCTCGGGAAATTGGAATTTTGGAGCTTGCAGTCTTAGAAGGCTGTTTTCCAGAGGTACCAAGATGGGCCAATTTGGGCCAGATAACTCTAGGTGAAGGTTTCCTTGGTTAGTCAATAAGCTGCTTGAGTCCTGACGATTCACATACCTACCACCTGACTCCCCAGGTTTGGGTTTTTCAATCATGACCTTTAGTTTCTTGCCAAGATCAAAGCTTTATAGATATGAGATTGCATTGCCCAAGACTGGTAAAATTACAGGTAGATTGTGATGGTCTCTCTGGGCCTATGAAGGAGGTCAGTTGTGCCTCCAGAAGGAACTGGTTTTGCAACCCCATTGAGCACACTGATATCCACCCAGCTCTTGGCAGTTCTGGAGGCCATCAGCATGGCAGATACAGTTTTGGGTCAATTGGAGCCCAACCTTTTTCAAGATTTGTTTGTTTGTTTGTTTATTATGCATACAGTGTTCTGCCTGCGTATATGTCTGCAGGCCAGAAGAGGGCACCAGATCACACTAAGGATGGTTGTGAGTTGCCATGTGGTTGCTGGAAATTGAATTCACGACCTTTCTCTGGAAGAGCAGACAGTGCTCCCAACTGCTAAGCCATCGTTCCAGCCCAGAGCCCAACTTTTTCAATAGTGGACCCACAACCCCAAGAGCGGGCCCTTTACGGCCTCCTTTTCCCAGTAGCTTCTGGGTTTGTAATTGTTTATGGAAGTCCACCTGGAAGGTAGATTGGGTCCTAGTGAATAGATGAAGCTATAAGCTCCCAGTTTCGTTTTTTCTAATTCTCATTCCCAGGGTCTCGGTTTATGGAGGTTATGGGCCTTTTCCATGGAAGACAAGGCAAAATAGGACAACTACAGTCTTGGGGTGCTCAGTGGGTCAGAGGACCTGGTAACAGCCCATCTGGTGTCATCCTTGGGTCTCCTTCACGAGGTGTGGTGGATCCACCAGCAATCTTCATTGCTTTAGGGATGGTGAGAAACATAGGAGATGGGCCTTTCCACACTGGCTCCAGGATCTGGGTCAGGAACCTCGTTACTCACACGAAGTCACTGGGCTGGAACTTGTGCACAGGCTCGGACATGGAAAAGGGCTCAGCCCCTCACACTGTCTGATGAATAGCCCTTTGGGCTTGTTGCAGGGCCTGTAAGGACATAGGCCGGGAATGGTTAGTAATTTCTGCCTCATGAATATAGCTTAGAAAGGAGGGGGTAACCTCCAAATTTTAATTTTTTATAATTTTTATTTTATGTGCATTTGCATTTTTGCCTAGATATTTCATGTATCTCTGTGTGAGGATGTCAGATCTTAAAGCTACAGACAGTTGTAAGCTGCCATGCGGTCGTCTGGAACTCTAACAATCAGTGCTCTTAATCGATGAGCCATCTCTCCAGGCCCTCAAGTATAATTTTAAAAGGGGTGAAACCCTCTTGATATGGGGTGCACCTGGTCCTTAGAAAGACAAATGAGGGAGCTGGAGAGATGGCTCAGCGGTTAAGAGCATTGCTCTTCCAAAGGTCCTGAGTTCAATTCCTAGCAACTACATGGTGGGTGGCTCACAACCATCTGTAATGAGGTCTGGTGCCCTCTTCTGGCCTGAAGGTATACATACAGACAGAATATTGTATAATAAGTAACTATTTAATAAACTCTTTTTAAAAAGACAAATGATAAGCCATGCAGTTGTGGTGCACGCCTTTAATCCCAGCACTTGGGGGCAGAGGCAGGTGGATCTCTGTGAGTTTGAGGCCAGTCTGCTCTACAGAGTGAGTCCAAGAACAGCCAGGGCTACACAGAGAAATCCTATCTCAAAAAAACAAAACAAAAACAAAAAAAAACCACCCCCCCCAAAAAAGGTACAAGGTTGGTATAATTTACCAGTCTCAAGGATGTATTTAAATTTTCTCCTAAAGTCCTGCTTCTCCTTTGTACCTGCCCTGAGCTCTAACCTACAGGCACGATGTAGTTTTCAATCAACATTTAGGATCTTTGTTAGATTTGGGGAAACTTTGCCTGTGAAGGTTAGGCCACTGTCTGACTGGGAGAGGGGCAACCCAAATCTAGGTATTAATTCTTGGAGGAGTTTCTTGGTGACTGTCAAGGCTGTCAGAACTTGGCTTCCATCATCAGATGGCATCAGAGCATCAGAGAGGCTTCCATCAATCCAGAGAAGGTAGCTATAAAAATTAACAAATTTTCCCCAAGAATGGTGACTTTTATCTCTGTAAAGCTGACTTGGGGTGCCCATTGGGTGCAGGTTCCTTCCCAGGCTTTTTCTCCTCCTTTGGGATTTACTTGTGTACATCTGCACATCTGGACACAATGTCTTTGACAAGACTATCTAGTTGAAGGATGTAATATCTGGGCCTGAGTAACTTAGCGGGTTTGGATGCCCCCAGGTGGATGGTGCCCATCTGTCTTCTGAGAATGGCGGGAGTACGTCCAGCAAGAGTCACCTCTTTGTGTTCCGTTTACTATCCTTTCCCGGCCCTTTGGTTTCTTTCTGTGTGTAGCTTTGGTGTTGGAGCAATTTGGGTTTGGGCGGGTGACCAAGATCTGAAGCGGCCCCAGTGGTTCTAGGGTTGCCTTCTGGGCAACTAAGTCTGCTGCCCTAATTCCACGGGCTTCCAGGGATTCCCCTTTCTGATGCCCTTTATAGTGGACAATGGCTACCTATTTTGGCAGCTGCATGGCCTCTAATAGGGCCGGGATTTCTTTGTTTTTAATTTCCTTTCTGGTTGAGGTGGGTAATCACATTTTCCTATACAGGGCTCCATGGTCATGGCTGCAGTAAATCCCTAGCAACTGTCTATGTATACACAGCCAAGTGCCTGGGTTGATGCCAAAAGCTCAGCCCTTTGTGCTGAAGTTCCTCACCTGAGAGACTGGGCCCAAACTGTCCTGTCCAAGGTGACAACTGTAGCCCCAAGATACCTGCCGTGCACACTGCCCGTCTGTGCTCTATGCGCTACCATACAGTTCATGAGCTTCGGGCAAGGGGCTAGAGGTTGAAACACACAAAGACTCACAGAGACACACAGACAGAGAAACAGAGACACGGACCTCTAGTCATTGGTAAGAAGCCCTTTATTCAATAGCACCATGGAGGCTTATATACCCAACACAGTCAGGTGGGCCAACAGGTGAAAACCTCATCCTCTGATTCTCAAGGCCAAGTCTACACGTGCTTGTGAAGCAGAGTTGGTAAACAACTTTGACACAGCCTTTATAACTCAAATCAGATGGAAAGTAAAGATCTCTAGCAGGGAAGAGCAGCTGGAGGCCAGGACTCCAAATGGTCCCAACAATACCTGGTTCCATTTTGAACAAAACTGCTTCAGTCCATCAGGCAATAGCGGAGAGGCTCTGTTGGGTTATTTTATGGCAGCAGGCTGGCTGGGTTGATGGCTGAAGTTTTGCAGAATTGGGTATGGGGTTAGTCTAAGAAAAGTGCTCAATAATAAGTCATTTGGGTGTTAAACATCTGTCTTGCTGGGGCCTCTAGAGTGTTGCAAAGCAATTCCACCAGAGACCACACAGAAACTCTTTTTCTCTTTTTATTTTATGTGTATTAGTGTGTCACCTGCATGTATGTCTAGATACCATGTGTGCATGGTACCCTTGGAGGCCAGAAGAGAGTGTCAGATCCCCTGGAACTGGAATTAAAGACATTTGTGGGTGTTGGGAATCCAACAGACTCTTTTTTTTTTTTTTTTTTTTTTTTTGGTTTCTTCAAGACAAGGTTTCTCTGTGTATTCTTGGCTGTCCTGGAACTCACTCTGTAGACCAGGCTGTCCTGAAACTCACTCTGTAGACCAGGCTGGCCTGGAACGCAGAGATCTGCCTGCCTCTGCCTCCTGAGTGCTGGGATTTGTCCAGCTCACACAGAAACTTCTAAAGCCAAATACAAAGTCTGTACTGCTGGCTGGAGACTGCATGGGGAACTTACCCCAGTCAGGCAGCTCCAAGGCTCACCATGTTTTTGCCTTTTATATAAAAATAAACCACATCCTGGTTGACATACTTTGGTTAGCAAGAAGTGAAACTACAGAAGCCAAAAAGCAAAGGTTAGTGCATTTTGGGACTTTCCCAGATCCTGGAACTGTGGATTAGGTCTTTGATAGATTACGTCTTTGTTTCCATTTTAGAAGGTGTTCGGGTATATGGTCTGGGTTCTACGGTCAAAACAGTGTCCCTAACATGGCTACAGTAGTGCTCAGGTCTTAGGGCCTGGTACAATCTGTGGTCCATTCCCTGGGCAGAGGATCCTGAACTATGTAAGACTGAGAGAGCAATTTGAGTAGCTGCATGCATACATTCCTCCTGGGTTTTGTTTTTTTGTTTTTATCTGTGTGTCTTGTTTGCATAGATATCTGTGTACCACCTGTGCCACTGGCGCTCTTGAAGGCCGGCCAGTCCCCTGGCACTGGAGTGATGGGTGATTGTGAGCTGTCATATGGGTGCTGAGAACCGAACTCAGGTCCTTTGTAAGAACAGTCAGTGCTCTTAACCTCTGAGCCATCTCTCCAGCCCTGTTCTAGAGTGTGATGTGACAGCTGCTTCAAGTTTCTCCCACCCAAAAGGATGAACTATAACCAGGAATTGTGAACCAAATAAACTTCCTCTGTTAAGCTTTTTTTGTCGGGGTATTTTATCACAACAGGGGGGAAACAACCAAGACGCCTCATAGTAACAAATCCCTTGGTTCAATCTCTAGCAACAAAGAAGGAAAAAGGAAGTGAATTTTCTGGGCTCGCTTACCACACAGTAAGGTTAATGTGGAATCATGGAACCAGGGGGTGATAGCAGGCATCAGTGGTTCTTAGTCCTTCAGGAGTCTCATGTGGCTGGCTCTCCTGATGCCACAAAGCCAGGGGTTTGTGCAGAAAAGGGACATAGTGAATTATGTTGGTGTCCACAGGACATAAGATACAGAGATAACAGATTAGGGCATGAACGAGGACGCCACTAGTAGGCCATAAAAACCGGCAAGGCTGAGCAATATCTAGGAGAAAAACGCTGTTAGGCACAAGATGGGTGGTTGGGGAAGAAACAAGGCAAACAAGCTCTGATGGGAAAGAGTGACTATGAGCAGGGGAGGCTTGCTGAGAGGACCAGACCCATCTCTAGGAGACATGCCCTTGGAGAAGGGTTTTTGGTGTGCCTATAATTCAGGAAAACTCTTAGATGTTGACAGTGAGCATCGATCACCATCTATTTGCTTGTTTGTCTTTTTGTATTTTGAGACAGGGTTTCTCTGTGTAGCCCTGGCTGTCCCGGATGGAACTCTGTAGTCCAGGCTGGCCTCGAGATCCACCTTCCTTAGCTCCACAGTGTTGGTATTAAAGGTGTGTGCCAGCAGTCTGGCAACCACCAGCTATTTAAAAGCTGTAAAAGTCCTAAGTTAAAGTGTGGGGCTTAACACTGCATTCTCCTGGATCTGCATTACTAGAGAATGTTTCACTCAGCATCTTTTTTTTTTGAAAGTAATTTTATTAAATTATAAAAGTTTCCATTTCTGCCCCTCCTCCCACCTTCACTCAGCATCTTACAGAGGGTTTTGGTTTTGTCTGGCAGTGCCGAGGCATATATTAGGCAAGTGCTCTGCCTCTAAGCTACACTCCCAGCACTGACAATTCTTTGGGAAGAGCTAATGCAGAGGGAGAAATGGGAAATCAGATAAGCACAAAAGTAACTTTTAGTAGTCACAACTGGGGCTGTGTGCTAATGGCATCTACTGGGTAGAGAGCCTGGGATACTGTTAACCATCTGATAACAAACAGCCCTCTCCATCTCTGCCAAACAAACAAACAAACAAACAAACAAAAAAAACGACCGGGCTAGAGGCCTGGGATACTGTTAACCATCCTATTAGCAAACAGCTTTCTCCATCTCTGCTGAACAAAAAAATGATCAGGCTTTGAAAGTTAGTAGTATCACTACTGAAAACCCTGAACTAGGAAAATTACCATAATCAAATATAAAATGCAAGCCAGGTAGTGATGGCCCATGCCTTTAACATCAACATCTGGAGGGCAGAGACAGATGGACCTTGGTGAGTTCAAGGCCAGCCTGGTATAGAGAGTGAGTTCCAGAACACCCAGGAATACACAGAGAAACCCTATCTTGAAAAACAAACAAACGAAAGGAATGTCAAGAAATAGGAAATGCATCCACATTTTAACTCTGATCCTCTCTGTCTCTAGTGGACAGGGGTAACAGCCCATTTGAGAGGAAGGTTGGAAGTTGCGGTTCTTTTCACCCTGGAAGCTGCCCAGGTGCGGAGACAGTGGTAATGATGTCAAATCTTACAACTGGTAAAAGGGTCACGGAATCACCTTCAGCAGGCGTGTTCTTTCATCCAAAGCCTGCTGTGAGATGAGGACTAGGTTCTTCCGCCTTTGCAGCTCTGAGAAGCAACCAGGGGAATATTCCCCCGCAGAATAAATCCCAGTCACATTCTGCAGAGCCAATTTCACATTAAGGTCTAGCGGCTTCACTTGTAAGAGCGGTCTGGTAAAACAAAGGGTAATCTCATTACAAAATCTATTTCCTTGAGAGAACACAGGCTCCATAAGGAGGTCAAGAGAACCTGAGTTCACCGACTAAAAGAAACATGACATTTAAGGAACAACCAAAGAACACCCAGAGGAGAGACCAGGCAGACACCTGGGCAAAAAGCAAAGTCAATCATTCCAGAGTCAACCCAAGTTGGAGATACTTGGTTTTCTACAAACAGGTTGCTGTCGAATACAAGACCTTTTTTCATTCCAGGGAATCCTCTAAAGAATATACATTATTGACGTTATTGGGCAAACTAGAGAGCGTCCAAGGCTGAAAACCCCTGGCATCAAGACCGCTAGCGCAGAAATCGAGACAGCATCAGCCTCCCGGCCGGTTTCATAAGCACCGCCCCAAGGCACGAGCATGCGCAACTCTGCATCCCGGCCCCTCCTAGCGCAGGTCCACCCCCGTCACAGAGCATGCGCAGTCCTCAGCCGCCCCGCCCCTCCCCTCTAGAGCCCCCTGTTCCTTAGAAACCGGGCGGCGTGTTCCCGGTATCGGTGAGCTGGATTCCGGTGCCCGCGCATCCGCACTAGTCTCCCTCAGGGCGGACTGGCGGCCTCCGAAACCGGTCGGGATCTATGGTTTCGCATGCGGCTCTGGACGGGCGATGCCAGCGTGCCAGGTGAGAGGCAGCCGGCGGCGGGTGAGGGCGAAGGAGGGCATGGCGCGGCTGGGAGCGGGCGCTGGCCCGGCCTCTGCCACCGCCCGGCTCCTGAGGTTGGAGGCGAGTATACGCGGGGCCCGGACTGGAGGAGGCCTGTGCTAAATGCCATTATGTGCCCTGTACGGAGTACGAGGGTCGCACTGGGATTCGTTTCCCCACCTCGGAGGTAGGACCTGCGCATTTGGACGCAGAATTTTGGATCCGGTAAGATCTTGAACCTAACCACATCCCTATCCAGATGCGAAAGCCTAGGCTGCCGCGCCTAGTGCGGAGCAGTCCACTCCATACCTGTGTGAGGATGGGCGCTTTGTGGATGAGAATTTGTGAGGTGTGGGAACTTCAGACAAAGGACTCGTCGCGTAGCTGGCCCATTCTCTTGCAAAATGAGATGGGATTTTCAGACAGCAAATATGTAAGAAACTGGTGTTCAGGTAACAGCTTGAAACAAGGAACATCCCAGAAGTGTTTGGTTTTCCCTGCCAGCCCCGACCGAGTGCTGTGTCCTGGTTGGCCCTGGCCTACTTTTGTAGCTCAGGAAAAAAAAAACAAAAACAAAAACAAAAGACAAAAAACTTCTGGATTTGGAGAGACAAAAGATGAGATGAGGTGTTCCTGTCAAGGCTCTATTACACCTGAATGGCGAGGAAAGATGGGGCCGGAAGGCGAGCATTTATGAATGGGTATGTGAACAGTTCACCCTCCAGACTGCAGCAGGATCTAAAGAGCAGGACAGACATATAAAGGTATAAAACTGCATTGGGTAGATAGCAAGGAAGTTATCGTATGTTTGTGTTCGTTGTTCCCCGTGTCATGCTAAGGACAGAATACATGAGGAAGAAGTCGAAACCCAGCTCAGGCACTACTCTGAGGATCTGTGGGCACAAAGACTTCTTGATGGAAGACACCATTCAGTTGAAAGAAACAGCCCTTAAAATAGAAAAAAATAGAAAAAGAAGATACAACATTGCTATGATATATGGTGATAAGGAAAAGATGATCGTCTCTGAGTGGGTAAAGCTAGATTCATTTGTGATAAGGAAACTCATTTCCTTCTGAAAAACTGCACCAGAGAACACAAGAGTGTCAAGACACCCATTTTATAGAAAACGGGAGAAAATTAATGCTTTAGGGCTATGAATTTAAAACATGTTTGGGGGCCAAGAAGTGGAAGTTTTTGTACACAGTTCTATTGGCAGATTCCCCTGCCCTCCGCGGTTTGTTTTTTTTTTTTTTTTTTTTTTTTTTGTTTGTTTGTTTTTTTCTCGGAGACAGGGTTTCTCTGTGTAGCCCTGGCTATCCTGGAACTCGCTCTGTAGACCAGGCTGGCCTCCAACTCACAGAGATCCGTTTGCCTCTGCCTCCAGAGTGTTGGGATTAAAGGCATACGCCATCACCACCCAGCGACCCTAAACTTCTGATCCTCCTGCCTTCACCTCCGAAGTACTTGAGAGCGCACCACTGTATCTGGTTTTATAAGGCAGCAGGAATTAAACCCAGGGCCTTGTGCTTGCTAGGCATGCACTGTATGAACTGGGCTATATCAGTAATATTTTTTATATTAATTTATTTTGTGCATGTGACTGGAGGTCTGGGACAGCTAGTTCTACTATATGGATCCTGTGGGTGGAACTTGGTTGTCAGGCTTGCCAACAGGTAGTTTTACCTGATCAGCCACCTCCTGGGCCTGTGTGTGTGTGTGCGTGTGTGAAGAAATTCAAACTGGGTGAAGTTGGTGCATACCTAGGACCCAGAAGGTAGAGGTAGGAAAATGGCAAGTTCTGGGCCAGTCTGGGCTGCATATTAACCACATCAAAACTGCAAAAAGGAGGCCATAGAGATGGGTCAGGGGTTAAGAACACTTGATGGTGCTTGGTGGTGGTGGCGCACACCTTTAATCCCAGCACTTGGGAGGCAGAGGCAGGTGGAGCTCTGTGAGCTCAAGGCCAGCCCTGTCTACAAAACGGGTTCCAGGACAGCCAGAGATGTTACACAGAGAAAGCCTGTCTTGAAAAACAAACAAACAAAAAAACCTAATATAAAAAAAACCAAGCAACATTAACAAAAGCCTAGAAAATTCCTATATATGATTTTTTGTAGTAATTTAGTTCTCAGTGAGCTTTTGTCTCAAAGAAACATATGCAGCCACGCATGGTAGCAAACACCTTTAATCATAGCACTCGGGAGGAAGAGGCAGACTGATCTTCATGAGTTCAAAGTTCCCAGCCAGCCAGCCAGTGTTACATATGTGGTTGAGACTGTCTCAAGAAAAATATATACACCTATTTTTTTTTTTTTTTTGACCCAAGGTCTCACTCTGTAACCCAAGCCAGCCTGGAACTCTCTTTAGCTATCCTCGTGCCTCAGTTTTCCAAGTCAAGACCCACCATACCTACCTTAAGTAAGAATTTAAAAAAAAAAATTTTGCATGCAAGTGTGTGCCTGATGCCATTGAAGAAGAGAGTTTCAGAACCGCTGGAATTGGATTTATGGGTGGTTCAGGGAATAGCAGATACTTTCAATTGATGAGCCATTGCTCCAGCCCCAAGTATGAGTTGTTTTTTGTTTTGGGTTTTTTTGTTTGTTTGTTTTTTAAGATATATTTTGGGTGAGGGGCTGAAGATATGGGCCAGCGGGTAAGAACATTGGCTGCTCTTCCAGAGGTCCCAGGTCTGATTCCCAGCACCCACATGGCGGCTCACAACCATGTGCAACTGTAGTTCTAGGGGATGCAGTGCCCTCTTCTGGCCTTGATGAACACCAGGCACACACACAGTGCACAGATATACATGTAGGCAAAACACTCATACACATAAAATTTTAAAATTTAGGAACTGAAGAGATAACTTAGCAGTTAGAAACCTTGAAAACTAACATTTAAAAAAGAGATTGATTTTGTGTGTGTTGCCTGTATGTATGTATGTATGTATATATGCATATGCACCATATGTGTGCCTGGTACCCATGAAGGTCAGAGGAGGGTGTCAGATCTCCTGGTAGTAGAGCTATAGATGGCTGTGAATTGGTGTGTAGGTGCTAGGAACTGAACCCTAGTCCTCTGCCTTAGCAATAAGTACCCTTAGCTGCAGAGGCATTGTTAGGTTGGGATGTGTTCGTGGGTTTATGGTTTTTTGTTTTTGTTCTTTTTGTTGTTGTTGTTCTACAATCAGACACTATTTTTTTTCCCAGAGAAAGGTGGACTTAAGGAGACTCTCCAGGTGTTTCTAAGTTACTATGGCAATGAAACCTTTGGCAAATAATTGCTTAGCGCCCACTCCATTTTCAGGGTAACTGAGGGCAGCTATCAAGTCTGACCTGCAATAAAGTAATCACTAGTGTTTGACAGTTCAACTGCAAGGAGCCCTTGCCAGATAAAGCAGCAATACTAATAGCATCTACTTTCACTGAACTGCCTTTCTGGTTTTCCTGTAGGTGAATAGAGAGGGCATGCAGTGCTGTCTGATAAGATGAAGCTGAGACAGAGAGGATAGCAGGTAAAATCGCAGTCAGCCAGGCCAAACAGCGCCTGGGAGGCAGAGGCAGAGGATCTTTGTGAGTTCCAGGACAGCCAGAGCTACATAGGTGAGACTCTATCTCAGAAAAAGGAAGGAGGGAGTGCGTGCATGTCCTGGGTTCAGGGACAGCGCTTGCCTAGTGTGTACGTGTCCTGGGTTCAGTCCCGGGGCCATTGAAAAAGGGAAAAAAACCATTGAAGTTATGAAAAGTTATAATAAAAGATACTGAGAAAAAAAATCAGACTTCCCATACTATTATAATTTCTTTTTTCTTTTGTTTTTTGTAGCCCTGGCTGTCCTGGAACTCGCTCTATAGACCAGGTTGGCCTCAGAATTGACAGAGATCCTCCTGTCTCTGCCTCCTGAGTGCTAGTATTAAAGTTGTACGCCACCACACAGATCTGTGGGTTTTGCTTTATTTTGTTTTCTAGGGTACTGGAGGCTGTGCGTGCTAGGCAAGTGCTTTAACCTGAGCTGTACCATCCCAACACCTCTTTGTTCTCATGGTTAGACAGTATTCCAAAGCAGAGGATAATCCGTGTGATTAGCGACTTCTGCAGCCCCATGGCGGCACATGCTAGAAAATGATTATTTCTGAAGGGAACACGTTTGACAGTGGCTCTGGGTGTAACATGAGGACTGGTTTGTTGGGTTTCTGTACTGCCCGGTACCCCACAACTGGCAACTCCCAAGGAAAATCACATGGAGTCTAAATTAGGTTATAAACTGATTGGCCCATTAGGTAAGGCTTCTTATTAATCCTGTAACTTATATTAATCCATTATCATTATCTATGTTAGCCACATGGCTCAGTACCTTTCTCAGTGTGACAGCTCACATGTTGCTTCTTCGGTTATCTGGGCAGGAATGACAGAGGGAGCTTCCTGCTTCCCAGAATATTCCTGTTCTCATCGCCCCACCTCTACTTCCTGTTTGGTGGACCCACCTGTACTTCCTGCCTGGCCAATCAGCGTTTTATTAAAATATGATTGACAGAATACAGACAATTCTCCCACATCTAGGGACCTGGTGGGTTGGTACGTTTGACCTGCTAGGTTTTCTCAGATTGTCAGGGAGAAGGGGTCAAACCATACTGCCTGTTTCTTTTCAGTCTTTTGAGTTTATTTTCCTGTGTGTAGTGTTCAGGAGATCCAGCTTTTGTTTGGGGGCAGTGGAATAAATACTTAAATATATTGTTTCCTTAAATGATGTTACTTTCAGAATTATTTTTGTTGGATATAAATATTTTTAAAAAGTGTGCCTGTGTGTGTGTGTCTGTGCATGAGTGTGAGATGTTTGTGTACGGGCACACACATGACATGTGAAAGTCAGAGACAGCTTTCTGGAATTGATTCTCTCTTTCTGCCTTTGTGTGGGTCTTAGGAATTGGACCCAGCTCATCAGGCTGGGCAGCTCGTCAGGTTGGGCAGCTCTGCTTTACCCACTGAGCCACCCTGCTGGGCTTGATCTTGATCATGTTGTCTTAGTCGGGGTTGCTATTGCTCTGATGAAACACCATGACCAGAGCAACTTGGGGAGGAAAGGGTTTATTTGGCTTACACTTCCACATCACTGTTTATCGTTGAAGGAAATCATGACAGGAACTCGAGCAGGGCAGGAACCTGAAGGCAGAGGCTGATGCAGAGGTGGTGGATGCCTCTGCTAACTGGCTTGCTCAACCTGCTGCTTTCTTATAGAACCAAGGTTCACCAGCCCGGCCTGACTCCACCCACAGTGGACTGGTTCCTCCCACATCAGTCAGTACTTAAGAAAATGCCCCAAAGTCTTGTCTACAATCCTATCATATGAAGGCATTTTCTCAATTGAGGGTCCATCTCTCAAGCCTGTCAAGTTGCTGTAAAACTAGCCAGCATACATGCTGTTTATTTTAAAATATGCTCTTTATTTTAAAATTAGTCTATCCTCCTGTCAATGCTTAGGGTTTCTTTGTTTTTCTTTTCTTTTTTTGTGGGGGAGGTGGCGGTTGAGACAGGGTTTCTCCATAGCTTTGGAGCCTGACCTGGCACTCACTCTGTAGACTAGGCTGGACTTGAACTCACAAAGATCCACCTGTCTCTGTCTCCCGAGTGCTGGGATTAAAGGCATGAGCCACCACCGCCCTGTAATGCTTAGGGTTTCTAATATTCCCTAATATATTGATTGCTATCCAGAAAACATTTAAATGCTTCTAAGTAATTACCAGATTATAAAGAACTGTTCTCTGCAATGTATTTGTAAGTATGAAGTTCCAGGGACTTAGTATCTGATTAATACTGAAAATATGGTTTTTGTCCTGAAGGAGTATAGAGTCTCAATAGTGGACAAAACATCATTTAAACAGGCACAGAAAAACAGTATTCAGTGAATGAGTATTTTCAGTTAGGCACATTCTGTTTGTAACCTGTGTTTTACAGCTGGCCCTTCATTACATAGCAACCAAATAAAAGGGGTGGTGTGGCAAAAAGAAAAAAATGTGACCACGTTGGTTAGCTAGGTGTCACCTAGCTACCATTTCGAGCAGTGCTTCTCAACCCCCAATGCCGTAGCCTTTAATACAGCTCCTCATGCTGCGAGGACCCCAGCCATAAAACGATTCTCATTGCTACTTCACAGCTGTGATTTTCCTACTGTTATGAATCATAATGTGCCGGGGAGTGGGGTGGCTCACGCCTTCAATCCCAACACTAGGGAAGCAGAGACAGAGGCAGGTGGATCTCTGTGAGTTCAAGGCCAGCCTGGTCTATAGTGCGAATTCCAGAACAGTCTCCAAAGCTACAGAGAAACCCTGTCTTCAAAACAAAACAAAAGAATCGGTAATGTATTATCTGACATACAAGATATCTGCTATGCAACCCCTGTGAAAGGGTCGTTTGACTTCCTACGGGGGTTGTGACCCACAGGTTGAGAACTGCTGAGCTAGAGGCTAGCTCTAAGCATAGTTATGGCCCTGCTAGTAAGCAAATTTTTCTTATTTACTTCATTTGCGTGTACATGTGTGTGCCTCTGGGCATGCACATGCCACAGTGCAAGTGTGGAGGTCAGAGGACAGCGTGTGGGAGTTGGTTCTTGTATAAAGTGAGGGTTTTGGCCCTAGCGGTATTAATTGAGGACACGACAGTTCCAAGGTATAGTTGAAGAGAAGGTTTTTATTGTAGACATGAGGGAGAGTACAGCCAGAGGTATCTGAAAGAGTCCAGAGCATAGAGAGAAAGTCGTAGATTAAACATGGCCAGCAGACTGGACCTGGCCATGAGAGAAGAGGAGAGGGAGGCAGAGCCAGAGAGGAGGAAAAAAGAGAACATGGCTGCGTAATAAGGTTATAAGGGAGTGAGAATCTGGGGAAGGGAAGCCCAGGAGCTGGAGAAATTTAGGGGTGAGAAGAGCTGAGGAGCTCTGAAGGCCAGCATGCACTTTTGCTATGCAAATAGGCACCCAGATAGCTTTTTGGACCTGGCAGTTCTCTCCTGCCATGTTGATTCTGGGAATGCAACTCAGATCTGTATGAGAGTGAGTGCTTTTACCCACTGAGCCGCTTTGCTGGCCCTGGTGCAGAGCTCTGCATACAAGTGCACCAGAAGTGGCTGTGGTGGCTCCTGTCTGTAACCCAGCAGTCGGGAGGCTGAGGCTGGAGGACCTCTGTGAGTTCAAGGCCAGCCTGCTTTACGTAGTGAGCTTCAGGCCAAGGCTATGTATTCAGATTTTGTCTCAAAAGCAAAAACAAACAAAAAAGTGAAAACCTGAAGTTTGTCCATTGAAAAGCATCATAAATGAAAACTCACCTTGTTTTTGACACCACAGGTAAACCCAAACTATATGACATACTCGGGTCTAGGGTTGGTGAGACAAGCGCATTGCTGGAGAGTTTGCCCTCAGTGCCTTAAAGATAAACCAGTGTTTGTTACCATGTGGTTTACCACAGCCAGGTTCCCAAATCATCTCTGTTCAGCTAGGGCCAAGCAAGAAATGGAAACTGAACTCCAGGGACGAGGCCTGTTTGAATCACTCCTGTGTGCCCCAGGTCCTGACATGCCTGATTCTGTGATTAAAAATGGTAGGACATGAAGAGGAAAGAACTCTGGCGACTGTGTTGTTGGGGGGAGGGGGCACAGGAGGACCTTCGGGTTTGAGGGAAGAGGAATTCCAGTTGGAGGCAGCTGGGAGACAGCCAGCGGGAATTTCCAGCGGATCCTTAGAAGAGTGGAGCCTGAGGTGGAGCTGGAGCTGCGTTGCGGGGGCTGGAGACTGGAAGTCAGGATAAAATTGAGGGATTAGATTGAACTGCTCGGAGAGAAAGGGCTGAGAATGTTCCTGGGCTGGTGTCAGCCGAGTACTCACTATTGGAGCAATATCAGGAAAAAAAAATGTTACTGTCTCTTTTTTTGGAGAAAGTGCCTCCTGTTACCCAAGTTGTCCTCATGTTTGCTATAACCAGCTTTTGATGAACTTCTGATCTACTTGCCTCCATCTCCTGGGAGCAGGGGTTACAGATGTGGGCCATGTCATAGGGCTTATGTAGTGCTGGGAATCGGACAGGGTTTCAAACGTGCTAGGCAGTTACTGAACCAACTGAACTACATCCCCAGTCCCTCTGCTGCTGCTGCTGTGTGTGTCCAACTGTCTGTCTGTCTTCATGTCTGTGTGCATGTGTCTGTCTGTGAGTGTGTCTGTGTCTTCATGTCTCTGTGTGTGTCTGTTCGTCTCTGTGAGTGTGTGTGTGTTTGTATTCATGTTTGTATGCATGTCTGTGTGTCTGTCTTCATGTGTCTATGTCTTTGTGTGTGTGTGCCTTAAGACAGGATCTTACTCTGTTGCCCAGGCTGCTCTGATAGTTGGTATGTAACCCACCCGGCCTCAGACTCCTGGCAGTTAGTTCTCTAGCCTTTGTCACCTGAGTCTGGGATTACAGTCATGTGCACCATGCCCAGCTTCTTATGGATATATTTTAAAGAGCCAGTTAGATGACTCAGTGGGTAAAGGCACTGTTGCTAGCCTGACAACCTGAGTCTGAGTCCTAGTACCTACATAGTAGGAGAGAACCAACTCCTGTAAGTTGTCTCTACCTCCACAAGTGCGCACAACAAACAACAAATAAATAAATGTGACTTAAACAGTAGTCAGGAGTTGTGGCTCACATCTTTAATCCCAGCTCTTGGGAGGCAGGCGGATCTCTGAGTTCCAGGCCAGCCTGGTCTACAAAGTGAATTCCAGGACAGCTAGGACTGTTACACAGAGAAACCCCGTCTCAAAAAAACCAAACAAGAAAAGCAACAAACAAACCAATAAAGATCTGATAGAGCTGGCAGAGGAATGCTTTTATTAGTAGCTGAAGCTTTGTAACCTAATAGCAAACTAAATGCATCTGTGGGTGTTCTATTTACTTCTCCTTTATGGCCCAGTTAGCTGACCCTTGGCGCATAGGGTGTTCATGCTTCACGGACTAGGTCATTGGGCTGGTCCTTGGTGTCCTGTTTACAGAGGAGTGGAGTGGAGAGTGGGTGCCTCTGTGCTCTGAGGTGGTGGTTGCGTCTCAAGCCACTGCCCTATCACCGCCACTGCTAGTGGAAATGGCTTCTCTTTCCTTTGTCCTGCTTTTGGTTTTGCTTCCAGTGGGAAGGCGGAAATATGTGACCATGTCATAGACTCAGTGCAGGCACTGTTCACATAGATAATATTAATGAAAACAAATTGGCAAGAGTCAATACCTGCATTCTAACTCTTCCCCTCCCGTCCCTTCCCAGTTCTTTCCCACTCCCTTTTCCTTCCTCATTCCTCCCTTCCTTTTTGCTTCTGGGTTTTTGTTGTTGTTGTTGTTGTTGCTTTGTTTTGTTTTGTTTCTGTGTGTTTGTGTTTCTGTCTGTCTGTCTGTGCCTGGGCATATGTTGTGGTGAGAGGTGCATGTCTTGTCTTTCTACCATGCAAGTCCCAGATAGCAAACTAGATTGTCATACTTGACACCAAGTGCCACCAAGCCCTGAGCCATCTCACCAGCCTCTTTTTGTTGTTGTTTTTTTGGTTATTTTTTGTTTGTTTGTTTTGTTTTGTTTTCTTTTTTTATACCGGTTCTCTATGTTGCTCTGGCTGGTCTCAGCCTGCCTCTGTTGCCCAAATGCTGGGATCAAAGGTGTGCACCACCATACCAGACTTCTCCTTTGTGTAGATGTGTGTGTGTGTGTTTGTTATGGTTTAGGGTTTTTTTTTTTTTTTCTAGACGGTCTCTCCTGGACAGGATAGTCCTGGCTATCCTGGAACTCGCTCTGTAGACCAGGCTGGCCTTGAACTCACAGAGATCAGCCTGGCTTCTTCTTCTCCTCCTCTTCTACTTCTTCTAATCTAGTCTTGCTGTGTGGCCAAGACTGACCTAAAACTCAGTGATCCTCTTTCCTCAGCCTCCCAAAGGCTGGGATTATAATTGTGCACCACCATATCTAGCTTCATCTCTTGGTTTTCTTTTTTGGTTTCTCAGAGACAGGATTTCTTTGTGTGGATCAGGCTGGCCTTGAACTCACAGCAATCTGCCTGCCTCCGCCTCCTGAGTGCTGGGATTAAAGGCATGAGCCATCACCGCGCGGCACATGCCATATTTTTATGTGGAAGTCAGAAGACAACTTTTCAGTTCTCCCCTTCATCCATGTGGGCCCCAGGGGTTGAATTCAGGTTGTCAGATGTGGTGACAAGCGCTGTTATTCACTGAGCCATCTCCCCAGCCCAAACAGAGATCCACCTGCCTCTACCTCTGCCTCCCAAGTGCTGGGATTAAAGGCATGCGCCACCACCGCCTGGCTTAGTTCTCACTCTTAAGTTTTAAAAATAATCATTTATCTAAAGTCAAAAAGACAAAGAAGAAATTAAGAGCGTGGCACCCTCACAGGCTGATTTGATTTCCTTATCTCACATTTGTTCAGTGACTGGGTCTTTCTGCAGCCTCCGCTCCTTGTCAGAGCTGGGCTGTTTTTTTTAGAGATACAGTGGTGTGCGAGCAAGGCCGCGTCCTGCCCTTCTGACTGCTTGACGTGTGATCTCTGAGAAAGACAAAGCCCAGGGTGCTGTGGGAACACTAAACAACCACTCCTTCCAGCCAAGGACACAGGCTCTCTGAGGAGGTGGTACTTCAGTGAAGAGCCGACAGTTCTGAGGGGTTAGAGAAGAGTTTTACAGGCAGAGGAAGTGACATGGACCGAAGGAGACAAGCGAAGATAGTGGCTAGCCTGGGCCATGCATGTATCAGACCAAGTGCAGAGAGATAGGAAGTGTCCTGCCCCACTGCGTAGCTGTGTGTGAGCATTGTCAAGAAATTTGGTGCCTACGGTGTTTCCCTTCGGCTAGGAAAAGTCCTGGGTACCTTTGGAGGTCAAAGTAGTGGTGAATTCAGGTGACACCAGGATGTCCAGTTGTTGGGGAGTGGTGACAGACTGCTGGGGCAGGGAGGCTTCGCTGTTGCCATGTTTCTTTTAAACTGGTTAAATTTGAGTCGTCAGCGTTTGTCTGCGTCCTCGGTTACTTTCCTCCCTTTATTTTGGTCTGCGGCCTTTAAACACAGACTTTGACTGACATATGGTGCTCTTTTCTGGTAGGAGAAGGAACTTAACTGCAAGGAGGGCTAAGGTGGTGTGGCTCATGTGCTGGGAAGGAGGGGTCAGAGTTGTAGAAGTGGTTCTGGATGAAGGACATGCTCTTGAGAGCTCATGTTGCAATATAAGACACGGGGGTGGGTGGAGGGTCAGCTCCTCTTCCTAGTCCTCAGTTTGCTGTCATCTGATGCTTGTTTCCTTTCCTGAACACTAAACCAGATTCTGTTCCAGACTACTCAAGCTGAGGACATAAACTCTGTGTCTGTGTCTGTGTACATGTGGATATGTTTGTCTGTCTTTGTGTGTACATGTGGATATGTCTGTGGATATATGTGGATATGTTTGTGTGTACATGTGGATATGTTTGTGTGTGTATATATGTGAATATGTTTGTGTGTGTGCATGTGGATATGTTTGTGTGTGTGCATGTGAATATGTTTGTGTGTTGTGTATATACGTGTGTATATGTTTGTGTATGTGTATACATGTGATATGTTTGTGTGTTGTATATATATGTGTGGATATGTTTGTGTATATGTATACATGTGATATGTTTGTGTGTGTGGATATGTTTGTGTGTTTGTGTATACATGTGAATATGTTTGTGTGTTATGTATATACATGTGTGTGTCTGTGTGTTTGTGTGTGCATGGAGGTCAGGTTGATCACAGTGA